>NW_026136702.1:12136440-13336440 GCF_905237075.1 Dicentrarchus labrax | reverse complement strand
ACTTGGCATCGTAGCAAAACATAGCAGATGAATATTGAAATAGCATATCAATAAATTAGGTCTGTACTCGATAAACGTGTCACAAAATGGCAGCAGTCAATGAAAAAATGATGCTGTGTAGCAGAAAACTGCTGTTCTACCATCAGTGAGTATAATGTGACATTTTCTGATTTACTCGACCTTAGGGGCGTGGGTAACTATTTAGTTTGTTACTTAGAGGTAAGTTGTAATTTTTCTCTCTTCTCCTTTTAGTAATGCATAAATCACAACTTAGCAATAATTTACATTTCAGCTACAGCTGGTGCAACAGGGTAAGGGCAACCCCCCCCCCCAACACACTGCATGTCGGTTTGTGCTAAGGTAAGCTAACCCTCTGCTGTAGCTTTATAATTAACGCACAAATCATCTGACTCTCATCCCAAGCAGATTTCCTAAAATATCAAACTATTTCTTTTATGTATATGTTATGCATTTCATTTGAAGACATGTGCCTAATAACTAAATATTCAAGGTGTGTGGCTATAAGGCCTGTTTCACTGTTTTGTTTTTTTTAATGTTAAATTTTACACAAATGTGCCTCTAATGGCTTATAAATCTATACACTGTAAAACATATTTTGTCCTTAGACCCTTTTTAGAGAAAGAAAAACACCCAGAAAATCCCTTTAAGAGGAAAACAGGAAGAAACCTCAGGAAGAGCAACAAAGGAGGGATCTCCCTGTCAGAAAGATATGAAATTGTACAATAGTCGTACAACAAAGTAAACAGAAACAACTATAGTGGAATTGTTTTTATTCGGCCCTCTTTTACACTACAAAGACCTGGAAAGAGAACAAACTACACTTACACACAAGAGGCCGTTTTACCTGGCCAAACTTTGAGACTCGAGTGTTCAATGTGGCTCAGTGTGGTTTAAGGTGTCAAGCCAAGTCTTAAGTTAGTTAGGGCCAAGTTTCCTTTCATTTTTGTGTCTTAAGCAGATTTCTGTCTCAAATATACAGCAGGGCTATCGGTGTCTCAGATGAAAGCATTTCACATGTAAATGTTTTTGAAAGATTCAAAGATTGATGTGGAAATTATTTCTTCACATGTGGGAGCCCAACAGATAAAAGCAGGTCCTCTTATAAACAGAATGAACAATACATTTTAAATACATTTATTTATTTAAAAATGATATACCTAATAATTTCCTCTTGCCAGTCATATAAAGTGTACCATGAATAAATGTTCTTTAACTTATGCACAGACTTAACCAGTAAATGACAATATCACTGAAAACAGGGTTAACAATCACATATATTCACTCTAAATATTTTGACACCACTACCTAGATTTACCCTGTGGTCCTGCCGCTCAGTTACCCTTCATGGAAAACATCTGTCCTGACCCAAGAGTCGGGGTCAAGTCATGCAGTCGGGCACGTTTATCCATCATCAGCAATTACCCTTAAAAGAAGGCATGGCAACGTTGCTGTGAACCACAGGATATATATGGTAAAACACTCAAAGCTGCTTTTTGGCCATCATTTAGCTTAGTTATTGAATGATTAAAGAGATGCAGTGAGATTCGCATCGAGTATGCGTCTCAGTGAGTCAATTCATAGTCCCTCAGGTCTTTAAACACATCATAATCTCAGTGATGATCCTTCGGTTCCACAGTCTCTGGATCACTGCACACCACTGAACGCCAGGCTAAATAAAATCTAAACCAAGCTCATAACGCTGTTATGTTCTTCTTGTTAGATCTACAACCCTTAGTTCAAAAACAGCCAAAACCCCTGAGCAGCTATCAAAGTGGAAAAGTGAAGAAATGCAGAACTATAGTGAACTAGGAACTTTTTGTACACCTATTAGCTGACTGTCTGTTTGTTTGTTTGCACATTTCTAGCTCTGCATGTGGATACACTGAGAGCCTGCAACAACTGCAGTCAAAAGTCTTTCTGCGAGAATTCTTTGCCAATAAAGAAACTGGATTCTGGTAATATTAGATGAATGAGTCCCTTCTAGCTACAGCTTGTCTGATGACAATCTCATGATCAATAACCTTTCCCCCAGTTTCTTATATGTCACTGTCACTTTTGAATGCTATGTGACAACTTGATTTCACCTCTGATAAGTTCCTGCTGGGTGGGGTTCCTTTTCTGCTGACGCCCCCCTGTTGAGGATCATATGATGTTCTTGTGTTGCTTTGTAATGTTTTGCATATGGCTCCAGGGCGAGGGTCCAAACTCTGAGTAGAATGGTGTTTTTGTTCAACATGGATCATCCCCAAAGAGAGCGAGCGCACACTGCTCCCTCAAACAAGGTTGTCAAGATGTCCGCGGAGGCCCAGCGCCAGCACACCCCACCAGGCAGCTGCTGCCTGCCAGGCGCCCATCTACAAATAATCTACTGTGGGAGGAGGTGTCAGTCTGTTCTGTCAGGGTATACAGTGTATATCCAATGCTGAGTGAATGCTTCAAAACTACTACACAAAGAACTGGGTAATAATGATCATTTGAAAAGTGCTGAGAATATATAATGTTTGAATTTAAGCAAATTTAGCCAATTCTGAAACAACTATGCTGTGACTTCCATGCGTGGATGGATTACAAAACAGCTGGGCACAGGCAGAGGGGCCCCCTTCACCCCCTGCAGTCACAGAGCCTCTGTTTGAAGTAACATTTCTTTTCGGAAAGTCATTCAAATTGTTACAAGGAGACTCAAAACTGCCACAAACTAACACAAAACAACCACAAAGAAACATATAATGACCAAAAAAGATGCAAAACGCCTACAAAGGGACACAAAATGACTACAAAAAGAGATGAAAACTACCACAAAGACATGCAAAATTAGTACTTCTGTGGAGATTATTTACAGGTATACCATTATAAAAGGTGTTGTACTGGGTAGTATCTACATACTATCAGAAATGCGGTGACAGTTTTTCTGTTGTGCAGCACTATGAAGGTGAATTTACACTCAATTTAGGCAAAAATATTTAGTTTTTCGTGTTTTGTAATTGATATTTCGCAATTGTTAGATATTTGGCAACCTCCCTCGGTGCCTGATCAGTGGCATGCTGCTTTGATATTACTGTAGGACACAAGGCATCATGTTTTATTATTTCACAGTGAACAACACATCTGCTTGTATTACAGAACAGCCAATCACATTTTGACAGCCCCGTGATCAGGTGGCATGTCAAACTCCATTAAGCGTGACTGTGATAGCTACAGGGTCCGTGCCATAAATTCCTAAGTGTTCTGTTCACACTTTTTGCTTTGATATTTTTAGTTCATCTCAATTTCCTGCAACAATGGTTTGACCACCTCTCATAGAAAATCTCTATGTAAAATGCTGCAAAACCCCCAGTGGTATGGCTTTACCCTCATTGCAAATTGCTTACAGACAGTCGAGTTAACCGCAATCAGTTTGTATAAACAATATGAGAATATAGCTCATGCTACCAAGCCAATACAGTGTCTCACAGGCCTTGGCTGCCGACACAAGTTATGTAAACGCTAAGGCGACAAGGCAGATCCTGAGAGGTGCCCGGTAGGGACCAGGGCCATCATGCCAACTCTGAACCTCTGAAGCCAGACACTCCAGAGAAGCCCTAAAAAGTTGTTCCTTTTACTTGAAAGGAAAAGAGGAAGGACATAAAACTCTCTTTGAGGAAAATTTGTTATGAAATAAAAACTTTAGTTAATTTACAACCCAACCTTGCTGTTCAGGCCCAATTTCTCAGCTCCAGTATTATGGTAAGCCTGAAGTCAGCGCTGTCTCTGCCCGGTCATCGTGGCAACTCCACCGCCAAGACATGAAGTCATAATGCATCAGCATTCATCTTCCTACAAGCTGCCAAGTAAATCTTGAAAACACTACTAGGTTGAGTAAAGACACTGACTTTAGATGAACATAAAGCAACAAGCCCTTAAACCTTCAGTAGTTGGAAGAAAAACATCTCTGTATTAACGGTCAGTTTCATTCATTCCCTCCAGATGGGTCCTGGAAGTGGTTTTCAGAGAGTTTGTGCCAAAACAACTATAAATGTTAAACCCCGTTGTCAGAATTCTTTCCTCTTTTCGCTTGATTCTAGGAACATCTGAGCTTCTTCATGTGAATGTACATGCAGTCAAACAACAGCCTGCAATTTGAAAGTGAAAGAGGAGATCAAAGTGGGTGAGGGCAGCAAACAGGTGGGGAGGGAAAAACCCACCGCAAACCTGTTTTATAAAGACTTCAGCAAAAGACTACAGGAATTGGGGATTGTGGGGAAATGAGTGGTGATAAATATTATATATGGTAAATAAATGGTAGACAATCTTTAAAAAAAAAAAAAAAAACAGGATCTCTGTTGCAGACATAAATCTCTAGAGAGTTATTTAGCCTATATTACATGGAGATGAGTGTCCTCTAAGAGTCAATAGGAATATAATGCTGATTTATTGCTCGTAGTGACTCTTAGGGTCCTCTCTTTGGTAGCTACAGCGTTAATAGTCCTGGGAAGCCCCACCTCCACTACCACCTTTTATGTTAATTTCAGCGTGATCTGTGCGCGGACTGAGGGGAGCCGCTGAGTGCTGGATCTGTTGGCTGCTGATTGCTTTAATGTCGATGAGGCTTTGGATAGACACAACCTGCCGCTGAATCAACTGTCGGGACTTTTATTTTGTGAACGGAGTCGTGTCCGTCTAATGTCGCCGCTGAGGACGCGCAGCCGAATGTGAAACGTTTGTGGATCCAGCAGTTAGAGAAGAGGTGAACGCACCTTGCATCCAGCCATGGGAGGTCAGATCACCAGAAATACCCTCTACGGTAAGGGACAGCTGGCATCCTGTGTTGATTCTTTATTATAGGCTTTGTTATAATAGAAGATGATATAATCGAGTTGTAATCGTGCTTGTGCAGCCTCAAGCCTTTGTGCATGAACATTGTAGGCGTCCTGGCAGCCTAAAATAAATGAGAAGAGAAAGTAGCCAAGTTTTACCACCTTCTGTAAGTCACGACTTTAATATAAAGGAAATAAATTTGATAACCCTCCACAGCATCATACTCTAAAACATCACAAGTTGCACTTTTATTCATTTATTTTGCATTGAAGCCTGCTTAAGTTACAGTTATACTTAAAAGAAATAGAACCGGACAAACTGAACGAAGTTGGTACATAACTTTTTCCACCTGGCTTGTTGTTTGTCTTGACGCCCACAGTTGAAAGTGATACAGACCTAATGGATGTCAACATGTTGGCAATGGTGTTTATGCTTCTGTGTGGCAATCAATTGATCATGTATGTTAGGCTATAGATGTCTCAAGGGATGATAACAGGTGCATTGGACGTTTTTATTGATCCGTTTTCACATTAAAGTTTCTTGCAGGAGCTTTAATGCCAATTAGTTAACATAAGATACAATTTAGTGTTTGATGTCCTGAATTATTAATTGGTTATTAGCAAATATAATCTTAATGTCTAATTGTTTTCATATGCTTTCTGATAGTGATACATAATTAATTATTTACTGTATTATAATATTTATTGCAGTTTAAATGTCCTGAACACAATACGTTTGAAAGCAAGGCGTGAATCTAAAGTGTGTTTCACTCATTAATGCTCTTTTATTCAGACTTCTGCATATTAATTGTTTACTTCATATTCTGATCAAATCTGATGTATCAAATATTAGTCTAGGAGAGAAGTTGATCAGAAAATAACCCAGCAACTATGATGATAGTTAATACATAAATAATTTAAAGTAAAATGATAAATGTTTTTGTATGTATGAAATGTTTTATATGACTGTAAATTCAATGTCTTTGGACTAAATCAGCAATATAAAGAAGTTACCTTGAGCTTTCGGAAATTGTGATGGACAGCTTGTCAGACATTTGATAGACCAAACAATTATCAATTAATTAAAGAAAATGAAATGATTAAAATACTCTATAATGAAAATAATAATTAGTTTCAGCCCTTATTGATAACAATTGCAGTAATTAAGTTTGTAGGGCTCATTTCTCATGAAGTTGGTCTTCAGTTCAGATGTCTTTAGATGTTTTATGAGTTGATTTCATGTTCATGTTGTTTGGCTATAAAGCGGACATATGTAATGTATCATACTTTTTTTGTTTTGAGCCGATGATTTTAATTGACACACAGTACACAACCAGGCAACAGTAAACATCTCATTTCCCAGTTGGACAGATGGACACAGGCCAATCCATACAGTCCTTTTTCCAATTTCACTGTTTGGGGCCACTATAACAACATAACAATATAGGTGCAGGCAGGGTCGCTGCTAGAAATTCTTGGCCCTCTGACAAGAGCTCAGCCAGGGCCCTCAAAATGTAATCTATGTTATGTTGCAAGGCCCCTGACCAGCTCACAAGCTCATGATTTATTCAGCTCTTCCAGTTTGGCAGCTCTGCATCATTGTGTTACTGAAGAACCAGTTTTTAAAGAAAGGAAATTAATTCTATGTGTTGACTTGAGTTTTTTTTTTTTTTCTTAAGTTTTAAATGATTATCGAAGCATTGAGATTTCAAGTAACAGGGATCACTAGCTCTTGTTTTCTTGTTCAACAGAAACTGTGCTTCAGTTTTGGCTTGTGGTGTCCCGTCATTTAGAAAATAGCTCCAGAACCAGCAGCACTGATGAGTCATTACTTAGCATTACTACAGCTGCAAGTTGATTAGTTTATTCATTTAGCTGATCGTCAGGAAACTAATCAGCAACTGTTTTGATAATGATAATTAATTCTTTTGAGTCTTTTTTAAAAGAAAGAAATGCCAAAATTGTCTGGTTCCAGTTCCTCAAAAGTGAATTGGTTTCCTTAGTCCTTGAATATCTTTGGGTTTTAGACTGTTGGTTGGACAAAACAAGACATTGGAAGCTTCAGGAGATTGTAACAGGCATTTTTACACTATTTTCTAGACCTGAGGATCAATCCATTAATTGAGAAACTAATCAACGGATTAATCACTAATGAAAATGATGGTTAGGTGCAAATAAACAGAACTGTAAAAGTAACAGGAATGATACACAGTGATACTGAGATGTTTAAGAATCACTTGTTGTTTAGTTCTTATTGAAACCACTCAAGCTACGAGACATTTGAAATCACTAAAGACATACATGTGCCCTTTAGCTCTCCAGCATGCTTCCTGTGAGTGCCTGTCTTGTGAGAGGGGGCCACCGAGCCTCGATACTGACGTCACACCATAGTGAGACCGAGCCTGGGGATAAAACACAGGGGAGCGTAAGAGGCCAGGTGACACTGGCCAGGGCCACTCATTGTCTCTGCACTGTTTGTCCTTTCCGATTAATGACAGCAGAGGCAGTCACATTGTGTGCGGTGGTGCATTAAGTAACATTATCCTCCCTTAAGTTGCTCATCTGACATTCGTCATGGCACCTCTCTTTTATCATGGCAGGGCTCTGGTCACTGTTTACCTTGATGTCTCCGTCAGGTTGCATGACTTTTTAAACACACTTCAGCAGCCACTGTATCATCAGCACTGTTGGCTCTAACCAACTGCCATTTACAGTAAATCAAATGTGGTATTTTTATGTATCCATTTATTTACTGTATTCATGGTTTATACAGTCCTCTGTGTGCTCCGGATGCTGTAAACCCACTCCAGAATGAGAAAATAAAGCTGCTCCAGAGATGATATTAGAATAGTGAGAATAAAAGACGATATTGGATTAGAGGATTAAGCGTGAGTGCTGCTACGCTATTTGCAGATAGCCTGTGAGGTGTTGCTTCTGTTTTCAGACCTTACAGGAAATACTCTATTCAGTCTTGGGCCTGGTCATTGATGGAGTACAATACAGTCCTGTTTTGTTTTCCTGAAGACATCACGTCTAACATGACATCATGGATGCAATATGGTTGAAGGATTTGTTATGACTTCATTTAAGACCACTGTTGTGCACAGAGCACAATTCGACATTGTTCTGCAGGGACAAGAGCATGCGAAGAGCTTAACAAATACACTGTACTGAGCCCAGAACACTTGGCAGAGCCTCTCTGATTGTGATATGAAAGGAAACACTCTTTCTAGTTTAACCTCAACATATTATACATTTTTAACATCCATGGAGGGAAATCATCCACCGCTCAAGCCCAGTGGTGTTATAACAGACCTAGTTTCAAAAGTCACATGACTAGTGATCGTCAAGCCTGACTGTCTTAATTGATTGGTCTCCAGGGTACACAATAAACCTCTTGACCCTCCAAGGTCACTCAAAGGAAACAAGAATATCTCTCTTTCAGCAATGGTAATGGTATTTCTCTCACAGACAAATAGAAGCAGCTCCTACACAGTCTTCCAAATTTAGGTGTGAAAATACGTGCAGTTCTCAAGGACGAAGAAGTGTTAATTAGGCCTAAATTATTTATTTGGCTTCCAGTCTTGGCACATTGACTGGATTTTATGGCACTTTAAGACTGTTAAATGTCATTGTAGAGAAGACTCAAGAACTGTAGTGCAGGAAACTGTAACAAATCTCTTGATGAGATGATATTTGTACATGTTACCAATTCTTAATAATCCTGCCTTACATTTAACGAGAACCCAGTTTCTGTGAGAAAATGCATTCTCCACAACACCACAGTGACCTTGGCATTGTGCTTTGAAGAGAAATGTCGAAACAGAAATGGGGAGAGCTGGTACTAATGAAAGGGAGTGAGTGCAATATCAGGCTCATGATGACTGTGAGCATAAAACCCAACAGAGAGATGTGATGTGAAAAAAATATGTTTTGCTCTATTATGAGTTACTGTAAGTGGGAGCAGTCATGATTCACACATGTTCACATGGGAAAAAAGTCCAAAACTCTGCTGCATATTGTGAGTCAGATGTTCTCCTTTGGGTCTGCTCTTATTTTGCCACTTCCTCTGACCAGCTAAGCACAATAAATGTCACTTAATCTCATTTAGTGGCAGCTATTTTGTATGTATCCTTTTACATTTTTTTCATTTAAGGCAGGTAGTGACTCTCAGGCATAAATATTGTGATTCATGTTAAAACATGAAGCACAGTTGGAAAGAAGATGGATGGACGTAACAGCCATGCCTCGCTATTATGAGAGTAGCTTTGAATATGCTGTATCAGTCAGCTGAAAATAAAGCTACACATCAAGAACTTGCATTCTGTTGCGCTAATTTAGCTGTTAGGGATGCTATATGACGTTAGAGCACATTACATGTGAGGTAATCATTTGTGTTTTCTTTAACCTTCATCTCCTCTCTACTGATTATTGTACAGTGTGTTCCAGCACGGTCAGAAACAAATTGGTTTAAAATCTGGCAAGATGTAGAATAGCAAAAAGTGAAATTACTCTTTACTGAAATTGGAGCATGCACTTCTCACAGCTGCATTGTTCTGCTTAATTACATAACCAAGGGAGCAATTCTGTCCTTGCACAGAATTTCTTTTCCATCCAAGGACATTTTTGCATGTAATTTACCTTGCGCATTGTTCTCTAATGTCTGCAGCAGTTGTGTGTTTGCAATGTGCTACCTTGAAGCATAATCCAAGTATTAGATTCTATTAATGTATTTTTGCTTGATTGGATGTTACAGGAGCTTGTAACATATGTATGAGGAAGTTATATGTGACAGCAGATCGCAACCTGGAGTTCACCTTATGATGTCATTATATAATTTAAAGGGAAGCCTGCTGTGGTACGGACTATCTAATCTAATCTTCTAATTTAACCTAAAGTGTGGGTATTTTACTGTAAATTATAGGAATGTAATATATATTGCAAGAAGGTTAAATCGCAATATACGTGAGGGATTCAAATTGTGGTATGCATTGTTTTCCACTGTTTATACCCTACGTCAGAAATAATAATATATTTTTTTAATTTGATAAATAAAATAAGAGAAAAACCCAGTGTTTTTGTATCAAATTGTGTTTTGTTACACCCCTTGGTAAATCGTCCCCAAAGAAGAATTTATTCAGTAATGTATTTTCTGCTTCCCACCTGTGGACCAAACTAAGCAAGCACTTTTCTTTCTCCACGTAGATTCTCTGAACGGGCCGTTTCCTGCCACATCCCACAGATGCCACCACAAGCCCAAGCGTTGCCTGCCCATCCAACCATGTGGGAGTTTGTCCTCTTTCCCGCTGCTCTTCCACCCCAGCACCAAGGGCTCGCAGATCGTCATGGACATCTCCCAGAGGACCGTCAAGAGACAGGCCAGCTTCTGTAATGCCATCACATTCAGCAACAGGCCTATAGCTGTGTTCGAGCAAGTTCGGCTAAAGGTAAAAAAAAAAAAAATACACTAGCTGTATACTACTTATTCTCATTCTGATAATGTTTTGTGAGATTGATTTTAAATGTTGGGAAATTACAATAAGAGGTCAAATGAAAAATCCCAGTGTGCTGCATGCTAAATATCACTGGGTTGAAAATTGACCCAGTTTGGATACACTCTCCCAGTATGTTTTTATTTTCCTTCTCCCTCCCTGTCTGTCTGTCTCTCTCTCTTCATCCCCCTTCTTTGCTCCCTTGTTTTGATTTTCTCTCTCTGCTCTTGTGTGGGCCAAAGCAGCAGCAGCTTAGAACAAGTTTCCACTTCACCTATCAGGCCATCTATGTCTCGAAAGTGAGAGAGCAGGGCAAGCATTGCCATGTGAGGAATACTGTTATCTGGCACGGTAAATGCAAAGTAAATAGAGGTTTGAAATAAGACAAAAATCGTTTGCAGGTGATAAACATACCAAGGTAACTGGTCGTAGTTTGCTTAAAAGAGAGTTTTAGCCACACTGATGGCACTATGGATGGCCATGTTGGTGTGTGTTGGTCCAGACTAGAATTTCTCAGCTACTATTGGATGAATGTGAATGAAATTTCTTAACTGACATTGAAGTCCCCCCCCCCCAGGATGAAACTTAAAGCTCCACCATCAGGTCGAAATGTTGATCTACTTTGTTTTACGACCAAATATCTGCAAAACAAATGATATTCACACTTTGGGTTAATGTTAATTACAAAATGTTAGAATGCTAACATGCTAAAATAAGATAAAGAACATGGTAATTATTAATTGTATTACCATACACAAACTACAGATTAATTATATGCAGCATGTTAGCATTGTTATTCAGTCGTGTTAATGTACTACTATTAGCACTAGCATGGGATCTTTTTAGCTCATAATTCATACAACAAACAGAGAAGAAAATGTAAAGATTCATTTTAAAGTTGATCCTTCATTATAAACATGTATTCTCCAGATCACTAAAAAGCAGTGCTGCTGGAGCGGTGCTCTGCGGCTGGGTTTTACAACCAAAGACCCATCGAGGATCAACCCGGACACTTTGCCGAAGTACGCCTGCCCAGACCTGGTCTCCCAGAGCGGCTTCTGGGCAAAGGCCCTACCAGAGGAGCTCTCCAATGAGGGGAACATCATCTCCTTCTGGGTGGACAAGAAGGGCCGGGTGTTTTACCGCATCAATGACTCCAGCCCAATGCTATTCTTCAGCGGTGTACATGTTTCTGAACCTCTGTGGGCTCTCATAGACATCTATGGCCTCACAAGGGGGGTCCAGCTGCTAGGTGAGTCATGCATTCAGAACCAGGTCCTTTCTGTGAAATGATGTTCTAATTGGAAATTTTATTTATTTTTGGACTTCAAACTGCAAGCATAAGTGGCCCAAATCTGTTTTTTGTTTTTTTTCTCATATGTGACTCAGATCAGCACAAATCACCCAGAATAAAATTTTTTTCAATTCTAATTTGGGTCACTTTCATATGTGATCCAAATTAGATACAAGTCAGATTTTTTGTATTGTGACCTCAGTGTAAACGGTCATATCAGAATTCATGTGACCTTTACATCACTCTAGATCTACATTCATCATGCGGGGCTGTGACCTGTTAAAACTGGAATCTGATATGGGCCATATTAAAAAAAGCAATGTGAACAGCCAAACAAAAAACAAAAACATCTGAGCAATAAATCAGAATTGAGTGCTAATTCTTGAAGTGTGAATGCAGCCTTAGAGATTTTTAGCCATACGATGAATATCTCAACAACTGTCAGATGGATTTCCATGAAATGTGGTACAGACATTCATGGTCCCCAGAGGAAGAATCCTAATGACTTTGGTGATCCTCTGAATTTTAATTTTCCAATATTTTGCAATACAACACAAGACAATACCATTTTCAGCATGCTAAGCTAAGATGGTAAACATAGAAAACATTATACTGCTAAACATCAGCATATTTGCATTAACCTTTAGCTCAAAGCACTGCTGTGTCTTAAGTACAGGCTCACAGAGCTGCAAGGCTGTTACTTTTTACTATAATGCTTCACCGCTGGAAAAGATTCTGCATCTGATGTTTTTTCAATGTGAATGTTAAAAGGTGATGTTACACACAGCTGCTCTGCTTTTCCCACACCCACAAAATAGCTCAGTGGAAAAAGATGGTGGGAGATTAGTTAGATTGTATAGTTACCACGGTTGTTAGTATCAAAGAAATGTCCCTAAAGGGGGAATTTCAAAATGTCTGAAACCCTCTAACAAGTTCTCCGTGCTGTTTAAAGGGTCATTACATCAAAGAAATTAAGAGTAAACAGGTCCCCCCAATCATTAACAGCAGTTTTTCACCGCACTGAATCATCTCAAGAATGTTTGGATTGTAGATTCAAATGCATTTATGAAACACATCATGTACTGAAAACAGCTGTTTCCAATTTTTTAAACAATACAAAACTATGCAAAATAGATAAATAGGAATCATTGTAGACGCCTCAGTACGTATTTATAACCATTTCCAAGAATCGCACAGCCTCTCTCCAAAGAATAGAGGCTGTCAGCACCGTTAATAAAAATAGAAGAGGCTCCCATATTGTGTAGATAGTGCCATTTAACCTCATTTCTTGCGGTGTGGTTGACAGCGAGAAGCATGCTATCTCGTGATGGGCTGTTTGGTATCCAGCGGCAGAGTGCGACTATCTGGGGTTCACTGGCCTCTCGGTGCTGACCAGCACACAGCTCTTGTCGAAGAACAAGAGGAGTGTGTTGGTCATCCCAAGAGGACAGACAAGAGGAGGGATGATGTCAGGTAATGACATGTGTCGGGTGTTTTTTCCAAGACAATCAAACCAGTGGAATGTCTCACTCTTTGGATCCAAGTCTGAATTGAACTTCAAGTGACATGTTATCACCATGCAATCGCCCCTAATACAGATTCATATGTTTAAATGAGAGGACTCTTCACCAAACGTTACGGGTTAATAGCGTTTTACAATGAAAGTAAATTAATTGTAATTTCTGCATGTGAATGAGGCCAGCAGCCCCTAAATCCCACTGTTTCTACTTTGGTTTTCCCACATCGATCACCTTCATCCCCACATTGAAGGCTTAAACCAAAAAGCCTCAGCCCTCAGTCAGCTGAAGGATCACTTGGCTATCAGCTTTCCGCTATAGCCCGAGAGCGTCACTACTCGAGAGCATGGTATATCTCAAAAGCCCAGTATTGTCTCGGCAGTTGGCTGCAGTTCAACAAACACTTAGTCTCTGAAATATGGGCGGACACATCAAAGTCTGGTGCTGTGAACTGGCACATGTGCATATTTTCCTTTAACAGAAGGGTGCATTTTGATTCTTAATGATGCTTACGCTAGGGTCTGAAATTAATGCTGCACCAGCTGATAAATTAAGCCACATTTCACCTGTTGTGGGCTTGTTATCACACAAGCTGTCCAGGTGGGAATTACAGATCTGCTGCAGTTGTTATTTTTTTTCCACAGGAGACAAATGGAGCGTGGAGCTGTGAATAAGCTCTGTGGAGTGTAGAAAATGGCTTTGGTTAGGTGACCTTGATTTGGCTTTTGAGATAAATGCTCAAGACAGTAAGAATATAATAGAAAATAAGTTGTGATAAACCTGTTGTCTAAGTCAGTGATATAATCTGTTTTAAGAGCTTCATGTGTATTAAAGGGCCACGTGACCAATGTTACATATAAAGATCTACTTGTCACTAAGAGAACTGCAGTACTGTGAGACAGTTGTATAAAGTCTTAAGTGGCTTCGAAAAGGAGCTTATTAAAACAGTACTCCACTGCATGGAAATCACAAAAAAATATCAAAATTGATGCAGAACTAGAGATATCATCTTATTTATACCATGCATTCTGCATCAAAGGCTGCATTACAAACTGTGTGGGGTTTGAAACAGACTGTACAGGGAAAAGTCGTGTTTGTGACTCCGCTGGCTCCCGGCTAATCGCGCAGTGTCTGTGGAGCTGAGGCGGGTTGAATGAAGCCTGATTACTGAACCTGTGACACCACCCACCCATCACTCAAAGCAGCCATGCCTTTGATTATGCATAACTTTAAGCCTTAATATAATTTATACAGGTGAGTTATATAAAAATTCCGCCCTGTACAGTTATCATGAAAGGGGAAATTTAGCTATAGAGACTAAAATAGTTTTTTGTACCAGGCTGTAAAGTTTGGTTTTTAATATGGAGTCTTTTGGAGATTGACTCACTTCTGTAGACAGTCTCAAGTGGACGATCGGGGAACTGCAGTTTTTGTTACTTCTGTGTTGCTTTTATTTGCCAGCCACTGAGGTTGCTGCTTGGTTAGAACGATATGGACATTTAGCAGGAAGGAAAGGTTTAATGAGAGATGTATTGAATTGAATTATGGTAATTGTAGGAGGCGCTGTTTCTGGAGTTTGGCCCAAAAGTTAGATTTCATGACAACTTCAATTTATTTTTTTCTCTGTCTCTTATGATCCCCAAACTTTATGACAGTACAGTAGTGCAACATCACTGTGTTCCCCTTTGAGTTTATATTGAGAAAATAAATATGTATGAACCATTGTCTCTCTTAGCTGAACCGTTCTGTGACCTCATTCCTGACACAGCCGTCAGCTCAGACCAATCAACCTTCACTCTCTCTTATTTTAAGACCCATGTAGTGAGCACATCCTTTCAGTGAATAGCTTCCTCGCCTTTAATATTTAATGGATTAATTATGAATGTGTCCCTGTTCACATGTCAGCACACATAACCCTAACTGTCACAAATCTTTTTGTGAAACACCACCTGAGAATAAACATCTCCTGAAGACAGTGTTACCGACACAATGCGTCATAGCTATTCTGATGAAATCTTTTGGTAATTTTTCCTGAACCAATGGTGTCTGTGATCCTTCCAGTAGGTGACTATTTCAATAAAACGAAACCTCTAAATTTCATTCTGAATCGACAATAAAGCTGCATTATTGTCCAAGCCATTTTGTCCAAGCCAAGTTGATTTTTTTGTCATTCAGTAGCAGTAACCTACTGTGAAAGTGAACCAGGTTTTTTTTTTAGCCTGTGGATAATCCACATCAAACACATGCTACGCAGGGTTCTCATACTGTTGTTTCCGTTTGATCCTTTACAACCTTACATGCTGTTTTAAGGAATTCATCAAAGCCGCTATCCATCACTGCCTTTTCACCTGTCTCTCTGCTGCCAAACAGTCGTGCTGCTATCTGGTTTGATTCTGATGTTTAAGGATCTTTTCAAGAGCGGTGTTGTTTCCTCTCTAAGCTGTTATCAAGGGAGTGCAGTTCAGCAGCTAGCCACCCATGCAAGGAGTCAAAGGTGATCCTGAGATCAGTGAGACAGCTTGAAAGCTGAGATGGTGTTGCGTAAGAGAGGAAGCTAAATTAATCTGCTGAAATCAAACTGAGCCTCAGGGGTTGTCCAGACCAACAATGCTGCCCATGCAATTTAAGAAAGATCTGTTACATCACCACACTTGTCCTACTCACGCAGCTATCAATAAAAACTAAAGTGCCTTGCTTGGGTTTTGTGTAGAACGGCCTGTGCTGTTGAGGATCTGCACCGCTACGCTGAGACACATTAGCTCTTAGAGGGACTTATAAAAGGTTTCCTCAAGTGTATAATATGTCTCTAGCAACTGTGTTGTCAGTTTGTCAGCTGTATTTTCACAGATGTGTCTGTTTACTATTTTTCTCCGAGCACTACCTTAAGAAAGCTCGGCTTTAGATACAACTTCATTTCCTAATAGATATTTTAAAAATGTGAAGTTCGAAAGGTTAGTTTTCTTTTCTTTTTTTAGAAGTTTACTTTGCAGCATTTCGAGTTTTGTCAAGTTTGTTTGAGAAGCTTCGGAAATCAGGTCACAAAAAACTTGCAAGTGTTTTTCAGTTTTATTTCCCCGAAGCGGAACACATATGGGAATGCTATACCTTTCTGCACGACAAAAAGTAACAGTGCTCCCTTTACACATGTATGGCTGCAGTCTTAACTGAATGTGTTTGTTTATGGGACAACTCCCGAGAGACCACACAGCATCCACCGTTTTGTACAGGTATGATGGATTCCTTCCAAGTTAGATAAGCGGAGCGACTCAAAGGCATCTTTTGATGGATGCAAGATGCTCTACTGGGGGTTTGTTTACTAGAGGTAGATGAGTCACTTAATCACTGACAGAATGGTAGTGATCCGTGAGACCGGCGTCAGCTAACATCATCTGCAACCTGTCTCTCTAGTCATTAGAGAAGAATTCAAAATGGCTGCCAGACTGTCAAGAGGCTGAATACCTCTCAGGTGATTAAGAGGAGGGTGTTGACATCAATCATCTCTGTACACAGCATTGCGATGCATTAGACCTGTAGAGCATCATAGTGGGGAAAACCTCCTGCTGTATGATTTTCATGCTTACTAACATTCTGAGAGACATCACTAACATTTCCACCTCAGAGAACAGAGTGAAAAGTTTTGACAGAAGCTGCAGGAATCCCATGAATTAAGCTTTTTTTGCCATGTTAGTGGCATGGCTCTTTGGATCGCAACGCTTTTCTGTTTGTCTGTCTGAACAAATATCGATTTCCATGAAATTTTGGTAGAGACATGGTCTCCAGAGGATGAATGGTTCCTTTACATCTAGCGCCACCAGCAGGTCAAAGGTTTCACTTTTCCTGTGAAATATCGCAATATCTATATAGATATATTGAGAATGAGAGAATGAATTGTGACTTTTGGTACCATGACTTTTTCTATTGCGCCACCATGTGGTTTTATGTGAAATGTCACAACAGGTATTGGATTGCATGAAATATGACACAAACGTTTTTGTCATTTGTCAACTATTGACATTCACATCATCCTCAGCAGCAAAACATCAGCATTAGGGCTGCAACTAATTATTATTTTTATATCAATTAATCTGTTGTTAATTGTTTTAATTATTTGATTCAATTAGTGAAAAAATACCCATCATAATCATAAAGTCTAAGGTAATGACATCAAACTGCTCATTTTCTCTGAACTTCTCCAAAACCCCCAGATACTTAGTTTACTATAAAATATGATAAATAAAAGCTGGAACTGGGAAATATTTGGGATTTTTTGTTGAAAAACGATTTAAAATGAATCCATCACTAAAATAGTCATTATTTTTCGGTCGAACGACTAATCAATTAATCAGCAATCAGTTAATAGCATAGTTGAAATAAGCATTAACTCAAAGAGCCGCTGTGCCTAAGTGCAGCTAGTGTGTCTGTCCCAAAAAGGAGACTCTCAGTCTAGTTTTAAATTCATTGGTGCTCATTTGCAACATTTGTTATCATATGAATCTCATGTTATTCAAATTACAACTGAAACTACCTGTTGACAATTGAAGATCGCTGTACCTCTGACTCAAACCTGTTTTGTCGACAGATAAAGAGATTGCGTGGAAATGTTAAAAAGCTCTGTGCTGCACAAACATGTTGAATTGTCTGAACCTGATTGTGCTGTACTTTCCTTTCTTTGTGTCTATTTTTGTCTGTGTTCACACAGTGCGCCTAACGCTCACGCTCACTTGTTAGAGATCTCACGTATTGTTTCACTTGTCAACACAGATTATGGGGACTTTCACAGGGTTTTGATTTGTGGATGAAATGGTTTTAAATATAGAGAGGTCAGATAGGTGCAACCTGATACCAGTGGCCAGATATACAGTGTAGTGGAAGCCTGGAAACAATGCAGGTAAAAATGTCTCACAACAAAATGTAAACTATAAGAAATCCAATACTTACAAAACTTTAAATTCAGTTTCATACTGTATCTTTAATTGTGTTATTATTCTGTGTAGGTGTGGTCCTCACCTGTTTCCACAGTGCTTCATGAGGGAGCAGTACTCTTTTGTTAAGATTGATGAAGACATGCAAAAGGCCTAAAGGGTCTGATTACCCTGAAGTACTGCAAATGAATGTTGTACTAATACGTTCGATTTCTGGTCTGCTGCTTACAGCCAAATCCTCCAAAAACAATAAACTGGAAATTCAGGATGGTAATAACAATATGCAAAGTCATCAGTCAAAAGTCAGTTTCCTGCCAAAGGCAAACAGCAGACAGTAAGGGAGAAAGGCAAAGAGAGATGCTAAATGTCTCCATATTATAAACATTTAGTAATTTCCTTGAGCTGAATTCTTTTGGCAGAATTAGACTAAAATCATGAATCATACTACCGCCTGTCGCTCTTTTTTCCCTCTAGATGTCTCTTTCCTTAGACGTTCCCTCTCTGTATGCTGATCACACCAATAAATCAAATGAAAAGTGATCTTTTTTCGAGGGACTGGACATTTAAACCTGATTATAGTCACATTAAGATTTTGCAAGACTAAGCACCCGGTCCCAAGTTCTCCTCTTTTGGAAATTACTGAAGCCTGCAACTTATGTTCAGGTCAAGGGAACCCATTAGAGCCATGTTGATACCTTTTTTGGGTAAAAATCATAAGGCTAGAGATGATTGTGGTCCAAGGCTGTGGTAACCTTTTCCATTTCTCAGTAGGTACATTGTCCATCTTTGCTTTCCCACCATGTTTTAAGGTGTGACCAGCTCCTCGGCAATCAGCCAATCCCTGGTACCTTCCCAAGGGCAGCACTGATATAATAGCTTTACATGCTGAATATTAACAATATCGTATCTATTTCATTCAGGAAAAATTGGCTATTGCCACCAGGTCGGATTCAGTCAGTTTCCCCTTGAAATCAATGAAAGGAGGCGGTAGAAACACTTCCTCTTTTGTCCACAGGGGTGGCCAGAATAAACAAAAAAAGGAAAGTTCCTTGTTGCTAAAATCACATGATTTTTGAGGGAAACCTTCAATGTTTTCATTGCTAAATGGGATGCTTTTGGAATCAAATTTGGAATTTCTGGTAGTAGTTTCACTTTGATTGGCATCTGCAGCTGCACACTTTGCAAAATATCCTGATAATGCTGCACGGATAAGTAATTATAGTGCATGAGTCTACTAACTGCCAAACAATGTACTACGGAGATTAGAGTGTAGTATTTATATATGGTGTGGAATTGGGATGCAGATAACCTAGATAACCTAAATTCCAGTGCAAAGGAACTCTAGCATAGATGACCTGTGATGCGTTTGTTAAAATAAAAGAATAATTTCTATAGCTTGGTATAATACAAAGCTACAATGTGAACAAATATTTGAAAGCTAAAAAGATATCAGATGTGTAATACAGTCATGAAAATAGAAGAGAAGGATATGAATAAAGTGTTCATCACAAAAAACATTCACAATTACAGCCGACGTCACCTTGCCCAAGATAATAAGCCTTCTTGAAAATCTGCAGTACATTGGCTGTAATCAACAAGACAAAACTGTTGGATGAAGGAAACCATGGTAACGGTGCCTCTGGGGCTGGTGTGAGTCAAGAACAGAGCAGGATGCCAAGAAATGACTTTAAAACATAGAAAATAACTGAGAGATTCACAGACTCAGTGAAATATCATCTTTGCCATGGCATTTAGCACGTGGGCTAAAAGAAATAAACTTCTAAAGCCAGCATGTATCATGGTGACTTAACTCGGTATGTGGACGAATGTGTGTATATATATATATTTATTTTTTATTTATTATTATTATTATTTCTCATTTGGACACTTCTTATAACTGAAGACAGTTAGGATGAAATGAGAGGCCTACTAGAAACTAAAATGTTGGAGGACTGTCCTTTGACCCAACATCTGCCAGCATGTACACATCAAGATCTGAGTCTATGTATTTATAAGAGCTCTGTTTCAAGTGATCTCAGTGCTTGGAATTTATTTGATTTGTTGAACCAAAATAAATGCCGCTGGACAGGCTATTGTGCCTCAGCTGGGATTTAATCGGCCCAGATGGAATCGAACAGATTTGTGGAGAAATCAAAATAGAAATCGTAATGGAGCCCGTCAGGTTTGGATCCTGGGAGCCGGACTGTACAAGGGGAAGCCTTCAGAGGGGAGGCTAATCACTTTCAGATGACCAGAGTCTAGTCCCAGTGAAGACGTTAATGTGTATTCTCTGTGTATTGGTGTGCAAATGTATCCATCTGTGTAGTTTTCATAGAGATTCTCTTGATATAGTTTTGACCAAAACAAAGAGATTAATCTATAATTGGAGAAATGTGTTTGAGATCAGACTAAAACAGCAAAGACGCCTCATCAACCAATGGACACTCAAGACAAGTGTTCTTCAAAGCAGGGCTGTGTGAATGTTCATGCTGTAAAACGCAGGGACACTTAGTTAGTTCAAAAGTGGCTTTTAACTGAACACTGTGCCCTTGTGACATCCCTGAAGTGTTGTTGTCAGTGCTGCCATTTGTCACCTCCACGTGTCCCATTTTCTTTCCACGATCACGATCCAAACTCAAAAACATCTGGCACTAAACCAGAGACTTGACTTGATCTCTCAAAAGCGCCACATATGTGGCTCCTATTGCACATGGCATCAAAGATACTCAAACTGTTGGGCTTCTTCCCTGTATCGATATCGTAGCACTCCAGCCTTGCTTCACATTCGTATACTTGTGCCATTATCTGGACCAGGATATCACTCCTTAAAAGCTCATCAACACAGATTATTTTTTTAACTTATTTTTTTGATAAGCGAAAGCCCTTCTCTCTCCTTTTTGGGACAGACACACAACACCCCCCTCAATCTCCCTTCTCATGACAGATGACTTCACTCACTCATTCTAGACAGAGCCCTGGATAGGCCCCCTAGGCATGCATACTTGGGGCAAATCCCCAAACACACACATACACACGCGCACACAATTGGTGCAGCTGACCTTGTATAGAGGTTGCAGCTTCACTAAAACCAAAAGCCTCCTAATCCTGTTCCACCGGGCCAAGGAATAAACTGAACCCTCCCTTGTATAACTCAGTACCATGCAATTGTCTGACTGAAAGCTGTTCAAGACTAAAAAAGGAATAGGATACATAAAAATCCTCAATTCAATTGAGTCATTTAGATAATAAACTTAGGGGTGTATTGTAATACATGCAGGCCTCTCTAAAAAAGCATTTTGAGATGAGGAGAAGCCGGGCTGTTTGTTTTGGCAGCGTTGTATCTTAAACGTCCTTTTAACTGCAACACGTTAGTTGTCATTCTGGCTTGTGTTCACAGTGAAACAGGATGCCAGTTCGTCAGTTACTTTCTAGACATCTTCCTTTGCCAGTATCCCTTCACTTCCCAGGAACTGGTTTTACCGGATTTACAGTAAGAGGTTGCAACTTGTTTGAGAAGGTATATGTTTAACAGGTCGAGGGATTTTCTGCAGGTGTATTTTGTGGTGTGGGAGTGTTCTTACTTCCACAAAGCCAAGAAATTCCTCCATAATGTTCAGCAAGAGCTGAACGAGCCTGATTTCAGACTTTTTTCCCACAGTTACAGTTCTTAATAAAAAGCCAAAGCCAAGAGGTCAGTCATTGACCCTGCAGAAGAGTGTCAGTCTGGTATGTGTTCCTCTGTTTAAATAGACCTTTTCTCCTGTGGTTAAGTGGCTGGAGCTGCTCAAAGACCACTTAATTTTACGAGGACAATTTCAGCCATACACTTAATCACGTCTGTATTGTTTTCGTGCCAGAAAAAAAGGGATTCAGACTTTGCCTTGCTATTCAAAAGCTTCAAGGACATGAACTTTCAAAGTTTCAAAGTAGAATATAATCAACATTATGTTCAAGACATGCTATTGTAAAACCACTGAAGCATCGCCAAATGTTAAAACTCAAAAAGTGTGTTATGCTATGCTGCAGTGAATTTCCTATTGGTACCTTGCTTAATTCTCTAACAGAAATCAGAGGACAAAAGAGAGAGCAAGACTGCACCTGTCTGTCTGACATTTTAATGAGTGAGCAGTCTGAGAGGCAGAGATGGCTCCTTATCAACTGTAATAACAAACAGTGTTTATAACCCAGCTACAAAAACATAAAAAGATTTGTTTCCTGTTGGAAAATCTCAAGTCAGTGGTTCCCAACCTTTTCTTCCAGATGTACGGCCACATCAGATGAACTCAGGTTACCCTACACCAGTAACACGTGTGTTCATTTGAATCATTGAGTTATTTGTGAGATAAACGGATATTGTTACGATATTTGTTTCATAAAATTGAACTGTCTGAATTGAATTTAGTGGCGTCTAGTGGTGTAGTTGCAAATAACAACTCCCTCTCTTCACCCTCCCCTTCCAAGCCTGAAGGAGGAGAAACTATGGTGGCTGTAAAACATGTGAAGTGTTTGGTTTGTCTGCTCTGGGCTACTGAGTAAACATTGTGGTGTAAAAAGGCGGACTCTGGGCGTCCAGATAGCTCACCTGGTAGAGCTGGTGCCCCATGTACCAAGGCTGAGTCCTTGCTGCAGTGGATCAGGGTTTAAATGTGACCTCTGGCCCTTTGCTGTGCGTCATTTGCTCTCCCTCGCCCCTGTCCTGTCATTCTGCAGTTGTCACTATCGATTAAAGGCAAAAAAACAAACAAAATATTTTAAAAAATAAAATAAAAATGACTCCATTGAAGGCAACCTGTGGTCTTTGTAGATAAAAACGGATCATTCTAAGGTAACAAAAACATGATTCCTATATTCAGCTGATTATACACTAATGAACGCATAATTATGCATATTATATTCCATTTCTGCCAATAGATCCTCCAAAATGTTACACACTGGACCTTTAAGGTCAGTTTAATTAAGTTTGCATTTGTACAACTGGGAGTGGCAGCAGCTGGACATTTAACTATTTATCCATCATGTTTAACTAACTATTTAGTGTACTGACTCTGTATGTGGATTACATTTTTTTCAAAATTAATTGAGCTCACAATCTGTCCACAAGCCCTTGGCAATGACAGAAGTACCCCTTGGCACACAAGTAGCCAACCCCGTTTGGGAATTACTGTTGTGAATGTTAGAAAGTGTGGACAGGTTGAACAGGACTATTCCAGCCTTGTCTCTGCTATGTGTGCACTGTTACAGGAGCAGTTCTTTCCCCCTGTGCATGCAACCATTCTGTGAATGTTGGTGTACACACGTAAACACGTGAAGATAAACATAGTGTTTTTGTGTTTCAAGCCTTGCAATCTTACTGTTTGGCTGGATGCTTTTCATATTTGTCAGGTGTTTAATGTGTGAGATTGTCTCAGACTCCTTAGAGACCAAACCCAGGAAGAGGGTCATACATATTTATTTGGCTCACATCTTTATCTTTCATTGTTTCGTTTTCTTTTATCTTTTGTACATCTTGTTTTTCGCAAAAGGTAGAAGCTTCCTTGTAGTGTTACAATTCTCTGCACGGCTTGTTTTGACTGCGGCGGCACTCTCAAAAACAGAAACTGTGAACTGCAGCAAGCCATAATAGCAAGAATAGAAATTATCTCTTGTATCCCAAAGTCGGCTAACTTTGCCTTGAAGATGATAAGGCGGCTAATAATAAGAGCCTCATGCTTGGTTGTGGACACTCTTGACTGAGGAAGTAATTAAGTTCAAGCAGTTTATCAGTGGCTGGCCGGAGATGTGCTGTCTTTGTGTGATAAAGAGGAGCTAGTGAGGTATGCCCTTTCTCTCAAGTGTCCACCCCACCCTATTTTTCATCTTCTCCTCCTCTGTCGCACTCCCACTTCATCCACTTCTCACAGGGGAAGCCCAGAGCAGATCGAGGCTAAGAGCCACACAGCTCAGCCATCATGTCACTCATCCCTCGGCCTGTCCCCCCCTGCTCTCCTCAAATGTCCAATCAGGCTAATTTTAGCCTGTGTTAGAGGGCTGTGTTAAATTTGGCAGCGTGTCCCTAAGCGTGCCACGATGCAGATCCGTTTGTACTGACTGTGTGCATGGAAAGACACACGCTCTCTCTGTTTTCTTTTTTGCAACGATGTTCCCATGTGGCTTCTTTTTTACAGCGGGCAGAATTTAGCATAGGAAGGGCTATTTGTGAGGGGGCTGCACAGCATGGAGAGACATGTGATACACTTTTTAGAATGCCCTTCCCTTTCAATGATTGGAAAATAAGCTGTTTTTAGCATCCAGACACATAACTGAAAATGTTAACAGTGTACAGAGGTAGAATACAGTACATTAATACACTGCTGCTGAGACAGTTTGTTATGTAAACACATAGGACTTGTGGCGGCTCATTGCAACTATTTGAAACCCACTCTATACTATACATATACTTTTAGTCCTGGACAAAGACAAAGACAAAGGACTTCTTTAAAGAGCAGCCTTTTTTTTTTTTTAAACCCAATCTTTGGATTTAATAGATTATAATATAGACTCCATTTTCAGACTTTAGGCTCTGGATTGTCCAAAAAGACTGAAAATAAGAATAAGAAATAAGATAAGAAAATTACTGATTATCACAGGACTCCAAGCTAAAGGCAGAGTGGGAAACACAACTGAGCTTCACTGTCTTTCAGTGGCTTCATGTGTATCTCTTATCTCTTCAATGTTACATAAAGCTATTATGTTTCTCATACTGTGATGTGGCCACTAGCCTGAAGCTACAGCGTGACCCCACTTAAAGTCCCGATGTGTTTCTAAACATGTAAACACTGATGTATTTGGTCATATAGTTGAACTGCAAGCCTCAGTACAGAGAGAGTGCATTAGAGTTAATACGTTACGAAGCAGAGAAGCCGGAAGCCACCATTTGTTTACAGTGACGGGTATGATGAATGAACAGTGTGTGTGTACGTGTGTTTGGAGATGAACAGACAGCGAATGTAAAACAAACCAGTGTTGTTCGTGGAAATAGGCAGAATACTAAGTGGGTGCATGAATTCAATTTGGATCTCTGGACATTTTTCCCCCACTTTTGCAAAGACTGTACATGTGACTGTATTAGCCACAGTCTGATGTTATCCAAATAAAAAACATTAGAGAACAAGAAAAATAAGGCATTGATTCAAATTGAAAACACCACAAACAAGTGATTATATAACATTCCTGTGTGTTTTTCTCCACAGACAGTGAGATGCTCCCCTTGGACTGCCTGCGTCCTCGCTCTTTTGCTGCCGCCCACCGGGCCTCCATTCAGCGAAACGGTGATGACCCTCGCCTTTCAATCAGCCTGTGTGACCTGAGCCTGCAGCAGCAGGAGACGACCCTGGAGGAAGATGATGAGGAAGAGGAACGGCTACAACCCTTAAGCTCCGCCTCCTGCCATGTGCCCCAAAACTCTCAGAACTCGCAGCAGTGCTCGCTGCTGCCCAGCCATTTGGACACTGATCTGCGCTTCCACCTGGTGCATGGCATCCACGTGACTGTGCTAGATAAGCACACGGTGGCACGGTTGGATCACCGCGGTGACGAGAGGACCCTGGTGTTCACTAGCCGGCCAATGCGCTGCTCAGAGACGGTGTTTGTGAAAGTGAAGGCGGGTGTCACGCGGCCCGGGTCTCTTTCTTACGGTGTGACATCGTGTGACCCTGCCACCCTGAGGCCCAGCGATCTCCCATCCAACCCAGAATCCCTGGTTGACCGCAAGGAATTCTGGGCTGTGTGCCGGGTGGCAGTGCCGCTCCACAGCGGAGACATCTTGGGCTTTGTGGTGAATGCAGAAGGGGAGGTCATGATGAGCCATAACGGCATTAGTGCAGGGATGCAGCTGTGTGTGGATAACTCCAGGCCACTCTGGATGTTCTACGGTCTGCACGGCAACATCACACAACTCAGGATTTTAGGTTTGTTCACTTGATCTTTTTTTGCAACAGCATTCTTAGATTGTATCTTAAACTCCCAAAAACAGGGTTATGGTCTAATTTGGGAATGCAAAGCAAACCTGTAAAAACATTTAGGGAAAAAGTAAACTTTTCACAATAGTGGACTATAATTGATATCTCCTCCCTATTCAGATTCAGATGTAATGTTCCACATGTGCTTGACTACTCATAGATACCCACAACTCCAAGGAAAAGAGCCATGTTAAGATCTTAGCCATGACCTGCCTGCAGTGAGGTGACCAGGACATCTAAATGCAGAGTCACAGTCTATTTTGAACAAACTCTACTATTGGAATTAAAAAAATGTGTTTCATTAGATTGCAGTTACACCATTTGGATCCCGACAGGAGGCATAAATGTACCTATACAGGTCAACAGTTCCTCATTAGCATTAGTTTCAGTAAAAGTTTGATTATTTAATTAAATCGTGGTTCAGGAAATTGTCCCACAGATCTTTACAGGGTGTCATTTGTAACTTTCCATTCAGAAGTTAATGCAGTCTGTGATCCATCAACGACCTTTGGAGGCTGAATTCCCACTCAGCCAAGTCACGAAATACTTTCCAACTCCTTTGCTGTCTGGGCTGCTCTCTGACTTTTTATCAAGTCGTATATCTCTTGGGAATTTACATTCTACCCCCACAGTTTGCATATGAATGTTAACTTTGTATCTTCAGTTGAACAGAATTTCTGTCAGCTCCGTTTGATTCCAGCAGATTTCACACAAAGATAACGCAGCATTACCTGAAGGTACCCTGAAGTTAATCATGCCTGGTGTTGAGATTCTGGCTGCTTGGATGTGAGACTGCATGCACAGTTTAGGACTGTCTGAGGCAGTATTAGCAGAATAAGAACATATAATGGCTAACAGGTTCAGGAGCTGTGGAAAGTGGTGGTTTAATGACAAGCAGTGGTTGCAAGTTTTGGTATAATTTCCCTTCACAAAAGATTTTCTGGATTCTGTTGATTTTGAAAATGAAACCATTACATGTTAATGTTGTGGTGATGATCACAGGCTGAAGATTGCCGTCATTTTCTGGTTGGATTCAAAGACAGTTTGTCTGTCTTTCAGTCAAGATGAAGATATCATTTTATAATTAGTGTTCAGGACATGCCGTTCGTAGGTTGTAGCAGTTATTATCTGGTTTGGAGAATTCTCTGACATTGCTAAGTTTATTTTCTAGGACAAACAGTACACATCTTCACTGAAGAGGTAAATACGCTGCAGCACATTTGTGGGAATCCAATTTAAGTTTGAAATATTTAGTATGTCCATTTTAAAGGTCCTGCACTTAAAGGATTTTAAATTCTCTATTTTTCATAAGATGGAGCTCCGGCATTGCTTGGACTTAGTGTATTATGATGTGAATGTGAAATACTGCAGAGTGCGGCAAGCACAAATGTGAGTGCTTTTGATTTGTTTACGGTCGCTGCAGATAAAGACGTTCATCTTAATTCTTTGAAAACAATCTGTCTCCACCACAGTGTTGTCTTCTGGCTAAGTTGATAATAATTCTGTCCAAACAAGTTAGCCTTATTTTCACAAGTTTTCTGAGGAACTTCAGAGATGGTCGATATGCATTGATTTGTTAGAATTTGTTGATTTGAACTAATTCTCTCTTGTAGTTCATTTCTGGATCACAATTTCTCCTCTCCTCTCCTCTCCTCTCCTCTCCTCTCCTCTCCTCTCTTTCATGTAGTCAGTCAGACCAGGGCTGAGGAGGTTATTTCTGTCTTGCGTGGGCTCCCAGCAGCCAGCATTATGTATCAAGAGGGGAGCCGTGATAGCTCCTTATGATGCCCTCCATATGCATTATTAAAATGTAATTGCATGGAGGTTTCGAGATGCTCGGTTTTCCACCCACAGCTCGTTCCCTTAACACTGGTCCTCCAGTCGTCTCTGGAGTCTCTTCCTCTTTTCCTCGTGCATTTTCTTACTAACTCACCCCGTTCCTCTCCCCTGATTCTTTGGGGTATGAGCGTTCTTCGAGTCATTACCCACTCCAGCTGTGGGGAGTGCATTTGTGACGTCTCTGCTCACCCACTCGCTGCAGCCGCACGCCACGAGTTGCCATGGAAACATCTAGCCACTGAGGCAAGTGACAGTTTGTCATGCCTGGGTGTTGTCAAGCCTGTGAAGTGGAACAGATGGGAGTCTGTTGCTCTCACATGGTCATTTTGTCCGTGTTATCTTACAAACCAAGATTTTATAATTCCCTGTGAGATCATCAGCACTGGCTCGCAGTAGGCCTTTAATTCTCATTACAGGTGTCTCGCTGTGGGTTTCTGTGCTCAATTTCAAAAGCTGCTATGATCAATATTTTTCTATTAACAATGTAGCAGTCGCTCTTAGTGAACCTACAGAAAATTACAACCTGACTCTGCAGCTCCCTTCAGCTCTACAGAGCCCGGGTTGTCCAGCACACAACTTAATTTTATATTTGGTCCATTCTCGTCACTCCGATAGCGCCGTTTTTCAGTAAAAAAAGCTCTAAAAACCCGCTGTACGACACATGAACATAGTTAGCAAGTAGCTGGTGAACATGGAGCAATTAGGTGCAGAAGAGCCAGGTATATACCCGATGGAGACCAAAACAGAGCTAAAAGGAGAGTGAATATTGGACTTGAATTCCTCAAATGGACACAAACACAAGTTAAGTTTGCAATATCAGCTTAAAAGGTAATGTTACTGTTTAAGACCTGACTTCTTTCAGACACAAACAGAAAAAGAAATTGCCTAACGGATGCCTAGTGGAGATCTCTATATTTGATAAGCAAGTGTTGAAAGCCATCACACATATACTGAACCCCAAATAAGTCTACTGCACTGGCTGCATAGCGAAAGACATTCACATGCTCATTCCTGGTGGCGGAGCCAGCAGTAAATTCATAATACGAGAGAAGATGAAAGGTCCCTTTGATGAAAGGGACATGAATAGACATGAAGGTTATCCATTCTTACTTATTAGTGTTGACCAAGACATTTGCTAACAGCTGTGCTGCCACATAGGTCATGTTAAGTAGGTAATGGAAGGGAGTATAAATGCTACTGTATGCAAACACGGAACTGTATCCACACTAAAATATGATAATATAAAGAATAAATAAATAGATGACTGAAAAAAGCTTGTCTCAGCAAAGTGGTACAAACACATTGATCCCAATGCAAACCTTGAATGCAAGCAAAGTATGGAAAGGTTTTTGTATGGATTGCCAGAAGTCCTGTGCTCTTTGCTACATCTGTTGATTTTTTAGCGGCAAACTGGTTGTTGCATGACTAAAAAGCTACTATGGTTTGTTTACATAGGCTGAAACTGAAACTGCAGTGGTTGGAGTGGTCCGAGGAAAAGCCAACAGAGTTCAGAGCAATGGATCAGAGCACGTAGCTAGAGTTATGAAACAAACTGTATACATTTTTGTGCTAACAACAGACCACATAAATGTGTCTTTTTCTTTTTTTAAGCCAACTGTATTTCATTTTTTCTGCATTCTCTCAACATCTCTGGATCTTTTTTTAGCTGTTGCTCCACTCCACAATGTCAATGTAGGAAAATGTGGATAAGCAAATTGTGGGATAGGATGTAAACTACCAATATTAGATAATTTGGCACATGGAGGGATGGTGGTGCCAAGGAAGTGGCCAGCCTGATAGTATAGCAATATTTCTGCCATGGTCAGTTGAAGGACAATGTGTAAACAACAATGCCGTCTGCCTGCCAGGCAGACTAGATCAGAATTTGTCAGTGGAACCAGGGTCGGCATTACCGTCTGTGAGGAGAAATGAGCTGCCAATATGAGAACTGAAGCCAGGGCCGGTGGTTATGGGGTACGGATGGGGACAGATCATACGGAACAGATAGACTATCGAAGAGTTTTGTACCCTACCCAGAGGGATCATGAGCTCATGAAGGAGAAAGGCTTGGCGTCCCTGATGAGACTACATCAAGTCATAGGCTCTTGACTCACTCACACACACCCACACACAGACACTGTGCACTCTCAAGTCATCTGCTTGGTGAAAAGATTTAGTGTGTGTGTGTGTGTGTGTGTGTGGGGGGTGTGTGTGTGTGTGTGTGTGTGTGTGTGTGTGTGTGTGTGTGTGTGTGAAAGAGAGATGCAACAAGACTTCCTCCATTTGCTAATTATCAGCACTGACTGAGTGAAGGATGCACAGTGTGAATGATGGAAATATTTGATTCCCAGCTAAGAAACCATTGCATTGGCCCTTTTGAACACAGAAGAACTTTCATACTTAAGTAGAGTGCGATGGTAAATCTTTGGTGTCTCTTCTGTGCCTTCAGGCTCATCTCCGCACGCAGACCTTCGAGGCCCATCGGCCCCCAGCTCCCCATCCTGTACACCCAACACCCCCACAATGCTTTGTAGCGGCAACTCCGAGCCCAACCTCAACACACCCTTGAATATCAACCTCAATTCAAGCCTCAACTCCAACTACCACACCGTCTTTTCTTCCTCCACAGGTTTGTCCAAGTCTTCCAATTTATTCCTTTCTCTCTGTCTATCTGTCTATCTTCTCTTTATCTTTATTCCTGATCTTGTGCTGTGCATAGAGAAGTTTCTGCCTCTCCTGTAATGACAACATCTATTAAAGTCATGGTCTCCAATTCAAGCATTCACATATGTGATGTATTTCTTGTCCAACATTTTAGTTTTTTGTCTTGTTTAGCAATTTTTTTTGTGTATGAAACTGATTAAAATGCAGACATGCAGGAGAGCAATAAAACAGCCAGCAGCATACAAACAATGACTGAACAGCACCAGAACATCGACTCACAATACGCATGTTTGCACATGAAGCAAATATTTACCTTGGTGATGTGAAGCAGTGATCCCGGACATCACTGCAGTCCCGGGCTGCCGACAGTATGACAGAAAAACTCCTGGCAGATGATGGTGGCAGAAGGGTTTAAGATTGGAGCACAAACCCAATTTTTCCTACATAAAGTTTTCCTGAAGCGTCATTAGCATAGAAAACCAGTGGGCAGGGTATTTACTTAAAAGGGTATTCAAATAAAAGGTGTGTTGGATATATGTTGGAGTAGTAATGCAACTACAGTTGTCTGCCTGAACTACGTGAGAGGCTTTGTCCATGTTTTGGCAATTTTTTGTCACATACACTCACACATCCCTAATGTCTTTTTCTCTCGTCACCTCAGGCACAACCCCGAGCTCTCCTTTCTCCAGCCACCCAGAGTCCCCTGCCTTCCCATCCTGCTCGGGCTCGTGGAGTGACGAATGCACCATTTGCTATGAGAACGTGGTGGACACAGTCCTCTACGCCTGTGGACATATGTGTCTCTGCTACGCTTGTGGCCTCAAACTCAAGAAGATGGCCAATGCTTGCTGCCCCATCTGCAGGAGGACAATCAAAGACATCATCAAGACCTACCGGAGCACGTAGGCTCAGTGTGTCGCAACGTCAGGTTCAGCTCAAGAGGTTGTCAAAGCCATGTAAGACTTTGTAAAGACGGACACAGCGGAAGTGAAAGCCCCGCTTGTGTGTGTGCAATCTGGCTCAGGTACTCTACAGCAGGACTCTATCGTTAAACAGTTTATCTATGTCATGTCTAATGCACATCCTTGGAACGCTCACAGTGGCTCCTACCTGTGATGTCTCAGTAAAGACCCAGCAACTAGATTAATCAGAGACCATCAAAGTGTGATCAACAGAAACAAAATATGTGCTACTGCAGTAAATGTAGATAGGACTTAAATACACACAGTAACGCCTTGACCTACTATTGTCCAGCGACTCTGTGATTTGTGCATCTGTTGAAGAGAAAGAGTAATCTAAAGAGGCATCTGTCCTACTTCCTGCAGAGTAACCCTTCATTCTGCTGGTGATAGCATCGCTGCTAGCTAGTTTTAGAAGAGGTAAAATTGTCCAGAGCTGCAGAAGAAACAAGGAGAATAAATCCACTTCTTGTCAGAGACCACAAATCTGAGAGAAAATCAAGATTTGGTAGATTATCCTGAATGCTTTGAGAGGCCAGTGAGGAATGAGGAAAGTGAGGAAAAAGAAAGACATTTGTGGTGAAAACTTTGCAGTACTTCTCAAATAAGCCATTTTTTGAATGCGTAGAAAAAATGCTGCTCCTGCAATAAAACACAATGAAATGCCTAAGACTAAAGGGTTAGAAGAAGTAAGAAAAAAGAAATCCTTAAACGAACTCTGTTGTGTAATAAATGGAGTGCTTTGTCGGATATCTCACTACCTGCTGTGCTTCTGTGAACTTCAGGCAGGGCGAGATTGTGCGAAGGGTAAAAAAGTGTGAACGTTGTCACCATAGAAGGTCACGCTTGCGGTGAATGAGGATGTAAATCAGTGAAGCGGGAGCGAGGGAGGAGGTGGGAGAGAGGATGTCGTATGTTTGGGATGAAGACAAGGGAGGAAGGGGCAACTTTGCTGTGTGTCTGCAAAGCGCGAATAAAGTGTTTGCTCACTCAGGCACACCAGATACATCTGAAGTTTGTATGAAAGCCTGTAAAATGTGGGACTTGCATGGTTTGCATGTTTTTCTTCTTGGCAGCCATGTCTGGCTGCTCAGTAAGCTGGCTGGATGCTGTAATTGGACATTCAAATAAACATTGGTGGGCAGCAAAGTATTTTTAAAATGCTAAAAGAGCGCACAAGGATGACAAATCAACCTCTTCATCATTACGAGAAACCCATAAAACACGAAGTTACAGATGGCGTAGCTTAATTCAGGTTACACACTTCTCTCTTTCATATGTACATTAAGTAAGAACATGAATATTTGCTTTCAGTGATGACGTATTTCAGTACACTGTGTCTTCAAGTGGAAAAGAAATTCACTCGTGTGCAGTCAGTGACAAGGATGTAGCTTGTAATTGTGGGACATTGTGAGAATTTCATTTGCATATCAGTTTCAGAGTGCTGCTCTCCGTTTGTAAAAGCAAACTGCAAGGACATTTTCACTTGACTAATCTCATGCATTATGTACTGCTTTGAATTGTTAAGAAGCTATTTTCAGGTGTTTTTTGGCCTTGATGAAACATTACTCAGTAATTTGTATAGTAGTAAGTGCTGATTTGTGTTTTTTTTCAAGGTGTTAGCTTCAGCTTAAGTCATCTCGCCATCGTGGAGGGAAAATTAGCAGTTAAGTTGTATAACATTTGAGTCACAGTTTTCTTGTGTGCCTTTTAAAAAGAGAAGTCTGGACAAACACTGGTCTGTTAGGCTCCTCACCAGTGAAAACCAGGAGGAACACCGAGGTTCATATTCATCTGAAAATCACTCTTATGTGGTTGTGATGTCTCTGGTGTGAGCAGGTGTAACCACACAACCTACAAATACAAAGCAACACTTCAGTGTTCTTAATATCAGTGTGTGAATTTATTCACTGCTAAAGATGAAATGTTAAAAATCGCCTTGTCCCCTCTGTCACTGCATTGTATGATACTGGAATTGTGTTGCTCAGCCTTTACAATTTTTTTTTGTTTTTCTTCCTGACCAAATATGACCTAGCAGAAATAAAACATTGTGAAAGATTTTTGATAGAAAAACGTTATTGATGAGTGTAATATTAACTGTACATTATGAGGTTTATTTATTTTGTCAGTGCTACTATAAAGAATTATCACTGTTTGTTTTATATGTATGGCTATATTGTCCAAAAGGTAAGAATATTGTTTATTTTGTTGTTGCATAGTTAAAGATTATAGAAAACTTTATTTCCCTGAAAGGCTCTGTGCATCTGTCTGATGATTTTCACTTAAAGCAATAGTTTGACATTTTATTAAGTACACTTTATTCACTCTGGTGGAGAGTTAGATGAGAAGATACCACCTTTCCACAGTAGTGGAATGTAACTTTTAAGGACTCAAGTACACTACTCAAGTACTGTACTTAAGTGAATTTTTGAATGGAGTGGAACATTTTGATATTATGGTATCATTGTACTACTTTTTCTTAAAATGGATATAAATTAAATTTTTATAATAACAATGTATAAAATGACTGGTGGCTGGTAGTGATGAACATACAAAGAATGAATATTATAAATATAAAAACATATAAATTAGCGTAAAAACACTAACAAAAGCTCACAGTCAGTAACTTCCTGTAGTCTCCGCTGGTTGCCTGGCAACAGGTCCTAGGAAGAAAAAATTTTGTCTGGCCAAGTCCGGCACATAACCCCTGTAAAAGAGCAAATTGCCTTTTTTTTCCTTTTTTTTTTTACACTTTTTTTAACAAGTGAGACATAACATGTTATTTTCTGAGGTGTAGGGCTGCACAATTAATAGCAATATTATCAAAATTGCAATAAGGCTGAGTGTTTTAATGAAGGTAAAATGTGACATATATATATATATATATATATATATATATATATATATATAATGAACAGCTGTAGTTCTGCAGAGGTGCTCTGCCCTATTTGAGAAAACATGTTTGTTTGGTACAGACTCCAACAAATGTCATATCTTTATGATTTTAATTGTTTTTTCGGTGAAAATGAAAATTGTGATGCCAAAATGATCAATCCCACAATAATCGTGAATCATATCGCAATCATAATAACTTTGAAAATTATCGCAATATGATGTTTTTAACATATCATGCAGCCCTAGTTTAGATTAAGATTTTGTTACGTCTGAGGTTCAGAACCAGACTAGTTGTTTTCCCCGTTTTCAGTCTTTATGCTAAGCTAACCGTTGGTTAGCTCAGAGGTTTTCAGACTGTGGTCCAGGAAACAACAGGGGTCCTTGAGTGGGTTGTAAAGAATCCCCAGCAAAAGGAAGAAGAGAATATTTTAACTTAAATTTTTTGTAGGTTGGAACAACAAAGGGAAGAAATAGGGCTGGCTGAATAATTTATAGTGATCCTTGTTTGATCATTGATTGACTATAAAAACTTTATTATCTTCAAACCTAAAAATAAAATAAATTACTCAGATGGGACAAAATCCTTGCAAAGTGGGGGGCCATGATTTATAATGTGCAGCTATAGTGGGGGTTCATGGGAGCCCTGTGCGAGCTGTCACCACTTACTAGACAAATATGAGGGTTGTATCAAACGTTTCATCTAACTCTCCGTTAGAAAGCGAAAGAAAGTGTATTTCCCAACATGTCAAACGTTTGCTTTAATGTCATATAATAAAATATGATATTAAACAGGAATAAAATATATAAAGCTGGCATTGGTTACCTATTAGTTGGTCAAATTATGTTTGTCCTACTTGTGCATATTTGAATTTGTGTTGTAGTGAAGCAGGCGTGAGTTCAAATGTGACCAAATATTTAAAGTCTGAAACAAAACCAGCAAGTAAGTGAAGGTGGGCATTGTGTATTTTGAACAAGAAACTTTGGGTTTCCTGGGCTTGGGATTTCTATTAGCTGTTAAAAAACATTCTTAAAGTGGATTAATTATGTTCCATTTGTTAAATAAAGTTTATGTCAGATTAACTGGTTTTGTGCTTGTTATTATCTACTATTTATTACATGAAAAAAGTACATTTTGAGCCCATACTCTAGCTCTTCTTTAGGTACAAAAGTAAGCCAGTCCCCAACTTTGGTTCAAGCATTTGACTCGAATTGCAATAAAAAGTTAAAAGTGACCATTTTCATTCCACAGTCCTTATTATGTTTTATACACAGCAGGAAACTGAAGTCAGTCTGGCACAAAAAATGGGGAATGAGACAGCATTAGTGCAATTACCTTTTCCCAAAACGTACATTATACAAATGGTTGATGTAACCTCTTAGGCAAGAAATTTCAAATTGTGCAACAGTTAGAGAACAAGAAGGCAGCCATCTTTCAGATGCTGAACACCCAACACAATCCCTCACCACAGTAGTATACTTGACTAACACCCTGCCATATACTATATGAATAACAAAGGCAAGGGCTTTTAGTAAACAGCTATAACTCACAGCGAAACTGTTTAGAGTCGTGGTATGTAGACCTGGCCAGAGTGAACATCATCTGTTATTTACTACCCTGCGGGCCTGGCTCTAATGCAGCACTGTTTTATGCTGTACTCCAATAGGCACAAATACAGCCCATGACGTCCGGACATGAAACAGGCAGCAGTGGCTGCCGTTCATGGCCAAGTGTTCTCAGAGGTGAGAGGGAAATACACAGCCTGGGTCTGTGACAGTGACATGAATACAGTATATCTCACTGGTGTCTGTGTACACACAGACTTTCCACTCAGACCTCTCAGTGAACCTGGCTGCCGGCCTTCTGAAGGCTTAAGGGCTTGGCAGACTTGTTTGAGCTGTGTTGTGGTATCTCCTCTAGACAGCTGTTTGGTCAAACACACACTCCATCTATTAAGGTATCAAATTTGTATTCCAAAAAAGCGCGACACCATCGATTTTGAATTTTAACTAGACATCAGTCAGTCAGAATTTGAGTTTGTTCCTCTGTTGTAGTTAAGGCTTTAAGCTTTTGATGTTCAGCGTGATGTAAAATCTTTTTCTCAGTCAGATTTGACATCAGACAGACTGAGAGAAGAAATGCAATTATATTAAAAAGTACAACTTTGTTTATAGCTCAGATCAATTGAGGGATCTCATACTACACTATCTAATTACTGTGTTGATGGAGACGGAGGTGAAGGTTACTGTGATGCTGTGGTCTTTCTGCAATAAGAAGCTGAGTGCTGCTGCCCTCCAGAGGCCACAGACAGCAGCAGCACCTTCTGCACAGTGCAGCCTACAACAAAACCATAAGCAATGTGTGATGAGAACAGAGAAAGGATACACCTTTCAACCAAACCATTCATTATTAATCATCAATTCATACTTATATTTATGTATTTCGTATATTCAAACTTGTTTTCCCCATTCTCTAATAATAATCTACTTACTACTGTAGTTTTCTTTTTAAATCATATATTACGGTCAACATCAGTTTGCTCAGGTGTCAAACGACTTTTTCTAAAGGTCAAAAATGAACTTCCACATACAATACAATACACATTAGATTCTGAGTTTTTCACCGTACAACATAACTTCTGACACAATGACTGACAAACCGCCGTCATGTTTGAAGTTATAAGTCTCTTGGGATGTCTTTATCTTCTTTCTTTCTCCTGTGATTTATCGTTTGCATGCACAAATAAACATGTACTCTACACAGGTACAACAAGCAAGCAGATACCGACACACTTAGACACAACCAGCAGACAAACACGTTATAAAGATGATCAGCAGGCACCCATAACTTAGTTCCAAGCCAGTGAGTGTAGTATGAGTGTAGAGATCCCAATAGAGGAAACAGCCAGTGGGATGGACATATTTCACATTAAATTCCTGTGGGCAGTAAATCTTATTATATTTCAGACACCAAATCCAATATATCAGCAATATGCAGTGTGTGACACTGGAAAACTGCATCAGTCTTTTGATTTGGTGTTTCTCTGATTATAGCTGAAGGCGACAATATTATAGACTACAATTCCAAACTGCTAACTTAAACTTTTGTTTTGTCAGTTGATGCTAAATTAAGTTGCCCAGCGACCACAGAGGGAAAGCCACCCAGACCAAAGTCAAATATGCAGGTTCTCCCAAAGCAGAAGCAGCTGGAGGAAGCCAATCAAATTGAACTGCACCACTATCTGGCTGTGGGTAAGAAATGAAAGGTATGCTATGCAACCAAGTGTGATCTAATTTATTTGCATAACAGCATCCAGCTGGTCAAACACTTCAGCTGTAGTGCATATGCACAGATGTGAGTTTATACTAGATATAAACACATTCAATATTGAGATCTTTTACTTATTCCAATGCACAAAGCTTTTAATGCAACCCAACTGAGAGGCTTAACATAAGCAGTGATTATAGCCTGTGATAAGTTTTCATTATATTGTTTATTATATGCCAACACCACATTAATTTGCAATTAATTTAGCAGATAATTACACCTACTCACATGACAAAATAAACAGTGGAGATGCCACAGAGAATGCCACATGTGGAGCATGAAAGTCCATTAGAATTTAGTTTTGTCTGCTACATATCTGCTCTGTAAATCACTTGTTCTGTGTTCTCCTTTGAGAAACCAAAAAAGAAAAACTTGATGCTTTCATTGTGCCATTTGTTTTACTTTAATTTGACAGAATACTGTTCCTGTATCCGTCTACTTAGATTGAATTTCGATACAGCCAATCGAATCTTGCATAAAGCAGTGGTGTAATCTTGCATAGACAGAGCAGACTGTCACACTGAGCCAGAGAGCAGCCTGCTACACCACACAAAAGCCACATAAAGTCTCATCTAACTTACAAACATGAACATATGTCTTGTCCTGCACCATAGCGTGTTGAGACAAACATTCACCTGGGGAAAGTGCACTGCTAACGTCAGTTTGTAGGACAGCTAATTTTCTCAATTGAAACGCTGGTGTGATCCTCACACTTCAATACCACTAACAACACTCTGTCTCCCCATTACATGTAGGCACTTTGTCTCTTGTTCCCTATAGTGTAACACTGACGCTCTGGAGCCGACTCTAAAATAATAATGGGTAAACAGTGGATTTGCTAAAAGTAATGAATAAAGAGTTGAAATAGTTAGCTAAAAGCAAGTTGAAATAATTACCTAAACGTAATGGATAAACATTTGAAATAAATAGCTAAAAGTAATGGATAAACAGTTATAGTAGTTAGCTAAAAGTAATGAATAAACAGTTGAAATAATCAGCTAAAGCAGCCTAAATTAATAAACATTTGAAATGTCGAGCTTCTGCCAACTTGACAAAAGCAACCTAAACTGAACTGTATCTATATCCCCTTTTATAAAAATGAATATTGTTGAATAACATCTGGTTTATAATCCATTCATAAGGGCACATGAGGAACATGGCGGGTTGTGATGAAGAAGGGGTACTTGAGTTAATCAGGCAACTCGTTGACAGGGCCAACAGCGAATATGAGCGATGAGAATGAAATAAAATTACTAATTATTGTTCAAAAGTGCATTTATTCAATTCATTCTTTTGGCACTTCAGTTATGATCACTGTTCACACAGTTAGCATGAAACAAAAGTGAGCATCCCAGTACTGCTGTCAAATTTACTGCCCAGCAGAAATTCAAACTGTTATCATGATTAATAGAGCAGTTCTTAGAAAATGTTTAAGCAAATGTGATTTTTTTTTTTTAAATCAGTACATTTCTTACAAATATTAATAAAATAAGTAGTAATATGATTTTTAAGGAATGAATAAATATAATTTGTTAGGGAAGTTTTAATTTTGGTTCAAGGGGGGATCATTATCAGGGATTGTTTTTACATTTAATCATAAGAAAATACTGTGATAATCAAAAATGCTCACAAATTGTTTCGTTAGAACAATATTACACAATTAAATGGATAAAATATTTCACATAAAGGCGACATACAGTATAAAGTGATATAAAAAAAAACATGCAAACAGACAGCACCAAGATGAGACTAACAAAAAGCAGCTTTGGCAACAACTGAGATTTTCTTTACCGAAGGAAGGAGAAAAAGGTTCAATTTCAACAGCTCAAGGCATCGTCAGTATAATGAATCATTTCAAACATGCAGTAAGCTTTAAATGCTTAAAAAGTTTTTTTTAAAATTACATTATAAACTTACAAAGAAAGGTTCAAGGAGAGGACACAAAATGACATCTTAGTTCAAGTTAAAGGTAAACACTGATGGATATCATTAAATCATTCTTCCACTCCGGTGTTCTCTTTGGCTGTGTCATAAAGTCCCAATATATTGCTCCTAATGCAACGTCTTAAGCACTGTATCATGTAGACTCATTTTACCAGATGTTTCATTTAATTTCAAAGTCACGATTTGATCTGGCTGCTAATTTTGGCAAAGGTAGCAGGTAAGCTTTCAATCCTTACTTAACGTCTAAGGGTTAGCCTTTTCACAAAATAAATGCATCTGTTTGAGTAGTCTTTACACACATGTTCAGAGTTCTGCCAGCTCCACACATGAGCGCTAGTGCTTTCTCTCGAGGTAATTTGAGGGAACCCATCCCTTCCTTGGTCTGCCATTGTCCAGAATCTTGCAGTACCACCATCCATTGGGGTTTCTGTCCAGGACCTCCAGACTCGTCCCCTCAGGGAATCCCATGGTCTCCTCGTCACCATGGTAATCCGCTATGGAGACATACACCTCTCTGAGGTTGTTATGGATGATGTGGGGCTTGGGTTTCACCGTGGACACAGGGAGGGCATTCTTCTGAGAACTGAGGCCAAGCGATTCAGAGCTACCAGTACCAGATCTGTTCCTGCTGGGTAGTGCTATGTTGTTTGGAGCCAGGCTGCGTGGCACAGTCCCGAAGGAGGCATTGCGTCTCACTGTGGGGCTGGCACGAGGGTGGTCTGTGGAGTTAAGGGACTCGTTTCTCCTGAGAGAGCCGACAGGGCTAGGACCATCCCTGATCGGGCCTGATATGAAGACAGACTGAGGTCTGACAACCTGCTGCTGTTTGGTGCTATTCTGCTTCCGTGAACCGAATAGGCTGGTAGGTTTGCAGAGGCCACCTGGAGGCTTGGAGGGAATGGGTGGGGTGACCTTCTTTAGGTTTTGGTTGATGTTGTTCAATGCCTGCACCCTTTGTTCATTCTTCTCCAGGCTGTTGGACTTGCTGAGGCTTCCCGGTTTCGTCGGGGTGCCATCAGATTCGGACCCTGCCATGTCATCTTGTTGCCTGACGGGCTCCAGGTAATAAGTTGGAGCCCAGCCCTCTGAATTGCCCCAGCGGACATACCACCAACCACTCTCCTGCTTCTCCACCACTTCCACCTCCACTCCAGCAGGGAAGCTGAGCTCAGATTCTTGGACTTTCTCATAGGGATCTGTGGTGCGATACAGGTTGCAGCCTTCTAGGTCAGAGTCTCCACGGCTGCCTTTAGAATAGATGGAAGAGAGATCGGATGTGCTCTGAGAGGAGAAGGAGTCCTCTGAAGAGATGACTGAAGCTGTCTCAGAGTCCTCGCCTTTAGTTTTGGTGCCGTTCTTCAGCTGCCCTGTTGGCCGCAGCTGTCTTCTCAAGGTGCTGATGTCCATCTTCTCTGCACTGGATGCCTTGGCTAGTTGTGGTTTAGGCCTTACCACTGGCTTTAGTTTGGAGGAAGACTTGGAAAAACAGGATGCCTTGCTTTCCTCTTGGTCTTTCTTAGTTCTGGACAAATCTGGGGTGGAGTCGGTGGAGGCAGATTTTGGACTGGATGCCTCCTCAGCTTTGTTTGAAAATGGGCTCCCATTCAAGTCGATCTTGAACTTGTTACCTGCAGGTCTCCAACCACCTGATGTTGGGTTTGCAGTCTTGCCGGTTTCTGACAAGACACTTGTCTTGGAGGAATTCGAGTCCCTGCTGCACTGCCTCTCTGGTGTGTCCCTGAAGAGCCGGAAGCCATCATTCTCATAGATACACTCTTCCTCTCCTTCCACCTCCACCTCAGCCTCGTGGCCATCTTCAAATGACTCGCCCATCTTGAAGGAGGCACTGTGGAGTGACGAAGCTGGAGACGGCTTGGAGGACAGGTGGGATCCCTTCTCGGAGGAAGTGTCCTCATTCTTGACATCCACCAAGGAACCTTCTCCCCTCAGAAACTCAAACTCAGACTCCAGGTCCAGATCACCAATGGCAGGGACATCATATTCTGGTTCTTCATACACTGGCCTCCCAGGTGACACAGGGGACTCTGGAGCTTCAGACCCGGGGCTGCTGGGAGGTGCAGTCTCCACTGAGTCTTGTTTTTTGACAGGCGGAGCTGGGGGTGGAACTTTTGGGCGGCACAGAGTGCTTGTTCTACGATTCAGGTTGGGCTTCTTACGTTTGTCAATGTAAGAGCAGGGAGCCCAGCCCTCTTTCTCTCCTATCTGGACATACCACCAACCACCAGAGTTCTTCTCAATGACCTAAAATACATGTTCAAAGAAAGTTTAGTCTTTATATGAAGGTTTTTATACAATTTAATTTGATTTAGATTTTCCCTTTGGAGATGGTAGAGTTGTTACTGAGGTATGATGAATTAATTGATAAAGAAGGAGATATCTGGTTGGTACCAAAGTTTAAGATTGTCTTAAGTTTCACCTTGAAAAAGAATGCTTACCTCTGCTTTCTGTCCTCCATTGAAAGTGATACCATCAGATATACAGGACTGGAAATCTGCAATGGTGTAATACTCTGCTTCAACTGTAGGGGGCTCTGGTGGGGAGGGCAACTGAAATCCCTATGCATAAATGAAATTGGCATTGTTAGACCAGTGGTGGAAGGTACCTCATGGGCACTCAAGTTCAATTTCATGCTATTTTCATGATATTTCATTACATTTATCGGACAATTTCTTTTTCAGATCAAGATTTTACATTAAAACCTATGATAATGTGTCTGTTTGGGGCCCCCTCAAATTTCAGATGAGGACATTTATCAGTTCTTAGCATGTCCAGACTTTACCAAGCTTCTGGTTTCATTAAATAATTGTTCAAGGATTTATTAGGTAAGATTATTTATTATTTCACAAAAAAGCATAGATAAGGAAAACAAGTGCAAAAAAAGGAGGGGGCTGACCCCTAGATTGGGAACCAATGGACTGAAATACCTAAATTTATTTAAAAAAAAGCAAAGTAAAAGTAGTACAAACTAGCTCCACCTCGACCAACTACAGCAGTAAAATGCTGCTTTACACACTGATGCATCGGTATTAATCTAATATAGTCATGTAAAAATTTAGCAGGAGCCATGTTTTTGTTACCTTAACTTCTGTACTTCTGCTACTAATATTTCTCTCAGGATTCTGAATGTACTTGTACTGAAATATTCTTTCACTAATGTATTGGTACTTTTACTTACAGCATCTGGACACTTCTTTCACTACTGCTTATTATTTATTATTGTTTGTTGCTAATTATTTGTACAAAGGAAAAGCCATCTGTCATGTTAATGACCATTAAATAGAGAGCAATTCCATACAGCGATTATGCCTTTGACGTATCCACTTTCCATTATAGATTTGTCTTGTTTGTTTGTTCTTCAACAGAGAACAAAAGTTAAGACCACATTGCCATTTAAAATTGTTCAAAAGGGCTATAGATCCATTAGTACCTATAAACAGTTTTTCAAGCTCCATGATCTTCAACAAGTAAAAACGAGATGAATGTCTAGAGGGATAGATGGATGACTAAAATATCAAACATTCTCACCAAGGTTGCGTCTCTTCGAGGAGGAGGTTTTTGCCTGAGAACTGGGGAACCTGTGAAACATTTGCAAAGAAAAAACATTGTTAAGAAAACACATAATAAGCCTCAAGAGATTTAAGAATGATTAGTAATCTATGTGTGACGTAAATTCCAACATTCACAGTGAGATGACTAACCAATTTCCACCCGATGAGGGGCGATGCGGGCTACAGCTGGTGAGGCAGGTTCTGCTTTATTTTTTCCATCCTGTGGGGTATTGACAGGGCTGGAGTCAGCACAAGGAATTGGCAAGCTGATCTCCTTCCTGGCCACCTGGGGGCTCTCTGGGACACCTTCGGTCTGCACATCTTTCTCACTCAAGGCTTTCTTGTTAAGCAGGTTACTGATCTCCATGATGTTTCCAATGATCTCCACTGGGCCTGTCACTGTCTTCTTCCGGGGAGAGAGGTCATCCTTCATCTTCTTCAGGTAAGAAGCTGGAGCCCAGCCCTCCTTATCTTGGTACCTGTAAAGTAAGTTGGAAGAGAAAAAAGATTAAAAAAAAAAAAAATCTTTTTGTTATGAAAGAGGTAACAAATGTCTGAAGCAAGTGTGCAGAGGTTTACCTGATAAACCACCAGCCTTCCAAGTTCTTCTGAATCACCTCAACAATGGCTCCTTTTTCAAAAGCAATCTCATCCTTACCCTGGCTGGTGTAGGGCTGCACTGTTACGTACTTCTCTTCTGCCAAAGCCAAAGCAAAGAACGACAACAACGCTAAGATTTTGAGGGCTGTGAGATCTCTGAAAACAATATAATCATTTGAAAAAAAAAGAAAAAGAGGCTGTATATTCTATAAATATTTTCTATAGGCTTTATATATTTATATGATCAAACTGCATTAATAAGAATAAGATAATAATTAGAAATGCATTATGCATACAGCAAAATATTATTGCATTGGAAATGCTTTCTGGAAATTGGTTCAGCTGCTAAATGTGCTGTATGTGTTAAAATGTTGACATCTGTCAATATTTCTTTTATGAAACTGAGAGGAACTTTATAATGCAGAGAATAACTATAGGAAAAAATATTTTGCCAATATAGCAGAATGTATTTCTCAGAGGTTATTCGTATAGTGTGATGTACTGTCTAGATCATTGTTTTGCAATATATCCCATAGAGAAAAATATAATGTAGAGTTAGCATCATTATTATTATCACTGTAATGTATTATGAACTACCATCTGATTATAAGGAGTACTGGGGTTAAAGGATAGGTTCACAGTCTGTCTTAAAATAAGACTCAGATGCCCATGTGTACATTAAAAGCACTGTTGGTCACTAATTGTTCTTTCTGTCTGTACTGTCCTCAAAGAGATCCCCTCTTAAACCGAGTTCAATATAAGACAATTACGGCCAAAGCTAATACAAGGTATCACTTGTAGTAAGAGTATCTTCCAATATTAAAGTGTTTCATTCCTTCTTGTTGTTACTGTCACTCCACCACGGCTCAGTAAGGAAACACTATGAAGCATAACATGCAAATTTGGCACAGAAAAGACCCACTTGATTTGACTGCTTCACACTGCTTTAACCTCATTTTTGCATTAAATGAAGACTGTGGATTTTGTCACCCAGCAATGTCTTTGCGGCCAGTGTAGATAGGTGCAAAAACAATGACTAACAGCACTTTCAGTGTACATATCGGCAGGTGACCAACACATAATGGACACATTTTCTAGAAGGATCGTGAACCTTGCAACTGAACAACCAGTAACCACTAGAGTTCTGGTGGTAGACAACCCTGCAAATCGAGTGACAATGCAAATTGTTGCATGTTCTTGTTGCAAACATGAACTGGAGTGCAATCTTCACAGAAAATACCAATATAAAAAAACCCACAACTTCTGAAAGATCCTGGGTGGAGAGGCATGGCAACGCAGACTGTATAGCCTTCCAAGGGAATTGGAGGTGAGTGAATTAATGAAGCTAACTTCAGGTAAAGCTGTTTACTTACAGGTATGTCAACCTCAGGCGACACACAAATTACATAATTGGCCGCCACCGCCAGTCACAAATATTTAAAAAAAATCTTTATTACTGCCGCCAATGATCTGAATACTTGAGATTAGAATGGTTTCATATCACGCAATACATGATTTAATCTGCTGACTGTCAACAACTGGAACCGACCTGGTCCAACTTGGTCATGATGCCCAAATTAATTCATAATCGGCTCATCAGACATAATCTGTGTTCCTGCCTTACGGCACCAACCATCAACATCCCCCATTTGAGCCAGCCTCCTTCTCTCTCTCTCTCTCTCTCTCTCTCTCTCTCTCTCTCTCTCTCCTCATTTCCTATCAACTCTCTGCTATCAGCTCTCCATAAATACAACTAGTATTAGTGCGTATTCCTCCAAATATGATCAAATGTAGTGCCCCAAAAATATCAACCACTTTAGAATAATTAAATTCACTGCTATCCATAAAGGGTATTGACCAAGAGGAACAACAGCACATGGGGGGAGGTAGTGTCCTTGGCCCTGTGACAGTGATCATCTCCTAACTCAGCACATAATAGAGAGCAGAGGCTCCGTGCTGATTTATGCATCCCCATGAGGCCAAGGGGCAGAGCAAAGACATCATTTCCTGTCATTATAGCAATTCCTGTCTAAACACAGACAGCACAGGAAGTGTGTTCAAAAAGGAGAGGAGCACATAAAAAGCACTGTGTACAGTTGGTACACAGGAATCAACATTCTGGTGACAAATTTTTCCGTTTTCCTTTTCTCCACCCGTTTCCAAGGTTGTGTAGGAGCTTAAATGGGTGTGGGATAGTAATTCCCTTTACTTGCTGAAACTACAGCGGGCTCCACGGGTAAAGATATTTCTGTATGCTTTATTTTCCTTTCGCCTGGTTCTTCCGGCCTCTTTGTGTCGGGGCTGGTAAACCGTTTTCCTCTCACCAACCTCTTTCAAACAATATCCAGCAGTGCAATGAAGGGAAACTCTGAATCAGATGTTATGTTAACCACAACATGCATCGCCTGCATCAGTGTTATAAATTATTCTTGTGGAGTCAGCAAAATATCAATCTTTTTTTTTTTCAAAGCAGGATTTCAGTCATAGGGTGGAAACAACTCTCTCTCCACTCAAGAGAGCAGCGTCCACTGCCAAGCGCAAAGTTTGGGCTGAACTCAATAGCCTATCCTCACTCCGCTGTCAGCAATCCAAATGCATCTCCTGTGAAAAAAAAAAAAAGAAACCCCTTGGCCTTCGTAAGAAGAACATGTGCAGGTTTGTGATTGAGAATGTGATTTTTTTTGCTAAAAAAGGGAGAAATTAATAAGACTCTCATATCTGACAATATTGGTTGCTATCTCTATCTAAGCAGGCTGAATGTCTGTTCCTACCACACTTTGGTAAAACTCATTAGAAAACTACATACACGCTTCATTTGCTCATAAAAAAGCAAAATATGGCTCTAAAATGCAGCATGAGGCATTCCAAAGTCTATTACGCAACTACTTTCAGATGAGCAGGTCGTTTTTTCTGTAATTCTGGCAAGATTGGTTTTGGCACACGGTGTTTAATTATAATGAAAACGCTTACATGGAGCAATTTTGTAACATAATTTGAGCTTAGCATCAATAATTGGTGTATATAAAAGTTGCTGATTTCACCTTTGCTTTCCAGGCTCATTTCATATTAACATCAGTTAGTAGTTAGTTGTGGTGGAGGATTGTGGCTCATGATAAATGCATTTGCTGGAAGACAACACAAGATGAAAGAACAAATGTGCGTGTGGAGAGGGACGAGTTGAGCCATGAGATAAGAGACAATAAGAAAGATGGGGTGAGGAGAACAATAACAAAAGGGAGGGAGGGAGGGAGGGAGGTGATGCAGCATCTGTCTCAGTTCACCTCGGCTCTGCTGCCTGCTGATGACACCCCCCAACGTCCATCTCCGGTCCAGCCTCTTCAGATGAGCCTTATGTCGCTTAGTAACTGACAGACACACGTGGTGACCAGACGGCAAACAAACAAACATGGGAGACATGAAGAGCAAGCACAAATGTTACACAAACACACAGCACACGAATGACATGGATCGAACCAAGAGAGCCCCATTATTAGCTACATGGAGGACATAGAAACAAAACACGGTGGACAATTAGAATGGATGGAGGTTACAGAGGAAGTGTTAAACCAGGACATCTTCTCTGTGGCCTGTAATTAGGATGTTGTTAGCATGGTTTTCCCATCCTGTTGTGTTAGAGCATCTGGGACACACATTGCTGCAGCAAGGAATGCCATCCAATTAATAGAGCAGCTGACAGTGCCGCTGGTTGGAGTTGTCAAAAAGTCCTTCCTTGGTGCCTTTTGTAGGTAAAACAGTGGAGATGGAAAGGACTTGTGCCAACTGCCAGATGTGTGTTACATGTCACTATGACAGAAGAAGTAGCTCCTGTAAATGATATTATGCAGGAAAAATAAAATGCTTTTCATCACTAAATACTCCTGTTTATTTACAGTTATGGGAATATCGGACAGAAACTGACAGACAGTTTAATCAATAACTCCAGGCAGTTGTTCATGTCATCAAGCTAAATATTCATACCACATGCTACTATTTCTAAACCCAAGAAATCTGAGACCGATACCACTCTCTGTAAATACGAAGCTAATGTGAATCGTCTGTTAATTTAGCAGAAAGATTGGAAGCAGGGCGAAACGGGTAGCCTGGCTCCGTCCAAAGGCCACTAAAGATCTCAAATTAACACGTTATATCTCGTTTGTTCAATTCATACAATAACCAGCGTGTAAAAATGACAATTCACCATTTTATGCTGGTTATGTATCAGATAATTTCTTTCCTGGCAGTTACCAGGCAACTAGCAGAAATTTCAGGAAGTTACCAGTCCCAGCCAAACAATTTAGACATAACGTGTCAATTTGAGCTTTAGAGTGGCTCGTAGGTGGATTTTGTAACTGTTGGACAGAGCCAGGCTACTTGTTTGCCCTTCTTTTTTCCAGTCTTTACGCTTGGCTAAGCTAACTGGCTGCTCAGTAGTTTCAAATTAACCATACAGACATTAGTGTGGTATCAATCTCCACATCTAACTCTCTGCCAGGAAGTGATTAAACATGTTTCCCAAAATGTCTACCTATTCCTTTAAGCAATAAAAGTGTATTTTTTTCTAAAAACAAGGAAGAGGGGGGTGTGTATACTTTGATCAGTGGGTAAGCTGTCTAAGCAGTCTGATCTCTCTCTTTTGAAAGAATTCCAAATCATTTTGTTTCAGAAATACATGCTTTTTTTCTGTGACAATGCGGTGGTACAGAGTGCTGAAGACCACACGACTGACAAAGAGATGCTTTATGAGTTTCGTGCCATTCCCATGACTGACTAGACACATAAACACTAATTACACTGACAGATTGTCCTTCGCGAAAACCCCCTGGCAGCAAACTCCAGCTATCTCTGACAGAGCAGAGAGGAGTGTTGGGTGTAGAGGTTTGCGTTTAGGTTAGTGTGTGGTCATATACTTGTGGTATGCACACATGTCAAAATCTTCCGTTGATAAATGTGTGTTCTGTAAATCCCAATGGAAAAAAGGGCATTTTTACATATTAAACACATTGTGAAACAGTAACACTGTTTAGCTTCATGTATTCTCTCTCTCCCTTCATCCTTGAGTCATAAGATATACAACACCGAGGGGATCCAGGGTCCCATTGTTACAGAGTACAACAATTGTACAGCAAAAGATGTTTTGGCCAGAGTGCTGGAAAATCTTGATGTTTGTTTGGAAGTGTAATACGCAACCTAATTATTTCCGTGCCTCCAGTTTGTTGGGTTTTCTCTAACACAATGCTACATAACTCTTTACATATAAGCTGCCGTTGTTGCACTACCTGTCATCAAAGCCTGAGTATGTGACTCTAATTGAGCTCTACTGCTCTTAAAATGTTCTCTCCACCAATATTGAAAATGCTTGAAGAGTGAGACAGCTTAAGCTGCTTTTCGATGTCTTGATAACCGTATCTGACAGGGCCATCAAATGATTGGATGATTGGACGTCGTCTTCAGCTTGTGTCTGCATTACATTCTGGAAAACCGAACTCTGCATAGGTGTGTTTCTTATCAGGGTTTTGGATGCCTCTCTGACTCCAGTAAGCTCACCAAATTTCAAATTAACACTTGTCTACCGTGCTGTAACTTATCAGCAACCCACAATGATGAGCAGACATTGCATGAAATAGTATAATTCATGTCAGAGCTTGCTCTAATTAACAATAACCATGATTTAAAGAGCATGACGCATGAGATACTCTCCTGTTTTCTTGCTTACTGCTGATGGAAACACATGCCTCTTTCATGAACTCACTCCACGGAGGTCACATCATGTAATATTGCACTGCATCTCTACTGTACAGTGCATTACTGTACAGCAAATCACTTCTGTGGTTGTGGTCTCTCCTGGCACTCCTCCTTGCTGTTTACCCAGGTCTGAATCTAAACTCTGTTCAAGCGTGCTTATGATGGCAGGCAGACAGAAAGAGGTGTTCACAGTAGCCAGGCACCAGCCGTTAGCGTAGGCCAGCAGTGGTGAAGTAGGGGCGAGTGTTCTCCATTTTGTCACTGATCAAAGATTGAGGATTGAGGGCAAAGGGGGTATCTGTGTGTGGGTATATGACAGTGTGTGTGAGGTGTTTGAGAGTGTGCGTGGGTGGGCAGTGACAGAAGAGTGTGTAGTAACTTACCTTCCCCAGCTTTAGAGGCACCCAGCTCCAAGTCATCTCGTGTGCCACTGTGAGAATTGAGATAGGTAGCAGGGACCCAACCCTGCTCCTCTGCAGTGCTGATAAACCACCAACCTGTGGAAACATACAGAGGCTGAAAATCCCCAGGACTATGCAGGATGTTTAACAAACATTTCATGCAATGCATTTCATAGCAAGATACAGTACGTATAGCCAAGACTTTGAGTGCAAGGAAATACAGTAAAATGTCTTGGAGGTCTGGAAGATTTGTTGAAATTTTGCAGATGAATTGGGGCTGTGATAAGATTCCCGCCCCAAAAAGTACACATCATAAATCTCAACAAAGAAAATCAACACAGATGATGAATCATAGGGATGAGTTACAAATGAACATGGACATGAGGAACTTAATTGTGTTGCCAAAAGAATCTATAACTACATTCAGGGCCAAGAACATCAGAGGGAACACCGCCTGGCTGTATCTTGACTCGTGACGAAATCTTGTTCAACCTGTGTTTCATCAGGATCAATTATGATTTCAGTGGGCAGGACATTGCTGAAATGGTGTTACAAGCCAAAATATCCATTTGCAATGTTGTAGCTGATTAGACTTGCTCCTCTGGGTTCCTCAGACAACTGCTTTATGACAAATGCCTCAGCTGGAAAGGTGCATATACAAAATAATGTTTCACTTTAAACAAATCTGATCCCAATAAAGCCAGTGGAGTACAGGGATCCATTGTGTTAGATAAGGTGTAATGATGCAAAGTACATATGTACACTAATCATAACATTTGAACTGCTAAATGCTAAATCACTTCCACACAAAGTTCCCCGCACATTTGTTAGACGGTGTCAGCTCTCAACGGGAGACCAAAGTGACAAAGCTGGCACAAAAACTGACCTATGGTATGCCACACATATGCTATTTGTTGTGGTAACGGGAATACAATATGGCTGACAGCTGTCTGGACAACCTATAAAGAGGATAGGAGTGTTCCATCAAACTTTCACAGCTGGTCCGAACATCCAGTTTTTCCTACAGAAATGGTGTGTTATGACGTAGTTTTCGTCAGTTAATAAAAAGAAGAATGTAGTATGACAGACAGGAACACAAAGAGGATGTATTGTATTAATTATATGGTAAAGGTAAATCATAGGACACTAATATAGAAATAACAGCTAAAAGAATTGTAGACCCCAGAATTAAAGCAATCACAATTAACCTGCATGTAGTGAAGTATGAAATATGTAATTATGCCCTTCTGTAGTCATGCATCACGAGTAGACAGGCAACAATTTAAAGGTCGCTATAGATTAGAAGAGGTCATTACTGGTGTTTGAGCTAGACAGTGCTGCTCACTGTCTTTAGCTAAGACTCCCTCAAAAAAAATATTTTTAATCTACATTTCCTGGTTAAATAAAGTGTGAAGAGTGTTGAAGAGTCCATTATGTTGGATCTGCTATATGTGGAGAAATTATTTTGTAAGGTTGGAGAGAAAAACACACAATTTCACACCTGCTGGATGATTACACCTTACAGTATCTCTCAGAGTGGCTATACAAACCTTATACAAAATATATATATAATATATACAAAAGCATGTTGAAGAGTTGTTCAGTTTTGGCAAAGACATCATGGCTTTCACAGCAATTTATTTCTGCAAGGATGCCCGTAGGATTTGGTATCAGGTCCCTTTCTCAGGCAGTTCCATACAATAAATATGGTTATAAAAAAACTAATAATTCTAATTTATATTTAATAATCCCAAATTCTGATGACTAACATTGTTCCTTAGCCATACGCCTATCTGTCCATCAAATGTAGCTGGAGCACTAAAAGATATCCTGATGACAGACTAAATGCATGACTTTCTCAGAACAGGAAATAACAGAAAATCTTTCCAGGCCTTTTTTATATAACACATGCAATCTCTGTGATTCATGTGAAGGATGATTTATGTATCTGATGAACCTGCTAAGCTACACAAGAAGAAAACACCATCAGCCGTACAGTTAGGTTATTTTGCATAGAGTTAGGGTGGGTCCGGATAGGAGGATGCTGTTAGTGTCTGGCTCTGAGCAACATGCTGGCTAGGGCTCAGGTACGTAACAAGCCGTGTAATGCGCTCAGTCTTTGCACCAAAGCTGTGGCTTGAACAAAACCTCATGCCAATAAATCACACAGAGCAGCAAGTTACAACAAAACAAAATGGTGTCTACAACATTCAGAACCAAAGGACTCAAAATACAGACTTCTTCTCTCCACAGTGGAGTTGAAAGCTTGTGAGAAGATGCAAGCATTGTCAAACATTAATTACATTGACATCTTAATTTTAAAGTTCATTAAACAAACATTTTGCAATACTTCATTAAGTCATTGACAACATTTAAATATATCCTATGTGTCGTGTTTAATGACCAGCAAAGGGCAACATCAACTGCATTACTGGTACATTAAATTAAATTGACCATTATAAAGAAAGGTCAACTTGGCAGGAGTAAAAAGCCCTGCGTCAACTCAATAAAGAAAAAAATCCTTACATTTGCCATTTTCACACTGACATGCAAGCTTACAGAAATGTCATTTTCCCTTCAGCAAACCAACACTTACAGAAACATAAGCAAATATAAGAATAAGGTGTAGCAATGTACTTTAATTGAGAGCACTAGGCTATAAGACACAGCCACTTTAAACGGTCTAAGTAAATATACGCTGTTATTGATGGCTTGGGCTGCCTTGCCTGTATCTTTCACCCATCCTCCCATATGACAGGTGCTTATGCTGAGTTCACTGAACCTTAAAATAAGCAATAAAAGTACTTTTAAAAACGCACACATTACACAAGTGCTGATTTCCTGGCCACTGCAGGTTTATATCAGACAGGCTGCAAATTAGGTGAAATGTAGAGAAAAAAAACAGCTTCTACACGAGAAACCTGTTTCATGTCTTTTATCACGAGTGACTGCAATTCAGCCTAGAAAAAAACAGCTCCATACTTTATATATAAGCAAGACAAAATGACAAAAATCCAACTTTTAATGGACATGAACTTATTATTATGTATAGATTATGTTTAGGGCTTCCGATTTCAAATTAAACCTGCCTATTATTGTCGCACAATTAATCAAAATATTATCGAAATCGCAATATGGCAAGAAGCAGCAAGGTAAAATGTGGGACAAACAGCATTATCATGAAGTACTGTAGTGCTGCACAGACGCCCTGGCCAACAAACCTTGTTCTCCAGATGTAAGATGATGATTTTAATCGTTTTTTCATTGAATATTACATTTGTGATGCAAAAATATAGTTCATCATATTGCAATCGCAATGTCTGTCAAAATAATCGCAATATGACTTTTTAACCACATCCAGCCCTAACTGTTACATATTGTATCTTCTGTTGTGTTAATTCTTCTGGAATATTTCTCCACGAGGGCCGGGAGGGGGATGTGATTCTTAACTTTTGGATAATGTCCACTTCATATTTGACAGGTTTATCATCTGTACATTCTTCATGATGACATAGACCTTAAACTGAGATCATTACAAAAGAAGCTGTTTTGTGGGCCTCCTGCTGCCAAGATTTAAAGTGAAAAACGTTAAAAGTAAAGCTAAGAGAATAGTGAAGAGTGAATGAAATGGCAGATAACTGAAATAAGATCAGAAAAAGAAAGTATTCTCTCTTCCTCGTTTCCGGATGGCAGGGATTATCTGTACAGATGTGGGAGGAACAAAGGTGAAGGAAGCATACCTTACCTCTGGAATTATGTGTGGGGGTGTGTGTTTGAACACACGAGTACACATGTATCTGTGCATTTGTCTGATTTTTGATCCACCAACTGCCTTGAACCCCACAGCAGAGTGTGCAGACACAAAGCTACACCTGTTTCTTTATCTGTGCTTTTTTATGATGTGTAATTTTTTTGATCAGTCAATATCACAACCCGCTTTTCTCCATGTCTCCCTGCCTCCCTATCCACGTAAGGAAAAGTTGAAAACCTTGGAAAGCTGCTGCAGAGTTTCAACCACAAAGGGAAAAAAAGAACACAGCCAATTGCTGACTGGCAATACACTTTGCTTAACATTATTCAATATTACGATTATAGCTACTTAGTCAACATCCTGAGTAGTTTGAGCAGAGTTTAGTTTTGTAACCCCCACTGCTTTGGGGTCAGTGGTAGCATAAGACAATAGCTAAACCCACAACCCTCTGGTGGAGATCTCATATAACACCATCACACCATAGGATCATGACCACAGACATCAACCTCAAATGTCACAGTCTCGGAAAGGAAGAAACCAAATGGTTTGTCTTGACAACGCTGTTGTATTGCACCACATGGACATCGTGGATGTTTTAAGCAGAGCTGAGGGCAAGTTGTAACTAAGTTAATACCTCAGTATCCTGCTGTGAGGTGCAAAACTCTGGTCGTATCAAGTTAAATGCCTGCTTGATTCCATTTATTTCTGTAATAAAAATAAAGAAAATGATGATGTCAGACAAATTTAGACAGCATGAAACATATAGATCCAGATTTAAAGCAAAAACTTGACATTTTGGAAAATACATGTATACTTTTTCTGGTGGGAAGTACGATGATATATAATTCTTCTATTTGTCCGCTGATATAGAATAAAAAAGCTAATTTCCAAAAAGGTGTCAAAATGTTCTTTTAACTAACTATAAGCAAAGCATTTCAAAAACCAATTGATTGTATAATGTAGAAAAATCGGTATTGGTTATGTAAGTTAAATGTTTTGCAGCAATTTGACAAAACCAGATGGAAAAATGCTTCTGAGACCGATATTTCTACAAAGAGCGAGTTAAACATGTAAACAGATACTTTCTCTCAGATGTTTTATGCTGTCCTCATAGTCTCACTTACCCTGTATTCTACCCCTGTGAGTGCAGATACAATGGACAGACATATAGTGAGAAAGAGCAACGTTTCTGAGCTGTATTTGTCTTCATACAGTATCTGCCATCTGGAAACTCTATCAGCTTTAAGACCCATGCTTCATTTTTACTGTAATCAACAACAGACTCTCAGCTGCAACAAGAAACTCGATTTATGCCATTTGGGGTTTTTCCTGAGGTGACTGGATGACCTATAAAACAAAACCGCAATCTACATATACAATCAATCAAGGCTGATACCTAAGCAATGGCATAAATAATGCAGTGTGACATTGCAGTGTTCGTTAATGTCCTACTCATCCCTACAAATGTATCGTTGAGTTCGAAATCAACATTGTTTTGTGCTTTGGAGTAACTCACAAAAGATTTCTACACATCTAACATGAATATGAGAACCACAGATTCAGCAGCACAAGGAGGCTTTTTTTCACGACCTAAAATGATGAGGAATGCAGTGGCTCAGCAGTCCTGCAGATATCTGACACCACTGTTGAGTGGAGCAGGAGAAAACCCCATTCATTTCCAGCTTCTGTATTCATTAACAGTGAATCCAGTATCAAAGCACAAGGGGGAAGGCATCCAGTCCAATACACACACTTCTAGTTTTCATAAAACACTGGGTTTCAATTACCTGGGTGGCTCTGGTACAAGGGGGGAGGCAAAAACGGCACAACACAGCTTTCAAGAGCTGATGTTGACCTAAGGAACAACCTTCTCTCCCTCCCAACATCTGAATGGATCCCCTCATGGTCTGAATGAAGCTATAGCCCACAGCTTGTGTGCTCTCTACTGATTTGGAGACACAGCGGTCCTTGAGTGTCTGAAAGCCCACCCTTCAAAATGCTAGGTTGAAATCAATGGTCAATTCTTCAGTGAGAGAGAAAGGCACCTTTTTGGCTCCACAGACTGATTTCTTAACACCATGATTACCACTATGTATGCTCTTAAATACTGTTATTGCTCCTGTTCTTCATCTCCTCTGCCTGTATCGCTCAGTGACAAGATGCAAGAAAATAAAGCAGTGGACGCCTCTGCTGAATTGCAAGTTAAACATCTCCTATTTAAGTTTCCATATCTTAAAATACAGGACAAATTAATTTCTTGAGATGGTCATTTGTATTTTCTATGGTAAGCTGAAGGAATGTGGAGGATGGGGATTACTATGAGTGGATAATGTGTCTTCCATCTGCTGCTGCAACTTCAGCTTAAAAAAGACATTTAACACTTGGCAAGTTCTCTGCATCATGTCTTTGGTGGTTCATTGACAAGAATTATAGGGTTTTTCCTCTTTTATACAAGGAAACATGTTCTTGCTGAAACTGCACATACCAAATTGGGAAACTGAAGGTTTGAGCTATAGCAGCAGTAGAAGTTTAATGTTGACCTTGCCTTTAATCGTCCTGCATATCAGAGACAGAAAATGTGGAACGACCAGAATACACAATGCTATCACACTGCAAATTCTGCATTTTAATTGCCGTTCTCTCATTAACTAAGTGATTATTATTGAAAGACACCTTTTGGTGCTATTATCGAGGCACAGAGGAAAGTCAGCTGTCATTTCCATAAATTGTAATCTGTGCAGGATGAATATGAGGACCTACGAGCATGTCTCAGGTGAAACAATAAATACTGCAGACTGTAGACTGAGGGCTTCAAGGAGAAGCACACTTTATTACCTTTACCAAGGTTATGTCCCCCATGTTTGTTTTTGTCTGGGCCCGATAGCTCAAAGAAGACTAAGAGTCTACAGCCATGCTAGCAGCTCTGTGAGGCTGTACTTAGACACAGCAGTGCCTCGAATCTAACGTTAAACGCTAACATGGTCACAATGACAATACTAACAAGCTGATGTTTAGCAGGTATAATTTTTAAAAGTAAAGTCAGGGCATAATTAAAGTAATCAGGATACATCATCTGGTCACCATGGATTTCAGAACCCAATTTCATCCAGTAGTTGTTGAGATACTTCAGTCTGGACCAAAATGGCTACACCAAATTGCACTGGCTTATATAATTTTATAGAAAACTTTTACAAGACTCATCCTTTAAAGAGTAAGAGTAAGTCTGTGCTCTCTGAGTAAACTCAGAATCTGCCTCTCAAACATCAAGCTCCTGCTGAGCTGAGCCCTGAGATAATCCCACTTCCAGCCTGAAGACCGAGAGCGGAGACATTATTGTGTTGGTACATTTTTTCCATGTGAAGGTAAAGAACATCCTGCACATCCATCATGCCATGCTGTGGGCCAGACCTGCTTAATCTGCCAGGATTTGACTCCAGCAGTCTCTACGGGCTCTCAGCCAGGGAGCTGAACATCACCTGCAGGATACCTCTGTTTCCTTCCAGCTTTATGGCTCAGGTTTTAAAATGTGTGTGTGTGAGGACAAAAAGGGCACATTTTATACAGCTAAGATGACTGTCATAGTAAGTGACCCTTAAGACTCTTCCGGAAATTTCACTTACTCCACCCTGCTTAAGTAAGCTGGGTGGAGCAGTAGAGATACAATACATACTGTACATGGGTGGTGCCAGGGGGTCCTGGGGGAGTCGGAGGGACTGACGAATGTGAGCTGGTCTCTCCATAACAGACAGGCATTCCTGGAGTTCATTTGGCAAACTGTAATTCATAAAGCCTGATCTGGACTTGGAATCGAGACAAGTTAAACCCTGAATGGTCCACAGAGAGATTTTCTACACAGGAATGGGCACAACACACCAGACGCTGCCCTTGAGGTGTAGGCAAACCAGCTGCAATAAGTACAATATTTCCAGAAGTCACTGCAAATTATTTTTCCCTTCCTACATACTACTCCATTAAAGGGCAAAGTTTAAACCACTGAATACAGAGCAATTGAACTGACCAACAAGGTTGCTACCTTAGCTTTGGTTAACATCTCTCCGATAAAGTGTAAACTGAGGAGGCATCCTGGAGGATCCATTAAGCCATTATAATGAACCAACCTCTCTGAACCACTAACTTTGGCAGGAAATGTCTTTTTCCATTTTCTCCCCGAGTTTCCCCCTGCACTACTCTCTCCTCCTGAGCCAGCATTTCCCCCTGGCAAACTCTCATAAAATAGACAATTAAAATAGCTGCAGATGGGAGTGAGGACAAAATCAATAATTATAAAACCAATTTAGTTATTTTCACTAACTAAAAAGCAACTTCTATAACATTTTCAAATTGCTCCTTTAGATTGGATTTATGTTCATGGGAGTTAGTGAATAGTAACTCATGTGTTTTCATTCCAGAAAAACTACAACAAACCAGAAATCAATATAAACTACTGTACCAACTGAAACAAAGGCCACGACACAAACTGTACAGTCAAGCCAGTGCGATGGAAAATACTGCCTTGGCTCGGGACAGCAAGCTGGAAAAGTGGAGAAAGCTGAGCTCGCTTATAGGTCTGACCTAGATTCACTAGCCCTGTCAAAGGCATATATTATCTAATCCAAGGTAAGGAAAAGTCGATAACTGCACTGGGCAGCAGTCACAGCCACAGTCTATGGTACAGTAGCTTTAACAGCAGGACTTCTGCTGAAGGACTAGGGTGAATGGCAAAGAGCTAAAGTTTTCCATTTCTAGATTTGTTTGATCTACACTTTCACACCTTTGTGTTAAAAAAAACTCATATAAAATTGGTCAGACACACTGATACAAAATTAGATGGCGATATGACAGCATGCAGATATTTTCCACTCAGTGCATTCAGTGACTCTGCAGGGGAACCCATGCTGGTTTAAATCTGCATGGCTTTAAAGGAAAATGTGTGACTATAGCTGGAGGCCCAATAAAAAAAACATACAGCCCTTTGATCATTATAAATGTAATAGACACCTTTTAGTACCTCTAACTCAGCATACTTAGCTCTGTAATACACAGATCAATCTGTCAGTAACCATTAAAGGGTTTGTACTTATCCTGCAAGGGAATGGATGCGAAATCAAATGAGCTCTGAAATCTTCTTAGCACACACCTGGTCTTGTTAGTATTGGCAAAGGGATAGGGGGTGATGTCACCCAGCCAAATGGAGCAGATTTAGTCGACTTCCAATGCAAGAGGTGTTGAGATTTCAGTTAAATGCTAGCTGTGCTGCTGGAAACAGTCTCCATAGCAAGATGTGGGGGAGGGGGGGGTGTATTTATTTCAGATCTCTGTGAAAGTGTCCGTCAGTGTATAATAAAACTGTCAAATAGCCTTAGCATGTGTTTTAAGAAGCCTGGAGTCTACTGTTTTGCTTTCTAGAAACTCACAAATCCAACCAAACCAGAGATTAACGAACAAACTGAACTGAGAACAGCAGCCAAATGTAGCCTGTATCAGAAAAAAGGATGAAACAAAGTGATAATAACGTGGAACTAAGCTTCAGTAGTAACGCCGAAGCCTGGAAATCATAAATGTGCAATGAGACCATTGAAGGTCATGAGTTTCACATTCTGCATGGATCATCAACACACAGATCAACCACTATAACTTTGCACAGTGGTTAGCTGAAATACAAAAGTGGAGAAGGGGCCTCTACTTAAAAGCATAGGACCATGCAGCTCAAGTTCATGCAGGAAAGCTCTCATATAAGGCCCCCGATAAAAGGACTTCAAGGTGTTGGAATATCCGCCTCACTGTGGCTCCCCATTGAGTTGAAATCCTACTGGAGCAGGGAGTGAAAACAAATACATGAACCCGAAGGCAAGACACGTGACACTTCAAAGCAATCCTACTCTACGGACCCTCTTCCTTGAGGCCAGTGTGGCATGGCGTTTCACTCACACCCATCATGAAACCCAAGTCCAATTGCCTTCCTGGTCACTGCTTCCTCCTCCATCTCTCTTTTCCCCGTCCTCCCGCTGAAGAACACATGAGTCCCATTACTGTTTTACTGTCTCAGCACACCATTAAAGCTGAATGTCAGCCCCTTGTACTGGGCCCTTTACCTCTGCGGCCACTCTTATGCTTCATATGGCAAATTCCTTTCAAAATAATAGTGATTTGGGCAGGTGCTTAGACCTGGGTGTCAAACACAGTTGACAGTATTCGTATCAAAGACACATGATTTTATACTCATGATATTAGCTTAGTTGATAATAGCTTTTCTGGGATTCTTGTGTTATAAAATCTACAAAACTATCTAACCAGTTTTCATTTTACTGCATCTGAAACCTAGATATCATATATTTCAGTTAATTCATATACTATTTGAAAAAAATAATAATAATCAAGGTGTTTGTATCTTCTTCCACCCACAATAGATGCAAGTTCCTGGAAGCATTATAGCATACTTTAAGAATATCATGAAGTTGTGCTTTACGTCAGCATGCTACTGACTCATTAACCATTAAATATCGTCAAACTGAATCACATATACCCTAAAACATGATCTTGACTTTGTTTGCAAGCTATTTCCAGAGGTTAAACAGCTGACTAAGGACTCTCTGCAGCTGGCATTTGTAAATCCAGCACGTCTTGCTGGCTTTCCATTAAAGTGAGGTGGAATAATTAATACAAGTCTGGAAGACATTCCTCTTGCTAGAGGCAACATTCTGGCCCACAGCCTAAACCAACAGTGGGAAAAAACAGGGCTGACTGCAGGCCAAAGCGAGCCTCCAGATGGGGCTAAGTAACAGTTAGCAAGCTATGGACAAAGGAGGTGAGAGGGTTGAGTTGGGGAAAAGGGCAGCATGTTTGGGGAACTATGGACTGAATGATGGAAGTCTGTTTTGTGTCTAACATATACAGAAAATGCATGCCGACTATTCTTGCACAACATGTCTTTGTTGTGCATTTGTTTTGATTACTCACCACTCTCGCTCTTTTCAATGACGTCAACCACCTCGCCCGCTTGAAGGCTGATTTCTGCAGGCTCTTGTTTCTCATAATTGGCCACCACCACATACTGTTCCAGGAGCATGGGATCCGAAGCATCCAGACCTGGAGTTGATGGGAAAAAACACGCTGTCAGCCAGCTGCCAGCCATAGGTCCACGAGAACGACTGCTGGGCACTTGTTGTGCCATAGGCCACTTTGTCTGTAGAGCTCAGCCAATCACAATATTCATAGGGCTCAGTGCATCTTCCTGAGAGTCTAGCCATAGAGCTGCATCCCCCTCCAGCCCAACAACGAGGGCAATGGAGATGCTGAAAGTCTAGGAAAAGAATCTCCCTCTAAAAAGTTAAGGATCAAACAGTCAAGTGCAGAAAATCCATTCTGTGTTACTGAAGGGGCCTCATCCTTATTGTCCAACAAAGATGGCCCGGGTCAGTAGATGCAGGTAGGTACATTAACACAGTGGAAAGAGGAGCAGCAACGAGAAAGCAGAGGGAGCTGTAGCAGTGATAGAAAAGTGAGCTAAAGCCAGCTGAGGACAGGACAGTAGAGTGGGAGAAAGAAATGGTTTCCCTTGGAAAATAAACCATCAGCTAAAAAGCCTCCTTCTCCTCAGTTGGGGCTGGAGCTGGAGGAAGAGTAGGGGGTTGTGTACACCAATCATAAGAGTCGGCACTAGAGGCCTTAAATAGAACCAGATGAAGGGGCTGGAGCTGTGCTCAGAGGGATGGCCCTCTGTCTCCATGAAACACTAGAACTCTGACTACGGCGTGCAGCCCAGCCAATGGAAATCTTCCTTTCTGTACTTCACTGAGTTAACCATATAAACACCAGCAGTGACTTAGTTTTTTCGATTTGTGCTTGGTTTCATAACTTGGTCACATCAACTACTTAACAAGAGTTTGGTTCATTCTAACTGACTACAGGAATGTATTTTTAAGACAGAAACATATGATTTTATTTGTAAAAACAAATACAGTTATATAGTTCCCAATATATTACAAACACACACAACCCCACACATTAGCAAAGCTACATTAACTGACTCTGTCTGAAGCCTTAATCATGAAAAATCCTTAAAGCAAGCATAGCTGAAGGAACTAAAGCAGATCTAACAAGCGTCAGCTGGAATCCAGACACAACTCCAGCTGACACTCAGTTCACACATTAACAAGAGATTCTGCTGACCACTGAGTTCAAAGCTTCTAAGAGAAGGGAGCTACTGTCTGCACACTTAAGATTATATCTGTTTACCATAATAGGGTTGCTATAACAGATACACAATGTACTTTTATGGTGTGTTTGAATAACAGCAAAATGTCTACAAACAGTAGAGATCACAATCTCTATTTATGGTCACATTGCTGCTTTTTATTGCCATCAGTTACTGTAGTTAGCGAGAAGAAAAACAGCTCTTGACTCACATAATCAACAAATATCTTCAGGGAAATAATGTCAACAAGATAAAATAACCTCTTTTTTTTATGTGGTAAACACAGTTTCTTGAAAAGGGAACTTTTACTGTCCTGAGCATGGTAATAAGAACAATTCAGTCCAACAGATGGAAGGTTTGAGGATTAGGTAAGGAATGATCAAGACAACTTGGATTAAGTTGCCATTTCCAAGAACTGATCTGGCGAAAGTCCTTCAGACTGAAGATTAACATTTATCTATCTGGATAATATTTTGAATTCAATTCGGGAACTAAATTTGAAATGTCAAGGAGCTCATAACTTACGAAGATGAACTCAGCACCATTAGCATCTGAAGTGCTAAAACTGCCAAAGAGCCTGACACTGAATTACTGTGGTTGGGCTGTGGTTTATGAAGCTTCACGTTATTTGTGCAAGATGTTTTGTCAAACCACAAAGTTGGGTGCAGAAAGACTGGAAAGAACGTATTTAAAGTCTGGGTATTGCCTTCTTGTCCTTCAAAGTATAATATGACAGTAATTACTTTAGTTACAGCAAACAGTAATATTTCTTTTGACACTATTGTTGGACATGTGTGGTTGAGTGGTTTGTTTTAACTCACAGATCAATTAACACCGATCACTAATAATGTAGGCTGAACAAGGATATAAGATGAATGACACAAACATGGTTTGCTGCCACTATTAAACACTTTTTGCCAGTTTTAACTACATTTTCCAACAAATTCTGTATGCAGTACAGAACATGAGTAAATCAAGTTCCCTGTCATCACCTATGGTCTTGGCTTGTCTACATTTACAGAATCATTAGTACTGCAATACCTTTACTGCGTGCAATTTAAATGAGATACTTATTTTTTCATGATCAGCAATCTTCGCAAACTATAACAAGCAGCAAACCTGTGGATTTATTCGGTGCCTTTGCCTATTTAATAATAAATATGGCCTTGAAATTAAATAATGTCCTGTCTGGAAACTACTTTTGAATAAATATGCCATCCTGGACAATGTCTTACTAAAAAAAGAAAGAGGTACACTTAACAATACCATTTCAAGACAGATGGACATAAAACTCATGATCTCATAAAACCATAATCTATGTAAAAATGATGTAAATGGAGGTTTCTAAAACATACAATTAATCACTGCTGTGAGTGAACAGAAAATCTGAGACCTGAGGTGAGTGAATAAAGACTTTGTCAGCAAAGTCAACAGGCCTGAAAAACAAAAGCTAATATTTCAGCCTCATTCAGGAAATGAAATGTTTTGCAACAGCAGGAAGATAGAGCCAGAACAAGGAGAACATGTGTGAGAAAAATGAGGGGAAACAGCCTTGGACAGGATAGTTCTAATTTCAAATGAGTTCTGCGGAACGAGAACAGAGTATAAAAGGAGCTTTATGAATTACTGTGTCCAAATCAAGATTATAATGAAATGCATTAGCCAAGTAAAGCTATGGTACTTCAATCAGTCACTCCCTGAAAAAGGTGATTTCCAACAACTTTTCTGCAGTTGCCAGGGCCACGTGGAAAAGATTGTGTACCTCAGCTAATTTGAAAAAAATTAAGATAACGATTTTATCAAAAGCAAATACAAAATATCCACAAAAAGTGGTCAGATAAAGGTGCATGGAAACTATTAGCAAGCAAGTACAGAAGCTAAAACAGTTAGCTTTATATTGTGGCTAAATGGTTGAAACAGCTAAATTTAGATTAATGGCTAATAATAATGAGTTAATTATACTCAAATGAATATACTTGAAACAAAATCGGTATTATCAATGAAGGGGTACTGGAGTTCATCAGATGTTGTGGGGATTTGTGTTACAAAAGAGGTTGGGAACCATTACAGAGTGTTTGTGTGTGTGTGAGTTTGCATGTGTGTTTAAATGTGTATTATACGTTATGTGTATGCACAACGTAGATCTAAAGTATTTATGAGCTTTGAAAAGTAAAGTATTTTCCTCTTGGCTTCCATCAGATAGCCCTGTTAGCCACTCTCTGTGTTTATATCTCTCCTCACTCAGATTTATACATGTGCTTCCTGCTCCCACCCTTGCACTCCCAGACGTCCTAACTCCATCCAACCTCCACCTCCACCCCCACTCACCCATCATCAGCTCCATCCAAAGATGATGACAGTTTGGAACTGTGCAATAATTCATCACCAAGAGGAGGAAACCAGTTAGTCTAGTCTACCCATTTATACCAAGACATTTTTCTTGAGAGATTTTTCAGGATCAAGCCTTTTGGTTGATAGCATAGTTGGCACAGGCCTTTATGTCTCAGTGCCATATTCTGGACCCTGGGGTGACTTTATGAGAGCAGATCTTGGTTGAGAGGAGTAAAGTTTGGCAAAGTGCGATGCCTTTGTTTGGCTCATCAGCAGCAGATGTGCAGTTGGATTAGGAAAGGACACAGGACTGCTGTTCAATGTAGTACAGATGTACTCATGTCATTGAATCAGTATGTGGCCCTGAGGGAAAAGGGGCAGACCACAAACAAATAGTACAGAAATGTTCCTTAAAATCATCTTACAGTAAGACAGCCTTAACAAGGCTGTTAAAAACTGTTGAATATCGTAATTATCGTCACTGGATCTGCTGTTTTTAGTTCTAGAGAAAAGTGAAAATGTCATATTAGCTAAAAGAAAAACTACCAGACAGGTTTGGAGAAATATGAAACCTACATTGTTTACATCCATGGTTGCTTGTGAGCAAACTTCTTTTTTCTTGCCTTTGTTGCTACATTAATTGAAAGATTACCACTAACTGTTGATCAGTGAAATATATGAAACTAGAGGGTAAGAAACTACACAGGGTACCTTTAACTTAAGTAGTAGCATCATTGCACTGGATGTTGAAGTTTCCAGAAAGTCTGGAATCAGATCAGAGACAAACCTCCCCTTGACATCTTTAACACTTGACAACTAGCATGTGAAGGAAAAGCAAGTGCATGAAAGAACAACATACCGGATCCCTACGACTAACACCTTATGCAAGATTAACAAATAAAGAAACAAAAATACATTACTGATCTCATTCATTACAGAACATTTTCTGGCTTGTTTTGAGCAAACAACTCAAGTGTTGCCTCCAGTGTGGGAGTCCACTGTGACAAATGGTCACTTATCAGAAACAGAGCGGCCTGTATTGGATCTGCTCCATGCTGGAGGGGGTGGAGCTTCAACCCTGCCAGAGTTAAGTGGTAACTTTGGGGAAAAAAACACTTATACACTAATAAACAAACTGTGTCCATGAAATGAACAGCACAACAACAACATATCTGACTTTTAACAGCATCTAGTAAAGAAAAATGCAACATTTGATTTAAACCTGGTTTAACCCATAAAACTAATCTACTGGCTACTGTGAGACGCATTGTGCGTGTGAGTGAGTCGGGGGGGTGTTCATTGAGAAAGAAGAAGCTGAAACAGTGTATGGTTGTTAAAGAGATTTGGAATTGCTCATTTGCCTTAATGATTTCCTATGCCAGTTTAAAATCTTATCCATCTGCAAATATAAACAAACACACAGACCTCTTGACCCACCCACCATCTAATCCGCGAACACATTAACCCCTTTCCTCCTGACAAAGCATGCGTACACACATGCCCACATACGGCATGCAAACCCTCACACAGACACAATCTCATGCACACGTACACACCCTATAGGCCCCCGGAGACCCGCTGCTCAAATAAAGACAGCAAGTCTGCACACATAAACACACTCCCTCAGTCTGTGCGCAACACTGAAATGGTTTCCACTTGCCACGTAAACCTCCTCTCCTCTCCAGCTGCTTTTCACATGCACTACACCCCTGAGCGCTTCATTTCTTTTCTTCTCCTACTCAGCTTCGAACTGTCCTCTGCTCATCTCACTTTCCTTTTGAATACAGATTACCACTAATGCTTTAAAGATGATCTGAATCTCCTGAACCTCAACATCCTGAAAAGTAAGCAGCAGTTGATCCTAAAATTTGAGTTAATTTGAATACTCAGATTTTCTTTGACCTATGAAACAATTCTGCATTGCATTTCTTGTATTGATACAGTATTATGTATTTAATCAACATTGTATCTAAGATGTTTCCTTTTATGAGACCGCTTATCTGACAGTGATTTATGGTGACAAGCCCAGTATTGAGAACTAATCCTGATAGTTGCCTGGCTATGATGCTGAGTCAATAACGTAGACTGTTTCAATCTCATACTGAAGTGGAAGTCACAGTTGGAGGCAGTAAATGAGATATGAGCCAGAATCTTACTGCAAACATATGAGGGACTGAAGTCCCTAAGAATATAACACAATTGAAATTCAAATCACTTTTTTCCCCCCCTGGTCTCCATTACCCAGTATGAGCCCTCCAACTGTAAGGATGAAAGTTAAGAGAAGAAAAACAATTGTGAAAATGATGAAGACAAAGATGATAACGAGACCATGAACAGTGAGCGATCGTGTGTGTGTAGGTAAGTTCCTAGTCGAACCTCTCACAGCTAGCAGTTTTGTGGTAAAAGGCTACATTCTCCTGTTCAGGGCAGGGGCTCGGTAAACTCTTATGAGAGACCTGCACCATGTAATTATGGAAACCATAAGCTGCAGCTACAGCACAAATTCACCACAGACTCACTGCACTTTATCTGCTGTCCGGCTTTAAAAGAGAAAGATCAATCTTTCAGCTGCATTAACCACTAATGTCCAGCATGGGGGACTATGGGGAAGGTTTACAGATCAAGTATGGAGGCCTTGTACAGTATGTGCTCCATGTTGACTGTGAATACTAAATCATCACGAGCACCAGACATAAAGTGTGTTATTATTGTTTTCATTGGTAGACTTGATCTCATCGACTGATTTATTGTAAGCATAGATATATGTACATCTTAGAAGCTACACAGGTGATAACATATTTAATATCAAATCAAACCATCCAGATTAAAACAGCTGAAATGACAGGCGCTATATGACTAACTTTCCAGGCAGCCGATATGAATATAGCTGGAAACCAATCTAATATCTTGCACAGACTGAATGTAGGCTACTCAACACACACACACACACACACACACACACATACACACACAGCTGAAATAAGACAATTTTTCCATTTCGCTATGTAGCTGGAATCCCCTGTTACGTAAAGCCTCAATACCATGGAACACATAATGAAATTAGGTTGGGGTCTTATTTCTTTTGGTGGCAACTCCGACACAGCTTTTCCTCAGATTGCATTGCCCACAGAAAATTAACTTACAGGTCATTTACTGAGACTTTCATTGCCCAGCTATGTCATACATAACTGTGGCAGATTGCAGGATGGATGGCCACAGTAAGTTTGCATCTGATTGCAGGACTAACATGTAATTTAGTAATGCATGTTGGTATTCTGAGACTGCATGGACACAAAAATACACAACACTTGCACAGCTGTTCACTAAACCCCTCTCATACTTTTCCTGCTGCCTCCTACGCCTGTATCCCTATGCTCAGCTGAGTCACTCAGTCTTTATGTCTTCCTTGTCTCTCTCTCTCTCTCTCTCTCTCTCTCTCTCTCTTTCTCTCACACACACACACACACACACACACACACACACACACACACACACACAAAACCAACACACAACCCTGGCAGACCAAATACAGAGCAGAGAGTCGCAAACATGTGGTCTCTCCCACCTAACACTGTTATTATCACAAGATAATACAGAATACAGAAGTGTTAGATCAGGATGTGTGCCAGAGGAACATGTTCTTTTAAAGGAGTACTCCACCAAGTTAGCATTGCACACCTATGGCATGGATACAAATCAACCCAGCAGAAGCAGAGATACCTTTTCTATTCCAAACTAGGGCTGCAACCCACAGTTATATCAATTATCAATGATTCCCCTAATTATTTTTATGAAAAAACGTCATTAACAATTTCTCAGAACACATGATGTCCTCAAATTGTTTGTTTTGTCCAAACAACTGTCCAAAATCAAATCATCCAAAATTTACTGTCATATGTGACAAAGAAAAACAGCAAATGTTTTCATTTTAGATTGCTAAAACCAGAAAATGTTTGGCATTTTTGTGATTGTGTGAAATTACTGAAACCCTTAATCAATTATCAAAACAGCTGCCATGACATAATTTGAGGCAATTTATCAGATTTCAGGCACTTCCCTGTGGAGCAACAAAATACTTCTTTCACATATATGCAGTAGTACTCCCCAAGACTGGTAAACAGACTTCAATGTGTAAAATAAGTGGAGTTCCCCTGTAACCGCAAGAAGTTTGTGCAAATATACTGATTGAAACTTGTACATAAAAAAGACCTCAAACTCATAATATCATGTATCAAGTGAGCAGCAAATATTATAAAGATTCAACAGATTCTACTGACCGAGTTAAAAAGATTTCAGATCCTTACCTGATTTACGTTTGCCGGAGCCCCCACAGTCTCTGGAAAAGAAGCAACACCAGAGCATGTTCAGTATGAGTGTGTGTGCGAGAGAGGTCAAAGCATTAATATGACTTGATCAATCCAATAACTGGCTACAGCTGAATCTCTGCCTGGGACTATCCAAGTGCAGTTGGCACACAAGTACCAGCCAAACCCTCATTAAGAATGCATGCAGAACTTGACCCACTACAGGAGGGAGGGAGACAGGGTGGGATACTGTACGGGTGTGTATGCGTGTCAAGGACAGTAACCAAACATATCATGAGATCTTTTAGGCAATATACCCCCATGCGTATATTTATCTGTTCAAATGGTTGACATATGAGTGGCGATGCAGCTGCCTCTGTTTAACAGAACAGCATTTATTTACTTGACAACAGTATCATATCCCCTTGATTAGTCCCATTCATGTTTAGATGTGAAAGCGTCTTTCTGTTCCAAAGCCTGGACTGTAACACAACAGTGAAAGGATGAGCATTAGTGTGAATGAACCCACTTTGTGCTTTCACGCTCATCAGGGTCACAGACTGTGTGCACTGTTACTGTACACATCTTTGTGCTGCTTTTATGGTTGGGATTCTTATTAGTCAGACTGGAACTGATCATTTGCATAAGTGTAAACCTGTTGCTGTTGTTGGATCTGTTCAGCCACAGAATATATTAAGTTCTTATTTCAGTTTGAAAGAAATTAGTCATTTGCAGGCAAAAAAAGAAAAGCAATCAATGGTACGATGAACACAGGATAAATATATTTAATTTAATTCATTAAAGTGTTGTCAGTTCAATTTGAGTGCTCATGCTTCATTTACTGTAACGCAGGTACATAAATGATGATCATCATTACTTAATCCACTTTGATGGGAATTTGTTGAACAATGGAACTGCATAAACATTTCAAAACAGTGTCTATATGTATATGTATGGCCTATAGCTTGTTGTATGTTTTAGGAGGTGCTGGCTGACTGCATGTCCTCGTTTAAGTTAACCGAGCTGCAGAGAGAGCACACTCAGGAAAAGCTGAGGTTTGATGCAGATGGGAACAGACACCTGGCTCTCTGGAGAGGCCAGCAGCAGGACTGGAGCCATGGCCAGTTATGGATATGAGTGCATGTTTGGATAAACTTTGTCCAACATTACAGCCTGTTCATCAACTATCTGTGTTTCATTGATTACGGAAGTACATTATTTTATACTTGTAATAAAAAGAAGCTGTTTCACATTTAGGTTTTGCTTTTAAGGGACAATAACAAAAAAGCAAAATGACACTGAGACTGTAAAATCAGGATGGGTCAGCGTCAGGCAATTACCATAAAAGGATTACCCAAGTTCAAGCTAAGCAACACTTCTTGCTTAATCCAAACATTTTTTTTTTTACCAATAACTGTATTCCTCTGTTACTTGAGATAAAGTCATTTTTGGCACAAGGCATTTCTGTTTCCAGATGCATGAACAAATACAAGTTATGAGACATTTCCAATCACACATGTAATTGCTTACAGCTCAGTTCAGCTTCATTAAAAACATAAATGATATACTTACTTAATTTTGAAACAAAACAACAAATTCAACCGTGAATACACCATTAAATTGGATTGTGACACAGTAAAAACAATGTTTATATTGGATCTTCAAGCAATGTTCATATGTGGAAAAGAATTTCATAACTTTCTATATGATGTGAGGTGCAGAAAACACAATAGTGTTGAACATATATGCCAAACCAACATAAACTGGGTTGTAGTTTATAAAAAAATCATAGTCTAAACAGAGTATCACTGAAACTCACAACTTTAGGAGAGGAAACCAAATATGTACATATATACAAAACAACTCACACATCTTATGAGGTGTGAATAGTAATGTACCATACACTTGGGCATAAATTACAGTATATTCATGGTGACGGCTTCAGAAACTGCTCACATCAAGACAATGCGAGAGACAAATTAATTGTAATAGATGTAAAACATTTCCCTGTTTATTTTGTCAAAATCTGGTAGGGTGGAGATTAAACTGAGGGAAGCATTATACTGTAGAGGGTTGAGGAGAAATGATGTGGATAAAGTAGATGCTTGACCTGCCCTGCTAGCTCGTGACCCTTAGCGCAGAGCTGGAATAATATTCTTCCCAGGAGGAGACTGAGCACACAACTTTGGCTCTGTGTGCTTTCCTCCTATCACCAGTAAAATCTAATAGATGAGGGGAAGGTAAGGGGAGCAAAAAATATGTCCAAACACTATTAAAATGCTTTTGTGCATGTGTAAATTGTAACCTTTAGTTAACAATAGACAGTCACGGAAGTTGGGAGATAGTCTTTACATTTCATTATAGGCACACACATGCCAGGAGATGCACATTCAGTATATGGACATACACATGAACTGCATGGGCTGAACATATCATTAAAAATCCAACCCTGTGAGAGTCCATCCTCAGCTTGAGTTGAGAATAACCATCTGTTTGCAGCTCACTCTTTGTAGGTGGGCCTATTAGAAAAGGAATGTGTGAGACATTAGTCCTTTGCTCACATTTCTCAGCCAAGCCAGAGGACTGAAGTGTCTGCCCTGCTGCATGTATACATTACACAGACACTCCTGTCTGACCTAAGATTAACCTCTGCAGGGGTAACCTCCAGCTTAGGGGGTCAAAGGGTCGATATCATTGAACAGGAAATCGTTATGATAGGGCAGAGGGCTGGTTTGCTTTGCACACTGAAAAGGTGCAGAAGGAGTTTTGGTGTGTATATCCTTAAGAGAGGTAATGATGCTGTTTATTCAAATCCTCACAAAAGCACAGTAAACTCATGAATACGAGCCAAAATCTCCTGCAAAGCTTGATCATGATTACAGAGTGATGTCAGGGACAAAGAATGTTAGTTTGACCAAGAATCAACCACTAATAACCTCCCTTGTGGTGAAACAATGATGTAAAATTAAGCTTTAGGCTGTAAAGAAAAGACTTTAAAACAACTTTATTGTCTCTCCTATAAGTTAAAATGCATAATTGTGTAGTTGTATTGAACATGTTGTGTTTGCAGATCCACAATGTGCGGACGGAAAGCTGGTCACAACAAGATAAATCATTAAACTTTAGGGTTAAGACTTGGTTTTTGGTTAAGTTTAGGGGGTTAGAGATGTAGCAGTTATAATTAAGGCTACCGTAAATCTCCAGTAAATTAAGGCAAGTCAGTACAACAACAAAAAAAGTGTGTTTTCACGGGTCCACAGTAACTGTGCCATCATGTATGCACATCTGGAGGAATTTGTTTTGATAACAAGTTTGGTACCAACACTACAGCATCTTGCATGATCAAATATTAGGCCTCTTCTGTCTTGTGAATATGATAAACAAAAACTGACCCATTGAATTGACTGATTGCCGTGTATCAAGTCCTACAGTGTGTGGAGCAGTTACAGTTATGTGATATAAAGACATATGAAACTATTGTTGACAAACTACCTCATAGCACTGATGCCCTTGTAACCAAAGCTATGGTTTGCAAGAAGATGCTGCCTGGCACAGTGCAGACATTCATCAGAAAGCAAAGTGGACTCAATGGGCCTGAACTCCACTCGTATAAACCACTTATATGAACAGTGTTGTTATTATGTGGCATCTTAGTGATTTAAGAGAACCAACTTTCTCATACTGCAGTAAGAACAAATTCACGAGTCATCCAGACAAAGCACACTTATTTGGCCTGAAATCATAACGCCTCAATCTTTACTAATTAAGAGTTTAAATGTGATACAGAAACAAACTAAAATAAAATATATAACAAAGAAAAACATAATGCAGAATTAATATTCTGTTGGGCAAATCACCATCATCATCCTCCTGGCTTGCCAGTTTACTGAGAGGAATTTTAGATTTGATCATTTTTATTGGCATATTTCCGCACAATTTACACATATATTCTCTCACTCCGACAGCTGCCTCAGGCTCTCTGTGGTTTCTGCCTAGTATCATCCTCTGTCGCACCCGACATGCAGAACATCACCTACTGTAGACTACAATATTATCCTGTCATACATCCCCTCTCATATTAGTCATGGATCAGGTCCTCTAGCACCACTACTGACACTGCTACATGTGTTTGCTGATTTCTGACAGTAAGACTTGCTCTGCCAAACTGGTAGTCTTATATGGAAATCTTAGGTGGCATTGATTATGCCAGTGATTAAATCTGACAAATGTGCACCTCTTCAGTTTGCGGGGTTAAAGAGATTTAGGTGAATCCTACTTGGAACATCTGTATGATCAAACCCAGCGGCCTTGAATTGACTGGGTGTATGCACAGGAAGTACACTCCAGGCAGTGCTCATATTACAGGAGGAGGTAAATCTTCCTCAGTGGGTCGAGGTCATAATCTTTTATTTTTCTGTATGCTAAGTCAGTAAACTACCTGCTGGGTCACATATGCTCAGACTCCCAAGTGTAGATGTAGAGTAAAACTGAGCAAACCAGAGAGGTTTAAGTACAAATGCAACTGAGATTTGAAATACTTGTCATCATCAAGAACAAAATATAAACAGATGACCAAATAAATCTGAGCTGAGTTTAACCTGCGTTTAGGGTTAGGGTTGGGGACGATGCTATAGAGATGATGGATATATGCATATGTTTATTGAATTATTTATAATTGCGCCATTGCCCTTGACCAGATTGCTGGCCTCAGAACTGCAGATGGCCTCCAGGCACTGTGCTGTGGCTGCACGCTGTTCCTAATAGTTATGATGGATCAAATGCAGAGGACAAATTTCCCCAGGGGGATCAATAAAGTGTAACTTACTTATCACCATTCTAAAAATATAATACTAAGCAAAGTCACATTGCAGGTACTGTAGGGCAGCAAAAGATATTTTTCGGTGAACAAGCAAAAACACGGGCTGGCATTGAAGGTACATATTTTCTCAGCAAAAACACCTTAAAGCTGACTGATTTATAAGCACAATAACCTTACAGTACCTTGTTGCAAACAACACAAATGCCCATCTACATAATCTGCAGTAACACTGCAATGTTGTAAGAATGATTGATGACTAAAACTTAGTATTTCAATCCTATATCTGGCCAGCTGCCTTCATTATCATAAAGGAAATCTCTATAATTAAATATTCCCTGAATGTACTCCTTTATCAACAGTCTTTTGTGGTGCTGATCAAGACTCCAGGATGTAAGACTATGAAAAACATGATTCTATTATCCAAATGCTTTATAATGTCTATTTGTCTTAATTTGTCTCCAAAGTCTTTCCAAAAATTCACTTTTCTTGTTAAATATTCAATAGCTTTCAGCCTTTAGGCCTCTGAAACTACTTTACAAGTGGACATCATTATTTGAATTTTAACTTTGGTTAAAGGATCTTAAGCCAAAAAGATTCAACACTATTAAACACACACACACCCAAACACAAAAAAAAACCTGCCACATATCAGTGTAATGTGATACCTTCAGCCTATTGCATAGCTCCCTCTTGTGATGGGGCCAGTTACAACGTCACATCTTTTTATTTATTTATTTATTTATTTTTTCTCCATGCAGTGACATCTGTTGACCATTAGATGGCAGTAGCAGATGAGGGCTTGACAAACAGCACTGCCTCACTGCTGATGCTTATGGTGACTGATTATTGGCAAAAATACCAGTAAATTTGGATCTGAATCATGTTTCAGGGTGGAGAAAATGTCATGAGTATGATTGGCCTCATAAATAATCCCTTTGATAGACATGTTGGATTGATTGGTTCAACTGATTTTTACAGTCTGTACTTATCATGTTTCAGTGACTAGGACAGCGAAGACCTTTGTTGAACTCAGTCATTGTTACCTGAGCAGAAAAACTTTTATTCCTCAGTTATTTCCACTAATATCATTCCTTATTTTGCCCAAAATGTGATTTAAATACCTCTCCAGTTCAATGGAAATACAACTTTATGGTTTCATTCTTCCAATCTATTTTAACAGTTAACAGTTTAACAATGGCAATAAATGTTTTTTCACCATACCTCACACATTGTAATTAAATGGCATTACTTTTCTGTGATCTTCTGAAAAAAGAATAACATCCTAGAAGTAATTTTAAAATGATTCCCCAGTAGTGAACCGAGCACTTGGGTGGCATGGCTTTTAGACCTCAACATCTCAATTTAAGCTGCACTCAACTGTGTCCGAGACCGGAGGAGGATCTCACTTTGAAGTGGGATTAACGTGTATGGGTAGTGAGGGCGCGATGGGGGGGGTGGTTAGAGGTGGTGGGCTTGGCAATAGTGGAGAGACCACTCAAGAGTTCACTCAATCACATTCTTCTCCTTGAGTGTGTTGGGAAGTGTACAGTGACATTTAATGGGTTTAAATTCATACCCTAGTGAGGAAAAATACTATCATAGAGAATACTTCGACTGCACATGAATCAAAGGGAAAGAATCGCATTTAAACAAAAAAGCAATCCAGCAGCAGGTCTGTAATTACTCCCACTCTGACTTCGAACTGAGTATGACAAATGACTAGTCTGAGAGCTTTATCTGCTCCAAGACTTGAACTCAGCTGCACTCCCATGACACCACTGATCCTTAGCATTCGTTTTGGGATCAGGTGTCACCTCCCAGAAATCGTTATTAATAAAACACAGTGCCTCTCAACCAAAAAACATCAATCATCTCTGAGACACAGCAAAGCCTCTGGATCAAGATGGGTCAGTGTGGGTGAAAGGCATCTGTTCCAGCTGCTGAACCACACACACACAAACACACACACACAGTCTGCTGCTGTAGCCTCCAGAGTGTTTGTTTGGTATCTAACAGTTCATATAACATAGATGATGCTAATGATCAATGGTAGCTTACGATTTCTAAAGTATGCTGGGATAGTTACTCACTCTGTGGGAGGGTTGAGGTCCTCTAACTTGGTCTCAAAGAACTTAAGGACCTCCTCACTTTGGGAAAGGTGGGAGGGAAGTTTCATCAGAGCCTGTGGGGGAGAAGGAAAGCTACTGGTTGCAACAATAACACATATTTAAAAGCATGTATATTTTAACAGCCTGGTTTGAATGGCAGTGAGTAACCAGTTTACAGCACTTAGTCACTGTACAGTCAGTCAGATGAGAAGGCCAGGAGGAGATGTGGAGGGTGTGGAGGGGAAGGAAGAAGGCCCTGAGCCCAGAGTGAGGGTTAAAACAAAGGAAAACACACAGAGGTGATATAGTGTAACGACTGCTTGTCTCAGCTGCGTATATACTTTCAAAATGAGATACTTCAGCCCAGTCCACTTGAATCAGCAGAGACATTCTTATAGAAACAATATTAAAAACAAATCTAGTTTTGTTGTCTTTAAGCTTCTTGCCTTCACCACAAATCTCATTTAGTTCCTCTAAATGAAAACTGCTGCCACACTTGGCACCGCACCTGCCCTACATTCCCTTCTCTGACCTACTGAATATAAGAGGGTCAGGTCTAAACTTACTACTACACTTAAAAGTCTGCTGATTCATTCTTATTCTTTAGATTCTGTTTCTGCCCTTGTTTCCCTCGTTTCCCTCGTTTCCTTTATAGGCTGCCTATTTACATCGGTGACAGGAAATGACCAGCGCAGATAGAGCACTTGCTTTCCTGTTGAGGCTGGTGGGGGAGATAAATGTTGAGGTCTGCCTTGGAAATACTGTGCCAAATGTTATGGGAGTACAGCACTGACATAGATAACCAACCCACACATAAACCAAAAAAGGAGTAGTCATCATTTACTGTCAAGAAGGTCACTAAGGCCTCAAAAAACAGTTCTGAGGACATCATGAGACATACAGCCTTTGTCTTACTTTGCAGTAATTATCCAGGTGTTTCAGCCTTCTGACGGCTACATCTCTGATGTGACTCCGGCGAAACAAGACTTTACCTGAGGAAAAACACAGCACTGTCAGTTGTACTCACATCTCGAAAAACATTAAAAAATACCACAATTAAAACTTCAGATAATCAAATGTATTAAAATTAAAAGGGAGATCAGTATTGATGATGGGACGTAAACTTATTACCCATATATGGAAAACTTCTCTTGCCCCTACTGTGGAAAATAGTTCAAATGTTTTCACTGTGAAGTCCAGCTGTAGAAATTAAGTGTTTTTTCCCTTCATTTGACATGACATACTAAAGAAGAGGTGTTTTAAATCTTTATTAATACTGTCTTGATTCTAAAAACAGAAGAACTCAAAATGCTCTTCTAATCCATAAATGAACGGGAGCAGGTGTAAAAAGTTACTTTTCCCCTCTTACCGGCAATTCTCACTTTATAAGTCGCAGTAGACTGACTGCTAATATTAGTGTCTAAATGCATGAAGCCTCCTAAACTGTGCACACTATTTGCCGTGTGTAATCGAATACAGTTCACCCCATGTCTGGCTTACAGAGAGATCAAAACAGTGCTGGCCAGACTTCTTGTCCAACAAAGAATCTCTTCAAGCTCTCCTCTGCTCTGGCCCACAATGAGTTTATCAGATTAGAAAAATCCCTCTCTGCTAGCCTCCCACTGCCATGGCAGACCACAATTTGATTTGGCCAGGGTGGAGTATAGCATTTAATAATACAATGAGATGTGGTAGGCAACGCTATGGAGTCTGTAGGAGGACGAACAAACATCGATTGTGTGTGAAAATGTCTGAAGGCCCTTCTTGAGCTTGTACTTGCAGTTTATTTGATGAATATAAAATTGATCCAAGTGTTGTGCATGTTATGGTGCATTCTGTTCATCACCTGGCAAAAAAGGAATAATCCTCTTTTTGGGGTCCTTCTGTCCTCCTTCAATCGGGAATTTGTCAAGGATTCGCATCTGCACAAGTGAGGGAGAAAGTAAAGAGTGAGCTGTGCAGCAAAACTCGAAAACACGCTTCTTTGTTTGCCATGAAAAAGACACATGCCAACATAAATGACAAGCAATTATTATCATATGACTGCTTATTGGCCAAACCACATGAACTGTCTTTTATCTACCCCAATTTTATCAGTCAAAGTTGAAAGTGGAGCAATCTGAGATGAGAATAGAAACAAAAAAAGGCGGTTGCAAACTCTCCAGGAACAGTCAACCTCCTTGTTATGGTACATGAGTTTAACACAGGGTGTAATTACATATTGTATGAAGGGCTAGTGTCATGCAACTACAAACAGTTTTACTTTGATCTCTGGAGCAGCAGACAAGGTCACCCACACTTATCTGGAAATAAAAATCAAAACCAAGTTCCACTTAAGAAGATTAAAAAGACATCCATGGAGATAATTAACACTTTGATGTTAACAATTGACACTGCAGACCATTTACTGGTTCGATGTATTGAGAGATATAAAGTGAAACAGACAGAAAAAATAGATACTGTGTCAAGTCTTTTACGATGACAGCATACAACTGTTTCCTTCTAAGTGTAACAGTTTCAGCATGTGTCAGCACAGACATGTACTGTATGCGTGCATCTGTCCCATGTGTACAAGGAACATTTGCTATATTGTGTAGGATGTTTTGTTGAGTGCTGAAAAAAAAACGTGCATTGCCAATGCATTAAGTATGTGTCTGTATCGCGGACAAGAGTTTCTAGTTTCCTCTTGGAATAAATCACAGCAATAACATGAACGCACATGAGAGCATCCTGAAGTAACAGCTTGCTCGAAATCCAGATGTAGCCCCGCCTTTGTTCGTTCTGCCTTGCCTCGTTCCAGATGTGCTTAGTTAAACAGCGAAGACTGAGAGCGTCAAGCTAAAGCACACTACACTGGGAGGAGGAGACCAGGAGACTAGTCTTGGTCTAAGCTAAGCCAAAAACAACCAGGTGGACAAACAGAATCAGGCTTGGAGGGTAAAGTTGGATCCACTCTGTCTGGGCCTGCAGAAGTTGTTTGTGGGACTTCTCCAGTAAGAGGTGGTTTAGTTTTCTCCTCTTGTGGTTCTTTCTTTTCTTCACTCATCTGCTGCCTTTGCTGAATCTCAAAATGTCTCTCAGGGCATGGCATGGTATTTCCCCCCTCCTCTGAAATATAGACAGCTAACAAGAAATGGTTTCTTTTGAAGAGGATAGCCATCATTATTGTGGTTTAAAGGCCAAGTAAAAGGGCTGAGAATAAAGAACAGCCATGGTTAACCACACCTGCACTTAAACATGCACAGCAGAGTTTTATGCTCCTAAAACTGAAAAGGCAAGACATTAAATATATATACAAACCAGGCTGTTTTTCTTTGGAATACTACGGCAATAGGCTGTAATTTCCAAAAATCCCAGTTTTTCTAACAGTGCTTTGGCAACTGTATTGTTTGTCTGACACACTAAGCTGCACACTCATCATGTTATCAGCCTTCCAGCTGGTTGTAGCGGTATACTCCCTCAAAGATGGGAGAGTTCACTCAACACCTTCAGAAACCACCTCGGCTGACGGAGAGGCCACTCATCCAGAAGCGATGGTGACATCACCTCCCCGGGGACCCGCCTTGATACACTCACAGCTCGACGGGTCAGGTGTGAAAGTCGTTTCTATGGCAACAACCAAAACTACTTCGGACAAAAGTCTAAGGGAAAACACTTCAAAACACCTCACATTTCATATACCTTTAATTCAGAGGCTTCAGGGACCCCAGATGCTGTATTTACTTTACATTGCTTTCCTAAACTCTGCACAGGATACTTCAGTGTACTGAGCTGCAGAGTCAGCCAAGTGTTCCCACTGGGAAATGATCATATCCATGTAGCAACAGGTGCTATGATGTAATCATAATCTCTTTTTACACACTCGATAATCAGCATGGTGAATAAACGCCTGAGGAAGACACAACAAACACTCAATCATCGAACATATCTCTATTTTAGCATCATGGCCTAGAGGACATGAATTATGGTGACAGGAAAAACCCAAACAGCTTCTGTGCACTGTAATGATAATCATTTGAAGCATTTAAACTTAATTGCACTCGCAGGAGTAGGGAGGGAGGAACAGACAAAGAGACACTGCACTGAACAGCAGACAAAGAAGCTACTCTGAGAGGAATCTCAGACAGGGGGAGTTGGGGGGAATGTTTGAGTGGGAAAACAATCTGATCCCATCTCTGGGTTGTGTTTTGACATCTGCTTGACAGTTGTTTACTGCAGGGAGATTATGATGCAACAACCCTCTTGGTCATGAAGTGTCTCAGATTGACTTGGAATCACATTTTATTGTACAAAAGCTGCACTGTCATCATTATCAGAAACAAGTTACATAAACTTACATTTTACATATCCTCTGGTACTGGATTGCTGCAACACTGAAATATCTTTGGGATGTTCATCTCTGCAACCCACAGGCTCAATTGACTTTAATGAGTTTATTCATTCTGAAAATTAACCCGGTCAAAGTCTGCTAACAGATATGAAAAGAAATTGCACAAAACCGAGCGTTGCTCCAGTGAAATTGCCTTAACTGATGTCACTTGAGTCAGCATCAATTGGGGTTAAAGACTTCCAGTTTGAAAATGACAAAAATCTGAGGTTGACCAAATTATTGGCAGCTGAGTTGTATTGTGGTTAATTTAGGGATCAGGTTTTAAGAAGGAAGAAGAATGTGTGGAATGAAAAAAACAATATCTGGTTCTGCTGCATAGATTTGGATACTTTTTTTAAATTGTCCATCATGAGTCCGACAATGTTAAATGCTAAATCAGTGGAATACAGACTATTTTCAGCTATTAGTTTGTCTTGCCACATTTGCCTGCAAAGCAGTCTAGGTTTGACAAAAAAAAAAGAAAAAAAAAAAAAACTTATTTAGGTCCCATCTTATGTCGAGAATGTAGGCCAGACACATTATATTGCAGACAGAGTAGAGCTGACCCTGGTCCAATTTCGCAATACAAAAATAATGACGACTAAGGGATTTTTGGAGAGGTTTCTGTCCAAAAGGAAACCAGGCCAGCTTGCACACTCCACAATCCCCCTGAGGAATGCTGTGACCCATGTGCTCTGTGGTTGAAGGGTGTGGAGGGGGCTCACGCACTTCTCTCTGATGGTAAACTCTGTTTGACACACTGACCAATTCTGCTCATGTCAAACATTTGCCAAAAACATTTCCCTCTAACACCAGAAACAGCATTCGGTGGAATCCAGGCTCAGCAGTATTCAGCATGAAAACAAATGTCTTTAAGGAATCAATGTGCTTAACTTAAAAACACCACATTTAACTTTAGGTTAGCAGAAAAGACGATAAGAAGGAGTCAGATAAAAAGAAGATGGTATCCTGATCATTTATGATAATTGCTTCCCAGAGGAGTAGTTATGAGCCCTGGAGAGGTTTGAAACATTAGCAGTGAGTGCACTTTTGGACATCCATTTGGCAATGAAAATGGATACTTCATCCTTTAAAGACAAACAGCAAAGCTGCCTGTTGTTGACGAGGGGTTTTATATGACCAGCTGTAAAGCACTGACTGATGTTGGACACAATAAGAATGATCGGCCAGTGCTTAAAAGGCGTTACTTGTTCTGCGACCTTACTAGGCTTTTCTGAATTCAAAATTAATGGTTGTCAGATGAGATCATGGTCACATTTGTCAAGGGCCATGGGTGTCAAATGCATTTTTTTCTCGGTCAGCTTCGACGCAACATGAAGCGCACAATTGTGCTACGAAGACAGAGCACTGTGTAGAGATTGTAGGTGTCAGTTGGCAGACCCAAACGAAAGCTCAGTTTCTGCCTGGGGAATACAGACCGTCATTGCTCAACATCATTAAAATCATTAAGGAGATGCACAGCAGTTAAATAGTTGTCTTAACTAGACTTCCACAGGAAAGCTTCCTTTCAGTCTTTAAATCCAAGGCTCCAAAACTGATCGACACCCCAACCACCAACTCTTTCCTGATCACAACTTCCTCCTTATTATATCCAGTGCTTTCTGGGATTGGTCCTTGCATTATCTAAACAACATGTTGGTTTTTTTTTACACCTGTTCAATCCAGTAGTAATCATAGATTGTCGACAACTATTTCACTCATCTTTCACCTATATTACTATGTTCATATAGGGTAGATAAAACATAATATCCCCACCCGTTTTGTATGGACAGCTGCAGACTGTTGTTCTTCACGGATTACCGTGGCCAGACAAACACACCCCGGCAGCAGGGATCTATGGACAAGACTAATGTTTACATAGACAGGAGAGAAGCTCTGTTTCCATCAAACAGACTAGGGCAAAATTTTCCTGGCTATTAGCAAGAGACCACAGAACAAAGGGTTTCCTCTGCTGCCTTCAACACAGCCAGCCCACCAGAGCCGCAGCGCTGTAGAGTGCAGTCTGGTAGAGAGGGTTATCAGAGACGAGCCAGAGACAGTTTTTTTACAAGAAGAACGCTTGATAAGGTATTATTTAGGTTGAAACCCGTCACACTGTTGCTTAGGTTACGACAACAACTCTGGTTCAGACAAAGCCCTGTGTGCTTAAAATGTAAACTTTAGTCACTGATAGGAAATACAAAGATTTCACAGGAGGCTACTAGTTCCCTCAGAAATCCTGAGGTATAACTTTCTGCCATGCTGTATTTTGCATACTGACTGAGTTCATGTTTTCTTCCTGCATCTGCTGACTGGATTTCCCCTATTTCCCTTTTTCCAAGCAGGCTCCAGTCGTCTTAAATGAGACCTTTCAGTGAGCATACCGCCTGCCAGCAGCTGAACAGAAAGCCGTGACCAAAAGGTCAAACTGACCTCACTGACTTTAATATGAAGAAGACTTATTCAGGCCATTCTCAACACACAATATACATTTTTAAAACTTAAACCGCTCATGTATGTAAGTGACTTTAGGACTATGTAGTTCATTTTCCAGTATAACATACCTGTAGGTCAAAGAATTTGCTGTATCTCCTGTAGATGACATGGGAGGTGGAGTCTGAGTAAGTCACGTTGATGAGGTACACCTAATGAGAGAAAGACAAGCACAAACAAAAAAGGTCCATTAGGAAGTCACTTTGTCAAAGACACAACAGCAGCACTTCAGCTTGACTTGCTCTAATGACACAAAGTGCATTCCCTCCTGATTTAACTTGAAGAGGTCATCAAAGGTCAGATAAACTCATTAAGTTAATTTGTTTCCATCACACATTGCAAAGTCAACTAGGGTCAATGGCAGGGCCAATAGATTTCAAGTATTATGCCATAAAAAACATTTATAATGAATTACATCTGTGTTTTTAAATGCTGCTGATCGAATGTGACTTCAGAACAAGTTAACTATTCCATGGTGCTGATAACAAAAAGCTTCAAGGTTGCATTCCAGTGACTTCAGTGAGTCCACTGTCTCAGGAAAAAAAATGATGCTCCCAACTTCCAGCACTTTTATCACCGTCATCACCAGTAATAATGACAATAATGTGTTTGTACGAGTGAACACTCGTCGTTGTCCTGAAATGGGAATATTATTTTCTTGGCTGACATCATTTACTTAGAACAAAACACTGTTGCCGGAGGTTTTCCCAAAATAAATTCTCTACTTGCCTCAACAATAAAGGGCCAACAAACAACTGTGCACGCCCCGAGGTTCGGAAACAGATGGCTGCACCTAATGCATTTCCATCTAAGCACATGGCACAAGTGTTTACAAAAGCAGCATTTAAACATATGGTGGCAATCTGCAAGGACATCAGTTACTAGTCTGAAATGTAGTCGTCATTCTGCACACAGTTCATTACAGGAAGACTGCCTAGCAGGGCGAAACAAGTTCTCCAGCAGCTCGCTAATTAGATACAGACAGCATGACCAAACACTCTGAATTTAGGCAATAGCATGGCTCAAAGTGAGGCTGTGTGAGGTCAAGATACATCCTAAAAGAACAGTGAACCATGTTGATGTCTGAACAATCTGAGATAGCACATTACGAGTTAATTAATGTGTTATTTTCATGCAACACTATAGGTAACATTACTGATACCTCATGAGCCTTTTGAAATTTCATGCAAAAGGATTACATAATATATAATGTGTGGGCTCATCGGCATAAAATTACAATGGCTGGGGGTCATATACTTCATAGCTGAGCACATGTTCTACTCTAAATATTAAAGTCTGTATAACCAGGTTGATCATGCAGTAAACTGCACAGACTGAAGACTTTCCATTGGATCTCATCTCTCCTGAAATGATCTCTCCCCCTCTGGAAATGTATGTAAACAAGGATTAGTTGCCATGCAGCATCTGGCTCCAGTGCCACGAGTCCCTGGAAGGAAGTCACACTTGAACAGCGGGGACAAAAGACAAAGGGTTGCTTCTTTCCTCTCTCAAACCGGATAAGCATTTTTAGTTGCTTAGCTCATAGCTAATGCGATTTTATTTTTTTCCCCCTCTTCTTCCCTCAAGGGGACTTCCCAGTCCACCCTCACCTCGGGCATCCATCCCAAGGGAAAGTCTGTGCCCTAGGTTTAGAGGCCTCAGGGAGCCTCCCTCAGCAGGAGATGGATGATGCAATTGATCCAAACTCTCAGGTTAATTAATCCAATTGTACCTGATGGACTAATTGATTTTTGCAGTCCCGCTGAGACATGTCTCGTGGCTCATTGGATCTGACTGCCCAAGTCATCAAGACAGCACCAAGACCAGTGGCTCTGTGAGGCTGCATTTAGGCACAGCAGCTTTGTGCTAAATGCTAATGTTAATGCTCACAACGACAATGCTAACATGCTGATGTTTAACAGGAATAGTGTTTACTGTGTTCCCCATCCCTTTAGTGTGTTGGCACTATTTCTTTTTTTTTTTAAGTATTTTTTAAATAAATTAATAGTTGTTGAAATATTTCAGTGTGGACCAAAGTGGTGGCCCAGTGTTGATCCACCAGCAGGTCAGAGTTTTAATTTATCCAGTGAAATATCTCAACAGCTACCAGATGGATTGGCACAAAATTTTCACTCATGACCAGATTGCTACCATCTTCCCATCAACAAATGGGCAGCAAAGGTTTAGAAGTGAGGGCTCCATACTGGGTTTTTAATGGGTTAATGTACTGTAGTAGTAAGTTATGTTTCTCTCTTGGGATATTGGACTTTTCTGAACGATCACTTTTACTATTCATGCAGTTTCGCACTAAGTATCTCCTTTAATGTCTTTGTCTTTATGCTAAGCTGAATTAAGAACCTAGCTTTGACAGGAAGGAAGTGAGTGAGCCCAAAATGTCAAACTATTCTGCCCATTGTCTGCCCATTTGTAGCACAGAAACCTCACAAATTCTTGGCAGTACAGATGGTATGTAATTTGTTTGACTTGCAGCTGGGAGATCCCCTGTTAAACAAACAATAGGCGTAAATCTACAGGCCTGTGATATACAATGATTATATTAATCATTATATTAATATATCTAGCAGAGTAACAATTGCAAAAAATATGCAATTGTCACAACTGGCAGTTGAGAGCGAAGCAGCCCTGACACGGGGGTGGGGGGTCTGGCCTGTATCCAGCAGGGTGCATAGCAGAGCAGTGACAGTAATTGTTACCTGCCTAGCAACTTTAACGCGTCACTATGTTTTTTTTTCTGTAAGCTCCACCTGTTTTATTCTCTGCGAATCCTGACAACCTACTATAATGATGCCTGACTGGCTAAACGTAGGGGGAAAATGTGACAGGTAGCCTGTACATCATATTTGCCGTCAATCTGCAAAGGCTGTCTTTCAAAGGGATACTCACCACACACTCACACTGATCAACAAATATGTTCAGGTAATAACTGTTGTCTACTAAGTGAAAATTGTGTTAACATTGTGTAAACAAGCTAAGATGCTTTATTTAAAAAGTTTAAAGAGAACCAGTAAGTATTTAACAGTGTCGCTTTCTTTCAAGGCATACAAGTAAGAGGTAACGCTAGTTAGTCCTTTATTTCTTGCTGTCACAATAACATTGTGGCACAGCATTGGTGATACCAAATATTATGATGATTAGTCACTTTATGAAGAACCTGTTCAAATGTTTCACAAACTATTAATGTTTGAATGACTAATGAGAAAAATGACTACCAACTGTCCAACTTTCCCGAGAAGACACGTTTTACTGGTTTCCAAGGTCTGGCACAGAATGATACATTCCTTTCTGCCATTTTGATTTCCCCATTTCGCTCACTTGTGAAAGTATTCAAGTATCATACTTTTCCACCTTAAAGCTAAGGTAGGCAATTTCTTCACACAATTTCTTCATGTCATAAATCAAATGAAGAGAAAAGAAGAAGAAATTCAGTATCTGTGGCTGTCGCAGGCCTATAATAAGCCCAGGCGATAACATCATCTATGGCTGGCCTACCTGCTTGTTAACCTGTCAATAAGGCTAAGCAGACATATTGCTAAAAGAATGGCAGAGAAAGTGGAGCCAAACAAAGCAAGAAAAGAAATACAGAAGTAAACAAGGCTATGACAAAAAAGAGGTTGGATAAAGCAAGAGATCCAACTATAGTGTATAATCAGTTTGGCTTTTTAAATCATGCCGAGAACTAGAATAGAGAGAATTCTTTGGCTGGATACTTTCAAAATGTTGCTGTCTCTTGCTAGTTTCTCCAACATTAACATAGAAATGTATTATTGTTCAGGTGTTTCACTGTTTGCAGATATCTCTTGTGGCCAAAGATATAATGAGAAGTAGTGTCAGGAGTAAGTAAGGGAAAGGTAGCACAACAATGTTACAACACTGAAAACCCAGCATGGAAGATCGCTGTCTGCATCCGGTCTCCTAACACTGGTCAACATTTTCGCCTTTTAACCATGGCAGCAAGCTTTTCCTAATCTTAACAAAGCAGTATGTTTTTTTTACTAGTGTAACTTCAACCATAACAGTGGAAGATGAAATAATTGTCTCTTGAATAATTTCAGTTACACATTTGTGATCGTTTTGGATCAGAAAAGGTTAATGGATCAGTTAGGATTTAAAATAAAATCACAAATAAAGTGCATTTATATCTTGCACTCGTCAACAGCTTGAAATCAGCTCAGTAACAGTATTTTTTTTCCATAGGGGTGCAATCATGTTTCAGCTTGTTACCCTTACTGCAAAATGAATTGTAATGTATGCACATCTTAACAATGACTATACGTTAATTTATCTAAATCCCTTAGTGCTTTAGTAACTGATTATTCTTCAATATATTAATTTATGTCAGTTGATGAGAACTGTTTTGTTTTTCACTGCAGACTTCGAAGGACAACATTCAGAGCAAGAACTCTGTTGCTGCTGGGAGCTCTTCTTGCGGTTGTTTATATCTGTAGTGATCACAAAACCATTCATCTCAAAGAAGAGGTGAAAAAGATTGGCTGTCGAACAAAGGCAGTCACAAGACACAACTCCACTGTACAATCCTGGCGAAAATGTGAAAAGAATGAGTCTGCTGCGGACAGCAAAGGCTTCCGCTTTCTTTCTGGTGTGATTAAAAATTTTCTCTACTATCATCACTGTCGCCATTTCCCCATGCTACTAGACGTTCCTGACAAATGTGGAGGAGCTGATGACTCTGCAGAGGTCTTCCTTCTGTTGGTCATTAAAAGCTCCCCAGTGAACTACGAACGCCGAGAGTTGCTGCGCAAAACCTGGGCTAAAGAGAGGCTACACAATGGCGTGTGGATTCGAAGGATCTTCATCTCAGGAACAATGGAAAATGGTTTGGAGAAAGAGAGACTGAACAAACTCCTCGAACTGGAGCAACGCGAGTACAGTGACATTCTCCAATGGGACTTTGATGAATCATTTTTCAACCTCACCTTGAAGCAGGTACTCTTCCTTGAATGGATGGAAAGAAACTGTGCACAAGTTCACTTCATGCTAAATGGCGATGACGACGTCTTTGCCAACACAGACAACATAGTTGAGTATCTCCAAAGCCTCAAAGACAATAATGGAAGCAAGCACCTCTTCATTGGCAATCTGATCACAAATGCAAAACCCAATAGATCTTTAGGGAGCAAGTATTTTATTCCATTTCAGTTGTACCCTTCACAAAAATATCCTTCCTACTGTGGCGGTGGGGGCTTCCTCCTGTCTGTCCATACAGCTTTAGTCATATACAACATGTCCCAGTCAATTGATCTTTTTCCCATTGATGATGTTTACATGGGGATGTGTCTGGCCAAAGCAGGACTTGCACCTGATTTGCATATTGGTGTGAGGACGCTAACATTTCACATTCCCTCCAGCAAAATAGATCAATATGACCCTTGCTATTATAAAGATATGCTGCTGGTACACAGATTCCTTCCACGTGACACGTATATTATGTGGCAACGAGTACATGAGCCTGGTCTAAAATGTGTTAAGTCATAGAAATAGCTTAACCGCAATTTATGGGTGATAAAGGAGCTTTTTGCCACTTGATGCAAATTAAATATTATTATTATTAAATTATTGTTCTGCTGAAGCTGCTTAATGGGCATCCAACACACTGTCCAATATTTATTTTTAAAATTGAGAGCATGTTTTTACATATTTGCATAACTGCTGTCAACATGTTGTGTTAGTGTTGTCTGCAATACCTTTTGACTATGAACTGTGTTATGTCCATAGCACATAATCTGGACAATACTTTAAATATAACTTAAATTAAATTGCATGTTACTTTGTCTGTTCTTTTGGTAAACCATACATATTAGCTCTGTAAATCACATCTCATGTGTTAAAAGGGAGAAGAGAGAAATTCATACTCCATATTTCTTAGTCTATCTTGTCAGAATATTGTCAGTTTGCTGTCTATGGATGTACTTGTTTCCATACAATCAATAAAAAACTTAATTTTAAACCACATACTTGGAGCAACCTAGATCAGCTTTCCTAGTAACTGTCCTTGTTATCTAAACATATCTTGTCCTGCACATTAGTTTGTTGAACAAGCAACCAAACAGTCACAGGGGAAAAGTGCACTGCTAATGTAGGTTTGCAGTCCATATTAGCCAATTAGCCGGTCAGCTGCAGCACATTAAACAGTAAACTTATCTGCAAATATCACTTCGGTCTGTCTGGCACTTACTCTTCAATGCCACTGCTGGCTTGCAACCTCCTACGCAAGTTTGTTAATCTAGTTCCCCTGCCAGGGCTCAGCCTGCCAGCTGCTGTCAGTCAAACACTGACACACCCCTCCAGCTGCCAAAGGGAGCAATTATCATATTTCCCCAAAGACCTTTTTCCTCCTTTTAATAATAAAAAACTATTGACAATAAAGTTTAAAAACACTGACAATATTTTTGACTGCAACAACGGATGACTATGTGTGATTTCAGTTGGTCTCAGTCTACAGCTATGTGTAATGTTCTAAAGCTGTAGCTTTGTGCTAAATGCTAATGTCAGAATTATGCATGGGACAATATGAAAACTTCATGTCACAATTATCTTGGCCATAATAATTTATAATACAACATTTCCACCATATCTGCTCTAACTGCTTTTGTGGGGGATACAATGGGCAGGCCGAGCCTTCAGCCATGGTGACAGACTTTAGGATTTTGGAATGACTGAAAAGACGCCGGCTCCCCCTTGTCCCCTTGTTCAAAACACATGAGAAAATCAACACAAGACTTCATGCTGGTGAGTTACACAGCTTTTTCAACTCAAGCCATGTGAGGATAATCATGAGTATCCCAATTTACAGTTATCATGATAATGGAACACAATAAATGTATCTGTGTTTTTATCGCGATACGCAATAATATTGTATATCGTCCCATCATAGTCAGAATGCAAACATACAAATAATATGCTGATGTTTAGCAGCTTTTAAGTTTACTACTTTAGTTTAGAGCTAATCTAATTAGCACAAATCAAGATGAAAAGCTAATCATTAGGTCATAGAGCAGGAATTTTGTGCAAGTTTGACCTGTTGGTGGCGCTATTTAGTTGAACAGTCAGGTACTTCCATCCATCCACATTTCACTGAAAGCCCCAAACCTCATGGTGGCACAACGAAATTAAGATGATCACCAAAATCATTAGGATTCATCACAACAACAAAAAAAGACACACTGTATAAAATCTAACGCCAAGTTAAATCCTATTGTGGAGATATTCCAGTGGTGGAGCGACAGACCGACATTGCCATCCGTAGAGCTGCTTGCATGGCAACACTGTAGAGCCTAAATTGAGAAGTTAACTATAAAAGCAACTTTAACAGCATTATAGCAGAAAGATAGAACAAGGAGAGAACTTACATAATGTTTGGAGGGGTTCCTTCTCTTCTGCACGTCCACAACGTTAACGTCAAGAACCGTGCGGAGCTGCATCCTGACAATCCACAAGAGGATCTGCACCAAGAAATACTCTGAATCCTACAAAAGGAGATGCTCACCCATGAAAACAGTATAGAGTATCAAAAACCATGAGTGGGCTGCCTGGTGAGGGAGACCAGTGAGTGAGATGAGCAAAAGTTGGTAGTAAGGGTGGGAGAGGGGGGGGGAGTCTCTCTGCACTCAGGCTTTGGGTGCATCCATGAAATGATGGTGTCAGGCGGTGTCGGAGCTTCTGAACTCCTTCTGAAACATGACAACGCAGTAAAACTGGCGATTGACCAGTGATCTCCTCCCTCAAGAGGGGCTGGACTGCACAGTACGCTCAGGAGGGGCCGTGGAAATCAATGTACGGGGCGGTCCGGTTTCAGCTGGCTGGACACAATGCATCTCTGAAGAAGTGAAGTCAGACTGTTTGGGACCTGTTTCTTGTTTGTGTAACATTGTACCAAACTCCTGTTCTGATAAACCATTGAGAGTTTGGAGAAAAGTTTTTAACATGCACGATGAAAAGCGTGTTTTTATTTGCAAAATAAAATAAAACTGGATGGAAAAGAGAATAGTATTGCTGGTTTATACTTTCCACAAAGCTCACATTTGTTCTAGTCGACAATTGCAATCCCATATGACTGTTACCGTTCACTTTGTCGTTCATTTCAAAGTTAGGTTAGGATTTCCGACAGCACTTAAACTCAGCATATGGCAAATGACTTTGCTCCCTCCTAGTGGAGGAGGCGAAGAGGAGAGGAACACTTAGTTCATCTTCCCACACGGGGGCGCTGCACAACTTGATCTCATTGATGTGAACGAGTGGTGAGTTTGTTTTATAGTAGTTATTTGACCTCTGCGTTGATGGGGTACAACGTCCATTTATTTAATGCCAATTTAGACTCCTATTCCACTACAATACAAAAATAAATATTTTACTTCTTCACTTCATTAAATTTAACTGACATCCATAGTTTCTAAATTTTCAGATTCTGTGATCAGCCTATAAAATGAGATTATTTTGTACAAAAACGGTTTATAAAGTATGTATAGATCATTGACAAATATAAGCTGTATATATATATATATATATATATATATATATATATATGACGTATACATTTATAGACCGTCATATCCACAGACTTCATGTTTATAAAGTGGCCTATTACATTAATCATTCAATAATTATTTCAATTATGATTTACAAAAACAGTCTGACTTGTAATAGACATTGTATGCTGTTGTTCATTGTTGTTTTTTCATATATTCTCCTACTTGTATGCACATAATAGTTCAATGTTTATGTGTTCCTTTTTTGATTTTATTAAATGTCTTTTTCTGTTACTGAGAGCAACTTAGCCAATGAAGCTGATTCTGATAAGAATAAACAACTAAAAACTCTCAAATATGTCTTACATGTAAAGACAGAGAATCTGTAAAATAATCTAACAGTATTAAGATATAACACACTAAGAGCGAGCGTTCTACATAATGATCACATTTATTTGTGCTAGTTTACATTACATTACATTTTGCAGATGACACTTCATTACTTTAAAAATGTACAAAACTTAATTATAATGGAGTATTTTTTTATTGTACAGTATTTCTACTTTTACTTAAAGATCTGAATACAGTTGTGAACTTACAACTTGACAAATTATTTACTACTAGTTAAAGATGAAATCCACCAAAACTAAAAGTCAGTGAGCCTGTTGAATTTCACAATAATTCACAATCCAATAGTGTAATACAATATTCATAATAATGTAATATGATATTGATATAATGAGCAACAAGAATCCCTATAGTACCTTGAGGTAGGTTACCTTGCTCTGACAGTGTTTTGATGTGGTGACTTACAGACCTACTTTTGCTGACAATTATGAAAACAAAAGGCCAACTAACGGACCCATCTTATGACTACTGAATTACCTGAACTGATCACTTAGTCTCACCATCTGACTCCTTATAACACAATGTGGGCCTGAAATGGTGCTAAAAGGTTAACAACAACTTCTACCATTCCCCCCCCTGCTCATGACGACTAGTAGCATGCGTGGTGCGGTCGAGGGGCTGAGCCCTGAGCACGTCCTGCCGAGGAGACTCAGGAAACAGATACAGCTAACCAACCGCGTCAAGCACACCACTAATAGAGCAACTGGCAGCGGAAGTTATCCACATCCAGTCTCCGAAGTAAACGCATTCAGTTGTTAACAGCAACACAAAACCCTACCTAGCAAAAACACACACTCGCTATTTGGGCCATAAAGAGCTAATGATGCTAACTTCCGTGGAGGGGGAGCGTAAAACAGACGTAGCGTTAACGTTAAGGTTACGCAGTTACGCAGTTACTAAGTTACTAACGTTACTAAGTTACTACTGCTACTAACGGTTACTCCTCAGACATCAAAGCTAGCGGGATTTCTCCATTAACACTCTCACAAAATAACACAAAAGACGTCTACTGTCACACTGTTTGCCGCATTTGGTATATTATTAATTTTCTCTTTTGCCAAGTTTAGTGACTAAAAACTGTCTTGCGCGACTGTCGGTTAGTAACGGTTTTATTTTGAAGGTTTTTATAACGGAAGTCCGCATGAACGCGTCAGCTAGCTTGACGCTAGTCCGCTAACTTGTGTGGTCAGCCAACCGAAGCATGGGGTCCTTTGACTCTTCGTGTTTCACCCGCTAACGCTAGCTAAATGATGAAAAATGCAGTATCGAGTGTGATGACATGATCGATATTTTGCTGTTTGATTTTTTCAAAAACGGCACTACCAGCCTGTGCGTAAACGGCGAACTCTTCTCTGTATCCCTCCCGTCCCCGAAACAGCGTCCTGTGAACACTGCTAGCTGTGATGTGATTATGAATAACTGCCGTCGAGGGAAGTTATAATTGCCATTATCATAGCTGAATGGCTACAAAAGCGCCTCGTCTGTCTTCATTTGACGGCCGCATGCTGTTATTTTCGCTAGCCATTTGAGCTCCGCGTCGGGGGGAACCGCTATATATTTTTCTTGGCGGAAATAACTGAAGACAGACCCCATCCAACGGCACTGTACTTCACGACCGGAAAATAAGATGTCTTTCTTCAATTTTCGGAAGATATTCAAGTTGGGGCCTGATAAGAAGAAGAAGCAGTATGAACATGTACACAGAGACGTTAACCCGGAGGAGATCTGGGACATCATTGGGGAACTGGGAGATGGGGCGTTCGGGAAAGTGTTTAAGGTAATGTATTACATCCGCCTTGTGGTTCTCTAACCTATTTTTTTAAGAGTCACTCGCTTCCATTGTGTTTCATGTTGGTCATATAATGTTAAAATAACAGCAGTGATAGCACAGTCCTCGCTCAGGCTAACCTTTTCTAGGCCACTAAACCCTGAGTAATGTGAATTTTTTCGCTTCAACTCCATGCTATGACAGTTCATACTGTACTTTTGCTGTCACCTGCATGCGAACATCTTCCTGTTGAGGATATGTAAAGAAACGTAAACTTAGGACTGTGTTTGGTGACAGCTTGAACTCTCCCCTCGTTGAGTGTGTCAGGGGCATTTCCCCATTTTGGAGATTTAAGGAAGGCCCTGTTAACACTGTCAGGTTAACAAAATGACTTTGTCCTGTCATTGAGTTTGCCTCAGTCAAACTGTTGAAGGTGTGGTTCACTTCCACAGCATAAACTGGGTTGTCTAAGAGAGATCAGACGAGACACAAGATAAACAGTAAAAACATCCTGAGAGCAGGTGCCCTTAAAAGTCAAATGTGTCCCTCTGAGCCTTGTAGAAGTAGTGAAAAGGGGCAAGGGCAAGTAGTTTGTTAATCCCACACAGTGGCAGGTGTGTGTGTAAATGTAGTGTGCTGGTTAACAGTTTGCCACCTTAAGTTGATGCTATATTTGTTTTGCCAACACCCACTGTACATTATAAATGAGGTGGACACAATTCCTGCAACACCAGTACTGTATAATGCAAATTTAATGAATTACCCTCAAAACAATGCTTCTGGAGCTCTTAATGTTCACCTTTTATAGCGTCACAGTGCCAAAGAGGGGTTGTTTCCTCCTGCATTTATCTCTTAACGCTGTAGTTTGCTGTTGGATTACATTACATTGTGAGGTATTTGTGGTTTTGTATCCACTAGCTGTAATCGCTGCTACCTGACGTACCTCTCCAGGTTATCTTTGTATAAATTTGTATTGGGCTGAGGCACACCCTTTGGAAAGGTCAGCAACATGAGAAAAACTCAGCTCAGCTGCCCATATAACTAAAACCTTTGACCATACACATAATTTTAATACAACAACTTTCAAGAAAGAATAAGGAATTAAGGTGCATACTACCAATCAAACACAGACAATTATTAGACAAGAAATGTAGGCCGTCTAGTAGTTTAGTTTCACATGAAGGTCAGTCTGGGACTTTTATTGCAGTAACCCCAGATGAACAGATTTCTCTCTCTGTGACTGTCCCTTCCTGGAAATCTTGTGATTAAATAATGTAGCTAATGGCCCTGAAATCTTCATTTGCCAGTTTCCAAGTCTTATTAGCTGATTAACTAACTGTGATGAAAGCCAGAAGACTTTCGGGCCTCCTCAGACTAAAACTGCAAACCCGTGTGCACTTATGTTGGATGCACATTTAGCAGATAGAAGGGTGGGGAGGAATTGCCTTCACGGGGTCACATTACTGTCAACACAGACTCTACGTATTTCATCAGTTATTTCACAGGCTTTTGATGGCTGCTTCAATTGGGTGGGGTGACAAAGATTGCCAGTAAAGTGTGAATCAGCTGTTTAAGAGAGTGAAAGAGAGAAGAGTCTTAAATACACAACAACACATCAACATAGCTTGTATTGAAGAGGCGTGTCATTTTTTTGGACATCAAACAAACAGCTTACATAATTGTGTTCACACAGCCCGTCGGTTCATATATTTAGATTGGCATACACATCTTTAAATTATGCTCTGCCGAGTAGAGTGCCTATTCAATACAGCTGAAGTGGTGTGAGATTTATCCTTAATATGATCTATTCAAATTCAGATGAAAGTGACAGTGAAATGATTTGCTAGTCTTATTATATTAAAAGATCATATCAAAATCTGCAAAAAGGATTGTTTGACTTGTTAACATGACACCCACAAAACTGTCTCATTTATTCCCTCAAACCAGACCAGTATATAGAGTTCAGTGTAAAATGTCATGTACATAATGACTGAAGGCCACATTTGAATAGCTCAATGACAGACCAATTATCTCTGCGCTCTCCATCATGAAGCTAATATTGAAACTGCATATGTATTAGTGTTGGCCTGTGCTAGACAGGCATCGACCAGGCCAAAGACACAGGGAGTGTGTCAGGTCATAACTGTGTAAATATAGGGTGTGACACACTCGGCAACAGTTGGTCCTAACACTCCCTCCCTTTTCTTTTTCCTTAACTCCCTCAGATTGTGTCTGTAACCATAAACATTAAGTCCAAAGCTGGCCTTAAAATAACTTCTCAGCTACTTGTTTGACAGAGTGTGTGGGAATTAGACTCTTCAGTACAGCCTAATCGGGAATGAAGATTTTGGAGGCATGTGTTGCCGATTTAGATGATTAAAATCTGTTTCCCTAATCAGAAATCCATTAAATCCTAGATGTTTTTGGTATAAGCTCTAAGTTATTACCACTGTAACTTTGTATGTGACATTACAGTAGGTGAATGAAAGAAAGAATAGAGGGGGGGGAGGAAGCGGAGGTAGTGAGAAAGCTTGACAAGATCAGCTACTGTTAGAGGTCAGAAAATGATGGGGCGTATTGTAAATATTTAGACTTCAGATGTGTGCTGTGTTTTTTTTGGTTTTTTTTTCCTACAGTAATTTTCCCTTTCAATATATAATAAGGTGTTATTGTAAAGTCTCTGGGAAATGTATTTATAGAGATTGCTTTGACCTAAACCAGCCATGAAGTGTTCCAGTATTTATTGCTCTAGATTTAAAATGGCTTTTGTATTAAATGAAATTTTTTGACGATGATGGATGTTATTCCACAATAGCCACTTCACTGCACTGCCTTTAGCCAAGTAAACCGAGCCAGCAGGGTCAGAAATGTATTGAACAGTGTATTCAATTGATACACGCGTTCTCTTTGTTCTTTCTCTTTTTTTCTTTCCTAATTTATATGTTGCGTATTATGAGATTATAATCACTTTCCTATTTTTGACATCAATGTTGCTTTCAGGCTCAGAACAAGCAGAATGGGACCCTGGCTGCAGCCAAGGTTATTGACACAAAGACAGAGGATGAATTGGAGGATTACATGGTAGAGATTGACATTCTGGCCTCCTGCAACCACCATCATATCGTCAAACTGCTGGATGCTTTCTATTTTGAAGGCAAACTTTGGGTAAGTGAGCAAGTGTTTGGCGGAGAGAAGAGTTATTTTTTTTTCTTTTTTCTTTTTTTCCCCCTCATGTGTTTTTTTGATTTGAAGCCAAAGAGACACAGAGGCAGTGAACTAGTCACGCATGGAGACACACAAATTCATCACAAGCCAGTATTCGTTATGCTGTTTCTCAAAGGACTCTTGTATCATTCGATTAAAGGATAATAGCAGTGAATTTTTCCACGTCGCCAACATTTTAAGAGTTTAAAACCAATCATGTGACACAGTCGGAGGCTAGTACGAGGCTTGGACCGCATGTTCTACTGCAGGATTGCCTCACCTCCCAGAAGTCACAGGTCATAATACAAAAAAACTACTATAGATTTTACGTCATTTCATTTAAAAAGATGGATCATGTTTCTGCAATGTAGGTTAAGGAATGCTCTGATAACAATTGGAGCTTGTGACTTCCAGCTGAATACTCCCCAGTTTGACCTTATTCGCACCCTCCCACAAATCTTAAGCAGTGAACATGGTTTCTTTATAGTGGCAAAAAAAGTATCTTTAAAAGAGTCCTTCATCCTTATCAAGCTATTCCACTGTGAGCAGAGAGTTGAGTCACAGTGCAGTTTTAATACATAGTCAGTAGATCTCATTCTGTGTGCTGTAAGAGGCCCCAGAACAATTAAGTCCTGGCAGGTGGTTTCATGTGACCGTCCCTTGTGGACTGGCCGCATCTATGGGATAATAATGGAGTGGTTTTGGTGGCTGGAGAAAGTGCCTGTGAATAATTCAGAGCTGCATACAGGTTGTCCCTCTGGTCCTCGTCTTAAAGCAGCATGATAAATGTGTAACTGCCTCTGCTTTGCATGTGTTTGGTTGAGTTAATATATAATGTGTTTCTTTTTTTTCTACAGAACATTAATCAAGAACATACGTTGCTGTAAATGAGAATGTATTCGCATGCTTGATGTTCAATTTAACCTGATATTATGATCAGCAGATTTAAATTTGCACGTACTTGTTACACCTGTCAAAATCACAACGGCGTAAATTACAAGCGAGATTCCCACGGCAGGATAGATTGTTATGCAGAACAGGAACAACCGCTTGGTTTGTCCTCTTTGTTTCACTTTCTGAATAGAGGGTGGTGCTCGGTTGTAGCTTTGATTGATTTTTGTCTATCATCTGATACCGTCAGCTGCCAACAACTGGCAGTGCCATTATAGATGAAGTGGTGGTCGGGTACATTACATCAGCTATTACAATTGAGGTCAGGAGCTGGTCAGTTTTACATCTCAGTAACAGTAGAAGGGAATGGTCTTATGTTCAGATAACTGAAATGTGCTCTGTGAACTGGTGAATCCATAGTTATGGCTCCTATTGCCAGATAGCAGGTCATTTGGTTTAAGTGTGTCTGAAGATTTGTACAAAGCACCACTGCTGAGCATTTCAACATAATGCTTGAGTCTAAACATTTATCATACCTTTAAGTTGTATAGTGTTAAGACTTTCACACTGGGACTAACAAGTTAAAGTAAATTTACATTGTTAAGGTTTTTACTCCCTGGCTTATTCCATCCATACATTTCCTTTCACAGCTTCCCAAATATAAATAGTATGGTTTAGATACGTATAATATTTGTCTGTGGCAGGACTTAAACTGTAGGAATGAAATTGACTGTACTGCATATCTATCTATCTCCTTAATATACTGAAGTGCATTGACAGTATGGTGCTACCCAAATGAGGAAATCATTTTTCATCAGAACATATGATGAAATATCCTGTATGAGTCATACATAGACATACACATACGAAGAAGATTTTATTTTGTAGAGAATTAAAGATGACCAACCATCATGACCTGCTCTGCACACTTTTTGCATAAACATCCTGCTGAACAGGTGCATCATAAAGAAACTATAAGGAGATGATCCCAGTCACTGTCGCCAGCCTGCAACTAGAATCTCTACTCATGTTTTTAGCCGAGAAAGACTGACACATAAAGATTGTCCTGAAATGGAAAAGAACACATGTGTCTATAGAGGAAGCTCACTGGGCCTCTTTTGTGACTGATCGATTGGCTTCTTGGAATGTTTCCACAGCTTAATCAATAACATTGAATAGGGGTCTGATGTCTTTCCTATAAAGGTCATATTGTTCATCTGTCTTGCATAACACAAGTTCCTCCCTCAAGCAAATTATGTGCTGTAAAAGGGAGTTGATTGACTGACTTCATTGCATTATAGTACACATTAATTTTGTTCCACTTTGTTTTGTTTTACTGTTGCAGATTCTGATTGAGTTCTGTGCGGGTGGTGCAGTGGATGCCATCATGCTGGGTAAGTCCCTCATTCATTGAAGGAAACCACAAATTATTATAAAGCACTGGAGCTTTTTTCTTTGCTCCAATCCTTGAGTGCCAACTCTTTTTATTCCATCCAGAAGCCTCTGGGATTTTTTTCCCTCTCCCCAGTTGAAGCAGCCATTCTAACTGTATAATTATTGTAGCTCAGATTTCAGGGAGTGGTTAGTCCACTTCTAATGCGTTCAGTTTCTCTTTCTTCAACCTTGAAGACCTTCCCACATTTTCTTATGTGTGAATTACCATTACAAAGAGGATACCAATTCATTCATTTGGTGGATGTAGATACATTCTGCTCTGTGGTCTGACTCACCTAGAAAAACATTTTTCTTCCCCCAGATTTGTCCAGTCATACATGTTGGCTGCTGTCAGGGTGGAGTTTTGTCCTCCAGTTGCTATTGGATACCACCAGACCATCACATTTTATGTTAATATATCCAAATGGCTCAGTCTGTGTTCTAAAAATCTAAATCTAATCCCACTAACAACATATTTTAATTATGTGTGCGCATGTTTATCGACAGAACTGGAGCGGCCCCTGACAGAGCCACAGATCCGTGTGGTGTGTAGGCAAACCTTGGAGGCCCTGTGTTACCTCCATGAAAACAAGGTCATCCACAGAGACTTGAAAGCCGGAAACATTCTCCTCTCCTTGGATGGAGAAGTGAAACTGGGTGAATACTTTTTGCTGTTGCAATATTTTACTAAATGTGAAGGATTATTCAGCAAGCAAAGATCACTCATGTTCCAGCTAAGCACACGTTAGGGTACTCACTTTAGAGTACTACACAGAACAATAGCGAATTCATGATTTCTCTCTCAGATATATGTCCTTGGTGGCCGTTCTGAACCCTCCTGTAGGGCCAACACTAATAGGCTTAAAAAGCTAATTAGTAAAGTCAATTGTGGATCCCTTTGCCATCAGTGTTGTGGCAACCAGCTGAGCAATGTGACCTTGGGGATAGTGGTGACAAGTGCGCAACACAGTGTTTACGTATGATAAAACTGGAATGAGTCAAAAAAAGAAAAAAAATTGTTTTCTGTAGCCCTAAAGGCGAGAATGTTTTTTATACACCACTTATGCACTGGAGTTGGTGATACGTTGAACTTGTTACATAATATTCCAGAAGTAAATGTTGTGCTGCTGTAGCATCCATAGCTGCTGGCTCCCTGATGATTCATGTTCTGTAGGCAGAGGGTCAGGACGCAGCCTGGCAAACAATAATTATCAAGCAGTCACCAGGGACTTAATGATAGATCTCTCTTTCCCTCCAGTGTGTACATTACAAGAGAGCGAGCTGAAATAGTTGCACAGGTGACAGAATTGCTCGGAGTGATGATGGACCTTTACAAGCATTATGAAAGGGAGATTGAGGCTTTTCTGTCTACTTATAGGGGTCATATTTAAAAGCTTGAAGCAGGTTAGTTAAGAAAAAAATGTGATATTATGTTGTTTTATATCTTTGAAGGATTCACAGTACAGAAAATGTCACTATTTAGTTTGATGCACTGATGAAAAGGGTCCTAATTATTTTCTACTTTCAGCGGATTTTGGGGTGTCTGCTAAAAATACCAAGACGTTACAGAGAAGAGATTCTTTCATCGGCACTCCGTATTGGTGAGTCATACAGCCTGCATAAAAGAGGGCTTTCACCCTTTTCCATCAGATAATTGTCTTAGCGTGTCTCACAGCTAGGGGTGATTATTTGTCTATGCGGTGGCACAAAAGCTGTCATGAATGTGTGATAATAGAAAAGGCCTCATTCAGCAATTTGAATGCACTCAAGTGTTGGATGACCTCAGCTTTAAATAGGCTTCCTATCTTTCAAATTCCAGACCGAATTGCACACGCATACTATTTCATTTCTTTTTTTTCTTGTTTTGACCTCTATGGATCACAAAGATATCAAGCAACATGCCTGAATGCATACATTAACTTGCAGTCTGAAATTAGCTTAATGCAAACCCACTTCTAATTTTGCAGGATGGCCCCAGAGGTGGTAATGTGCGAAACTTCCAAGGACCGTCCGTACGACTACAAGGCCGACATCTGGTCCCTCGGGGTAACCCTGATAGAGCTGGCGCAGATTGAGCCACCTAACCACGAGATGAATCCCATGAGAGTGCTGCTGAAAATAGCCAAGTCCGAGCCGCCCACACTCATGCATCCCTCTCGCTGGTGAGATTGTGTGCTGGTGATAACTAGAGAGGTGGCACTGGAATGCTTCCGGATTGGATATGTTGACTGTTTAATGTGTGAAAGCTTGGTGAATTGTTAATAGTCAACTGAATGGCCACGGGGGGAAGGGTGGTATTCATTTTATTCCCTCAAAGCAGGACCTAGGGACACTTACTCTGGTCTATGGTCAGCAAACTGATTCCTTTTTTGTTTATTCCTGTAAGGTCGCCAGAATTCAACGACTTTCTGCGGAAGGCACTTGATAAGAATGTGGACAATAGGTGGAGTCCACTACAGCTGCTACAGGTGAGCAGCCCTACTGTTATCTCAATACATAACCATGTATGCAGCTTACAAATTAACCCAAAGAATGCATACACACTTAACACATGAAGACCGGAGGCACATGTTGCTACTGGCCTCAATGAAAAGAATCTGTCATATTTTTTTTGTTTGTTCTTGGATTTGATTAAGCCTGACAGTTGGTGAAGGATAAATATTTTTATTTCATGTTGATGTCTTGTGTCCCTGTCCATCTATGTAGCATCCTTTTGTCACCAGTGTAACTGATAGCAGACCTCTCAGAGAGCTCATCGCAGAGGCCAAAGCTGAAGTCACAGAGGAGATTGAGGATAGCAAAGAGGAGGAGGAGGAGGAAGAGCCTGATACACCTGTGGTATGTAGTTTTATTGGTATACATAACAAGTATCATATTTTTTCCATCCTTCTATCCTCTTCTATCACTCACTGATGTGTGATGATGTTGTGATTTTTCTAACTGTTGTCTCAGGCGGCTCCTGGCCACAAGCGTGCCCCTTCAGATGCCAGCGTGGCCAGCTCAGAAGATGACAAAGTCCCACCAACTCCCTCCACACTGGAATCTGTTACAGAAAAGACAGAGGCCGAGCCTGCTGAGGACCGGACTAGTGATAAGCTCTCTGATGAAGGACTTGGAACAAGTGAGGTAGACAAGACGGAGGAGGAAAAACTCAATGAGGTGTCTGATGTCAGTAATGAAGACCTGGCACCTGGGCTAATAGAGCCCACCAAGGACTTGATCTCACAAGATCCAGAGCCTAAACCAGAAGATGGTCAGGCTTTGGCAATTCCTGCTGAGCCTGTAGTATCACAGCCGGAAGAGCCTGTAGTATCACAGCCGGAAGAGCCTGTAGTATCACAGCCGGAAGAGCCTGTAGTATCACAGCCGAAAGAGCCTGTAGATACAGCGGATACCCAAGAACTTGTCACAGATGGTCAAGAAACAGAGGAGGAAAGGAAGGAGATGCAAGAAGAGAAAAAGGAGGATGAACCTACCCAAGTAATAGAAGAAGCAATAGAGGCAGAGGAGGTGAAAGAAGAAGAAGAAAAACAAGTAAGTACAGAAGAATCCAAAGAGTCACAAGAACAACCTGAAGATGCACCAGAAGAACCAGAATCCATACGAGGAGAAGTGGCACAAGTAGAAGAAGTAAACAAAGAACCAGATGAGGAGATGCCTCAGCGTGTTACAGAGGAGAGAATAGAAGACACAGCTAATGGCACAGTTGTAAACATAGACACAGAGAATATAGAATCAAATGTAATTGGCACAAATATAAATGGAGTCACAGACGCAAAGTCAACTGTAGACGAGTCCCTCGCTGAGGTTTTGTTGGAGAAGGAAGCCATAGAAAGTCAGCCAGAGGAGAAGCCTGAGGATAAAGTCCCTGAGGAGGCAGAGCAGCCAGCGCAGCCAGAGCAGGACAGTTATCCCCGCGAGGATGAAGTGGAGATACAGGCACCAACTGAATCCACAAATGGAGTCAGTGATGAAGCCAAAGACACCTCTGAGGATTTAGAAGAAGTGATCCCATGTAAAGATGTCCCTGTGAAGGAAGATGAGGATAAATCCACTTGTGCAGATGAGAGCATTTCCCAAGATGCTGTCTCTGTCCCAGAGAGTGAAACAGACTCAGAAAGCAAGATCGAACATGGAAGCCCTGCTGTGATCAAGCCAGATGTGGAGAAGGACTCGGACTCTGGAAGCAGCTCTGCTGCTGATAGCAATAGCCTTGACCTCAATCTGTCCATCTCCAGCTTCCTGTCCAAGAGCAAAGAAGGGGGCTCTGTGTCTATGCAGGTAATATAATAATAATAATGTGTTTCTCTTTCACAACCTCAGTTAAATTATCAACACTATTTTGGTCATTTAAGCCACCAAAACATCCCTGTTTCATTTGTAGGAGTCAAAACGTCAAAAGAAGACTCTGAAGAAGACGCGTAAGTTCATGGTGGACGGTGTGGAGGTCAGTGTGACAACGTCAAAGATAGTGACAGATAACGACACAAAGAGCGAGGAGATGAGGTTCCTGAGGTACGTCTGTATTCAGTCTGCTTACCATACTGTGGGTCTAAATATGTAACATGGCCTATTTAACATGCCTGCCTTAAATAGTTCTCGTTCACTTCACAACTCCCACAGCTTTTTACAAATGCCAGATGGGTTATCTCCCGTGATGAATGCTGCATTATGTTACTGTCATCTCACATGTTGCCTTTTAAAGACATGCGACATGCTGCTCCAAATGTTTATACAAGTGCTGTCTGACAGCAGGGTTCTTTATGTCAGTAATGCACAGAGTGAACATGTATCAAATTATGAACTACTGATTCAGAAAGCAGGAAAATAATAGTATCCTATTAAATATTAAAGGGAGATTAATACTGTAATCAATTTGAAAGTGAACATAAACAACAAACCATAAAATTCCATCTCAGAAATAAAACAAATAGCTTGTTGTTTTTTGTGAATTAAATCTTATATCATCAATGACAAACAATTGAATATGAAGTAATTGAATGTGGTGGCACCCTGACTGCACTGCTGTGTGTGTGGTTTCCTCAGGCGGCAGGAATTGAGAGAGCTGCGCCTCCTCCAGAAAGAGGAGCAAAGGGCCCAGCAGCAGCTGAGCAACAAGCTGCAGCAGCAGAGAGAGCAGATCTACCGGCGCTTTGAACAGGAAACTACTGTGAGTCAGTGTGTTCGTATCGCAGTGGTGTGGTGTTTTTCTCATTTGGCCAACTCCCAGGAAACAAGCTGCTTCAAAGTTGATCTAAATCTGACAGAGGGACTCACATGAAGCATGTAATCTCTATCACTTACCATGTACTCATTCATTATTTCTAATGTAATGTGCCGATTCTCTTATAGTCAAGAAATTACACCATATTAATATATTTTACAGTTAATCTCCCCCTCCCTCCTAAGCAATAAAGGCTTAAAACTATATAATCTTATAATATTTAATAACTTATAAACATGTATAGCCATGTTGTCATGCTGATGCCACTATCTGTGGATTCTTTCTGTGCAGGCTAAGAAGCGTCAATATGACCAAGAAGTGGAGAATCTTGAGAAGAAGCAGAAGCAGACCATTGAGCGCCTGGAACAGGATCACACCAGCCGGCTCCGAGACGAAGCCAAACGCATCAAAGGGGATCAAGACAAGGAGCTCTCCAAGTTCCAAAACATGCTGAAGAACCGGAAGAAAGAGGTATGGCCATGCATGACTGTTTCTGCATGGAAGTGCCTTTAGTGGGCCGATTAGCTCTTAACTGGGGTAGCTTGGGGGTAGTAAGCATTTGCATGTCATAAACATACGAGCTGTTTAATGGTGCATGTGTTTAGCAACTTAGCCGGTGGCATACTTGGCTGTGTCATATTAATCCTATGGGAGTGGTGTGCCTTGCTGTTCTGCTTGGGTACTGTATGTGTGCAAATGATAGCAACAGACAGACTGTTCTATCGTTCCTAGATGCTGCTAGCTCCATGTTGTTGTATTCATTATTTATCAGCCCTGAGGCTTCTGATTGCCTCCTAAGCAATGTGCTACTGAGTCTATTTGTTATTTTTAGAGAACTATTAATAAAAGTTCGGTTTCGGGCTAAGCATAAAACCTTATCATGAAGGTGTGTTGTTACAAAAACATGCTGGATATTCATTACTAATCCTCTGCTTGGCAGCCGTAAATGCTTTGTTGGATGTTTTGGGTATGCTTGCAGTTTTTATGTTTTTCGCTTTATGCAGCTCTTTTATGGCAATATTGCCGATTGGCATTCATTGTGCAATATGATGCCTTGGTGGTTGTTGTACTGCTCGCAATTTGCTTTCTGGGCCACTTGAAGGATTTTTATTGTGCAGGTGAGCTTAAAAGTGGTTGCTTCAGCCCTCAGTTATGTACTTTGTTGTGGTTGTTCAGCTGCAAAAATATAAGCTATTACTTATTGATAAAATGTGTATTTTTTGTGTTGTATTTCTTATTCAAAATGTACTGTGATTGTGTATTTAACTAACCATGTCTCTTGTATGAGTGTGTGAGGTGGCTTTGGTCGTGGGATGGGCGACTTTTGAAGATTTTTTTTATGAGTGGTGTTGGGCTCATGTAGGGAATTAATGAAAGAGTCAGGGAAACTGATATGGAATCATCTTCAACATTAATATTTAAGGAATCAAGGAATTTATTGTCATGTGTATTAAAAAGGCCAGCTCTGCCTCATACAATGAAAAAACATTTTTGTAGACATACTTAATCTCTTAAGGCATCTGAGAAAAAAATAGCTTGTTGTGCCTTTAGACTGTGACGGCAAACCTTTGGCCCATCTGTGTTTACAATAATAGTGGAGGTTATTTCCCACTCTCACTGTTTGTGGCCTCTCTTTTAAAGCTAATCTACCCACACACAGACTGCACATACCTAGCTGGTTTAGTTTAGCCACTAGTTTCACAGTAGCACAATGGTGTTAAATGCTGAGCTGTAGTCTATGAACAGCAGTCTGCATCGTCCACACATCTGAAGTGGGTGAAAGAGCACCCGGTAAGGTATTACATGTGAAAGTTTTTCAAAGCATTTCATTTTCACCAAAGAGCTTAAGACATGGTACAGAAGATTTCTTAGCTACAGGTGTGATCGGTGTTCTTAGAAAGCAACAAGAATTGTTTAATATTTGGTAATCTGCAGTTAGAAAATGAGAGACAAGATGATTCCAGCTCAGTTACTGTTTATTAATTTCTAGAGGCAAACTAATCATCTTGATGGCTGTGGGACTTAATTGAATGCAAAGAGATACAGAGGAAGCTGATTTTGAGACTAACATCTTCTGTCATGTTATATATATATTTCTTATAATATTTCTTTGACTTGACTCTAACTGGTGCAGTTCAAACTTCCATCTCTGACGTGCTCTGAAAAACGACCGACTGACTGTTTCAAAGGAACGTCAGAGTCAGGCCATGGGGATTAAGCATGTTGACTTCCAATCAGTTGGTGGCTGGATGCAGTATCTCTCCTCTCAAAGTGGGCCGTGCATGTCTTCTACTGTTGTTGGCCAGCTTTGTTAGATTTTCAGAATATACCATCAACCAGTTTGTGCACACACACTTTAGGCCAAACAGGAAGTTGGACAGTCACCCAAACATATGAGAAAAGAGCTCATGAAACGCATAAAGGAGGACCATTCGCTCCTCAAGACTGCAGAGGTAAACCATCACTTGCTGTCTCTTACTCTGTGAAAGAGTGAGATTGCTCTTTGTCTCTTTTTCTCTTTTTCCTTCTCCTTTTAAACCCCTTTCATTCATATTTACACAAACACAAAGAATTGCTGTGTCTGTAATCGCTCTCCATTTGCTATCTAGTGCACTGTAATGGCTTCTTAAATGTGAATATTTCACTTATCTTATTCTTTTCTGATAGTAAAGTGAATATCATTGGGTTTTTAACTGTTGGTCACACAAAAAAAGACATTGTGGTGGGCATTTAAACTAATTACTGACAGTTCATATATCAGAAAATAATCAGAAGAATAATCTCTTGTAATAAAAGTTGTTCGTTGCAGCCGTAACAAAGATACAACCATGGATTTGATCCTTTAAAAAAATGCCCACAATGGAGCATGTATACTACTGTTAACCAAACATCCCACAATGCAATTCTTCACATTTTTAATGCTGAGATTACTGATGTGAAAATGACACTTATGTCACGGTACACTTGTCACTGGTGATGCAGAATGATGACAATGATTCATAAGTGTCAGCTCTCATTTTACTACTCACCATAGAGTACCCTGGAGTGTTTACCGTGTAGTGAACAGTGAATTAATGAACGACGGAGCAATCGCAGACACAGCTATTGTTTCCACAGTAGACCTCTGTACTGAAAGCCCTTTCCAAACTTTTCTGTTTTCCTGTGCACCTTTTATGAATTAGACATGAGTCATGCGGACAAAGGCCTTCTTTTCTTTTAAAGGTAACTCTTTGATTATTAACACTCCATCAGCCAGTAAGCATGGAAAGTAACACAGCTCCTCTTTTGCAACTTGGATTAAACTCAAGTGCTGGAATTATGAGCCACTTTCAAGCATGGAAAGAGTATTAATAACTAATTAAGTGACTTTCGCTGTGCGCCTTAAACTCACCGATATTCCAAAAGGAGGAAAGGGCCATCTCTTACATAACTTAGGAAGTGTGTGTGTGTGTGTGTGTGTGTGTGTGTGAGTGTGAGTGTGAGAGAGAGAGAGGAATCCTCAGCTTGCTGTGTGGTGTATGTCCCTGATCAGGGCGAGTGCGCTGTTTGCTCTCCTCCACAGGCAGTGGCCCAGGTTATGATACAGTCTTTTCAGTTGTCCTCATGCGCACTCTTCAACGCTCAGATGCAGGATGTAAGTCCCCCACCCCCCTACCTGCTCTGTTTCTTTCCGTCTCTGGCCCATACTTAGATGTGAGCGAAGGTGTGTGAGGTGACAGGATAGTTTTAGTTTAAAAAACGACACATATAAGCATGGGCAGTGTTGTGGTTTTTTTGAGTGTTGTCATCACTGTGTTTGTGCAGTGGTTCTCTCTTCTTCTCCTGCTCAGTATTTTCCCTCACCAATCCACAAATGTTCTACATCTAGTCTGTGTATTTTATGTGGTATTTATATTGTATTACATCGTTCGCATCAGACTAGGTTGAGTCTGGGAGTAAACCTGTACAGCACTCTTTCCCAGAGGTGGTGGTGGTGTTGTTGTTGTTGATCCCCTTCTGTCTGGATCCATGTTTGTTTCTGTCAGCCAAGGTCCAAATATAGACTGACTGCCTTACAGAATGGATGTAAAAGTCACTTGTATTGTGCACAGTTAGGTTATGGTATCACATCTTAACCAGTTTAATTTGGATTCAGCAGTGGAATAACAATGCTAGCCAATTGTTCTATAGCCAAAGTGAATTCTGTGTAATCAAACATTCTTAATCGTAGTTAAGTAATGGCAGCACATAACCTACAATTTGCCGCCAGCGAGGTATTAGACGTCTAAAGAATAGGTTATTACATCTTTTTAAATTATGTGTAAAGTTAGCTTAGCTCATTCTGTAATGAGTCATGCATAATGTAGGCTCTGATCTGGACAATGTGAGCGTCAGTATCGATGTTGTCTTACATAAAACTGTGAATCTGAAACTTTACTGAACTGTTAACTTATCTTTCTTTCTCTCTTCACCTCCATTGTGGATCGTTGCCATCCATGATCTCTGAGTGTCTTCTCTTCTGATTCCAGTTGATGATGTGATTTCTTTAGTGCTCTGTGTCGTACTGAACTTGAAGTGGTTGACTTGACTAGATTATATAATTTTAGGCAGTTTTCATACTACGATGCATTCGTACCGTGACATTTTATTGTGCTGTCTCTCTCTGCTCTTGGCTGTCCCTCTGCATGACGGCTTCCTCTGGCTGTTTCTCACTGCTCTTCTTCTCTCTGGCTCCTCAGGAGCAGGAGTTCCTACAGAAGCAGCAGCAAGAGCTGGATGGAGCTCTAAAGAAAATCATTCAGCAGCATAAACTGGAGATCACCACTATTGAGAAAGACTGCCTCAACCACAAGCAGCAACTGATGAGAGGTAGGAAATGGAGGAAGAACTACTTGACAGATGAAATCAGCCCTTTTACTGCAAAGTCACATCTTAACATTACTGCTCACCACCTCCAAAGTAAACTGTCATATATGAATGTGCATTTCCTGTTAGAGGGAACTATTATTTATTTCAGTGTGATATAAAAACCATACAACAAGAGCATTTGATTTGAAGCTGTTTTGTTCTAATCGTGTTGGTGAAAAATGTGGTCACACTTCTGGTTCTGGTTTCCTGAACAACAGAGAGGCACCACACCAGCAGACACTTGGTATCAATCCCTGCTTAGATCACATTACTATTACATTTGATAAAACAGGCAACATGATGTGACTGATTACCTCTCAAGCATCAAGCATCCTGTGCAAGTTTCAAGTCTCTAAGCTCATTTTCATAACAGACTGACATAAAAACAACAACAACCTGAAAGGTTGTTATTTTTTTTTACATTTGACTCATTTTCAACTGGTAACTGTGTGTGTGTGTGTGTGTGTGTGTGTGTGTGTGTGTGTGTGTGTGTGTGTGTGTGTGTGTGTGTGTGTGTGTGTGTGTGTGTGTGTGTGTGTGTGTGTGTGTGTGTGTGTGTGTGTGTGTGTGTGTGTGTGTGTGTGTGTGTGTGTGTGTGTGTGTGTGTGTCTTCACTACTGAGTGTGACATGCAGACAGATGAGAATACAGACGTGCTGTTTGGGAAAACATGTTACAACCTGTCTGACTTGCTGACAGTATTGCGTTTTGTTTTCATCACACTACTCGTCGCCGGATAACATGCATGTACATGTTTTCTAACTCATACTTGTGTGACATTAAAACATGACATGTGTGTGTGTGTGTGTGTGTGTGTGTGTGTGTGTGTGTGTGTGTGTGTGTGTGTTTGTATGTGTGTGTGTGTGTGTGTGTGTGTGTGTGTGTGTGTGTGTGTGTGTGTGTGTGTGTGTGTGTGTGTGTTTTGTAGCTCGAGAGGCAGCCATGTGGGAGTTGGAGGAGCGCCACCTGCAGGAGAAGCACCAGCAGCTGAAGCAGCAGCTGAAAGACCAGTACTTCCTGCAGAGACACCAGCTGCTGAAGAGACATGAGAAAGTAAGACAAATCTACTCAGAGACAAAAGTTCTGTATTATTTAAATATGCCTGCTGAACACTTGCATGTGTGTATTTTGTAGGAAATGGAGCAGATGCACCGCTACAACCAGCGGTTGATAGAGGAGATGAAGAACAAACAGACTCAAGAGAGGGTTCGTCTGCCCAAGATTCAGCGCAGCGAGGCCAAGACCCGCATGGCCATGTTCAAGAAGAGCATCCGCATCACCGCCACAGCATCCGTCACCCCGGAGCAGGAGAGAGAGCGGATAAAACAGGTACAGACACTGTGGTTGTTTCACAATATCTGCTTGTCATGTTTATGGACTTGGACATGCATTGTCTATGTTAGTCAGGCATACAGTCACACCTAGAATCTGCCCCATACAAACACTGTACTCTCAATAATCCCTGCCTGTCTGGATCTCAAACCAGCAACATTCCTGTCTCCATTTCACAAGCTTCACTGGCTCCATCATTCTCAAAATGTTGTTTCAATTAAGTTTTGTTGTGGAGGAACTCTCAAACATCTTAAAAGATTCAGAACATAATAGTTAGTAAACAATAGGGTTGCCTGACACAAACAGATCTATGCAAAGCAGATACCTGTAGCACCGCCTGTAGCATGAGCACGCCACCGTTCTGCAAAAAAGACAAATCAAATAATACCAAAATGTGGTGCAGTTTACGTTACAGTGGTCTCTTGTTTTTTGGTCCAGTTTGCTTCTCAGGAAGAAAAGAGGCAGAAGAACGAGAGGCTCCATCAACACCAGAAACACGAGAACCAGATGAGAGATCTGCAGCTGCAGTGTGACTCAAACATCAGGGAGCTGCAGCAGCTACAGGTGGGGCCACAAGCACGCACATATTTCTTTATCTGTTTACATGTTTTAAACCACCACTTTTAGCATTGAGCTTGCTTGCTCATGTATGGTGACTTGAAATGGATGCAACAGGAGAACAAGCTTTAACAACCTAGATCATCAGTAGTGGACTGGGGCTATAGAAGGATCATCAGTAAAGTGTAACTGCACCCTTGAATTCGGATAGCTCCCTCCTTCACAGCAAATTTTAGAAATGCATCATAGACCTGCAAACAACAGTGAGTGAGCACAAGTCCGAACCACTGCATCAAAATACAAAAATAACAAGTAGACATTAGAAAAAAATTGCATAAACTCCTATGAATGATGCATCTCAATCAGTACGCATTATAATATGAGCACAGCGGTTTCACAGACTGCCACTCAAAGCGGAGGCTGGGGGAGGTGGGCCTCCCTCCTCTGATTAGAGGGCGGTAACACAGTAACTCTTTTTTTATATAAATGTCACAACATAAAATAGCCCCAAACGGTAAACTCTATGTCAGTATTGGCCGTACAAGGTTCAGAGTGACTTCAAACAAGGTTGCGTCGAGCCTTTTACAACCCACAAAGAGCTGTTTTTTATAACTTTGGTAAGAATGTCCATATTATCACTAGCGTTGATGTGATAGTTTAGTTTAGTTTAGTCTTAAACTACATTCCTGTGCAGATGAAGTAAGCAGAGTACAGGAGGTGTTATTCATTAATCCTGAAGGTGCTGTGTTAACCCACATTTTCTTACAGAATGAGAAATGCCACCTTCTGATTGAACATGAGACCCAGAAGCTGAAGGAGCTGGATGAGGAACACAGCCAAGAGATAAAGGAGTGGAGAGAGAAGCTGAGACCCAGGAAGAAGGTATATTTAATATCCATTTACTCTTTGACTTCAGAATTTATCTCTCTTATAAATTCTCTCTGCGGTCATGCTGAATGAATGTGAAGTAATCTTCAAAGCGGCTGACTAAGTTGTTTGGATCTGCTGCCCCCTGCAGGCGTTAGAGGAGGAGTTCACACGGAAGCTCCAGGAGCAGGAGGTCTTCTTCAAGATGAGCGGCGAATCCGAATGCCTTAACCCCACCACCCAGAGTCGAGTATCCAAGTTCTACCCCATCCCGAACCTGCACAACTCCGGTTTATAGCCTCGTGTCTGTCTGTGCTACGAAACAGACTCCTGTCAAACTTAGCTGCGCTCAAAGACTCTTCTTGGTGGAGCGACATCATCCCTCCTTCAGTTACTGATAAACACGACAATGTCTTCACTGCTTTGATTCCATCATTAGTGAGCATGACGTGCCTACACACTGTTCCCTCACTCAATCAAATTTTCTCCGCTTGTTGGGAAACGTCCAGTGGATAATATGCACTTTTTGAGCATGTTCAAATTTTAAAAGTCTGCAGTTGGTAGCTAAGGCCAATCATGCTTATCACATTATTGTAAGCACAGCCTGCTATGGTATGAATGATCTCCAGTGCCTCATATGTTCCTTTTTGCCTGCATTTAGGCCCCAGCTTGCAGTAAATACAAAGCCCTCTGAATGTCCTGCACTTAAATAAATAACTGGTTATCTTTTTTTTTTTTCACCCATAATCACAAAATGTTGAGAGATTATTTTAATCAGTTTCACATTAGCTGATGAGGAACATTGAAATCTTATTTTGCTGCTTGTAAGGTAGAGCTGGTTTAATGGAGACGTGCTGAGGAGTCAGCGGACTCAAAAGAATAAGTCTGTAGTTGTAAGACTTTGTTATGTCTGTGTGGTCTTACGTGCGCAGTGTCTAATGTCGTCACAGGAGTCAAAAACAGCGCCGTGTCGGGCTGCGAGTTCAAATTAAAAGGAATGTACTGTGTTGTAAATGATGAGTGAAATGTTACCTGTGTGCACCTACATATGAAGTTTAATCAGATACTGTGCTTACCATGAGGAGTTTACACTCTCCAGATCAAAAATATATCCGTTGCTTTAGCACATAATTTCATTTCAGTGCTGTACATTCCCCATTTTAGTTGAACACAGAGGTGACCTGTTACTTCCTGGAGAATGATGAAGTCCTTTTTTTTATGTCTAGATAATGAATCACTTTAACTTCTGGGAGTTAGTTTGAGCAGTGGTCTCACAAACAAATGCTTTGTTGTGATGTATGAATACTAAAGGAATGTAAAGCTGTGGATTTGCACTGTTTTCCCACTTGAGCTAAAGAAAAAAATATGCAGTAGTAAACTGTCAGTGTTTTTGACAGTGAGTCACCTTTGTCTCACCCACGCCTATTCAAACTCCAAACTGACTGAATCTGTTTGTTTTATCTCATTATTTTACCTTTTTTTTTTTTTTCTTCAAATATGCCCTTAGTATTTTATGACCACATCTAGTTTTGTAAACATGTATTCCTGATATATTGATGCTGTAATTGCTCTTTCTGGTGAGCTTCCGCTCTTGTTGAGACCAGTGTTGTATGAAAGGTAAAATGCTGTATCTGTAACCGTATGAATTTCAACGTGTCAGGAAAATGTCCTTCGCTGTATTTTATGAGCAAAGTATTGATGGTTCACAAGAAGAAGACCTACTTCAACATAACCTGATTTGTTTATTTTGCCGCTGCATATCATTGATGCATGTTATAATTTCTGTATGCTGACATTACCAATGACTAGTGTTTTGTCATGAATGCTGGATTTTTATTGGGGGTAATTGGAGACTGTGTCTTGTGAATTACACCATACGCCCCATAGATTTCAAATATTTTTTTATTTCTTACGTTACAGCATTTAGATGTGTCGATAAGTTGTCATTCTACCACAATGAATATTCTTAGCATATGCATTTTTGATGTCAGATCAAATGTATTTAAAGTGTCTTTATAAATGGACATTTTTTTTTGTTGTAAATAAAATATTGACTGTTTATTTGACATTGGGAACACCTCGAGTGAAACTGTTTTCAATTTAGTCATACAAATATCAAGACTCACAAGTCCAAAAATAGATTTATTTGTGTGTCTTTCAAATATATTGATCAAATGTCAATAAGTTCAATCATGTAAAAACATAACCTGGGAACATTTTATAATTTAATCTTTCCAACACTTAAAGGTATAAAGAAAATACATCAATTCTTATACAAAAATATACAATCCAATCAGTCATTTGTTAGTGATTATCTGAGTCCCTGTCTTTCAACCATTATTTTACCAACAAACCTTTCAAGTAAATCACCAGTCCTGACTGCAACAACATTTACTGTAAACCCTCGCCCCCGTCTGACCGGGACTGTGTCAGGTTCAGATAACGATGCATTGCTTTATAAAATGTAATTTGTGTGGGGTGAATGGATAACTGCCAGTCTTAAAGGGCTGGAGTTTGGCTTGATTTACGTGGATAATCTGACAATATTGTAGCCTTTTAAGAAACATAAATGACACATTTAACACTCCTATAGTCCTCAATACAGTATAATCCTCAAAAGACAATGAATACAAAAAAACAGTACACCAGACACTCAAGTTACACAAGCATTGGGGAAAAAAAGATGCAAAGTGCAATTAAAACTGTAGCTACTTATTGCTTAAAAATAGATATTCTCTTTAACAAAGCTGCCCCTGGAAAAAGGTTGAATGCAAGCTTCTAACTAAGCGAAGTAAACATTTTACACCCACATGTCAAAAAATGAAGTCTGTGTTACAAAAACACTGACCAGCAGCTAAATCCATACCTCTACTGAAGCCATTTTAAAGAGACTGATGCGTTTTTTGGCCGCTTTTATTTTCTCAAATTTGTCCTCTTGACTTTTCTACAAATGGCAAGAATTAAGAGCATTTTGACTACAGATGAACCTAAAAAAAGACGAGTAAAAATGAAATCTGACGTGATCCAGTAGTATGTTAGCCCTTCAGCCACCGTTGGCCTGACGGCGATGCCTCTTGTGACGACCGACCACTTTATTTCCTGTAGTGGGATGATAAAGTGACGAGTTACATGTGCGTAACATTGGACATCTTTTATGTAGTTCTGACAACATTTGAGCGAGGTTACCTGCATCCCTCTTCTGCAGTTTGTGTGGAATTTGGATAGTGTATGCCCCCGGTAAACCCTGGGGACCTGGATCACCTGTAAACATAGGAAACTCTCAGATTGCCTTGTCTCAGTCACTCCACTAAAACATTTCTCTGGAAAATATGCAGTGTTTCATCAGCTCTGTTTAAATGTACCCTTGTCTCCTTTGGGTCCTGGGTACCCTCTGTCTCCCTGTGGTCCAGGGCCTCCTGGAGGGCCGGGGATGGTGCCATAAGCTGTGCAAGAGAAAAAGCACAGATTCAGTCACGATGAAGCAACATTTTCCAACTATGCTTACATAAGTCTGGACAGTTTTCCGTTGCTGTAAGATTTAAGCTGATACAGTATGTGGAAAGTCATAACTCTGTATGCTCACTTCTGAAGAATTCCATGAGGTCAGCTGTGACATTGCCGTAGGCACCGATGACACGGCTTTGACCAGCTGGTCCGGGAGGGCCAGGTGGACCAGGGGGGCCTTGGATCGCTCTAACGTTCGTCCTCCAAGGACCCTCAACCAGATACTCCTGCAGCAGGCCTTGATCTAGGGGGAGAGTTTTTATATCAAACTTAGACCTCTTTCATCATTGTTGGCCTTTGTAACTCACTAAATCTATAGCAACATCCCCCAAAGCATTATGGGAACTGTAGTTAGAGTATATCTACCAAACAGAAGTATAAATGAGTAATTAAGATCTACTTGTCGGCTGTAATGGACTCACTCTTGATGTAATCAGTAACTTTCATGGCAACGTTGGAGTAGTCCATCGTGTCAACGTGCGTCCTGACATTGGCATCTGACAGCCTGAAGCCGTGGCGACTGTTGCCCTGAGAGTTGCTCTGGCTTTGCAAGTAGCCCTGAACGTAACCCGGCTCTCCGCGCTCTCCTTTCTGACCCCTTGGTCCTTGAGGCCCTGGAGGTCCGATGATGGCATGACGAACACTGTCACCTGAAAAATAAGAGTTAATTTCAGGTTTTGGTTTTATGGAAGTTAAAAGGGTTATGTTTGACTACACATACTGACTGATCTGTCTGTGAGGGATGTTTGGAGCTTACTGGTCAGATACGCCTGGATTTCCGAGCGGAGGCTCTCCCGAGGGAAGTTTCCACTGTATGAAACTGTTCCAGTGTAACTGCCTGGTGGACCCTGTGGACCAGGAGGGCCAGGAGGGCCAGGAAGACCTCTGAACCTAGAATCTGAGAAAGATTCAACTCATTGTTACTGTAATTGTAAAGCAAGATGAGGCTGTGCATCCACATTTATGTTAACAGGGTTGGATAATAGACAAATAAACAACAGTCACAATAACCATATTGTTGTTGAACTCATTCTGAGTATTAAGCAAGATGAAGGTAAGCTTTGATACAGGAATGTTCCCCCTGAAGATCTTGTTTTTGCTGACCTCCAGTGGTCTAAGTTCTCATCTCGCTGCAGTGATGTAAAAGTGTACTCCAGGGTGTGTCAGTACACCGTGACATCATATGGGGGTTCTCAAATAATAGTTTCTTTGAGAACAAATTTACAAGTAGTATTTTATGGATGGATGTGTTAGTTTAAATGTAGATGTATGTAAAAGTTGAAAGAAGGTTGTTTCCTTATTTGCCAAGGGATATTGTGAAAAGATGATTGTAATGTTATATTCTGTGTTTATGGTCTGTGGTATTTCTATAACTAACTATAAGTAATGACATTTTGAAGAAAAGGATTAATGTTTTGTATCTACAGTATCTATTGGGATTTATTGGTCACAATGTGGATCAATGAATTATACAGAACCCAGAAATACAGCATGATGAACTGGAAACTCAGAGTATTGTTACGTATTATGGTCTTAACACAAGAGTGTAGTGTGTAGTAATCGAGGCAGACACTGTCATTTACTTTATATGTAAGCATTTACGAGTTGATTGTCAGGGTTTAGTGTTGCACCATGCAAGTGTTTCTACTCCCGTTGGTGACGTAAAGCAAACTAATTGAAAGTGCATCTGCAAACGCGGGCGTCTTTGGTTTGTGTTTACAAGAAATTAAAATTTGTTTAGCTATGTACGTATAAATAATTAATCCTGTTTTCGGTAAATATTCTCTAAGGGAGGCAATTATGATGCTAAATAATGTAATTAGTTGAGGTTGCTATGAGGAATATAAATATATATAAATACAACACAACCATTATCACCCTTTAAACCGTACACACACACACAGCGTAGTAACATTGGTTGTAGGTTGTGGACGGATCGTTAAACCTTCCGTCATATAAATTTGTGTCAGTGTTCATATTTATTGATGGTTTTCTTTATTGTAAGGTAATATTACATTTACTTGCTATGTGAATCCAAGCTATAGCATTAGTTGTTGCATAATCTTCATCTCCTCTATCAGACTCACCCTGCAGGTAACGCTGAATCTCCTCAAAGCTGTAGCCACGACCTCCCGCCCCATACACAGTGGCCGAGGAGACTCCTGGTGGCCCCTGAGGGCCCTGAGGGCCCTGAGGGCCAGGTGGCCCTTGGGTTCCAGGAGGACCATGCGGTACGGCAGACTTAAACCATACCTGGAATTCTGGTTCTAAGTAGATGAAGATATGAGGACGATGATGAGTTTTTGTAACTTGTCACTGTTCTCGGAGAAGGTTTTCAGTGTGATTAACGGAAAATGATAATAAAATGATTTACGTTTAATCAGTGCAGAATAGTCAATCACAGCGTGACTGAAACCAATGCCACCGACACCAGGAGGCCCAGGAGGACCGGGTAACCCAGGTGGACCTCTACTAAACCCTTCATCTGAAAATGACAATAAGAGCAGTTTGATTAATTAATTAAGTCCTGCTTCCACTTCCAGGGTTACTGTATTCTGTTTGTGCAAACCGTGCTTACCATTCTTGATATATGATATGACATATCTGGCTATGTCCTCTATGCCATAACTGCCTGAAACTCCTACTGATGTCCCTGGTGGTCCTGGTGGTCCTTGTGGCCCTGGTGGTCCTGACAAATATCTCCTCACATCGTCTCCTAGACAGCAGAGACACATAGTTTATCCCAGTGCAAGATGGACTTCTGTAAATACGTAGAGGACACTGTGGATTATATATGTAGCTCAGCTAGAATACTTACTCTGAAGCATGGTGATGAGAGCATTGACTGTCAGGGATCCAGAGCCAGGTCCAGGAGGACCAGGTGGTCCTGGAGGACCCTGAACGCCAATGCTGAGACCTGAGCCCGAACCTAAAATTGCACATAAGTTAATGGTGGCTCCCATTCTACTGTAATTATAATAAAACGATATAAGTTCTGGGGGAAAGCACAGGCGTACGTTGTATGTATGCAATGATTCGAGTGGCGATGTCGTCCATAGAGCCTGAGAAGGTTGCAGGAATTCCTGGAGGTCCAGGTGGACCTGGAGGTCCGGGGGTTCCTGCCAGTCTGCTTCTGCCTGCATGGAAGAAATAAAACAGGTTCATACTCTGCTCAGTCCCCCTGACAGCCTGTGAGCTCTTCAGAAAGACTCTTACTTAGATAGCTGGTGATGTACTGGTGCATCTCACTAGAAGAGCCGAAGGAGCCCGGCTGACCTGGAGGGCCAGGAGGACCTGGGGGACCAGGAGGGCCTGCGGTGACCGTAAGGGCACCTGATGAAAAATTAGATAGTAAAGACCCAGAAGAGGTTATGTGGATTCAAACTTTAAAGTTACTTGAGATAAAACACTTTGTGTATTATTGTAAAGAGTAGTTAGAATGATCATTTTGATTTGCTCTACCTCTTGAATGGCCAGAACTACCTGGAACTCCAGGGTCCCCTTAGAAATGATAAACAACGACAAAAGCATTATCTTCATGTGATGCACACAGGCAGATACAGTGCTCACTCAGACAATAAAACACTGACAGCTTTCACAGATTCATATGTATGAGTAGCTCTACCTTTAAATCCTTGCGGTCCTGGAAGTCCAGGAGGCCCTGGTGGACCAGGAGGCCCAGGAATCCCGTGCCCACCAGAATAAGACACTGTAAGGAAGATATAGTAAATAAATAGTTATACATTAAGCCTGTTCCCCACACATCCTCAGCCCTTGAGGCTTTCTAATGTGACTTTGTCTGATTTGTGTTTGGATGTTGACCTCTCTCAGAGCTTCCTGGAATTCCTGGCTGGCCTGGTTCACCTGAGACACACATAAGCATTATTTATGCTGGGAAGGCGATCTGTATTGTGAGTGATTTAAAAAAAAACAACACACACACACACACACACACACACACACACACACACACACACACACACACACAAACACACATTAAAGAAAGACAGTTACCTTGGTATCCTCTTGGTCCAGGAGAACCTGAAATAATAATGTAGATGTTAAAATAAAGTACAACTAAAACTAAAAGAGAGAAAGCCTCTTTAAATGAGGTATATAGTAAGAGATCACCTGTTGATCCTTTAGGCCCGGCGGGCCCAGCTGGTCCTGGCGGTCCTGGTGGTCCAGAGTAAAACGTTCCTGTAACGAGAGCAATGTTGAAATCTTTTCTGCTCTACATGTCAAACCCACATCAAGACATAGCATGAATTTGGATTTTGGATCATACCAGAGCCAGAGCTGGATGCAAAGCCTGGTTCTCCTCTTTCTCCTTTAGCTCCTGGTCTTCCATAACCTACAAAGCAGAAATGATAATGATAAACTTTGATATGAAGAATGGCTGAGCTTTACATAACAAACAAATGCACCATATGATCCATTTGCATCAGAGAATGAGCTGAAATACTTGCCTGGCTGACCTGGAGGCCCAGGTGGTCCTGGAGGTCCTTGTCTTGAATCTCCTAATGAAAGCATTTTCCAAACAATCAGTGACGCAATTTGAAGAATATTACAAGTAGATATTACTGTGGTTATTCTCATGATGCTGCGACAGAGCATCTTGTCTTATTTACCTGGACGTCCAGGAGGACCCGGTGGGCCGGGTGGGCCAGGTTGTGCAGAACTGAACTCCCCTAAAGCAGAAACAAAAATACACAATTTTAGGTAATGAACAGTTTTCTTGTGTGTAGAAGTAAATTACTGAATAGTGGCCACAGCACAATGCTAAACGCGAAGAGTAACAGTAGCATAAGCAGAGAAGCTGACTTTGTAATGTCAGTTTTAATTGTTTGCTAGCATTGGCCACCATAGATACTGGTCATACCCAACTAAGTAAGGCTGTAGCATCAAAACACCTGAGTGTACAGAACTGGACTGTATTGAATTCAACTTTTAATTCCCAATTACTTTCTCTCAAAAGGTACATAGTTTCACTTTTAGTATATTCTGCAGATAATGTTACACCACAGATGTATGATAGAAAACCACTGAAATATGAAATAAGTATGCGCTCTCACCTCTGGTTGTGCTTTCAGACGTTTTCACTATTATTCCTTGTTCTCCCTGATCTCCCTTATATCCCCTGTCACCTTTAGGACCTGTACAGACAAACACAATGCAGCGTCTATGAGACTCTGTGGGAGACATATCCAATCTAAAAAGCTTCCTTTAGGAGCCAAAAAAGCACAAAGACCTACCAGGTTGGCCAGGCAGACCAGCAGGGCCAATGGGACCTGAGAAGGTTATACGTAACACATATTAGTACAACATGCCAATGCAACAGACAGGTATTGTAACTACTGATATGGCACAATTATTCAGAGATAAGATTCCATCATCTGGCTGAGCTATTAAGGGTCAGACCTGATAATCCTGGAGGTCCTGCAGGGCCGGGAGGACCAGCAGGTCCAGGTGGTCCTGGGATGCCAACAGAAGAGGCGCCAGCTACAAAATAAAAGTGACGATCAGATATCCTGAAACTACTGTATAATCTAAAAATATAAACGTTTTACGCGTACTAGCTCAGAAAATATGAGCTACCATTACGACCAATGTTAAAAAGCAGTGTAGGCAGGTAGCTATTAACAGTTCGCGCAGGAGTCAGGTTTATTCCTAATAATAAGATCATAAGATTGACTGAGCTAATTTGGTGGAAGCCATGATTGCAGTGTTTTTGAACCATTCGTTTTACCTTCACTTACTATCACATTTAGGCTCGTAACTAATCATGGATGTATGCGCGCTACACAGGCATGAACGTGACTACCTAGCAGGCTGATACTGAAATTAAATATAACAGGAAATGAAAAAACTTCCCATAGTATTTTCACTTGAAATGTTGTAATAATTTGATAGTATTATGTATTTTTTAATTAGTTTATTTCTAAAAGAAATAATAATTTCGGAGGTTCCTCTGCGTACCACAAGAGGGAGCCCGCGTACCAGCCGTGGTACACTTACCTGCATTGATGATTCTTCCTGCTGCTCCTGTTTCACCTTTGGCGCCAGGTCGTCCTGGATTCCCTGGTATCCCTAAAAGTATGATGAAAGTACAGTTTTAGTGTTGAGAGCAATAAAAAAAAAGAATTTACATCAAGGTGTAGAATTACTTATAAAACTACAATGTGTATGGATAGTAGAGTTGTACCTGGTGGTCCTTGAAGCCCATGTGTTCCTACAGAGGAGGAGATATTATTAATAAATCTTAATTTATCCACAGATGATAATGTTAATGTTGCTGAAGATCAAGTTTCATAACAGTCACTCAGTTTACCTGGAAGTCCAGCATCTCCAGGAGGCCCAGCAGGACCTCTGAGTCCGGGAGGCCCCGCAGGCCCGTGGTCACCTGAGGTCCAAAAATAAAAATATAACTTATGAGTTGGGCTGAAAACATTGTGAGGAAGAGGAAGAAAAGCCTTGTTTTTAGATTGAACCCTCATACATTTATTGAGTTGCGTGATCTCAAATGTTACGTCCTTGTGCATATTAAAATAATCTGTAATGTTCATATAATAACTCATTTACCTCTTGATCCTTTCTGACCATCAGTTCCAGCCACCCCTGATAACAGAAAAACAAAGAAGAAACAAAAATTATATTGAATATCAATCAATACATCAGTCTAAAAATGTTACTTATGTTGTAACGGTTTATTTTCAGTGTATGTTATTCCTTCCATGAACACTAGGGGGGCTTTACTCCTCTCTGCTGCCCTCTGCTGGAGTGTGGCATTTTATTTTTACTGCCACATGGAAATCAGTTGTAATGTAACAAACTTGTAACTAGCCAAGAAATGGTTCAGATCATAACTTCAAGTAAACCGCATTGTTTTTACGCAACAGTTTTTGTACAGATTAAACAAACTAGATTTGTTTATCAGAGGACAGAGGCCAGCTAGCTGCTTGCCCCTTGTTTCTTGTCTTTGTGCAAAGCTAAGCTAATCGTGTGCCGGATGTAGTTTCATATTTAATGGACAGATATGAGCATGGTATTGATCCTCTTATCTATCTCTTGGTCAGAAAGCCAAATTAATCACGCTAGGTTATAGTTTATAAAAAGAATATGATCATGTAAGTGTCTATGAATGAGTAAATTATCTGAGGCTGGTGGTCCTCAGACTCACCCATTGACCCTTTGATTCCTCTCTCTCCAGCTGGCCCTGGCAGACCTGGTAAACCAGTATCACCTGAGGAGTGGAACAACTGGATTAGCACCGGATGCTATACTCAGAGTGTATAACATGCTAAATTGACAGCTTCAAATAAAGTTTAATTCACAAAGCTGTACTGACCTGGCAGACCTCTGAGACCTTTGTCCCCAGCTTCACCTGAAATAAACATGATTTAAACATTGGTTAGAAATATTCACTGATCTCACAAGTCCTATAAAAACCTGATGTAGTTACAACAAACCTTTAAGTCCTTGGAATCCAGCAAGCCCTCTGTCACCTGCAGAGTAAGAAGAGTGACTGTGAGTAATATTGTAGTATATTATATTATATATATATATATCTGTATTTAGCAGCCGTGTAACCTACCTTTAGACCCAGGTAGCCCTGCCTCGCCACGGAAACCCTGAGCACCTGGTTGACCTAGAGCAAAACAGTTCATGGAAAATGCCAGGGATTAAATCTACGTCAGTACCAACAGTATTTTCAGTTGCTGCAGGTACATTTGAGATAATATTCAACTCAGTGGGTGTTTTTCATGGGAACAGGGAGAAACTGACCTGGTGGCCCAGAAAGCCCAGGAGCTCCATGTTCACCTAGCACAAAGATGAATATTTATAAGGAAGGAGAATCACTTAACAGCAACATTATAATAGCCTTTAGGCACCTTGAAGCATGTAAAGTAAACAAAAATGTAACATTAGCATTAAGAATTGACACAGACAATAGTGTAAAAATCCCATTAGTCAATATGGTGGTGTACAAAGATTTTATAAGACAAAGATTTATGTTTTATTTATAGGCCTACTTTATAGAAATGTATTTAATTAAATGATCATATCCATGCTGGGTTCATAACCCCACATTCATCATATTTTAATTGTTATAAGTGCTTTAGGGAGAACTGTAATTATCAACATACAGTTAGAACAAGAGAAAAATAAATATATAAATAAAGATTTATTCTACAGTGAAGCTAATACAGAGAAGCCAAATAAGCATTTAGATTAATGCATCAGGAAAGACAGGAGAGATAAAATGTGTACATTCATACTCATGTTGTTTCATTATCTTTAAAGCCATAATTAAACAGCACTTTGAGAGTGTCTTTCTCGCTTAATTAAATGTTTAAAAAGGTACATTTTGTTAGTTGCTACCCCCATTGGCAATGATTGATAAAACGTGTGGTTGTGGTGGGGCGTGAACGCCAGAAAACCTTTATTCTGAAGGGGGACACACGAGAAAACATTTGAGAACCACTGATATAAGGTCAGGACAAAAGCACAAGCAGAATAATTTAGTAAAGTTTAGGACAACAGTTAGGAGGTTAAAAAGTTAAAGAGTCATTCATGGATGAGGGTCCCCTTACCCCTTAGTTTTACGAAGCATTGTTTCTACTGAAGCACTGAGTTAATGCTGGTGTCTTAGTAGAAGTAGAAGTAGCAATATAAAATTGAAATATGTATCATTTTTCATCATTTGTGGTGTTTTTATTCTTAATTCCTATGTGGGTCAATGTGGAGGCTTTAATAGCAAACTGACTCTATGCTGCCACCTGGTGCAGTTTGCAGTTTATACACCATGAGAAACCTTTTGTCACAAGTAAAACAAGTGGTATTTTGATGTCAAAACATTAGACAATTAGATTTTATTTAATGTTTATTTAAATGTAAAAAAAACTGAGTTATGTTGAATGGTCTCACCTTTTGGTCCGACAGATCCCACAGGCCCAGGAACCCCAGGATCTCCAGCAGCACCTGTTTGAACCAAGCACACGACATCCTGTAGTGACACGATCAAGACAGGCTAGGAGGTATTACTACCACTCAAAAACATACAAGTTATGTTACTCTGAGCCTCATACCTTTGTCACCTTTCGGTCCAATGCCTGAATGTCCTGGCTCACCTCTGGGGCCAGCAGGGCCCTCGCGACCCCTGATACCAGGTTGCCCATCCAGTCCGTGATCACCTGATCAGACATTGTACATACAGATTAAACGTCTCACTCTAAATGAGCCAAGCAGTGCAGCTACATCATCAACTGAAGCTCTCTCTGTACCTTGACTTCCTTTCTGTCCTTTAGGACCCTCAGGGCCTGTTTGTCCCATCGCACCCTGAGCACCTGAGGTCAAAGGTCACGGTCAGTAAAATGACATTGTGATGCCACATAAGAGTTCTAAGAAAATGTAAAATACTGGTAATGACTCAAGGAAAATGTTAGTCATCATTCCTCACCTGGAAGTCCAGGGAAACCAGCATCTCCTGTGACGAAAAAAGGTACATTTGATTATGAAGAGAGTCCACAGAAAAAGAAATGCAACACATCAACAGAATTACAACTGAAAAGTCTAAAAAAAAAAAAAAAGATTTCTAGCGATAATAAGATTTTGCTGTCCAACCTTTAGCTCCAGGGTCCCCTAAAAAGAATAAAAAATATACATAAATGAACATAAAATAAACACGACTCATATTGATTAACTTTAAAAATGGGTCTACATTGAGATTTTATGAAAGAAATATGTTTTAATTTCACCTCTAGGTCCAGGCAGTCCTCTCTCCCCCTGTGCTGAGGATGCTACAAAAGCTGAGACAGAAAACAACAATTCAGTTAACATGAACATAGTGTGTGTGTGTGTGTGTGTGTGTGTGTGTGTGTGTGTGTGTGTGTGTGTGTGTGTGTGTGTGTGTGTTAATTTAGTCAGTATATATGCATGTACTGTACCTCTGAATGTTTGTGAATGCATCTCAGTTGTTAGCATGTTCTGAATCATCTTCTGAATATAAGCAACGTCCATGTGTCCTCCACTCATGCCGGTCCCGAGGCCAGTACCACTGAAGCTGGTACTGCCAGCACTGCCACTGGAACTGGTACCAGTGCCGCCAGCACTGCCACTGGAACTACCGCCAGCACTGCCACTGGAACTGGTACCAGTGCCGCCAGCACTGCCACTGGAACTACCGCCAGCACTGCCACTGGAACTGGTACCAGTGCCGCCAGCACTGCCACCTGCAGTACCGAGATCAATGTCATTGCCACCGCTACTGCTGGCACCAGCAGCAATCCCAACTCGTGTTTTGGAGTCTATGCCTCCTCCTCCTCCTCCTCCTTCAATGATGTCATTGGAAGAACTTGAGAGCCGACTGGTATGAGCACTGGCGGCCGAGGACTCTGCCTCCAGGGTAGCCACTCGATTCTTCAGCTTTCTCACATCCTCAGCTGAGAAAGTAATGATAAGATAAATAAAATATAGTACAGTAATATAGAAAAATAGAGTTTTACACAGGTTACGAATGTATCTGTTGCAGCCACGTTCTAGGGTTTGACACGTATCTCTGTGTTATTTCACAGCTTTTATCCTTATTTCACTGTAATTGTCATGATTATTGTTCATCATTCACTTTCAGGTAAAGCAATAATGACTTTAGCAATACAAACAAATGGGACAGGAGTGCATTTGGATTGGCTACCAAAATAAATTATAGAAAGAAACTGAGAAAAGTATGACAACCTTGATACAGAGCAGGGGTTTTGAAAGTCTGACAAATCTGAGATAACAGTGCATTGAGAGGGATGTTTCCATGGAGTCAGTTAATTCGGTATGGGCTACAACTTTTAGCCTATATTTGTTTACATTTTGGCAAATTGGCAGCATTAAAAGTATGCTGAATTAGCTATTAGCTGTCCATGTTTGCAATGTACTTTAGATGTACAGAGAAATATCACGGGATAAGTTTGACACTGAATTGAGCTACAAGAATGTCTTTTTCTCCTTTTTCTAAGCAGATTTTTGACATTCAATCACAATTGACATGGGACTGGAAAGTTTAACTCACATTGGATCTAAAAATATGTGTAACATCAATTAACTCACTGTATGTACGGTACAGGATCAGTAACTGCTCAACAGATTTTGATGCACGCTTTCATACAAGTAAAAATATACCTCAAATCAGAGGTTAAAAGTGTAATTTTTAGGTTGTTTTTTATCACACTTTTCAGGAAAAATCCACACCAAAAACTCTCCTGCTGCAGGAAAACAAACTGGAGTCTCTGATGTCATCAAGCAACAATTTCTGGAGCTGCTCCACTGACAATGAATGCCAGACCCACTTTATGGCAGTGAGACAGTACCCACAGATCAAGTTTCCAAGGAAAGGAGTGGATTTACTGTCTCACGGCTCTTAGCAGCACTGTGAAATAATGCTCACTAGCCTGTAAAAGCTGAAACACACATTTTATTGGTTCAAAAACAGTCAATCCCATGTGATTCACTGCAGAGCAGTGGCAGAGAGTATCTGATGACTCCTCGGGGTTTATCTTTGGGGAGATTTGTATTTTTCCCTATTAAATGTCATTATGTTTTATAAGTCAACATTACCCAGTGCAATGAGCCCAAACAGGAGACCCAGCAGGAGCAGGGAGAGGAGGAGAAGACCGAGCAGCCATTTCCACCAGGAGCAACAGGAGTCGGAGCAGCAGCAAAACCCTCCTCCTCCTCCGAAGATGCCGCTGTCCCTGTGAATCTCTGAAGATGGAGTAAAGAGTTAAAATCCTCGCTGTCAACCACCAAGTTGCTCATCATGTCAACATATATGCTATCAGAAATACCTGCATAGGTGGCTTTGTCTTTCATCACAACTCCAGATGATCCGTCTGATGTAAGAATGAATACAAATCAATCATTTATTTTTATAATAAAAGTTATTTTTTCCTTTCTTAGAGATGTTGTTACCACTCACAGTAAGAGTTGCCTGTCTCCATCTTCAGTGGCATCGTCTCACTGTAGCTTGAAATAAGCTTCTCTTTCTTTATCGAATCTCCCGATAACGAGCCTGTAAAATTAGAAAAACTTTTTTAAACACGGGAAAAGAAGAGGAAAAAGAAAATCGTGATAATAGTATTAATAAGCATTTTGGTCTGCCTGTGAAGGGTCCCTAAGAGGTGAAAAAATAAATACTGGGACAGGTGATAGTACTTCATTAACAGCCTGTATCAGGGTTGCATGGTGTACAATTATGTAAAACAAAATACTTTACTGTATAAATATACTTTACAGCTCGCTGTGGTCATGGGAAGTTTGGGATCCAAACTTGGGTCCGGAAAAAGTTTAGAACACCCTTTAAAGTGAGAGAAAATTCACAGTTTGCCCAGAAGGGGGCAGTTAGTGTCCGACTCACCTCCTCCTATGTGAACGCTGCTGCTGCTGGTGAACTGCTTCCCGCTGTCTTTAGCCAAAATGAGCGTCTCCGTGTCTCTCTTGGCTGAAACGTTCTCCTTTTCTGAGATCAGGAACCTTTTCTTGTATGTGTCATCAGTTTGGGATCTAGTGGCTGATAACAACAAAACAACAACAAGACACTCAGGAATCATTTAAGAATTGGTTTGACTCTGACACCTTTTTATCATATAAAAGGAAATTATTTGGATTTACTTGTAGAGATTCCAGTGCTGACGACACCACCACCATTCGACAGGTTCTTCTGTACGCCGTAACCTGTGACTACAAACACACACACACACACACACAGATAAATGCTCATGTAAGAAAGGTCATATTTTGTGTTTTTTTTATTATAAGTGCAAAGTATTTGATAGTGTCAAGATATTGTAGAACCAGGCTGCGGTACCTCCTACGTTAGCGTTTACGTTGGCTCCACTGGTGGTGAGCACACTGCTCGAAGTGGGAGCCAGATTATTCTGAAAGCCGTAAACTGTAAACAAAAATGAAGGCAGGGTTTGATTTAATTAAATAATGAAACCATAAAATAGCATGCACTTGTCTGAAAATGTATAAAAAAGAAAAGAAGAAAACCAAAACAACAACACATATGGAAAGAAAGAAAAAATAAAAACAAGAAAGAGTAAATGGAACAAGAGCAAGGTGTTCTAGATCAGATTTAAGCATGAAACTGGATAAAAATGTTAAAACTGAACGAAACACAGTCACAGATTCATCAGTATACATATTGTTTTGTCTAACAGTCCAAAATCCAAAGATATTTAATTTATAATGATGAAAAACAGGGAAAGCATTAAGTCCTCACATTTTAGAAGCTGGAACTGCTTGTTATTGGGCAAGTGGGGGCAATGTAAGAATTGTAAAAATCTGCATGATGGACTTTTTTTAGTAGTGGCCCAAAACAATGTATTCTGTTCAATGTTTAACTTAACAACGGCACAAATCAGTCAAAATGGATGTCTAAGGACACAACTGTGGAGATCCTTAGAGTATATTCATTTTTAATGAATCATCATAAGATGTTTACATGACCATAAATTTAAATTTTTGATAGGAAATCACAGTGATGAGAGTCAAAGATCAGTTAAAGAACAACTGAATATTTACCAGAGTGGGCTTGTTTGCTTATTTATTTATGTGTGACGAAGTCCATGTACAGACTTTAATAAAGTACCAGAAGAGGCGAAACATTCTTTACTACACTACAAACAAGACAACGTTTCACCTGCAGGTAACAGGTAATATTCAATATTTGTATTGTCTCACCTGACAGGGACGAGGGTGAGGTGAGGCCAACCGGTGAGGACCCTCCTCCCGGCATGTTGTTGGTGCTGGCCTGGTACGTGTAGCTGCTGGTGTTGCCAGCAACCACGGTGGCGGAGGAGGAGGGCAGCGTGGAGGTGGACCAAGAGAAAGATGGAAGTGTAGCGTCCAGAGTGTCATACTGGCCTGATCTCATAGTATCATACTGGCCTGATCTCACACTGCTGTCATACTGCCCTGATTTCAAACTCATGTCATAGTGTCCTGACTTTACACCAGTATCATACTGGCCCAATCTGACACCAGTATCATATTGCCCTGATTTCAAACTCATGTCATATTGTCCTGACTTTACACCAGTATCATACTGGCCTGATTTTACACCAGTATCAAACTGGCCTGATTTTACACCAGTATCATACTGGCCTGATTTTACACCAGTATCAAACTGTCCTGATTTCAAACTAACATCATACCTGCCTGATTTCACACCAGTATCATACTGGCCTGATTTCAGAGTGACATCATACTGGCTTGATTTTACACCAGTATCAAACTGCCCAGATGTCAGACCGTTATCATACAGGCCCAGTGTATCAATGGTGTGGAAGGCACCTGATCGCACACCAGAGCCAAATGAAGTCTGAACTGCAGGAGAAAAAGGACACAAAGACAGAAATCAAGAGAGCGTAAAGTTTCTCTAAATTAAACCAAATTAAGTTTAATAATTCAGAATGCAAACAACAATGGTAAAAAACATGTGACAGATGTTGTTGCTCAAAATAAAATGAAAAAATGTGTGTATTAATGTGTATTGATTAATGTTTTACACTTTAATTAAAAGCAGCGTCCCAATTAATTAATTACAGGTCTCCTTTACTAGCCTGGTGTGGTAACATGTTCTCAATTAGACGCCGGGTCTGGATTTCATAGAAATTCTTTGGATGTATAAAACCTCTTTAAAGCACATCGGTCGCCCGCTTGAGCGAGTTCTAAGCTGCTTAGATCGCCATAACAAATAATTCCCATCTTAAAGGCAGGTTGAGTTCATTGACTGAAGGAAATAAAAGCCTTGGTTATTATTTGAAGTTTAACGGTAATATTGCTGATATTTTCTTTGTCTGTTGTCCATAATAATTTAGTGCATGAGAGGTACAAACTGAGGCCATTTAAACCATATATCTTTAGGAGGGAGACAGGTTGTCTATGCATGCACAGTATGTGTGACTCTGGTGAGGGTATATTACCTGACTGAGAGGCCACAGAGATGGTCTTGGTTTCCACACTGGCCTTTTTAGGAACTGGCAGGGTTATGGAAGCACTGGAGGAGCGAGTGGGGCTGACGCTGCAAGAGCGTCCCTTCAGCAGCTTCTTCACATCGTCTAGCTCCGTCCCTGTAAAACCACAAACAATGCTCACCAAATATATGCCATAAATAATGCCATAATGTGTTCTTTCAGCTTTCTGGTCCATTTAAACTTGATTGTTTAAGAAAATAAACTTGATTTTGATTATTTAGGAATAAAGGAATTAAATCTCTGTTGTGCTAGGTGTCAATCAACAATTTACTACATATTAAATATATATGTATGTATGTATGTATGTATGTATGTATGTATGTATGTATGTATGTATGTATGTAGCTTAAGAACTGAGATCTGCTAGAGTTTAGCTGGGGATTTCTCCACCATGATTGGATTTAGTTACTTCCTTATTTAATTATGTAGATTTACTAACTGAATTACCAAAAGTCAGTTGATCTGAATGGATATTTTTCAATTACAGATAACAGCTAGGGGAAAATACATTTATTTAAATATTTTACATTTTTAAATTTAGCTTTGGCTTTTAGCTCAGGCTCTCACCAGCTAGCTGTTATTTAATAATTAATGTATTCATAAATAGTGTACATACATAAGCATTAGCAGCAAAATGTGCTTCAAGTATAAAAGTAAAAGGTAGACCGGTCCCTGTGTTATTTTTAATTAATGGATTATTATCAGGTTACTGATGCATTCATTTAATACTGGTGGAGGTGGGACTAATTTCCACTACTTTATAGTGCCGGGTTGTTGGATCTTTAACATTGCATCATACTCTGAGTTGACTTTGTCTATTTGTGTGTAAAATCTTGATCTTCAAAGTACTATATATAGAAATGTTGTATAACATGGAAAGCACAAGTAGGCATACATCAAAATTACACTACAGTTAAAGGTGTTAGGGTTAAGGTGGCACATTTTTTTTTATCAAAAATTAAATTATGGCAGTTATACACTTTAATCAGCAGGGGGAGCGTTGTGACTCTGCACTGTTTTGCCTCAAACGGGATGTGCTGCAAACAGTGACTCATGTGTGCCATTGTTGCCACCACAAATCTGCCCCCTTAACTTCTTCCCCACATGAACACAATGCAAACAAACCCATGATTCTCCTCGTTTCGGTCGCACCCTTTTCTTTTGTGCAGATGTGCACCGTATATCCTGTGTGGGGGGATCTGCACATGTGTTACTAATTTAAATTTCCTGGACGTAAACATGCATGTGAGAGGTGAAAGAGTAGGAATGTCCTTTGTGTAAAATACTGAGCCAAAGCATTTGACAGTAACGTAATTCAAAAAACATGCTGCTCTAAAGTGACCCGGCAGTGAAAACTTGTTCACTATCAGAATGGTTGAGCATGCTCAAATAAAGATGCTTTGTTGCTTCATGAGGGATTGCATAACCGACAGCAAATGGATCAATGTGTCTCAAGTGGTCTTACATCTGCAGGCGGTGGGAGAGGCACTTTGTAATCTGGCTCTGATCTCGCTCTCTGGAAAAAAAATCACACAATGGACAAAGGAATCCTGATTTAATAAAAAAGAAAACCGGGATAGTTCAGAGTCAGATGGTGTAGAAATAATGAAGGGAGGAGGGCGTGGAGAAAAAGCTATTACTGAATACCTCTGCTTTCGCTCCTCCCTCTTGTGGTGCTGGAGCCTGAAAGGAAAACAGACAGAAAAACATAAACACACACAGAGACATGATGAGGATAAAGCTGGAAAAACATAACTAGGTATATAGAAAGTATACAATCTCATGCAGCCATTCTCACATACAATAGACTCCATAATCTTTGCGTGTAAATTCTGGAGAGGAATTAGCACTGGAACTTCCTAGAAGAAAACACAATAGCAGCAGAAATGTTAACAGCACCCTCGCGCACAACGGTTTCCTTTCTCTTTTTATGCTTCTGTTTCAGGCAACCCCATGATGCCAACTGAGTTGTTTTTATTAACAGGATCTCACCATCATAACCTCCTGAGCGGCTGGATATGGTCTTCCTCTCGCGGAAACCTGGCGACAGGCCTCCTGATGAGCCAGCAGTCTGCGCTCTCCGTGCACCACCCGAGGAGCTGGACCTGACCTTTGACACCGAGCTCACAAGATAGCTGCCACCGCCTCTGCCGCCTCCTCCTCCACCACCGCCTCCGCCGCCACCTCCTCCGCTTCCACTTCCGTATCCCTCACCGTCTATGTAGCACCCCCCTCCATCACCTCCTCCCGAGGAGTCTCCTCCGAGGTAAACTCCTGAGGAGGAGCTGTAGCTGCTGGTGTTCACACCTACAGAGGCTGGAGGGGGGGATGATACATGCAAGTTATTTTTGATTTCCTGCAACTGTATCCTCTCTGCAGTGTGAATAAATAAACAGGAATATCCCTGAGTCATTTACTCACTTACTTGTTATTTATATGTGTATTTAGATTTCATGTGACTTTATACTTATATATAGATATATTATATTTATAATATTGTATGTTTCACTGCACTATATTCATCTGACAGCTGTGGTTACAGGTAACAACCATATGATGGCAGAATGCTGAATATACAAAGTAGTTAAAGATCCAGTGTGTAACATTTAGGAGGCTCTATTGCCAGTAATGTAATATAATATTTAGGGATGTCCTTATCAAGGTTTTTTTAGCCCCCAATCTGATTTAAGTAATTTAATATTGAGTATTTTTAGATAATACAGTTGCACAATTCACACTTCAAGTTACTAAAATCAATCCAGTCCTTGACAACTGAATAGCTGTAATCTTGCATTAAAAAACAAAATGCCTTTCCTTATTTTTTTGTATTTTTTTAAATTGTTATTACACAATAAAGTATAAAAATAACAAGATTGTGTTGTCTTGTCGCCCAACATAGCCGATACTGACTATTTTCAGGTGATTATACACTAATTAAAACATACCTTTGAATATTAAATTCCATTTCTGCCAACAGATCCTCCTAAATGTTGAACCTTTAAACTCAATTAAGTGTTGATTATTATTGTAAGCTTTACTCTCCATATATGTTGAACTTTATGATACTTTATGATACTTATACCTGCAGATCAATGTAACATTCATTCAGCTGACCTGCTGTGCACTGACTCTGAGATTATCAAGGTTATCTAAACACAACTTTCCTTATAATAAGTGCCAAATTATACAACTCCTCCCAGGAACCTTCAGATGAATTTACAGTTAAACATCAGTTCCTTTCTTGAAAATGACAGGAAGCTATGGGCAGTGGGGAGGAAGTACTCAGGTCCTTTACTTAATACAAGTAGCAATACAATATTGTAAAAACACTCTATAACTATTATTTTATTGATTAACTGACAGATTGTTGGGTTTTATATAGCTTCAGGAAATAGCCTTTAATTAGCCAATTACCCAGAGTTCACAAGGAGACCTTCACACTGTTTGTTTTGTTTTTGCATGAAAACTAACGGAACCAATTATCATCAATTAGTCAGTGGATTAATTAAATTAATCAACTAATGAATCTAATTGCATACAGGTATACTGTTGGGTAGTTTAATCTACATCAGAGCATCATATTTTCTAAGATAATTCTATTAGATAATCCATAACTTTTGTATATAAAACTTTTAATTTGTAAAGTAACCACTAGCAATATCTGTCAAATACCTGTAGTGGAGTAAAAATGTTCTTACATTAGTATAAAGTGGCAATAAATAAGTGCTTCAAATGTGTACTTAAGAGTAAATGTACTTTAGTTATATTTTCAATTTGTAATGGAGTATTAAATATGAAGTTCTTAAAAACTGCAAGTGATGTGAAATGACACACGAAACCCAGAAACTGAAATTAGTGTTAGTTTCCTCCTACTGGGGGTTAAAAATATAACATCCAGCATCTCAGAACTTGTCCTAACACAAAACCACAACTTCCCAATTTTGGGCCATGAGTGGAAATTTGCTCTCACATGAGGAGAAATAAGTTCCACTGCTGTTCTGGGTTAAGACATTCTTCTCCAAGCCCAGCCCTCCAGCACCGCTGGACATATTCCTGTGATTTGATCCGCTGGTTCCCTCTAGCAACGAGAAGACACACAGCAAAACAAGGAGACGCTGTTACTCATCGGGTACTTCCTTTAGAACTGCTCGGCTATAATTACTGTATTATGCATTTAGTTTGCTGCTGATAATTAAAGCAGAAGAAAGAGACACTCACTTGGCGGTAGAGAAGTCAGTCTGGACGTGGAGGATACAGTTTCTGTCACAACTGATGGCACATGAAATAGAAGTAAAGTTATTACTCTGCGTATACTGAGCAGTTGCTGGGAGGTATCTACAGCTACAACTATGTTATTCAAACTTCTATATGTTAATCCCAGTTGGCAGCTGTTGACTGAGGTGTTGAGTGACTGGTATGGTGATGATTTTCATGCTTCTAAGTCCCACTTTCTAGTACAGGGTTTATAAGCAATAACTAAAGGCTTTATTAACAGATAAAACATGATTTTACAATGCTATATGTATCAGTTATAAGTCTTATTAAGAACAACATTCGGGTTGCCAGGTCGGTGTTTATCCTCCTCCTAGGACAGTGGCTTTGTATTTTTAGTTCATCAGAAGGAGCCTCCACAATCATTCAATCATCAAACATTTACACATAGTAAATAATGGATTATTATCATTATATGAACCCTTAAGCAGTGTTGGGCAGCAACGCGTTACTAGTAATGGTATTACAGTAATACTATTGCTTTCCCCAGTAGCTAGTAGTGTAACTAATTACTAATTAATGTCAGCAATAATATTAAACTTACCTCCACAAAAAAAAAAAAAAAAATTAGTTACACCTCACTTCTGTTGGCACCACCCTACAAATTTGATATCCAATCACATCTTTGGATTCTTTTTTATAATTGTGGAGGAAACGATGGAAACGCTTACATTCAGCGGGTGGAAATATTCCCATTACTTTGATTTTAACAAAGAAAACTGGTTTTCAAAAGCCGTCTCCTGCTTTGATATTTACGTTGACAAAAATGTCTTAGCATGAGAGAGACTTACTTGAGCTTTCAGCCAGATATCGTGGCTTTCATTTGCATATAGAGTTTGCTCAGTTGTCATGGAGATGGTTTAGCTGTTATCATGAGAAATAAAGTACGAAATGACAGCCATCTCTATAAAAGCCCTGGAAAACGAAGTCCAGTAAGTGGACCTTGTTTTGTTACTGATGTTTCCAAAATCACTAATAAACCTTCAGCCTCTTTTACTCTTATTTATGTTTATGTGTCATTTTCTCACTTAAATCACTCACTCTGTCCTTCTAGAGGCAGTTAAACAAGGTGCAGGAATATAGTTTATGTAAATCATGTTGTGTTTATAATGAACTGGGAGAAGATAAATAGTACTAATGACCGCCTTCTTCCACTAGAAGGCATCTTGTTCTCCAGCCTGGTTGAGTTTTATTGGATTCAGTTATGCATAATGTAAATTCCATTTCAGTTTCATGATGCCTCCTTGCTCCTGTCCTCCCTCCTCCTCATCCTCCTCCTTCCTTTTAGGGATTTCTATCTCTTCCAGGATGACGGCTAAAAACCAGAGGTAATCATGCTTTTGCTCCTGTTGCTCCTTGACTTTGAAACAGCTTCCGAAAAAGTCTCAGACAATCCAAACTGGTGCATAAAAAGCATCTTAAAACTCACTTGTTTTGGCTTTTTTATGGTCTTTTTTCTGAACTTTGTATATTGCGTCCAAACCACGTTATCTTGTCTATCTCTTCTTTTTTTCTCTCACTTTCTTTTCTCTCTTCTGTAAGGCACTTTGCAAAGCACTGTTGTGAAAAGTGATATATACAGGAGGTTTACTTTGGTAAAACAAGAAGGAGAACAAGGGGACAACAGAACAGCTGATTATATGTTTGTTTTCATCTAGAGTCCAACGTATAATCAGGCGTTCCTTGACCTCGTCTCAAAAGTCGTTAGGCCAAGATGAGCTGTCCTTTTACAGTCATGACTTAGTGGAGGAAACCCCGGAGGATGACTTACACCCTGAGCCCTGAGAGTGAGGAGCAGAAATGGAAACCTGAGACCAGGGAAGGCATGCCATGATGTTAGTAATGGGAAGCGCCCTCAAAAAAGAGACACAAGCATCACCCAGGAAAATAAGTGCATAAGTGTTTGTGGGTCTTTAAATGCAGATTTACACTATAAGCCAATATTTCTTTAAGCTTTCAGATAATATTTTATAGAACTTTACCACAATGAGGTCTGTGGAAATTGGACCTTACTTTTGGAAAAGACACATTTCTGCTGAGATTTTCAAATGTATTTTTCTGATGCTTTGGGCACCGTAAATGAGAGCCAGTTAGTCTCCACCGTGTCTCCTCCACTTACATCAACAGTGGGGTTTTTTTTGGTGTTTGTAACTTGTGTTTCTATGGTGGCTTCATTTGAAAATGTCATAAATAAGTTCAGAAATCTCACCCTTTTCTTCTGACAAGTCTCCTGAGAGGAAGTCCATCTGTCTTGTTAACTCGTCCATCCCATCTTATCTGGTAAGATGATAAAATGTCCACTGTCATGCAGATGCTGTGCCAACTGCTGTTAAAGTTCAGTTTATTTCTTGACTTGTAACTGTGGTTAAATGGCATTTCAGCAAACATTTAATTGGGAAAACATTTCCTAAGTTATGCGGGGAATGACCTTTAAGCCGCTTGTGTCTGATGTTTACTGCATCAATTTGAAATTTCATCCCACTGAGGACAGAAAAATGTCATCACATTAGTCTTGGGATCTTATTTTTAAAACCCCATTCTAATATTTCAGGAGATACTTGAACAACCAGCTTATAAAGATCTTGAGACAGAAATTCCGCAGTAGGCCCAACATAGACCTCACCTCTCACCTATACTGCCTTTAAAAAGAAAAACCAAATAATTTTCCAGACACATTGAATTCTCATGTGAATGGTGGATACCACAAGAAAGGCCCCCAGAAGCTCTGATGCATCATCTATAGATTTGAATAGAGTTTGTATTAACTTTGTATCTTTGAAGCCCAAACTAACAAAAGAACAAAAGAGGCCAGTGGATCACTGCACAGCTCTGAAAGACCATCCTCTCACCACACCCTGCCAGCCAAGGACATTTAACAGCATGTGCCTCATGTACTGCACACTTTCATTTATAGACATAAGAAAAAAGCAGAAATACTCTTTCCTCAAATCCTGGCTTCCTCAAATCAAAGTTTTCCAGTTTCTTCCACCTCTCAGAAAGGTAAAATATGAGTGAAAGCCAATGAATCATTCCTCGTTACATTTACTACGCTTTGTTACTTAAACACAAATCTTTCTGTTATAGCCTGCAACTGATCTCAACGGCAAATATGAAAGGCTGATGTCACATAAAGCTGGCGGCAAGGTCCTGGCCTGCAGTATATTTAGAGGGATGTAAATAGCACAGCAACAGTACTTGTAAAACTATCCCGAGATCACTATAACAGACTAATTATACAGATACCACCAGGAAAATGATACCTAAAAACACTTTACAGACATGTTATATAAATGTATAAGACTTTGCGCAATTCCATCTAACAAATCCGAACTATAAAGGCAAAAAAAAAAAAAAAGCCCATCACCAAACTTAGTACAGTTGTTAGTGCAGAGATGCATCAGCCAGGTGGGAAGAAAACTCCATCCAGCATAAACAGCTTAAACATAAAGAAAAAGTCTCCAGGTTTATTCCACATGTTGTTTAAAAAAATAAAATAAATCCATACCTTCAGCCAGCTCGAACAACAATCAATCAAATCCGGATTCCTCCTCTCGAGATGGACCGACTGATCCACAGGAGGAATAAAGTGTTTATATGAAGTTGACGCGTCGTGCTGTAGGGGGTGGGTGGTGGGGGGGGGGTTCTTAAAGTCCTCGGTCCTTTTGTGCCTTTTCTCGCAACTTTCCCAGGCAAGTCAAAACAGAGATTTGGGCACCGGTCCGAGCCGCGCCCATCAGCGCTGGAGCTTGGCAAGGGCAGGTGTAGTAGACGGCACGGAAGGCTGGAGCTTAAAAAAAAAAAAAAAAAAAACAGAAAGAAAAAAGTTTAAAAAGAAAAAGAAAAAACAGCGCCTGAGGGAACCAATTAAGTTGTCAGACTCACCTCTGCAGAGACAGATAGTCGACTGTGAAAAAGAAGAGTGATGAGCGCCTCCTCCTCCTCCTCCTCCTCCTTTTGCTGCTTCTGTTTGTCTGCTTTGGTCAACACTTTTTCGAAACTGGGCAAACTTTTTTGGAGGAGGTGGGATTTCTTTTTATTTCTTTCTTTCTTTCTCTTTCTTTATGGATTGAAGGAGTACAACCATCTCATGGTCTGCTGATCTATTGTGTGTAGCAAATCCAGCAGCTGGAACACATCTGGAGCACACATTGGAAGTCGAAACAGAACATTTAGTCTATATGGTTTCAGCCACTGTGTTATTACATAACCAAACAGCATTTTACCACATGCACAAACACTTTTTTAGGGCAAAAGCAGCGTGCAATCTCACTATATTGCAATTTTACCTCCACGTCTTTTGCACAAAAGGCACCTCTGCATGTTTGTGCAGCTGCTGGAGGATCAGTTTTCCTGTTTACAGTTGAGATTAGGGATTATGATACTTCTCATCTGACTCTGGAGATGAAGCATCAGACTGTTTCCACCACAAGCACACTCCCATGTGAGCTGTTTTTAACTTTATGATCATAATGAAAGTTCCCTATCTATTCATTTTGCATTTTGAGCCAAATTGGATGCTTTATTCATCCACTGGCAGCCGCAAGTGGCAGTAGGATCCCTCACCCACCACACCCAGTGTAGACATCTACCCACCCTGCATGACTCACAGTGAGCATGACTCCAATCTGCTCAAATGATGGAAAACAAATGGCCCCAAGGACAGTTTAACGGAGGAGGAGCTGCTCCAACTCACATCTATGTGCAAGCTTGAATAATGCCATATCTAACGGAAAGGGGCTGGTTTAAAACAACAGATTCCTAACTGGCTTGTTCAGCCATTTTTTTTTTTTTTTGGCTGAAAACACACTCATGTCTGTGTTTAGGATAACAGCTTTTCAGAGGAGGGCTTGTTCTCTGAAACAAGGGGGGGGCAGTAGTTTAAAAAGTGCCCAAATTAGGTGAGATTAGAGTTCAAAAGAAGTGCATTACATAGCAAAGAACTTAATCACTTCAGGTTCATCAAGATAATGTTACATATTAATGATTCGCTTTGAAAGTGACAGTAGGATGTTGTAAAGAAACCACCGGCTTTCCTCGGGTAAACCGAGGTGTTACATTACACAAACTGATGGGACAGATATTGTTTTTCCTCATGAAGCTGGCTGTGAAATAATCTCTTCACACATGTGTCTTCATCTGTCTGCTGAAATCTCCTGCAGGCACCATTTCTCTGCCAGTCAGGCATCACTTGTTTATTGTTAGCTATAAAAGATAATATATAGGACAGCTCCAGACGGGACGTTTCTGACAGTTTTAAAGAGATAAGTCTGAGGCTCATCTTTTCATGGATGTCACACTTTGTTCCAAGTTAAGCTGGTAAACCCTCTTTCTGGTAAAAATCTCTCCCGAGAAAGAACAGCAGAGAATAAATTCCAGGAAGGCGGCACTGTGTGTGTGTGTGTGTGTGTGTGTGTGTGTGTGTGTGTGTGTGTGTGTGTGTGTGTGTGTGTGTGTGTGTGTGTGTGTGGTCGAACAAAGGAGAGGCAGCTCAGGCCCTTGACTGGATTTTATCTGTATTTATGTACCTGGATACTTGGCTTAGAGAAAGTGATGTGGAGAGTTTATTTTTCATCTTGTAGAAGTCAAGTAGAAAACTTTTTCCCCAGTAACAGCTTCTAAATTGAGAAGATCTGCAGCTTTTCTTCATCTTTTTAATAATAGCTAAATAATATTTAGGTTTTGGAGTGTCGGACAAAAGCAGCAATTTGATATCATCAAATCAACCTTTAGGAAATTATGATTTTATTTAACATTTTATAGATCTAATGGTTAATCTGTTAATTCAGAAAAGAATAAGTAATTTATAGTGAAAATAAGAATCAGTTGCAGCCTCTTTATAGTCTTAATATGTATGTATTTTATAATTACTTCATTGACCGTGAAAGAAAACATACCCTCATCTCATTCTGGGGAATATTCAGGAAGGATCTGCAATACCCACAATCCAACTAGCACAACAATCAGTAGGCTACAGGTCAAACATTTCAAAAGCACTTTATTATTGTAGTCCTTTCTTCACAGAATACACTCTTTTTACAGTAGGAGAAGCACAGCTGTAAATAATGAAAAAATAACGATGGTTGGATTCCATTTAGCATGCTTCACTTTCAGGGTCCTGGTATTGCTCATGCTGCCTCGCTGTCACACAGTCGTGACTTACTGAGACACTTAAATAGAACTGAACCAACGTTAATGTTATTAGTAACACATGCACTCTATATGACCAATCAAAATGTCTGCTGTGAAAAAGGCTAATTACACCAGACCCAAAGGAGGCCAAAACAGCCACTGCTGCAGTGCACATTTGTTATGAATTAGCAAAGAACCCACATTAATAGGTCGTTTTGTGGCTGTGCCTTAGACGGGCCCTGCGCTGCCATTTAGAAAGCATGTACAAAGAGTCCTTACCACAGCGGCCCAGGTTTGATTCCAACCTGTAACTTCCCTCTGCTTTCTCATACTTCCTCTCTCTTCCCACTTTCTTGTCACTCTTCAGCTGTTCTATCAAAATAAAAAAGCCCCAAAACATAATCCTAAAATTTTTTCAAAAAAAAGCATGTTATGTAAACATGGAAGATGAGGAAGTGTTTGCAGACGGGACACTGGCACCAAATAAAAGGGAAACACAGAGATAGCAGATTGCAGATAACACAGAGTATCGACTGGAAATCAAAATAACCAACTAACCAAAAAAATACAAAACACCTTCCTCAGCACATCACAACTCCTCCACTAGAAAAAGGGACTTAAGAGAAAGATCAGATGTCAAGAATCTCCTGTGTTTAAGACTGAATTCAAGACGATCCATGCAAAATTACAAAATATTCAGACCATATTAGATGTGCAGAGGGGATAGTATCTCACTGCTGACCCATATGTGCATCTTGAGAGGAATTAATAGCCTGCACAAACATGACATGACATAATTTACGAGCGCCCAGCACACACACACACACACACACACAAACACACCTGCATTTGATGAAAGAGCTGGCACCCTCGCTCAGTCTCTCACATAGCCTCTAGATTCTGTAAAATCATACCAATGCTACATTTACTTCATACATCGCCGAGGAGCAGGCACACTATTTCATGTCAACTATTCAAAAGTAAAAAAGCACAGAAAACTTACACATGGTAATTATCTGTATCCCTCAGCTTTGCAAGATTCATCCATATAAAATGTTAAAAATCCCCATTCCCTCGGGTGGGGAAAAGTCAAACTGCCAAGTTCTGATGATCAAGTCTAGGCAGGATCACGTTTTAATTCACACCTTTCTCCCTGCAGCTACAGAGAAACCATGTTTTTTTTTTTAAAGTGCTGGATATCAGCACGAGTCTCAAAACAAACGATGAACACATCAGTTTATGGGAGTTTTAAATAAATCCTTTAATAGAGATGAATCAACTGATGAGAAGAGCTGAATCACAATGTGACTCGACCCTAGTAACGTGGGCAACCGAGTAACACTGCTTCAACAACGAAACTGTCCACAGGCCCACAAAAAAACCTTTCCTATTTTACTTCCTTTGAGGAGTTCATTTTGTGTCAATGTGTCTCCTTTTAATCCCACGAGAACAATCCCATCCAGTACGGCTCTCTCCTCTAAAAACTCTTTATGTATGTACTTCTTCCTTCTTCCGGAGGATCTGTCCTAGGTTTCTGCCTTTTAACAGGCAGTTTTTCCTTGCCCTTGTCGCCAAGTGCTTGCTCATGGTGGTACTGTTGGGTCTCTGTAATTAATGTTAAAGAGTTCGGTCTAGACCTGCTCTATTTGAAAAGTGTCCTGAGATAACTTCTGTTATGAATTGGCGCTATACAAATAAAATTGAATTGAATTGAATTGAATTGAATTGAATTAATTTAATGTGCTAATTTACTTATTATAATATGTATTATTATTAGCAGTGGTATTATTGGGGGAGCAACAAATTAACAGAGTTAATCAGGATATGAAATAAAAGGTAACTGCAATCCATTACAGTTACAGAAAAAAAAGATGTGATGAGATTACAGTTACTTTTAGTAAAAATGGGCATTGGCAGGATAACAATTTTAAATAAGTAAAGAGTAAAGAATGATATTATGCCATGCACATGCACAGTGTTTACATATTACAACTTCCTACAAGTCTCACAACACCTCTCTGGTCTCGAGTGAAACCATAGCATATTTTATAGTTGCAAAATATTAATAAGTTAATACATTTCCCAATTATTTTGTCCTTAAAGCAGAAAAGGGAACAACATCACAGTAAAGTATAAGTTATTACTTCCAGTTGTGAAAATGGTCTATAAGCTACTGCCTGAATTTTCTTAATGAAAAGCAAGTTTTAAAATAAACCCTGGGCAGACACATTTTTATACTAAAAATCTAACATTGTTCTTTTGTCTGAAAGAATAAGCAACATCTTATTGACTTCTTTTGTCTTGTCTTTATTTGCATATATGCCCATATATTAAGTTAATCCGAAAGTAATGAAAATTAATAAACAAGTTATGTTACTTTAATATTGTGATAGTTGGATTTGGTTATTGACTACATTTTCAACAGGTAGACTTTAAATGTATTATTATTTGACTAAATTGCCCCTATAATAAACAATAAACTTGTATCTGTGGTTTTGTTTTGTTCCTTTATAATTGCTACTAGAGTTATTGTGTCTGATGATGGAGCCAAGTCGATATAATGTGCGTTTTATGTACGTGAAATAACTTTAAAACTTCTGTTATGTTCTTTAACCTATCTAGTCGGTAAGAACTGCATTTCCCAAGATCCTCCTCTGTTTCGCGTCATCAAATTCTGTCCAATCGCTGACTTTGGAGGTTTTCTTGAGCCGCAAAAATAAGGAAAAACAGAGAAGTCTCTCTTCGCTTTCACTGGTTTATATATTTAATCAGCGTCAGGCGAAATATCCGCTGGTTGTTCGCTAGTTATCGGGAAGGCGTCCGTCTGTACGTCTGGTTGAGTGTTTGTGTTGGTTGGCTTTCTTTCGTGTTTGTTGAGAAGCTATGTGAATAACGTTAGCTAACGTAGTAACACGACGTTACTGTATCCACAGCAGCAAAAACAACGCTGGTTCACATGAGTCAAAGTGAGTTTAACCGATGGAGATCACTCCCAAATCAGCCAAATTCAAACCTGTGTGCTCTCCACAGTCCAGCCCCTGCGAGTATAAAGAGCAAAAGGTAGGTCGAAGGTCATTTTAATGCATGTTATTAGGGTAATATCAAAACTATTAGTTGTATCAGTTGATTGAACGTGATCTAATATCTGCTATCATGACACATAGAGACCCTGTCTTTTACTGTCATCCCCGCAGCATCATCAGAAGCTGAGTGCCTCACTGAAGGAGAGGCTGAAGAGATCAAGGCGCTCCTTCACCTCGCCCTCCTCTGTGGCCAAACGCCTTTGTGTTGATGAGGAGGAGGAGGATGGCCAACAAGTTTCAGCAGAGACAGTTAATAACCCTCCACTGATCATTCCTAGCATAGATGTAAACAGAAATGAGGCGAGATCAGGGAGTGAGAGATTTTCTGGACCCGTTCCCGAACCAGCACTTCTTCCCTCAAAAGACTTTACACAACAACTAGACCGACTGAGGAAGGAGGTTAAAGACAAGACGGAGACTCTCCGCAGACTCAAGATGGTTCAAATGTACAGAAGCAAGGTATCAGCCCCCTCCGGTTGCCTCTAACATGAAAAAAATGGGGTTTATTTTGCTTAAACTGGACTGAAAGTGGTGATTTTATTTGACTTTTCTTTTGTCTCCCTAGAATGATTTAACCCAGCTCCAAACCTTGATTGACAAGTGGCGGAGTTGTGCTCAGTCTGCGCTGTACGAGCTCCAGTCAGACGTCCCCATAGACGGAGGAAAGGCCAGCCTGTCGGGGCTTATTGACCTCTTTGGTCTGGAGGATGGGATTCTGCACTTTGACCGTAGAGAGGAAGACTTCACTGCCTAATAAATATGCTTTAAAACAAACACACACACATAATTTGTTGCAGAATAATAACTCCAGATAAATATCCTGGGTTAACTAGTTGTTTTATTTGTTGCTGCTATACCATTTTTGTTCACAGCTTAAGGTGTAAATTTCATGTTAAAAGAGAAAAGTAAATAAAATGGGGTTATCTGTTGAAAAGACTTTGCTCAGTAGTGGTTCAACTGATGAAGTAAAGGAAAGTTCTTCATCCTCAGACGCTCAACTTCTGCCCAGAGGAAAGCCAGATCCTCGGCCTGTGCTCTGGCAAGGTCCTCCAAGTTCCTCTTCTGAAGGATTTCCTGGTAGCGCTCCTCTTTTAGAGCCGCCTGGTTTTCCTCTGCATCTAAACAGCAAACACCATCAGTCAGAAGAGGCTCTAAAATCGCCCTTTGCTATGTATTTCATTAGAGCTGGAATTACTGTTTTATTACCTATAGCTTCACAGACGTGTCTCCTCTCTGCCACAGTCACCTGCACATCTGGTAGCTGCTGTTCTACAGTCGTGTTCTTCTTCGCTTTCCTCGCTGCCTGCCTGTTCAGCTTTTCGATCTTTTTTATGCGATGCTGCAGGCTCTGTTGATGAGTCTGAAAATAGAGAATAATAATATGTGTATTAAATTAACGTTCAGGTATGGAAAGTACACAATACGGAGCTGATTACTGAGCTCAAATAGTTACCTTTTCCTGGAAGGTTATGGTTTTCTCCAGAATGGAAACTTGTTTGGACACTCGACTGTCTCGATCTGTCTTGTTGAGATACTGGGAACAAATGGGAATGATTGGCGTGTATCAAGTGAGAACTTGGAAAAATACAATATAGATAAATACATGAAGTGTCTCAACAACCCTCGCTCCTGTGATGAGAGATCCCACAACATTAATGGCAAAAATGCATCATCATAAAATGTTCTCAGGATGCTTTTGTTTATATTTAAAGTTTTTCTCTCTCATGTTTCGGGGCCTAAACAATGACAGGAAGCTGTGTGCCACGCCTGAGCGGCGCTACCTGAGCCTTTTTCCAGAGGAAACTGGCATTCAGGCCTGAAAACGTGTTTTGTGTGTGCCATGCTCATCGACTTGTTGAAATTAAGATGATGGATGACTCATATGATCTTCATGTTTTCTTTCATTGCTCAACCACCACCTCCCTGTTGTTTTTTATATCACTAACTCATGAAATTCCTTGTGTTTTGTAATGTGTGCTAAGGGGTTAATGGATTGCAACCAGGAGAAAAGTATCCAGTGGTCTGTATTTAATTAAAAATGCCCGTTCACGCCTCAGATTGACAATTGCTGCCAAATAAAGCAGAGAAGCTTTTTCTGTTTTCGGTTTCTGTACTAGAATCTTAAATCATTGCAAAAAACATGGCTGATATGTTAAAACAGAGATAAAGAAAGCATAAGTACAGCTCAAACTATTGGGTTGCAGGAGTTTTAAAAGATATAAAAAGGAGGGGAAAAAAAGGGTGTGGAGTCTGCCGATCTACACAGATTCCCCACCCTATTTGTGTGTGTGTTTGTGATAACAAAAGATCACCCATCTGTTCTTAGGGATGGTAACAATTTTCTGCTCACAAAACATCTGATGCTGCCAAAACCAAAATACCTGCCTTGATATCACTGACTGAAGTTTGGCCAGAAATGCTAACAGGTTTAAGGTTTCACCCCAAAAGCCGACATGTCATCGCTATTTCAGGCAGATGCTGAACTTTTTGAATTTTGGGAATTACCATGAATTATGTAAAACGTAAAATCTGTTCACTATCTAGTAGAATTATTGCATAGAAAAGAGTTATTTAGTGCTTATTTCCTTATTGAGGCAAAGCCAGCATTTGATTTAGAGTAAAAAAGTCTAAAGAATAAAGGGTGTTCTAATAATTACACTCACATCTTGTTGGTCCTCAGTGAGTCGTAACATCTGGATGTCCCTCGCCTTGCTGTTGAGGTCCTCTATCTGCATCCTCATCATCTTGTGCTCCCACTGCAGCTGGATGATGCCCTTGCGAAAGTCTTTGCACTCTACCATGGAGGCTATTTTCTGCTCTCCAAGCGTCTGATTGTACAGATATTAATCATTTGACAGACACATATTTGTAAATAGATCCACCATAAGAACAAACATCCTTGAAGAATCTATGTTTTGTAACAAGTTGTGGTATCTGTACCCTGATGATTCTGTTGAAGTCCTCCACCACGCTCCTGTGGGTAAGTACAGAGTCAGTGTAGTCAGCAGTCAGGTCTGTGGTAGACAGCTCCACTTGGCCCTGTTTGAGTATGACCTGGACCATGAGGTCAGTCAGAAAATGGTTCTTCTCCTTATGCAGACTAGAAGAGAACAGGACAACAAAACCCAGTAAAGCACCATTCTCTACCACCATGGAGAAATAGAACACAGGTTACAGGTTACCGACAGTGAGATTAAGACTTGTGCCATCCTCTCAGGTCCTTCCTATAATCTGTCATACCTCTCAAGTTCATTAGAGATATTTTTAATTTCCTGTTGAGCAGCCTTATCCTCATCTCTCCTCCTCTGCACAAACGCCTGCATCTCAGCAAGAGTCAAAGCTTTTACTTTTACCTGCAAAGGAAAAGTCAAACAGTGAGGGGACAACTAGACACAAGACACAATAAAAAAATAGTTCAGTTTAATAGCTGGGCTGAGCATGATGTTAAAAAGTGAAAACCTTTGAAAAATATGCAAAGATGGAGAAGCTACATCTATAACTTGGAAAGCCTTGTTCGTGAGTGCAATTAGAAAGATTTATCTGGAAACAGACACTTTCTGTTTGTCTATAATCCCAATCTTTAACCTGTTCTCACCTTTTGCTCACTATCTACTTTCGTTCTGCGGACAACACAAAACCTCTCCCATATCGATGGGTTCAAGCCTTCTGGCATATTCTCCGGAGCATCCAGCTCCTCCATGGCCTGCAGCATTTTGCTAAGTGAATCGGGAGCCAGAGAACCGCACAGACGCTGCTCTTTCAACGGATTGGAGTTGTTGTCAGTTTGGGTCCTCATCTTTTGAACCCTGATGCATAAAAGATTGTGTGCTGCAACTGTTAAATCATTTACAACTTATAATGCTGATATCAAATCACGTAGCTTTCTACATATGAAGCTATGAGTCAGAACAACTGCATTATATTTCATTAAATGGCGAGTATTACAAACCTGGGTCTACGCTTGAATAACTTATATAGTTGATCAACCACATGAGTTGGTATATCAAAGAACTCCTTCCTGAATTCTTTGTCAAGAGCCTTGAGAGACATGGAGGGATATTATATTATGTATGGTCACCATCACTTAGAGTCACAATGATTTTACTATTTTTACCAGCTGGCTTACTTTGTCCTCAGCTACAACTCTATCATAGGTTTCATGAAACAATTCTACTTCTTCTTCATGTTTCTTCATCTCCTCCCCGATTTCATCCTGTCAGAGAAATATATGTGGATGAGATACGACTGGCAGTCGCGAACCCTGAATAAATGACCGTGCAGAACAGGTTAGCTCTTGCAAGACACGCCTAAGCGATGGTAACATTTTTATACTAGAATTTGGAACAACACCACTACCATTCACTCAGCGTGTCTCAGAAACTACAGAATCTGAAGCTGGCAGCCATAAATTCTTTCAGCATTACTGTGTTTGAGTTTTCTGACCTTGTGTGCCACAGTTTTTTCAAGTTTGAACTTGAGCTCCAGCTCTCGGTTTCTCATCTCCTCTTCTAGGAGGACTGAATAGATGAGATAAGTAATCTTGAGCTCTTCCTGTAAAATACATAAAACACAACATTAAAGAGGATGTTTTTTAAGGTGTCACAGACACAAGATATCACATCGCACAATTATCTGAAGGAGGAAACCACAATGAGAAGAAAGGCCCCTTCATTATGTGTGAGGGAAATGAGAAAATGGAAACAAAAGGAAGCAATGTGATGCAGATTGACTTGAGTCTGTCCATGTGTCACATACATGTAGTGTTTGTCTTTGTGTGTGTGTGTGTGTGTGTGTGTGTGTGTGTGTGTGTGTGTTGGCTCACCTGATATATAGCCATTTCACATTTCACTTTCTTTTCAAACAGCTTTGTCAAAGTCTCATCAAACTTTACAGTTGCATCTTTGGTGGATGCCAACAGTTTTTTCATTTCTGTTTCCAGTGTCTGCAATTACACAGTTTACTAGATGACTTATATTGATCACTGATCAGAAGTTAGTAATATTTGTAATCACTGCAAAGCAGGACTGTGATTTATCAACTGTACCTTTCTGTGTGTCTCCTTCTCCTCGATCAAGTCTTTGGATTTCTTTTCATACTCTTTATAGACTTTTTTCTCCTCCTCACTCCAGTTGATGCCAGGTTTAGTCAAAACAAACTCAGGCGGAGGTATTTCCTGTGGAGTCAATTCAATAGAAAGTATGTGACATTCATGCTGATTTGTCTAATTCAACTGACACTGACTAGAAAAGAATTCAAGTAAAAAAAAAAAAAAAAAAACAAGTCATAATTTGCCAAAAGAGAATGAACAGTGTCCTGTGTGAGTATTAAGGAGTTCATTTTGGCTGTAGTGAGATGTATTGTATATGTCATAAGAAATGAGTTCAGAGGTAGGAAAGGGTTTTCTTGTTTTGTGTAAACTCTTTGCATACTATCTAATTAGATAATAAATGAGCATCTAATAATGGAAATTCATCAAAATCCAAAAAACACATTTACATTATGGCAGTAACCAACAATCATTTTAATTATTAATACAACTTTTGTTAATTTAATAAGAAAGCTCTTTAAATCAGTCTTCAACATTTAAACTAATACAGACAGAACAATCTGAAATTCCATGTGTGTGTCTCTGGGATCAATCTATTACAGTATTAGTGCTTTAACAAAAATGTGAACATTTTGACACACCATTTTCAAGATGTCCTCTTTTTTCACTTCAAGCACTCCATCCATCATGTCATCAAGAGCCCTGTCTCTGAAGGAATCACCCTGCAATAGAAAGACACAAACCTCATCAATATGACAGAACTGAACTACTTTTGTTTATGACTTGCTGCGTATGCTGCATATCACATTGTCATAAGCCATTAATATATTTCATTTCATTCAGGTAAAGGACTGTTAAATGTACTCTTACATAGTCAATAATCCTAGATGTAGTTTTCATATATGGAAGTATCTGAAGAATTTGTAAACAGCGACATACAAGAGTGTGAAAAACAAAAACAAATTTATAATGGCAGCATACCTTGGCAGCCAAACGTCTTTGCTCTTCCAACTTCTTCTTCTCCTCCTCCTCTTTCTGTTCTGGGGTGAGGTACTTTTCAGCTTTTATCTAGAGTGGGACAAAGGCGCATATCTCTCTGGTGAACTGTGAAAAAGCCTCTCATATGATGATAATCACATACTATTTCACAATTTGCTAAAAACAAACAAACCACAAAATAGTTCAGGATGTACACTTTGTTTGTTGAACTTTCTGTGAACTTTGTCAACTGTTTAAATGTTTCATGCGGAGGTCAGTAACCTCAGAATCGTCCACGGTCAGAAGCCTCTCTGGCTGCTCGTTGGTGGTCAGGCTGGGTTCCCACAGCCTGTCATTCAGGTCCAGCTCCAGCTTGATCCCCCTGATGTGTCTGTTCCTCTCCCTCACACGGTTGAGCTCCTGCAACTTCTGCCTGTGCACGGCCTCAAAGTCAGCGTTGAAAGCGGTCTTGATGCAATAAATCACATCCTGCATTCGGAGAGGAGTGAAAAAATACTTTTTGTGATCATGACAATATTCATGTATGACAGTTCTTATTAGGTAAGTCAATTAGGTGTTCTTTATCTAACTTTGCTTTTTTTGTCACTTCTTGCTTAAGTGTGTGTGTTGGTCACTGTTTTAGAAATATAAAGGCGTTATTATAACACTTTCGCTGAAATACAACCGTTTTTGAACAGGTTCCCACCTGCAGCAGAATTATCTGGTTTATCCTCTGTTCTGTGGTTTGCAGGCTGAACTGATCGTAGATGTAAGGACTTGAATATCCTAACTGAGTGGAGAAACTTCCTGTTACAGCAGCACTCCCTGACTCATGGTCTTCATCCTCCTGCTCTTCCTCCTTCGCACTGGTTGTGTCTGAACATTTCTTCAGGTTGCTCTGCTGCAGTTGAAAGGTGGGGAAAAATAGAGTGAATCAGAAGGCTGAAATAAATGTTACGTTAAATGTAAGATTATAAACTTCATCACAAGAATATTGCAGTGAAGAAAAGTATTTTGGCCACACAGCCATAAATCTACAGAGATTTCAACACCGGTGGACTGGCACGTATTCAAGCATTTTAAAAAGCTCACTGTTGAACAGTGAAAGGTCACACATAGAACTATGATTCAAAACATCAAATTATTTTCCAGCTGTAAAACCTATTTTGACTTGGTTTTGCCATATAATGTATTGCCAGACAGTAAAACCCCAACAAACTGAAGAGGCTCCATTATCGCAGCTTTTAAAAAATGGAGGATTGTTGATGCGTTGCTTGCTGTGACTTTTCATGCTGCCTTTCTGTTTCACATTAAAAACAGTCAACATATCATCTAGCTCATTCTAACTGATTACATGTGCTTCTCTTTGCAGTGTTAACCAGAATCTAAACCACAAACTGTTCAGGCCTGTGGACTAACTTTGCTTACGGTGCAGGCAGCCATTTCAAACTTCCTCATATTCTGAACCCTGCGAAGTTCTTCCACCTCTTTCTCGGTTCGCTCTTTCAGAGGGTAGTTCTTCACCTCATGTTCGGAGTGAAAGGCCTGTGGTAGACAGCCAGAAGTGATTTTAAACTCTTAGTGCAACATGCTGTAATAGTATGTCTCAGTGCATGCTCCTAAGCCGTTTTACCTTAATGGCCTTGCCTTTGACCTTCATAGAATCCCAGCATTCTCTCTTCAGGACATCACGGAGGTAACATTTTGCTAAAATCTCCAGCTGGATTTCATTTCTCACCTACAATGTGACAGCATTAAGAATCATTGCTATCATAACCTTAAGGCAAAATTAAAGCTGCATTACATTCACATTCAATTCAATTCAATTCAATTCAATTTTATTTGTATAGCGCCAATTCACAACAGAAGTTATGGCAGGACACTCTTCAAATAGAGCAGTGTGTGTGCAGTACCCGAGTAACTTCCTGTTCCACCATGACCTCCAGTCTCCTCTGCTCCTCAACATCCAGGTTGAACTCCTGTTGCTCCAGACGCTCAATATCTGGGAGGTTCTCATTTTCGCGCATCATCTTCTGGATCTAACGATACAGGAAACATAGTTCAGCTGTCATATTGTTTGTTGGATTTCTCTGTGACTTGTTTTGTAATTGTGCAGCTTCCTCTAATTTAAGCCTGAACCTGAAAATAAAGGGGTGAGTTTAGAATAGGTAAACTGTTCTTGATAAAAGACTGATGATGCTTTTATTGGAATACATTCAATTAAGTGTTGACATTAGTTGACTTTATCATGGCTTGGTATTGTTTTATATATTCCACATACAGTTTTTATCCTTTAGCTTGAGTGCCCCTAATTGATTGTGTGCGTAAGTGTTGCCCTGGTTAGTGAGCTGCTATGTATAATTACCTGGATTGAAAAGCACTTACCAAACATGTTTAATGATACAGCATTTGTGCTTACATGCACTGTGGGATGTTGTTTTGTCAGCAAGTTTTATGTTTGTCAAGACTTTTTTCTTGCTAAAGAGCTTGAGTATCTTCTTAATTAAGAGGTAAAATAACAAATATGTAAAAAAAAAAAAATCACTTACAGTGTCACGTAACTCTTTGATGGTTTTCTTCAAGTTTTTCTTTGTCTCAGAATATTGTTCATTTTCTTCTTTTACAGCCTGTTTAATATGCACAAATTGAAAACAAGTGACAACTCCATTATCGAATCAGTTAGCTCATGTCAACTTCACAAGACCTCCCCACCTTCCTACAGTAAGTTAATGTAAATGACAAACTTCATGTTAATTATGATACATTTGACAACATGGGAAAATAAAATAAATGATATGCTATGAAACACTTCATCATTCAACATGATGCAACTTGATCTAAACAGGTGTCCTCACAGAACATGTGAGTCAGATTACAAAGCATGTTGTAGCATAAAAGCAGGCTGGAAAGTTCCTCAGCCCATTTCCCATGTGTGACTGTCAACGAGGTGCAAAACCCACAATTCAAAGACTGCCACGCCTTCAGTATCAATTTATTGTTATCAAGAAGCTTTGTCAGGTGACAAAGTACTTAACATTTTTTTTTACAAATGCTTATCTGCTTTACTTTCCCATTTGCTAATTGGTTGACTTTCTCACTCACTGGGTGACGATAAATCAAGCTGTTGCACAGAGAAACTGTGTGCCAACAGCAACAATGCAAGATATCACACACAGGTGCAAAGGGCACTTTCGTAACCCTCCACCTGCAACGATGTAGAGACACAAGACAAATATCTAAACATAGTTAACATTATCCACATCTTATGCCACCACTGCAAATATTCAGCATGTTAGTCACTAACCGCCTCTCGCCTGCTTTCCAGCCAGGTGGAGTGTGAAGGTGGAGCAGACAGCAAGCTGTTATAACTCTCGTCCTGCTCTGTCACATCCACAGTCTCTTCTGCAGCACTGGCCTACAAAGTGTTAACAACACATACAAATAATGCACAGATACAGATAATAATAATAATAATAATAATAAAGAATATAATAATAATAAAAATAAAAGCATTTGACAAATTGCTAAAATGTTAATCTAGTCAAGTAATGAATGAGGCCTTTGTATAAGCAATAAATTATATCTATTAAATTGTGAAATATTAATTCCAGATTTAGACCACAGTGCCTTAATTAAGAACAGAAAATGTTGATTATGTTTCATGGAAGCCATTCAGAAACAAACCTTTTTTTACAAACAATTCACATTATCATTACATTCTTCAGATTTACTGGCGTACCTCTCCCATTTATCACCTACAATACCAACGCAACCCGCTGTCCAGTACAGCAGGACAATATTCTTTTTATTCTAAGTCTGTCATACAATGTTTTGGAGGGGCATTTATTGAATCTTATAATCATTTTGGAGGTGGTAGTTTGAATTATACTGAGCTGGTGCTAATGTTTTCCTTCCATTTTCCATCATTTACCTGACTTTCCTCTGGTTTTTCAGTGCCAGTGGGAGACCCCTGGCCCCACTCAGACAAGCCCTTGAGGACAGGATTCTCCTTTTTGAATGTGTGCATCAAGAAGTGAAACATAGACTGGCTATAGTGAGTAGCTTCATTCACCTTGCCAGCATCCAAACCTTTCATTCTGTATGGAGCCATGGGAAACACATCAGAAATACACAATGAGAGAGCAGATAAGAATAGCCATTTTATATTTAATTTTTAGAAGACAGACCTAAAATGGGTCAACAGTGTAGAAGAAGTAAAAAAGAAGTGATATTCTACATATGTATTATCGTCAACAAATCCCATGAAAAAAATCAAACTAACAGTAATTACTTTGTCTCTATAATTTCTGACTTCGCAACCTCGTCTGTGGCATGCAGCACCAAGCCCAATATGTTCCTACTGAAGATGTAAATCTTTAAAAACAGGCCACAAATTCTTCTTTTATTCTTTACAAAAAGGTTTTAAAGTTATTTCACAAAACAGGTGGGGACTGTATATTTTAGCAAATGTTACTCAAACAGGAGTCAGTAGTTTCTAGCTGTGAATTCAGTGCACTAGTGAGTTTTTATGGCAGCAGAACCACATATATTGGATTGACTCACAATAAACCACAGCGCACGTGTTGATCAAAATGAAGAAACAAGTCACCCATCGTAATGGTGTGACTCATCTATATGTTTATAATAAGCACAGAAGAATAAGACATATAAGCCTTTAGCTACACAGCCAATACTTGTACTTCAATACAATCACAAATAATTGGTTTTCTTTGTTATCATGGGATTTGTTGTCCAAACAAACAAAAGAAAAAGGAGTATATCACCAGACCTGTCCTTTAAATTCACATAATATCAATTATTTCATTATTATCAACAATCCCTGGAATATTAAAACAACAGTGACTTAAAATAATGGAAAAGTAGTAAGGAGAAGAAAAGGTTTTTAAAATTCAAAACAAAAGCGTGCGGGACCAAGCAGAGGAGGCAGATGTGGAATGTGAGTGGGATCTGATTCAGCGCGGAGACTGCTGTGAAGTTTATTGGATCTTTGTTTTCCTGCGGATTATGACCATGATCCCCCTGAACCCACCACTTCAGTTGTATTTATTTACTATTGTCCCTCATATGAAAGGCAAAGAAAGGAAAAATAATGTGTTATGTAAACACACTGCACAAGAGTGACAGCCCTGCTGCGAGCAACAGTTCCCTCTAGTGTACACAGCAACACATTATGTAAGCATGACAGGCTGCTTGCTGCTGTACCTGAGAGAAGTGCACACAAAGGAGCCATCTGTAACGCCAGTAGTGAGGAGTGTCTGACTGTCTGCAGTGAACGACACACTCCGGACTCCGCCAACACGGCATGAATGACACTGCAGCTCAATGTACCGCTCCTGTAGGTGCAGCAACAGCATCGTAATACACAACAACAGACAATGGAAACGTGACTCAAATGTTTACAAGAAAAGAATAAAACTAAATAAAATGAGCTCCAACCATGGAAGCAGTTTCTCGGATGCGTAGTAGTCCATCTCGGCCCACAGAAGCCAGCCACAGCTGGTGAGGAGACAGAACGAGAGAGGCAGGACCCAGAGGATGACCCCTAACTTCCTGCTCTGGTTTCAGCTGGACCACCTGTTGACCAGAGACACCGTCTGTGTCCTGGACAGAAAGATCACAGAGTAGGATAATGATTAAATATCTGTTAATACACCAATTAAGAACACAGACCTAAGACAACTGCTTATATTAAAATGTGCTATATTTTAAAATACAAAGACTTACAAAGATCTTTCTATAATTGTATCAACATTTCAGGTAGATGAAGACAGAGAATAAGGATCATAAGATATGTTAGGCAGCAATAAACCTGAGGAAGCTGAAATCGCTGAAGAGTTTTCTTCTTGTGGCAGTAAGCAAAGACCTCACTGACTCCCAGAACACAGGATTTAAGTGGATGAGGCACTTCGTATCTGGACACTTCGAGGATGTGAGCAGACAGACAACCATGTCGGTCTACACAAGCTGGACCTGCAGGTGGGCACATCATAAATATATTAATCAGTAAATAAAAATAAAAATAAAAAATATTAGAAACAGTCAGGCTCCTATTTCTGTTTAGTTTAAACAATGCCCGTCCATAGCGACAACTACTACAGTCTGTTAATCCTGCATCTACACATCTACAATAACACCGAGTCTTCTTCGGTAGTTGGCACTTTTGTTTGGAGAACAGAAGTACTGTATCAGCTTAAGCGTGTATATAAAATACACCACATATAGAATGGCTCTCTAAACACGAATATAACAATACGTAATTAAATTGTGTTTTAACCAGATCTTAAGAGGTTTTATCCTCAATTGATTATTACCAAAGTCATTATCACTGGTGGTTTTAACTACCATGTAAATAGAACCTTAGAAGACACTGCAGCCATGTTTTATAACCCTCATTTATACTGTGTCACACAGTATAAATCTGCCGCCTCACCTTAGACTTAATGTTTGCACTGTTCTCTAGAGACCTGTCTCATGGTCTATCTTGTTCAACATAGTTTCCCAGACTGTATAAACAAAGGGTGTGTTGTAAACTGCTCAGTCATTTTTCTCCCTTTTTAACCGTGTACAGTAATAGTATACAGTTTAACCTGTCTAAACATTTGGATTGAAATGTCCAGTTGAGTACTATTAATCGGTTATGCTAATGTCCCTGAATACGGTTTTGGAAACAACACTGAAGTCCACTGTCAGAGCATCATCAAGGATGAATGATTAGATTCCCAGTTTTAAAACAATAAGAACAGAAGGCAAATTGAAGTCCAATAAACTGCAACTTCATTTTTTACTACTCACAAATTTTGCAATCTAAAAGTAGGGAAGGTCATTATTGCCTTGTTAATTTGGCGTTTGGTAAAATATCATCAATCACCCTGTAAACTTTTCCTTGCCTACAGGAGATGATTCATTGACTGCTGGTTGCAACATAAATTCTTCTCTTTTGTCCAAACATCACGCCTCCCAAGTCTGCAGTGGACCTCCCTAGCCTCTGTCTGAATTAGTTGAATGTCTTTACGTCAATATCACCACCACATCTTATGAATAATGTGTCACACATATCCTCTATTATAAGATAGCTCTCTCTCCTCCATCTGTGCCATACCTGTAAGGTCCCTCGCAGGCAGAGAGAGCACTGTGAGCAGGTTACCATCATGATTTTTGCCCTCCTGACCAGTGCACAGGGCAAGAACTTTCACCTGCTCACTGTCCCTCATGCACTGAGTGGAAAGTGATAAAACGGGTCCAGGAACAGCTGGAAAATAAAAGCCAAATGACAAAAGGATGCTGGTGAGCTTAAACTTTCAAATGTTAAAGTAAAAGAACAACAATTTTCAATATATCTGTATATTATTTCTAAGCTAGACTGAACTTTGCAATTATATGTCATTGACAGTGTTTTGGTATGTACAGGAGAGCTGTAACATATCTAATCAATTATATCACAAAGTGTTAAAAGGAATATCTACCTGTGTATCCTATGACTGAAAACCTCTTTGATGGCTTTGCATCTAGTACATAGATATGTGAATCCGAGGCACCGGTGAGAAGGTAGTGCCCTATTTGATCAAAACTGTAAAAGCCCAAATACACATACACATACACACACGCACACACACACACCACATACACAGACATACAATATATGCACACAAAAAGATTGTAACCATTTAATGTGACATTTTAATTTGCTGACCAGAAGTGGAGGAGCAGTTGTCCTCTCTGGGTTTTATGGGTAGAGATAACTCATGCTTCTACTTCAAAAATGTGTGATAAGATACTTTATCACAAGTACGGTGTTAAACTGAAAGTCTGTGGCATGACAGGGATGGAGGATACTTGCACTAGGTGATGCACAGGAGAGTGGTAGAGATGAACCTGGTGAACCAGGCGAGGCTGCTGCTCCCTGTACAGGTCAACGAAGAGGACATTTCCTGAAGCTGTACCAACAGCTGCGTATTGTGCAATAGGACAGCAGGCCAGACTTGTCACCTAAACAGGCACAGATGACAAGTTTTAAATGTATTTTTAATTCTGATAAATTTAATGATTTGGTTTAAGTAATTTCCACATGCTTATAGAACATGTGTATTACTGTAATGTAGCTCAACTGATATATTCTGAATGATCATATGTTGTGAATCCCACCTCAGTTTGAAGAGACAGGGAACCGAGGTTAATGCCATCTGCGGTCCACAGCTGCAGTTCTCCAGAATCCCTCACTGACTGCAACCAGCAAAAGCACAAACATCAAAACTCACTTAAAAGACACTGACCTAAATTACACATGCCATCACAAGACACTGTAATTATTGAGCAACACAAATGTTTTACCACACAAATGTTCTTCTCAGTTTGTGAAAAAGCTGCTGCCACAAAGTTGCCACTGGGAACATCCAGGACCGTCACAATCTTGTCTGACTGGTTTGGGTTCAACATATAGATTTGGCCCTGAAAAACAAGAAGCCTGTTATACTCTCAGTACATCTTCTTTCTCACGTAACATGTTATTATTTTATAATGTATAATGTGTCACACTATGGTGCATTTAAATACTTACTGTATTCGAAGATAAAAGTAATGTTTCATAGTCAGGGGAGTACATCACAGCTGTGACAGGTCCTTCTAATTGCCATGTTTTTTTTATGTCAATCTGAGTCCCTTTGATTTGTAGACAGTGCACCACGCTCTCCTGTAAAACATTAGCATTTTAAAGTGTTCTTAAATTACAATTGAGTAATTGAGAATTTCTGAAGCCTGAAATCAATCAGATCATTGGATTACTATACATTATTCTTTATTAAATTTGAAGGTAGCATACAGATGTATGAAGATGTTAATGGTCTTTTACCTTTCCTACAGCGATCAAACCATTGTTGTTAAAGGTTAAACCTTTAAAGTTGCTCTCCCTGAGTTCAGGGATTGCATCAGCAGCTGAACAAAAGTGAAACACAAACCAGATATCAAATGTATTTTCTATAGCCAAATAAAATACAATAATATATGGAAGACCAGAAATACTCCCAGTGAGTTCTTAAATATCAACCACCAGTGTGTGCGTGTGTGCGTGTGTGTGCGTGTGTGTGTGTGTGTGTGTGTGTGTGTGTGTGTGTGTGTGTGTGTGTGTGTTTACTTGTGGGGTTGAAGAGGACTGTGACAGAGACGTTCTCAGGGTCAACAAGAAGCAGAAAACCTTCTGCACAGCCCACATAAAGCTCTGATGTGGCCGTCCAGCAGATGGCAGTAGGAGTCAGTCTGGCTTTGGTGCAGAGTTTAGTCTGTGCAAACACATGTGGAGTGGGGTAACAGTTTACATTTTGTCTTTGTTTGTGTGTCTGTTAACAAAATAGTTTCCCTAACAAATAGATTCATGGATCCAAAAAAAAAATCAAATCTCCAAAACAAACATATTAACTGGTTAAAGTGTATTTATTTTGGCACTGTTACAAATACCACAATGCTTTCTGTCCTTTCTCCCATGAGCCCACATATGGCTGATGGAGCCATCTCTGGACCAAAATAGGGCAGTTTGTCACTGACAGTATGAGAGGTGGGCACCAATTTCTCAACAAAGGAACCATCAGTCGCTGGAAGCTCTATCACACTGCAATGCAACAAATACGACATACACATTAGTAATATTGTTTGACACTTAATTATCTAGATTATGCATGTTTCATCAGTCCCCATTCCACTTGCTGCTTATTGAATGTCAAGGATAAATAATTTCATTTATAAGTTAATTCATATGCAATGCACAGGCAATTTCATGTGCATATATCAATTTAGTTTTTAACTACTTGCTTGTGAAGCCAAGTATGCATTTACCTTGGTTTCAGGACATTCAATCTGGCACTCTTCTCAATATTCCAGACAGTGAGGGATGTAGTGCCCAAAGCACAAAGCTGTAGCCAATTCATTGGGTTGAACACCAAAGAAATGACATTGTGCCCAGCTTGTGGTTGTGCACAAATAGGAACAGCTTTTTCCCAGTCCCTGCATCACACAGTCATGGTTAATGTAACAGAGCTGTTCAGCCTAAATAAACATAGTTGGAAATGTTAAGCGCACAATACAAGATAGTGTACTGCTTTCAGTGGCTTACCACACTGTTATGGTGTGGTCTGGAAGAGAGGAACAACTGCCCAAATAAGGACCACCATCACTTAATGTCAGAGATGTGTAGTCCAGTTGTGCTTTTCCTAGAAAAAGAATTAATGGTAACTATTTAGGATTTGTGAGAGAGAGAAAAAATGTAGGACGGATGCATACAAACAGACAAAAATAACTCAATACATATTGGAAGAAAATTACAGGAAATACAGAGATCTCAGCTGGGAGAAAAGATCACATTACCTTTTAATTCATTCTTCAACTGAGACTCAGGGAAAATGTACACAAATATAGATGGTGATAGCTTTTGCTCAGAGAAAGCAAAAATCCCATTATTGCCATTGGCTGTCAATACACCAATGCCTCTGCCAGGACTCTGAAGCACACTTTGCGTTTTTGTCTCCAGGTTCAGGAAACAGACATGGCTCCCGCATGGATAACATACTGTTTTATTGTCGACAAACTCGATACTCTTGTTTGTAAAACCTTGTATCCACCTGGAGGGAGTAAAAAGGCAAAATATTAGATAGAAGGTAGCAACGGTAGCTTAAGTAACGACATGGTGGGTTTTTTAAAACAACGCTGGTGAATTGTGTTTTTATGCAAGCTTAACTGCTATGAACGACTGTGGCTAACACTGTATATTGAGGGTGTATATATACGAGTCTACAGAAGCAAAAATAAATAGGTGTATTAGTAGCGGCGACATACCTGACTTCTAAACCTCCAATGTCGTCCATTTTAAGTTAAAACAAAATGACACACAATAAAATTCAACTTTTTTTTTTCACCAACAACAGTCAAACGAACGGGCGAGTGGTTGCGTCTCCCTGGCAACCAGAAAACTCCTAAGTAACCACCCTTTCATACTATTGGCTGATACTTTATCTGACACGCCCATACCGGAAGAAGGCTACAAATAAAATAATTCAGCCGTAAAACACTCACACCACAGAGCGCTCTCATCTGGGTCGTTGTCTTTCTCAGTTCTTGCCAAGGTTACTGATTTCATTCACCACCTAAAGTGTAAACATGTCTACTGAAAAGTGTTTCGCCAAAGGTAAGACGTACAGCGATCACTCAGCTAACGTTAACTGAGAAAATAAATGTTGCATTGTCAGTTTTTTGCTAGCAGGCTAAGATACGATTACCATAACATTACTCTTTTTCACTTCCGCAAATCTGTCACATGCTTATGAGAGGTTTGTACATGTTCACTGTTGTTTTCCGACTGAATGCGTTGCTTCACATTGAAACTTTCCACGCTGCTAAATGTTTGCCATCCCATTCATTTCTTCCGCTCTGTCTTGTGCTGTAACCATTGGCAGTATACGTGACGTTTCGAAATGTCAGAAACAATATAAGGACGGATGTTGTGTTTTTTGCACAGTCATTGTGACTGTGCGTTTGTGAAGCTCACGGTAGATAACAGGAGGGTTTTACAAATAGGTCAAATAGTCCCCACCTTTATGTCCCATCTAATTGAGTGCACTTTTAAAGATTGCATTGACACAGCGACTCTCTGTGGATACTCTGATGTTTGACAGACAAGAAGTTACTTTGCTGATATTATGAGTTACTCGTTTAAAATGTACAGTAAAGGTTACTGCAGTTACTCATTAGAACAGATCATGTAATAGTATCTCCTGTGTGACTGTAAAAGGCTGAAAGGATAAAGTTCAGACTGTTTTACATTCAGTATTACTATCAGTAACTTGTACTTAAAGTATCAAAGTATTCACAGTCTCTTCCAGATTGTCATACATATTATATTATTGGGTTGTTGTTATTATTGATGTATAGCATTTTAATGATGATCGAGGTGGAGATCTGCTGGGTAGTTTAATCTGTGACAATGCATCATACTTTATAAAATGTTCATGTTTAGTATGTAGAATATTAATATTATAAAGTAGAGAGTATACCAGTTGACCTATATATTATGTTTTCCAGTATATAATGCAAAAATGATTGTAGTTTTTTAAGGACTAATGTTTGCTTTATTTTTTTTTTTTTTTTTTTTTTTTTCCCTTTTTTAAAAATGGTTTATTTCAATTATGAAATTATTTAAAGTTGAAATAATAAGTAGCTTAAAATGGAAACACTAGTAAGTTTTTTTTTTTTTTTTTTTATCCTTCCAGGAAGTGCTGCACCAGGTCCAGTCCCCGAAGGACAAATCAGAATTTACAGCATGAGATTCTGCCCCTTCGCCCAGAGGACCAGATTAGTGCTGAATGCCAAAGGGATCAAGTAAAGATACACTATTATTATACTTTATTTATAAACCCTAGCGTCACAGTTAGCTTAACGTGAAATTCATGTAATCAGAGCTTTTGATTAAATTTGCAGAACCTGTTTTTGTCTTTCAGGCATGACACCATCAATATCAACCTGCAAAACAAACCTGAGTGGTACTTTGAGAGGAATCCCTTTGGTCTCGTCCCAACACTGGAGACACCTGCTGGTGAGGTGATATATGAGTCTCCCATCACCTGTGAATACCTGGATGAAGTTTACCCCGAGAACAAGCTGCTTCCCTCCTCTCCTTTTGGGAAAGCTCAACAGAAGATGATGCTGGAGCATTTTTCCAAGGTATCTTATATGAAGACTTGCACCTAAATTCTGGGGTTCTGTTTTGTACATTTCTCTACAGTTGCCATCATTAAATAATCATATTAATGCCACTGTTTTCTACAGGTAACGCCATACTTCTACAAGATCCCCACAGGGAGAAAGAATGGCGAGGATGTCTCAAAACTGGAAGCTGAACTGAAAGAGAAGTTTGCCAAATTAAATGAGGTAGGTTGTGAAGTCAAGAAAGTCTGATTTCTTTACACATTCACAAGATGTGTAAAAGTGAGATCATCCATGTGTCAGTCTGTATGACTGTATCTGGCTAGTTTAGTGTTTTATAAGACTCTGATGAATGTAATGTTTATTTTTCAGGACTTAGTTAATAAGAAGACCAAGTTCTTTGGTGGTGATTCCATCACAATGATCGACTACATGATGTGGCCTTGGTTTGAGAGGCTGGAGATCTTTGAACTGAAACAGTAAGTAATAATCACCCAGGACATTTAAAAATATATAAATTTTATTTATAGAAGCATTTCAGAACAGTCAAGGTAACCGTAGATAGGAGCAAATATTAGGTACAGTAAGTATAATATAAAGCAGGGAATCTCACAGGATCATACAAGTCAAGTCTTCTTTGTCATCTTTCCTTCATGATATCTAATATTTCATGAGGGTGACTTCATGAGTTGTATTTTGGTTTTGAGTGAATGATTGGATTCCCTTTGTCCTTTCAGCTGCCTTGACAGCACACCTGAGCTGAAGAAATGGACAGAGCGCATGTTGGAGGACCCGGCTGTCAAAGCCACCATGCACAGTGAGGACACCTACAAGGCCTTCTACAAGAGTTACACTGAGGGAAAACCCAACTATGACTATGGCCTGTAGAAAATAAGTGATCCAAACCTTAAACCGTCCATTTGTTTGGTTTTTGATCATGGTTAGGCTGGAATCTGTCTTTGAAAGTGTGTAATAGGAAAGTATACTATAGTGAATATCATGATGAGTTAATATTAAGAACAAAAATGTATTTTATTGGACATTTAAGACTTATTTTGGTATTGAAGGGGAAATATGAACCATAATGGGAATGAGGCATATTGAGCTAAATGTGACTCAAGATGTTTTCAATGATCCATTCAAAAGTTTGGAACTTTTTCTAATAAAAATTGGAGATGTAATGACTCCGGCCTGAATCTGAATTTTCTGTCTGTGTTATAATAAACAAAACAAAAAACTCTTTTCCCCGCAGGCTGCACAAGGTTGTCCCATTTAATAAACTGCAGTTCTACCAAATATTTGACATCAACCCAGTGGAAATGTAACCAGAAAAAAACATTTGAATTCTAATAACCAATAACAAAACAAGTATTTATCATTGAACATTACAAAATGTTATAGCTGCCATCAGATTCGCAACAGTATGAATGAAAACAAAAACACTGCGATACTGTTTGGTACAGGGATACATTGATTTATCAGCCAATCATCAGCACAAGCTGATCCCCGCTTTGTTGATTGACATCGGCCACATGAACCGATAATTATCTTTTGTGTCGCACTGAATTTTGCGCTGGCTAAATGTTGTGTTGGTTATTTCCAACTCGGATATTGGAGAAATAATAACTTCTGTTTTCCAGCACTGGCACAAATTTCACGCAAATACAGATGTGCTCCATGCAGCAGCACGGACAGTGAGCGGCTGTTCAGTTCTGTGTGTCACATCTTGGATGAGAACAGAAGTGGACTGAGCTGCAAACTGGCAGAAAAGAGCAAATAAATAGTAAAAAATAATCTGCATCGGCTATCAGCTAATTTGTTATTTTAAACATCTATAAATCAGCCCAGAATCTCCCGATCAGTGCATCCCTAGTTTGGTCATTCATCCCTGTTAGACCAGTAACATGAGAGGTATTTCAGACAAAAGTGCTTTGCTTTTTGTCAGGAGAATACTGAAATGCTTTTCTAAAATAATCCTTCATGTAAATTACTAGTTGCTGCTTCTTTTAGAGGCATTAGGGATATCTACAGAAAATTGTTATGCCCATAAAACAAGCAATATGACTTATAAGCTTCAGAAACAGTCCTACAGACTGAGACTGAATTAAATACAACTACATGGGTAAACAATACACCCATCAAATCTTGTAGGGCAGGCACTGTTTTGCCAACTAGATTTTACAGGCAGAAATGCTGCTAATGTATTGTTTGAAGGCCAGATTCTCAACACACTGGCTACCTTGTTGAATGTAAAGAGAGCAGCTGCAGCAAAAACCACCACACATCTAAAATATTGCCCGTAACTAAAATAACTGTTGTATGCGCACCTTTCATTTCAGTACTTGTGCATTACTCTTAGTAACACTGAATGATATTTTAAGGTCTGCTAGTGCTGAAAGTATGAAATAATTCATGAACACTGCCAAAGCTCACACACTTCCATCCAGGCTGTGGTGTAGACCTCCATTTGATAAGTGAGGTGTGTACTCTTGTATAAGCACAGGTGCATTTCTCAACATCTCGTGGAAGTGCCTCATTGTAGCTGCATGAAGCTCCCTCTGCAACACCAGAGACCGAAACAGATTGATGGGCTCCGCTTTGCGAATTATCTCAGGAACCCGGACGTCCTCTGGCACTTTACTGTTCCCGATCAGAACGTGATGAAGTCTCTTCTCCTGCAGGCTCCTCTGCAAGAAGCTGAGCACATCCCGAAGTCTGTGCTCCGTACTCTCAATGCCCCACAATGAGGGCCTTTTACTCAGCAACAAGTGCAACAGAGCGGTCTTTAAGTGATAGTTAGTGAGGGCACTTTTTCCTGTGAGCCCTGTCTGCTTTCTGTGCAGGAAAGTAACAATCTGTAGGCAGTGTAAATGACAGGAATTTTGTGGTAGGCGTTTGGCAAAATGTTTCAGCAAATTCCTTTCGTAGGCAGCAAAAGAGAGGGGCCAGTATGGGTCGGGAGAGCTGTCACAATCGGAGGGAAAGTGTGAGACAAAATAGGCATCTGTATCCTCTAGCTGTAGCACCGGTATGATGTTCATTACGATGACTTTCCCTGAACGGAATCGGATCTTCAGAGCACCGGCGGCATCCAGGTTGCGAAAAGTGACCTCAAAGTCGTATTTGTGAGAGATGCGTCCCCACGCTTTGGTTACAGAGATCTGAAACCACTTCATGACTCGATCTTTGGCTAAGAAAGGTGTGTTCCTGGAGCACAGCAGTTCATCAGGACTGCGGTCCACTTTGAGCGTGTCGTTCCTGCTGTGCAACAGACACAGCATGTCCTCTCCCAGGTTAGCAGAGCCACAGAGACAGCCCTCATCGTTCTCCCCAAACCTGGTGACTTTTATCTTGCCACAGCCCTGCATGTCCGGAGGCACGTCGCTGGAGGGGTTGCACCACAGATGGAACTGGAAGGAGTACGGATCTGGAGGCGAGAAAGGCACTATAAGGTCGCACATCAGTGGCTTACACACCTTCCAAGACTCGAACATGCTTCCAATCCCGACAAAGTCCCCGACTTCCATGTCTGCCTCCCTGTCGCACACGCTCCTGAGCGATTCCAGCAGGTCATCGGCGAAACCCTCGACAAACTCCCTCACCCTCCAGTTTTCATGAGATGAAGTGTAGCTGCATTTGTCACAGAAGTTTCTCAGGACATCTTTATCGAGTACCACCGTCATGGGGGTGACTGATCCACTCTCTGAAAATATGTCTTCATCCTCAACTGGCTTGATTTCTGTGTCGGCAACATCCACCCTGTACATCTCGATAGTGAAGAATATGACGAAAGACACAGTGCTCCAGAAGTACCAGCTGTAACCCTCCTCCGGGGTGGTTTCTTCCTGCTGTGACTCCAGCTGTGAAAGCTCTTTCTCCAGCTTGGCCTGCTCCATTTCCAGCCTCTCCTCGTGCTCCCGCATGCGAGCCAACAGAACCTCGTCCTGCTCCGGGAGTGTGGTGTTCTCTTGAGGAAACAGCAAGGGGTGGTTTAATATGGCAGCGGCCACCACCACACACACACGTGCAATGGCCCCCTGCATCTTCAGCTCGTTTTTAACGTACACATTTAAGCACCTAGTAGACGTCCGGGCAGCTGAAGCTCAGATCCTGAAACAAAAACAGAAATGGTGGTTTTATTGAAGTGGATTTAAGTGTGCTGAATAACATGTATGAAAATCATGCTATATATATATAAAATCCTGTTATATTTGTAAACCACTCCACCAGGGAAGCACAGATTGTACCTCTAAAAATAGAGGCAGTGGGCTGAGTGACGCACTCGGCCAGTATCAGACTGTGCAACATGGGAGGAAGGAAGATCGAGCCCTTTAGAAGAACGTCGCCCTCCTCTGATAAGTTACTTAAATTATGCCTCTTAACATCCTGTTAACATTTTGTCCAAAATAAAATGAATGACACCTCCCTTTCTGGAAAATGTCCAAATAAAGTTTCTAAGTGAAACAATGTGGAAAACTCTCACACTGACATTATTATCTTCTTTCCTGGACGTCATCAGATGGCCGATAAGCAATGCAATATATTGTACAGAGGAGGAAATTACATAAGTCTCTTGCTTATGTTCCAAGTAGAATTTAAAGAGACAACTGCACAATGCTCCGGTAAGGATGTACTTAATAAACTACCGTTATTGAAATCTTCAAAATAAAAGGCATATAAAAGTGTCTACAATGGGACTTCCTTTAGCGAATAAGAGGAACAAGAAATAGGACGTACACATGCATCATGATCTCACTGTAAGATCATGAGATTATGAGCTGTTCTCTGTCAGACTCGAGTTTTAAAATGGCAGCAGTAATGGCAGAGTATGTGAGGCCACAGTCAGGGAAATTTCCCATGACTTACTCACTGGGATGTGGTCCAACACTTACATTGCTCAGTCCATCCAAACAAACATCAGCCCAGGCAGAGAGGCATGTGCTGTGCTTCATTAAAACATATTAGAGATCACCTATTGTTAAAGAACATGGTCAACATAAATAAAGACTGAGAAGATTAAGAAATTAAACATTATTTATGTTAAAACTGATCTAAAAAAAAGTTACAAATCTCAATTTAAAGCATTATGGGGTTTTTGCTGCTGAAAGCAAAACCAGGTCTTTAAATAGACTGCTGTGTAAATGCATTTCCTCTAGTTGTGCTACTGTTTCACTGTGTTTAAACATGTATCCTGTTACATTAACTAGTAAGAACACTATGTAAAAATGCTCTGGTACAAGTAAACCTTCTGCCTTAAATATTTTACTGAAATATTATAAGCTATATATCGTCATTAATAAATCATCGTTATGCATTATCATGTGAACAGCATGTTGCAGGCTGGTGGACTAGGAGCTGGGGTGTTGGGTAGTTTAATCGATACAAGTGCTTAATATTTTTTAAAGATTTTTGTATGAAACATCTTCATCTGTAAAGTACCCAGTGACTGCAGCTGTCAAAAAAATGTAGTGGAGTAAAAAAAAGAAGTACATTTTACTTTACTACTACGTGTACAGTATTTCAGCTGCAAAATAAAGGCAATGAACAAATGAATGTACCAATAATTGTAATTTAATAATATGATATGATATGCATAATGAGCAGTTTTACTTTTGATAAAGTAGGGGATACATTTTGATGCTAACACTACTTCTACTCAATATAAAATCTTACTTTAATTACTTTAGTACACTCCTGAATCCAGGACTTTTATGTGTAAAAGGAGTATTTACACTCTTTAAGTAAAGTAAAAGTAGCCAACTTTAAAACTGTACTTAATTTAAATGTAAAGTGGATGTATAATACCATATTTGGGTGTTTGGAGTAGGCTAAATAACTCTCACTATGACGTTTATGTGCACTACAGTGACGTCGTTTCGACACATCGCCAACGGTTTCCTCCTCGGTTGTCTAGCAACAAAATAGTGACCCCGCTCATCACGGAAATGTGCAGACAGACAAACATTATTCCACACTCATGAGTCACTTTAAGGCCTGTTCAGCTAACAAACTGAGCTCTGTGTGATGCTGTGTAAACCTTTAAGAAACAAACAACAACAACTAAAACGTTTATTTTCCCGAAAATGTGAGCAACGAGCATCATTCGGGCGAGATAAGTGCATGTTTTGCGGCTCTTCGTCGATGTAAAAGTCTAGAGGACACATTTAGAAGATACACGGTGTATAAAAGTTGATATATCCTACCTTTGCTCTGTTTTCTGAGTTCATGGTGATAAACTCATGTGGCGGGCTCCCTCCTGTGAACGCAGCCTCTTCAAACTCATGCGAACAGCGAGGGAACAGTTTCAGCTTTTTTCTTACACATTTCCTGACTGTGAGCTCCACCCATACACACAGACACCGCCCAGCTTCCTCCCTGCCACCACAACAGGCCCTGTGAGCTGGGAGGAGGACGGTGTAGGACTTATGTTAAATATCATAAATGTATCAGATGGATATGTATATGGATGTAAATGTATGGTAAATTAAGTCAGTCTAAATAATACTGTGCATTTCACTTAAATGTAGCCACTGTGTTTTTATGGACTATTAAAATGTTATGCTCCTTCATACAAACTTGTAGTTATAGTTACTGTGCAGATTGAGAATTTAAATACAAAAACATGCAATCACCTCATAAAAGTGCAGCTAATTTTGAACTATTTTAAATAGGACTGCAAAAGTCATTGTTTCTTAACTCATCTCTCTTTTTTTATGTAGTTTGTATTTATATGCTTCCTGTGTATGTATAATAGGGTATGGTTATGCGTATGTGTGTTATATTTTTATTTGTTTGTTTGTGGAGCACTTTGTAACTCCGTGTTAAATCATGCTTTATAAATCAAGCTTTACTTGCTTACTTACTTACTAATTAATGATTATGCAAATCATTTTCTATATAAATCAATTGATTGTTTGGTTCATAAAAAGTCAGAATATAGTGATCAGTGCCATCAGAATCACACAGAGCCCAAAGTGGTGCCTAATAATGCTTGTTTTGTCCAACCAACTGAACAACTATTGCTAAAAATAGAAATAAAAAAGGATTATTAAAATAGCTGCCAATTCATTTTGTCAATGGATTAGGTTAAATATTAGGTTTATTTGTACATTTTCACATGTTTTGCATGCAAATATCTTAATTTGTGAAGTGGCAGAAGTGTAAAAAGACACGCAGGAAAGTACAAGTACCTGAAATATTTACTTAAATACAGTACATGAGTAACTTAGTTACATTCCATCACTGTGTGACTGAAGGTAAGAAGATGTATGTTGTATTGTTTGTTAAAAATCCTAAAAACATGTGCTTCTTCCACACAGTCTGTCAGCACAAACACGCTCCAGGAATATACCTCCTTCTGATACAAGAAGGTGAATCTTAAAATGCCTTCTCACTGTTGGTATCCTACAGGGGACAGACTGTGACTGACTCAGTAACAATACAATGTACAGTAACATACTGTATAACTTTGACACGCGATGGTTCAAAGTTAATCACTTCCTTTCTATGATTAAAAAATAAATGTTCTTTTATTATTTGCAGGTCCCTTTATGTTGATATTGAACAAGTTAACAATTGAAAACATGTACTGTGGAGGTAATGATAAGAAGTAATCTATTAGTCTAATCTATCAGTTAAGGTTAAAAATATATATTTCACACCTCAAAATGTTCAAAAGCAAATAATCATTGTACACAAAAAAGCTCTCTGTATATTTAATTTTATTTACTTATTTGACGTTTAGATCCATAATGTTCATTGATGAAATTAGTAGTTGTGAAACCTAAAATCTTAATCAGCCAGTGGAGGGTGTTCATAAAAGCATTTATTGTTTTTTGTTAATTTCCAGCCTACTTAAACTAACATGCTGCAAAAAAATGTAAATTAAACAGACCACAATTAAAATAAAAAAGATTTCTTAAATTTTACAATTTAAAATGAACAAATTGGGCCTTGGTGTGAATCTGATATTTCAAAATAGCTCTGCTAACCTTGGAAAATACAAAATCATCATCCTAAAACAATCAACACATGGTCACTGTTATAGCATAATGTAACAATGTCACTTCCTCAATAAATATTCTGCATCCACAAGGTGGCGCTTCATACTTGTATAAAAGAGACCTACAGTCAGGGAGGGCAGGACACACAGGAAGCACAGACTAAACACAACTCATTCCTTTCAACAAATTCCTCAGGTAAGTACCACAACAACAATCACAAAAAATATGAGCTTTGGAAGCCGACGTTCATATACATATTAACATTGTTTCATTCACTGATAGACACTGTTGCGTGATGCATCAACACTAAAAATCCTGTCTTACTAACATTAAACAAGCCCCTGTTTTCAAAGTGATAAACAGTGTCATTATCAAAGGACATACACATGTGACGGAATAAATCTCTGGTGAAGTTTTGTTTTGGCACTGTCTTTAATGTGAAACCCCCCAGGAAATGCTTTGTTGCTCAATGTCGCAGCACTTCACTAAAGTAGAAATGTCTGTACAGTCAGTGAGGCTTTCTCATACTGCAGAGTGACAAACTCACAGAGCACAGAGATGCTTCCTCTGCAGATTCTTTGGGATTGGCTAATACAACAGAGCCTCCTCAGATCTCCGTTTTTCCCAGTTTTATTCTCTCTGACTGTGTACCTGAGCTGCTGCTTCCCTTACGTTTGTCTGGATTTGCTCTCTTCTAGACTGACCCAGGTACACCGCTTCAAGATCCAGCCTCAAAGCAAGGTGACATGGACAATGGCTTACAGTTGCTTGCGCAAAATTGTCCACAACCATGTCTGTTTCATTTTCCCTGCATCTCTTGTGCACTGGTACTTTAGACCTGTTTTTTATCCTCCACTGGCACCTGAGATGCTGTCTGTTGTTAAGGATATACTGGCCTGCCTCCTCCTGTTCGACATGCAGTACTTTTTGTGGCATCTGCTGCATCACAAGGTGTCCTGGCTCTACAATGTCTTCCACAAGGAGCACCACTTCTACACGGCTGCCTTCTCGATGATGACCGAAGACACAAGCATCTGGGAGATGCTGAGTCTCAGCTTTTTCACGACACTGAACCCCGCTCTCCTGGGCTGCCATCCACTCACAGAGATGCTCTTCTATGTTACTAACATGTATCTGTCTGTGGAGGCTCACTCAGGCTATGAATTTCCCTGGTCTCCACATAGACTCGTGCCCTTCGGCCTCTACGGAGGAGCTCGGCATCATGACCTCCACCACCTAAAATTCAGAGTAAACTACGCGCCATACTTCACGCACTGGGACAGACTTTTTGGCACACTGCAGGGAAAAGACACTCAGAAGAAGTCAAGAAACAAGAAGTCATGATTATCAGAATGTGTGATGGACATTATTTCCAGCTGTCAACCTGCAAGAAAAGCAACTAAAGATGAAAATTGACTTAATCAAAGCTATATTCTTGACAACAGCGACCAATAACTGTGTCAATATGAACATGGGCATGCCATCATTTTATTAAGATGGACATGAAAAAATCTGAACTTAAACTGTAAAGGTGGCTGTAAAAAACTCAACTTCGTCAGATCAGTACAAGGTACGAGTTATCAATCTACAGTCACATATGTAGTATATAAATGTATTTATCTTCAAAGGTTGGAAGTCTTGTCACTATTGGAATTATATAACTTTTCATCATCATTATAATGTAACTGTATTTCAAAATATCACTTAAACCTCATAAATGTTATATACTTATTTTATTAATCTAATTTACTTCACTTTTGCCACAGATGTTGTTGATGTTTGTTTGATTTTTTTGTAATGCTTTCGAAACTGACAAAATGTAATTAATATGGCTCAATAAATGGCCTGACATAAAGTGTTATACCTTTAACCTACAGTCAGTTGGTAAAATACCCTTTTTATGTTTTTCCTCTGCCCTTTGAGCTGAAATAACATTTAAATAACAATTTGTCAGTGCATGCAAATGGTTTTTATTAAAATGCAATGTAGTGGTACACCCACCTTGTCCCAGGAAGTCAATCCAACCATGTATTCCTGTCTATCTACTGGCACAATGCACACATCATCTGTTTGCACTTACCCCCTGTAATGTGTAATGTGGAGCTGAAATGACACTTACATAACATTTGTCAACACAGAAAAAAACATTTCTTTTTATGAGGTACTGTGAGGTGGTACACCCACGCTCTTCTAGAAAGTCAAACTTGTATCCACATCTGTACTCACAATCTGTTTTCACTCGCTCTCTTTGCACAATTTGTACTAAAACTAATTTTTATTACTATTATACCTACATATAAAAACCAAAGCTGGAGATCCATCAGATGAAAAGAAAAAGTAAAAAAGAAAAATTACAGAATGAATAAATACATATACATACAAATAGATTAAAAAAATATTCCAGGTTCAGTTTACTTTAGCTTGTGGTATCTAATAACTTTACACATTCATTTGACATCTTCATCCATTTCATTCCTCTCTTTTCATTCAAATGTTAAATCATTTCTCTCCATTTTGATCTTTTCTTTAGTAATTAATCATTTCAATAGATACTCAACTGTAGTCTTTTATTCATAAAGCAGAATGGACTGCACAAGTGATGATATAGTTGCTGATCAGAAAACACTGATGTGTCTGATACGAAGCTGATGCCTCAACAAAAAAAGAGTCCACCAAATTACCCAAATGTGGTCAGAAACTGCTAGAAAAAAAACCTGATGGTAAAAGTGAATGAGGGCACATTGGTGCCAATGTCACTATTTTTGGCCGAATGATGAGAAATGAAAGTAGACAGACTAATCAGCAGACTGGAAATAACCAGGCTAAAATGATCGTCTTCCTTCCTCAGGGATTTACAAGACAGGAACATGAATCTGATGAAGCAGTGGCAGACTCAGGCGGTTTGAGGGGCAAAACAAAAAGGGCACCAGTGCACTAAAAGTTGTGATGCATTCATGGTGAAACAGCTTAGTCAACGTTAGAATTGGCATGCTAGCCTGCACTTTATTGCAATTATTGTTTTATATTCTTCTAGTTGGTGGCTTTTGCTCCGTGACTGCTGATGTCTAACTAAGCAGCTGTTTGCCAACAACTTTGCAGTATCAATATAAAAGGTGAAATCTCAATGTTAATTTAGAGTAGGTAGGAGGTATCAATTGTAAGGTGCAATAACACATGAATACAAAAAGATTTTGTTACACTATTACAAGAATGAGCAAAAAATGGAGCTGATATGAGTTAATGGCAGTTCAACCATCTGAATTCAGCTCAGCCTTCCAGGCTTTTAGGGGAAACTACTGTGGCCACAAAACAGCGGTTGAACATGGTGGCCTCCAAAGGCCCCTCTGTAGATACGAACAGCTCATTCGAAGGTAACAAAAATACAACTATTCCTATTTTCAGGTGATTATACACTAATGAAAGCATACATATGAATATTATATTCAATTTCTGCCAATAGATCCTCCTAAATGTTACACACTGCACCTTTAAAGGTAGATGGGTTGAAACTTCACTTTGTTTCTGCTTTAAATATTCAGGTATTTATAAAAACATTTGTGTAACTCCACTATTAATTTCTTTATTACACATTCCCACAATGTTTCTATCAAACCCTTTCAATGCAATCTCAAAGTTCAACTTTACAAAATGTAATTTTATTCGACCACAGACTTATTCATAGCAGCATCAAACTCAGCCTTGACAACATAACCAGAATTTTAAAGAATGTGGAACTTGGAAACCATTATAAATAAAAGCTAATGTTCACCTGACTCAATTATGGTGTCACCACTCTACTAAACAAAGTCAGAAGTGGAAGTGGGTTCTCTGGTTAATTTTGTTCTATTCATCAGCTGCATCGATTACTCAATTCACAGGAAAGTACCCAACAATTGACAGTACATTGTTTAAGTAATCTTCCCACTAAAAATAGCAGACATTCTTTCTTTACGGCTACTTTACTTTGTCTCTGTGATAATAAAGGGCTTTTCTTTTTTTTTAGACAGCATTTCAAGCTAAACAAGCAATTTGAAGACAGGGGTTGGGTTTTAAACTGTGGTGTGTCATTTTATAGATTACTCACTTCTTGGGTAACACTTTAAATTGTTTAAAAACAAACAAACATGGAAAGTGGGTAATTTTGTTGTACATTCATGGTGCCATGAGCTGAAATGATTAGTTGACAGAAATTTAATTGTGAGCAATTTGTTACGAAATGACAAAACTTGTGAAGATTAAAATAAACTGAAACAAAATACACAACACTATTTTCAACTATTTGTCTGATACTTTATAGATCAAACAATTAATTGAGTAATTAAAATTATAAGTAATTGCAGCCCTAGTGGTAATAAAACACCATACAACACCAGAACAAAAATGTCCCTTGAGGGAAAAATCCCCCCCCCAAAAAAAACCCTTTATCAGCAGCAACAGATGTTCTGTGTGTTATGTTCTGTGTAATAGACAAAGAAATCACAGTACATCCAAATTAGGATGATTACAATTACAGATACATGCAGATTGTATAACATATGAGAAGAATATGGGTCAAGGAAGACATTAAGCAACTTCAGGTGTCGCTGAGAAAGGTAGAAACTTAACCACACAAAGAGGACTGGAAAGAAAAAAAAAACACGAGGCATGCACAGCTGTTATCTCCTGGGGGACGATGATCCAGATCAAACATCTGGATGGGGCACAGAGATGCCAGGAGAGAGAGAGGTCCCAGCATGGCCAATAGCAGGCTTATACCCAGAGTCTAAATCCAGTGAGTCTGACTATGAGGTGTGTATGATCTGACATGGATAGGGAAGCCAGTATTCTAAAGTAGTCTGAAGTATTACAGTACTGGAACATTATAGTAATCAATCAATCTGGTACGGGGTCAAGGAGGCAGGTAGTTGATTTTGAAGCTAAAACAAGTTTATACAATGTCTGAAGAGAGATTAGTAAGAACTGAGACTGGGAACCAGCAATCAGTGTACGAATATTGTAAGACCAATTCTGCAGACGTACCTGGGCATAAGGAAGTCATTTTGTATACAATTTATTTTCAGATGATGGCTTTTCAGTAAGTTTAACTACAGTGTCCCCCAAAAAATCGAAAGAGATTTAAGAATTATGTGTCGGTAGGTCTATCTGTATTACTTATACTAATTAATATAACAATTATGGGGTGCAGTAATGTTACTACGTAGCAAAATAAAAGCATGGTAAAGTACACATAGATATTTCTAAGTACTTAGATGTTAAAGATGTTACAGTCAGTCAGACGTCACTGCAACAAGCCTCAATAGTTATATACTGTGGTATTCTCGTTTGAATATTAGAAACAGCTGAACTGAAAAATCTGGTGTCCATCAGCATTAGATGAAACAAATTTAGACAAATAACAATTTCATAATACATAAGGAACCAAAATCCATGTGACACTTATTTACAAATTTATTGCACAATATATAAACTATGGCACACGCAATTCATCACAAAAAATGGCACATATCTCCACAAACATTATGTAAACACAGGATTTGGGGTTTGAAAAAAACCTCTCACACCATTATTTCATACACTGGGAAGCAGACAGTAGTGGATTCCTCCGTGTCTTTCCTCTGTAGATTGCTGTAGTCCTCAAAAATCTTAACTCACACGTTTACAATTCAGCAGTTCAATTCATACATTAGACAGCACTGCAAACATTTTTAAAAAAGTGCTCACAATAGACACATTCAAACCGGAAGCTTTCATCTATTAACCACGACTCAATATGTCTTTCACATTCTCGGCCTTTCTCCTTTTGCCACTTCTTTGTAGGATTTCAAGCAAGTTCTTTGCTGCATCCGAGCCCTGTTTCTCCACCCAGATCATCAGTAGTTTGACAGTCTGCTCCTTACTATCATGAGGGTGGTCCAGTTGACAGGACTCAATAGCAGTCATTGGTATCTTGCTACGTATTGCTACATACTTCATATCCTTCCATCCCATCGCTTCTGCAATGTCAGGTAGGTAAGGCTGGAGATCCTTATCTGACAGTGTGAAAGACAGGGAAAATGAGGATTAATGAAACAAAGTACAACACACATTAAGATTTTACTGAACCTGCAGGGGCATTTACAGTTACATTTACAGTGGTCGCAGCGGTTAGAAAAACAACAGAGGTTTATTATAGGCAGGTTTAAAAATGGGGAAATCATCTTCCTGTGCCACAGAAATAACTACATAAAAATAGTAACAGGAAAGCTGCCACAAAAATGGCAAAAAAGCATAGATGTACAGGTTGTTGTAATTCAATTTACAGGTAACAGATAATAACTGGGTATATATCAGCATATCACTTATATTGTAGTGGGCAACGTTAAATTAACTTCTCCTTGGCAGCGTTACTGCAGCTAACAAGACAACAAAATAACATTTTGGAAAGATATGTGACTCACAACTGATTGTTATAGACTAAATAACATAAAATATAACCCTCCCAAACAGAAATCAGCTAACATAAACTTGATATCTGACTAAATATAAAATGTCAATTAAGTCTGATTATCAATTGATCAGTTTTTTCATCTGACAAGCTCAAAATATGTTGAAAAAAGCAATTCAAGCTCTAATATTGCATCAATTAAACACATGGTCTCTGACTTTTCTTACCATAAAGAAGCTGCATCTCCTGAGGAACAGAAGCAGAATGAATGTTAATAAACGATTTACAAGTCCACAGTGATAAAACTGCTTACACAATAGTACTGACACAGAGCAAGCACACTAACAACGACACCAACGCTTTCAGGCAACTAACCTGCAGCTCCTACAGAAAGGGGCAGCTATGCCAACATTAGAGGAGAGACAGAAAAGCGTTTATCATACATGCATATGTGCGAGTGTGACAAAAGAGGTTAGATAAAACTGAAAAACAGGACGGAGGCCAAACATTTTACAGCTGGTCAGTTATAAACTGACTAAAAGAGGAGCATAGCTAATAATAAAAGGTATACAAAGTTATTGATAAGATATAAGATGGAATATTTATTATTCCATAGCTCTGTTTTAACAAAATCTAACAGACATCACTATTGTTAACACAAAAAAAAACATACAAAAAACTTTGGCAAACATACTTTGGCTTTTGAACATAATAAAGGCTTTAAAATGTTTGGCACAAAATAAATTATTATTATTATTACTGACCAATAATTTATCAACTATAATTTAAATATATATATAACACACATCCTATTTACTGGCCTTTATATTGCCTAATATTGTAGATAGATAGATAGATAGATAGATAGATAGATAGATAGATAGATAGATAGATAGATAGATAGATAGATAGATAGATAGATAGATAGATAGATAGATAGATAGATACTTTATTTGTTTGTGCATCCCAATAACTTACCACATCATTTGGCAGTTGGCCTTGCCTCTGTCTGCCTTTTGAGATAAATTACAAAAAAAGAATACACAAACATTAGTGAAAACCTACAGAAATGGCAATTCAATCTTAATGTTACTTAAATGTGAACCAAACCACAGGTACTATCACATATCACACATAACACATGAGGTTCTGGTGCCCTCTGTTGGTCCCATTACTTATAGTTGTATAGTGGTAGAAATACTCACTGAATGTTCTCTTTTTCCAAATAAACACCCCAACCATCACCGCTGCTGCTGCTACTACTGGAATAATTACAACAGCAATAATTCTGCCTGTATTTCCCCCTGGAACACAAATATATGGACATGTTTTTAGCACACACAGAATGATGAAATTATTGTAAAATATATTACATGAAGCCGTCATGATTTAATTCAAAGGCAGCCATGCGAAACTAAACCATACCTTCACGTATTTCCTTGCAGACTGTATTACTGTGGCCTGTACACGGTTCTTTGATGTTCTCAGGACCGTCACATCTTGAACCAAAAGAAAAGCAAGTGACAAAACTGAATGGTGACAGCAAAAAATAACTAAAACATCTTTATCATTCTTTTTAAATTCTGCTGGTAGTCTATGAGGCCAAATCCATAAATTGGAGACACCGTTTTGGAGACATACACATACATCTTCTAGTGTACAGATATTTGAAGAACTTACGTTTTACAGGGGTGGCAAAGTTTACAGCTTTCTTCGGCAGTAACACAGTAGTGATCCTTTTTACATCCACACTTTGCGTCACTGGCAGGAGTGCAGTGTTCGACAACTTCTAGATTAGCTGAAAGGATAATAAAACCACACCGCTGACATTAGAGGAGCTGTAGTTATTTGCGGTACATAAATGCACATTTTGAGAGGCAGAATGTTTAATATTATGGTCGTATTATGGTTGTATTACCAGGATTTACTCCATTTTGTTTTCTAAAAAAAGGTATTGACTCTGAGTACTGAATTTTCATAGATAAACTGAATTATTGCTCTAGATTATTATTTTCTGATCGGTATATATCTCACTGCATGGAATTGATTGTGATTGAGGCGGCAACTAACAATTATTTTCATTATCAATTAATCTGGCCATCATTTTTTAATCACGTAATGTTTCATCTAGAAAATCAGAAAATAATATTTCATAACATGTGTCCAGGTATGTGGAGCTTATAGTGTTGTAGTATATCTTAAATGCTTTGTATGTTAGGTAGCATGGTTTCCTCCTCATTTTGACATGTCACAGTAGGAACTGCACAGCTTTTAAATATAAAATTACTGATGGCTGAATTCCATTTAGCTTGCTTCAGTTTCAAGATCTTGGTTTTGTTCATGCTGGTTCAATGTTCAACTTACTGGGATTTAAGTAGATGAATAATAAGAATAACACATAAAAAAGCTGTACTGCACTGAAACCTCGTCTTTGGGATTTTTTTTTGTTTTTAATGGAAATAAATGAACCAGTGAAGTCCATTGTGATACCATTGGGGTGTGAGCAGGATGTGCAGGGCTCACAGGACGTCTGGTCATTATGGTAACTGCTGTACGTCTCAGCCTCACATTCTTTGCATTCGCCACGTTGTAGATTTGTATTGCAGTGCTTCACCACACGCCAACCTACAGCATGGAGACACGAGAGCCAGAGGCAGAAGAACACATTTTAGTCAGTGTGAGCCAGCCTATGATACACACACCCACATGGACATCGTTTGAAAATGTCCATATTTATCAGCGTCTTGTTGAAAGGTCCAGTGTGTAGGATTTAGTGGCATCAAGGTGCAGATGGAAACTCACTCGTTTCACCCTCCCCTTCCGAGCACGAGGGAAAAACTACGGAGGCTGCTAAAGGTGCAAAACTGCCAACGGCCCTATCTAGGGCCAATGTTGGTTTGTCTGTTCTGGGCAACTGTAGAAACATGGCAGTTCAACATGGCGGCCTCCATAGAAGGCCTCCCCGCTCATTCTAAGGTCACCAAAACACACTTATTTTTGGGTGATTATACACTAATTAAAACCTTTAATACCTATGAACATTATATTACATTTCAGCCATAAGATCCTAAACGTTACACACGGGACCTTTAAAAACAGAACACAACGTTCTGATAGTGGGTCCAACTGCACAAAAGTTGTCTTTACCCACCACAAACAAATTAGGGGTGATTTGTTTGGTAATATGACCTAAAGCACAATAAAACCTAAAATGGTACACACATAATACCTGTAGTTTTACCTTTTCTTGAGGCCTTGTCATTTAAAAGGGCCTTGTTTCAAATGTTGTTTTAGCATCTTAAATATCTCAGTTAATATAATGCTTACATATGAATTTGCTATGAATTTGCTTCCAATCACATTTTAATCAAACTAGCTTGAGGCCCACAGCTCCATTTTGTCCCAGGGTTGATTACAAGATATAGTATTTTTGTGGCTAACAGGGTGGTTTTATAATGTAAGGTCTTTTACATACGAGTTGGTGTTTAAAATTTTGCCTTTGCTCAAAACTCTGCCGCTGATTGGTTTACAGACTTATCTGGTGAGATTAATTGTAAACCTAGAGCACGTTTGACAGAATTTTTTTTCCCCCAAAGAACAGAAGCAGACAAAGTTGAAGATATCCAGAAAATCACATCATTCACAGTTGAACATTAAACAATATATTATCCAATGCTATCTAGCAGCCCAAATTAAAGAACTTGTAAACTGATTTCTCTGTAGCTACTCACATGTAAACCCTGACACTTACCAGCACCACACACCGACAACAGTTCTTCCCGTTATGATTGTAGGTCCCATCTGTACACTGGCCTGAGGCAGGAGAAAAGGCCCTGGTGATAAGAAAGCCACAGTAAAACTAAAGTGAAAGTACAGCAGGTTTCTAATTGTACACTTTTCATTATAGGAAAACATCTATGTCATGAGGCTGAGACAGTTGAGCATATCCTTTGAATTTGGCGTGGACATCAAGGTTACGTCGCTGCAGTTGCGTGTGCATTATGGTGGCAGGAAAACCTCGGAAACAAGTGGAGGGTAACCAAGAGAAACTGGGAGATCCCCAGAATAATCAGGACTGTGCATGTATTTATGAACCACAGTAACAAGACATTTGATCATTATCAGTCATAATCATACAGTTTATCCTACCAACAGCTGAGTTTCAAACAAAATACACACCCAGGTGTACAAGGGGCTAAAATAAAAAATTCCAGGACAAGATACCGTAAAACTTAAAAGCAACATCCCAATTAGACTCAGGTAGCCTGGTGCAGCTACATGTTTTGATAAATAAAGGCAGGTGTCAATTAGAGGCCTGGTCTGGATTCTATAGAAATTCTTTGGATGTATAAAACCTCTTATAGCCCATTGGTCGCCTGCTTGAGCGAGTTCTAAGCTATACACAAAACTTTCGAATTTATGTACACTTTACAATGTTTTTGTATGAAAGCTTGCCTCTGTATTGTTGTAACCCCCCTGGCGGCGTTTTGTTGATATTGCACCCTGTTGACTTAATAAAGTTTCTGAAAAAAAAAAAAAAATGAAGAAAAGGAAAGTGAAAGTAGGTTTCGCCTGCGTAATAACTGGAAGAAAATGTCTTGGTGGATGGATTAATGATTACTTTATCATGTCGGTATCTCTTTGTTTCTCCTTCCAACCGGTTGGAATTAACATCAGAGGTCTGAACTGAGATGTTGTGGTGAGTTCAGGGACCCATTGATTTGTGTCCCAAGAACCCCACCCAGCTCTAAAACACTAACCCTACTACATACTCGACTTAATAAACAGTACTTTAGTATGTGATTTACAAGTAAGGACTGTACTCAGTCACAGTCTTATATGATGTTCAACCTCAACCCAACCTTTTACCTATAAACCTAACCAGTACCATCTCTTACATATATGTATATACACACTGCCGATAGTACCATCACATTATGGATCCAAACCACGCAAACACTATCAATGTGCAACTAAACAGACTAAGACACAAACTTTATGATCTATGTATCTTTACTTACCCTGATGCCAGAAGGAATAACAAAACAGCGGCGATAAAACACATCTTGTCTGAAGCGGCTGCCATCATCGTTACCTCCTAGAGAAATGTGTACAGTAAACCGGCCCCCACCCTACTCTCACTCTCATTGGCTGGTGAGCTCACTTCCTTCATTGGCTTCTTTAACAATCCACAATGAATTGTGCATTTCTTCACTATGTCAAAACTTACAAATTAATTAATTAATACAAATATTAAACTGTACATTACACAAATACACTTATAGTATAGTTTTTTTTGTTGTACTGTAAGATATGTTCCCAATTGAATGTAACTTAAGGACTCTCAAGATGGTAGCCAGTGTAACCGTTCAGTTACTGTGCTTTGGAAAGCCCCACATTACACAACTCTGCCACAGCAGGATAGTACCTAGAATTTTACAAATACTGACATCACACAAGTCCTCCCCAATGCACCTGTCACATCTCACAGACTTATAGTTCAACCAGTAATCTAGTTATTCAGTTCTATCATGTACTTCTGGGGGAGCAATAGTTTATGTATTATTCTACCTGCTTAAAATAAGTAAATTTTACGTTTAAAAAGCATTGAAATCAGCTTGGAAAACATCCTTGTTGCTAAAACATGTGACGTCTGTGCCCTCAATGGCTTTGGTTTATAGGAATATAAAGCTCTCTCTATGGAAAAAAAAATACAATAAAAGGAAAGTCCATTCATGGAAAGAAAGAAACAAACAGAATTAATACATTATACAGAAAAGACAACTCTACAATTGTAATTTGCTATAGAAGATGATAATGAAGTAGTATGGTTTGCAGATGCCTTCCCTCATGTGTGACTCAAACTATTCCACTAGAAGGCGTTATTGCTCTTTTTTTGGTGTGATGGCTGCTATAGAGCCGTGGCTCCTGCTGATGAGGGTCAACAAAATAATACAGTATACCTTGACAGTCTTGATCCGTCAGAATACTGAAATATCACTGATAAATAATGAATGTGATATAATCTGATAACTGCAATCCACACCACAAAGTACACAACAGAAACTACTTTTCAACTCTTTTTGCACAAACTCACCTTGTTACAATTGACAGTTATACTGTTTAAAAAAATGTTTGCACACCATATTCCACTTTATGGCATATTGCATATAGGGTATATATTTTCATTATAGTTTTTTACATTTTTAATTATATCATTATTACATTTTTATTGTATTTTTACTTTTCTCTACTATTTGCACTACATTTCTCTGTGCTGCTGAGCCAAACTTACTAATTACTTTATTTCTCCCACGGGGGATCAACCGAGGAACATCTTTATGATCTTACCCAACAATGATTTATATTACCTGCTGAATTATGTGTGGCATTTATTCCTTGGGTTAGCAGAACCTATGCTTTCTGGCTTGCAGACAGTAAGAGTAAGGTGATTTGTGAAAGTGAAGATTAAAACATTTTTAACCACTTACTGACTCATATCTGTTCTCTCTGTTCCTGAACAGGAAATCAGCCCAAATGGAAATAAATACGAAAGTGATGCAGAACAGCACTGCACAGCTGGATACCTGCAACTGTAGTAAATAAAAGGTTAGGTAGAGTGAAAGTACACTTTTATAATATCATATGAATCAATACCGTTTTAAACTCAGTCTTTGATTTATAAAGTTGTTGTAGAGTGAATTAATGAAGCCCTTAATATGCTATACAAGTCATTTCTGAAATCCTTTCTGTCTGCACTACTAACAAATTAATGTCTCCCCACACCCCAAAAAAACGCCACATTTGTTTGATCTTTGGCAAGTGTAGTTAACAGCAAATTTATCTTTGAACAAAAGTGAAGAAAAAAGTATTTGGCTGGGGAATAAAAACTTAACTTGAAGGAGAACTCCTGTGGGATTTGGTTTGTTTTTGCAAGTGTATCAAATTTCAGCCCTTTGTAGTCCCAGTGAGTCCCAGTGTCGGATTTGTACCAGTCTGTTGCCTGCTCATTTGGCCCACTTAGAGAGCAAAATGAACACACACGCACACACACAGGTGTGATGTAAAACATGAATTAATATTTTTAGACTAAGTACTATGGCTCTATGGATGCCAGTGTCAGGCTTTCGGTCAGTCCACCGCTGGTTCGGACTGAAATATCTCAAAATGTTTTGTAACTTTTGTACAGATATTTTTGGTCCCCGGAGGATGAAGGCTGTTGAATTTGGCGATTTCTCTGACTTTTTCTTCTGGCGCCATGCATCATCAAGTTGACTTTTGTGCCTTTGGGTGAAATGTTCCCACAAATGTTAGACAGATTGCCATAAGATGCTTGTAATCACTTCCTCTCCTTTTCAATGAGTGCCACCATCAGGTCAAAAATTAATATTACTAAGTTTATAAGCAAATATGTGCATAACTAATTATCCCAATCATCCCATTGTGTGTGTGTGTGTGTGTTGTGTGTGTGTGTGTGTGTGTGTGTGTGTGTGTGTTGGGTTTTGTGCTAACGTGCTAAACTAAGATTGTGAACATTGTAAATATCATAAATGCTAAACATCAGTTTAACACTCAGAGCATGTTAGCTTGCAGACATTAGCATTTAGCTCAAAGCACTGCCATACAGCTATTTCAATATATTCTAATATGTCATATATAGCCAAACCTATGGATCAATGACAAAACTACACATTTATTTGCATTTGGTTCTGCAGATGTCGTTAATTTTAACTTAACTCTTTAAAAAATAAAAATAAAAATCTCTTCATAGAATTCAAATGTGGGATGTAACCCCGATGACCTTCTCCCGCAGCTTTGAGGATAAATAAGTGGATGAGTTGGACATGGTCGTCTTGGCACAAGCGTGTGTATTTTTGGTGCCTCATCCTCTGTTTTGAGTGGGCTGATGCTTAATGTAATAATAGCATAGAAAACTGTTACCAACAGGCCACAGTGAGAGCACCACTCTCCTCCATTCTGCTGTACTGCCACAAATAGCTGCAAAACCACCACTAGAGAAGTGCGAAGCTCGTAGATTTCAGCTGTGTGGAAAGACATTATCATCCGCGGCCAGTGTGTTCCGCCTCCCATCGCCCCCAGGTCATATGCAGAATAAGGCAGAGTAATAGCTCCACTGAGATGGAGGGGAGGAAAAATAAAATAGAATAAAACAATGTTTTTGTTGTTAGGAGGAAGCTGCTGGAAGGGACCGTGTTGCAAAGCCTCCCCGGGGACACAAAAGAAGAGGGAGGAGATGAGTCGGGGAAGCAGTAGGTAACAGCTCTTCTCTTTGGGTAAAAGAAGTACCAAAAAAGAAAGAGAGGAGACTTCAGTGGCTGTGATTGTGTCTGTATGCTGAAGTTCATTAATGCTGTACTGCAGTGTGTTTCATAGATGTAGTTAACTATAGTCACAATGCACTTTTCGGGGGGAAATTGGGTCACAACAGTATTAACTTAAAAACTAAAAACAGCAAGAAAGGCAACAAGTTTTTTCCAGAAAATGTATTGCATGCATATTATTACCAGTTCCCCTAAAGTACACTATACATTTGTTAATTTAAAATTCCATGCATGTTGTGGAGTAGTTCTGCATATTTCATATTTACTTCCTCGAGGTTGAGCTTCTTCTCTAACTTGAGCTATAGCACTTCTTTACAGAGCCAAAGCTTTCAGGTCTACAGGTAGTAATCATAATCCATGAATGCACTGAGAGTGAATGTGAAAACTATATTTCCAAAGGGATCACCTTTGCTCTTTCAATTCAGAGTAGCTATACTGCTGCGACTTTGACATTTAAACATAACCACCGTGACAATTTTTCACTTTTTCCGTCTTGAAGTGAACATTTGAAACATTCACCTTAAAAAGTACCAGGCTGACAAGCGTCACAGCTTTTGCATTCAGTGCTCCCGTTCAGACGCTGAAACCGTGGTATTAGGTGATAATAACTCAGGCAGGGATATCTTCATTTGGGATATCTTGAATGCATTAAAGAGTGAAAGAGGAAATAACTAATGTGAGGCTAAAACATCTATTACTAACTGCTTGTCTGCCTTGTAATCTGTGTCCAGTATAGAGTAAACTGGGAGTGGTGGTGGGGGGGGGGCTTCACACACACAGAACAGGAAGAGAGTCATGCTGCTCTTAAACTACAGGAAATAACCTCTGTGCTGATGACGCAGATCTCAGGGGAATGCTCAGCAAGTTCTGTAGATCTGAAGCATACTGTACACTCTGTAGCTGCATGAACGGCGTGGCTGTGCAAAGCCCTGCAACATGTTGCAGCACGGACACACACATTCACACACTATGTCCCACATCTCTTTGAGTGCCATATATTAAAAGTAAGGACTGTGCTCATCTTTAAATCGTCAAAAAACAACTACAGTATCTCCCCGTGTTTGTCTCCCTCGGCACCAGCTTACATACATGCACACAAACTAGATGAAAAGACGTAAATCTGTAAAGCTGCCACTAGACGATATGTCTGTGCAGAGAGATTTCCTCCCGCAACACGTCCAGCGGTCTGCCTAATTAGAGCTGAGCGTATCTGTGGGCAAGGGAGTCTGTGTCTGCACATGGAAGGGGGATTTGGCCGAGAGCATTCATTCACTGGGCTGTCTGGTGGGGAAGACAATGGAGAGGAGTGCAGATTGGATGTCTTGTTCCAAACTGTGCCGAGCGCTTTTCTCCAGCACAGAGGAAAGACAAGAATAATGCCGGTTGAATATCCCATGGAGATGGATTTATTGGGACTATTGGTATAGGAAAAATCCGGTTAGGGACTTAATCAAAACAGAGCAGAGCTGAGCCTGTAGGCCAGGCCAAACTGATTCCAGTCCTGCCTGTCCTGTCCTTTACCTGTCCTCAGAGTGGGTCCACTCCAGTCATTGTCCTTTGTCCAAACCATTGCATGAAAAAACATTTTCTCATTCTGTTCTGTGGGATGACCCTTCTCTCATTTCTGAGAGCAGTATATGTGAACGTGTTATACGCCTGTGGTCCTCAGGGTGTCTCTAAACCTTGTGTAAACTGTGATCTACATCAGAAATTCCCAACCAGGGTATTTTTACTAAGGTATACTTCTGCAGTTGTCAGGGAGTACGTGGTAAGGCCGTGGAAAGGGGCAATTCATTTGTGTTGCAATTGAGAGAGTGTGTAAACTAATAACTATAACTATGGTCTATCAAGCAAGCAGACGAGTTCAGTAAAATTACAAATAGTATAAAGTAATTAAATGTTGAAAAAATTAGCTATAAGAAGCTAATAGATAACAGTTGAAACAGTTAGTTAGCAGTAATGACTAAATACCTAATAGGTAACTATAAATAATGGATTAAAGGTTGAAATGGTTAGCTTAAAGTAGAGGATAATGGTTTGAACTTTCAGCTTAAAGTAATGACTAAATAGTTAGTTGTGAATAATGTATTCAATCTGAAATAGATAAAGAAGTAATGGATAAATGGTTGAAATACTTAGCTGAAACATAATGGATAAATGGCTAAAACCCCTGGCTTCTGCTCCTTCAAGTGGTAGCAGTACAAATGGAAATGGGACAAAAACATACCAAACATTGAAAGTTCAACTTCAGTTCAAGTTCAACATTTATATTATATTATTTTATATTATATTACTAATATAACAGTGTTTAACAACATCCAGTCTAAGCTCAGTTCAGCTGCACACATTTGGAACATGAAGGGTGGCTGAGATGAAGCTTTCAGTTCCTTTTGGACTGTGGGTGTACAGAACGATGATCTACATAGTTTAACTTTCAGCGAGCACATAACTGCGCAATCCTTTCACTTTGTTACTTTTAATCACAGAATTTTTTTTTAGAAAGTTTACATCTGGATTGGAATCAAAGGACAGTGAAGACAATCAGAAGATACATGCATCATATTTCTGTCTGTTCAAGTTAGGGGCTAAAAGTTCATGAGAAATTAGTGAACATTTTTAAAACAGTCTCTCTTGATAGTAGTGATCAGAAATCCTTTTAAAAATTTGATCCACAAAATAAGAGTTTTTGGTTCAGTGCAACAAATTTGAAATCTTTTTTGAGATTTGACAACTTTTTCAGACATTCTAACAAACAGATAAACCAATAAATCTCACGTCGCATATTCACTTCAGTGAAATGGATCCACTATTCTGAGAACATGGTAGCATTTTACTTGAAACTTTTCTGATTCACCCACACAGAAAATACACATAAATGTGTAATCAAAGACACAAAGACACACACAGTGCTCTCACACATGAACACACAGAGCTATCACCTCCCACCCACCAGCCTGGAAAATATTAACCTTTTCATCTCATGTCACCTTTTGGTTTAACTTCATGCATCACGCTCACATGCCTATAGACACATGCCACACTGCACGCATGCACATTATGAACTGGTGTAAGTACACACAGATTCATACATACTAACACACACACACACATGCGCGCACACACACACAAGCGGCTGCAGATATCTCAGAGGAACTACAGGGAATTCAGGGAGTGGAAAGTCATTTGGTTAAAGAGGACCAAACTGCAGGAAATGAGAATCATTGACCCTCCCTTGTGACCGAATTTACAATCTGTGCCTGAAATCAGTTGGAGGAAGAAAGAAAACAGAGAAAGTTAGCTGGAGAAGGAAATGTTTGAGCGTCTATAAATAGAAGGCCCACGTTTGAAATGATTCTGAAAGGCATGCAGTCATTTATTATTCAGCTCATATTGCTCCATGTTTATCACATAGAATGAGTAAAAGAAGCCTGTTTGGAATCCGGATTTATTTACTGACAATAGCAGATTAAATCTAGTGATAGGCATTACTGTTTATTTATGAAAGTACCAAAGGCATACAAAGTCTTAAATAATAATAATAAATCAACTCTGATTTACGTGCAGCATGAATTTCTCAAGTAATACAAACCTACACACCGTGCTGCAGAATCAACCCAACATAAAGGGGCACAGAACTTAAGGTTTGACCTAATCATTCAGATACTGTATTTGCCAAAAAGTTGCTGTATCCTTTTAAAACATAAATCAGTTCAGCTCCTCAAAAGCAACACAAGCAATCTAATTGTCCCAGATCAGCACCTATATGCCATCTGCTTTCGTGCACTGTCCTCAGACAAAGAGGATTTGAACAACACCCCTCAGCTACTCTGCGACCCTTTTATTTAAGATTTTTTTAACACAACCAACAATGAGGATGGAAGGCTGCGTTTTGAGTGCGAGGCATTAATGAAAACAAACAGTATATTGTGAGCATGAAGAGAAGAATGCTTTTTGCATTGAAGAGGTGCACGGGGCCTCATTCATAATTCAGAGGCGTCGCAGCGATATGAGAGAGGAGGACGCATCTGTCTGCATTACGCCAGCGTTGCCTCTGCGTTGCATCACCCTCCCGGGTGGTTCATTTTCGAGAGTTTAATACGCTCCCTATCAGTTGCGCTCTGGCTGTGGCTAATTTCAGCCTCAGATAAGAGCCTTTATTTGTCACCCAGCTCCTTTGCCATGTCACACAGCCTAGAAGTGCCTTCTCTGTCTGAAATCTTTGAAGGAGTGCTGAGTGAAGTACATCACAAGTAAGGATATTATGAACCCTCAATGCTAACTCGAAACCCATCCCCCACACACACACACGTATAGCTGTCTCCCCACACAAAGAGAGGCGCATGTGCCTTATTCACACACACACACACACACACACACACACACACACACACACACACACACACACACACACACAGCTGGCTGCTGGTCTGTCTGACCTAGTTTATTTCTGTAGGCTGCTCTAATGGAGGGAGCGAGCGTGGTGTATTATCTGATTTGCATTTCTGCCCTGTCACTGGCAGATGGCACCAGAGGTCGAGAGGAGAACTTTTTGGAGGGTCTCCGACGCACAATACATACTGCATGTACACACACACACACACACACACACACACACACGCACAGAAGCTTAAAAGATGACTTACTACATACTAAATGCTCTTTACCTCAATAAGAAATCAGTGGTTTGTATGTGATGGAGACATGCAGGTGTATAGGGGCAAACATGCACACACACACACTGTACATACAGTCCATGCACACTCGGGTGGAGAGCCTGGTGCTCTGAACTGAAGCGTTTGGTTTACACCCTCTGCTCTTGCACTGTTCATGCTTAATAGGAAGGAAGTGATGAATCACACTCACTTATTTGTGGTAGTGGTGAGTGTTCAAGTACAGATAGGTCTCTCTTTCTCAGTCTCTCTCTCTCTCTCTCTCTCTCTCTCACACACACATGCATGGACACACACTATCTCTGTCTCTCTCTCTCTCTCTCTCTCTCTCTCTCTCTCTCTAGAAATCACAGAGGAAGTGAGCAGACATGAAACCTCAGCACTTTGTCATTTTCTATCTGATGGAAGTCATGGTTGAAATCATTCAGAATGATCATGATGTTGGGTTTATTGTGACACACAAATGGCGTGTTTACGTCTCCGCTATTGCATCAGGACACATAAGACATAACAGAGATGAGAGCAGATACTGTGCACCTTCTCTCTGCATGTGCTGCTTTTTATTAAATCTGATCAAATCTGGCTTTGTGTGTTGCAGAACAAACACACAGCGGCTTTAAGGTGTGTTGTCTTGGTCCTGGTTTATCGGACTTGAACTGGAGTGCAAACAGAAACATCATCCCACCAAGCATGGGAGTGGCGATGTCACAGGTGGTGTGTGTGAGATGGTGTGCGTGAGCGTGCATCCACCGTGTATGCACCGACATTTATTGAAATATATCAGCGCGGCAGGTTTTTTATGTCAAGTGTGTGATGCCAAAAATTAAGGTTTGCACTTGTAGGTATCCAAACACACACACACACAGACGCACGCACACAAGCACGCAAGCACACACACAAGCACACACACACACACGCACTCACACACACAAGCCATCAGTCTTTATTTGGAGACAGGAAACATCAGGGTGTGCTCTCATTCTCTTTACCTCTTTCTCTCTCTCTTTCACACACATACACACACGCACATAACCGTTGTTTAAGGGTGTGGACATTTTCCATGCGGTTTGAGCTTTGCAATTGTAAAAAAAAATCTGCCAGATCTGCTTTACGTATAGACACAAATGGCTAAAGTGGAGTGGGGGTGAGACCAATTAGTTTGAGGCTCTCATTGAAGTGTTGGGCAAAAACTGCCACAAATAAAAATAAATAAATACCCACACACAGCCTTGTCACGCCAGAGAATGACTGTTCTATGAGCTCTGGTGAGTTGAAGAGGCTGACTGAGATATGATGATAATGTTATGATCTTATTCTCCAAGTTCAAAATCAAGGGCTGAGTTCAAACAGAATGCTACTTGTGCTTGAAAATTCCTCCTTCCTTCTTTTGTCTTTTGCTTTCTCAATTTTCTTTGACATGGCCATGTCCTCTCTGACTCATCCTTCAGGTCTCAAGTGTATTGTGGCGAACCGCTGCCGAATTTGCTCCTCTTTTATATCCTTTTTCTCTCCTGTATCTCGTTTTCTCCCTCTTTCCATTTCCGTTTGCTCTGTGTCTGTCTCTTTAGCAAAGGTTAAGTTCGAGCTCAATGTAGATAGCTTTAAATAATGCATATTTCCAATAAAATATTAAATATGCTAGCTTTTTTCCCCCCTTTTTTAAAGAAAATATTGTAAATTATACAGAATATGTCGATCTTGTGAGCTTAAATAGTACAATATTTGGACTGATATGCACGAAATGCCAGACAGGGGTAGAATTGAGTTCTTTCTGCGTTCAATGTGGCCTTCTGTGGGTTTTATGAGCGATAGAGAAGACTAGTCATTAACTCACAGGGAGCTAATTGTGTGGTTGGTGCTCCAGTTTAAAAGAGAGTGAGAAAAAAATCAGCATGTGTGTTACGTCAGGGTGCCTGAGCTCCTTTAATACAGGTAATACAGGCCTGCAGGGTCAGCAGCAGAGGAGTTAGGCATCTGTTTAACCTTTCACATGTGCATTTGTGCCCCTTCATTTTGCTCGTAACTCTTGACGGCATCACAGCAGTGCCATCCTCACTTTAGGTGGTCTGTGTGACGGTCTTAGGGGATGGGCCACATTGTGTGCTGTCTCTTCACACCAGCAATTGTGTCATTTTTACCTCAAAACCTGTTAGCTACGCAACAGTTTGGGCTTTTCGTGTCTTGCTTAATAGCCTGAAATGGATGCAAGTGGAACCGACATAAGCCTGTGTGTTTATCTGTTATTGTCTGCAGCTGTGAGCATGTGCTACGGTGTCCTCAGTGTGTGTGTGTGTGTTTTGTGTGTGTGCCCTCATGTATGTGTTTTTGGATGCTGTGGGTGGGTACTGTTGATGTGCATGCCATGGATGTGGATACTATGTGTGTGTGTGTGTGTGTGTGTGTGTGTGTGTGTGTGTGTGTGTGTGTGTGTGTGTGTGTGTGTGTGTTCTCATTTGATAGCTGCTTGCTATCAGTGTTTGTTTGGGGTTAAAAGCCCCTGTCTCTGAGGGTGTTAGCGGGGGTCATCTAAACCGGATCTGCAGCAGAATCGCTTGAGAGGCAGAAGCATAATCTGTAGCTGGCTTTGTGCTCCCAGATTAAAGTGATGATGTTTTAAACCTTTCTCACGGCCGCAATATGCCTTTGCTTCCCTCCCTGCTACTCAATATGTGTGTGACAAGAGATCCACACAGCCGGGTTCAAGAAAAGGACACCTTCCTCGCTATTTATGAAACGGGGGAGCTTTAGCACATTATCTGAGTCGATGCACGCATGTTCTATTCATCTATTAATTTGCCATCAGCGTGGTGTAGCTATAGCGTATCTTCTCCAGTGTTTGAGGGGAAACAGCTGCTAATCCTAATCCCTCCCCCCCCTGTCTCCCCCCACGGGATTCTGTCAAATCACAGGCCCCTTTAAAAAGCTCTGGCTGGCTGGTTCCAGGGCTGGTTGAGTGGCTGGCTGACTGGCAGGCTTTAAATGAGAGGATGGACCATGCTTACCCACCCCCGTGACTGACATCCACAAGGCCTCCAGAAAGTATGTCACTTGTTTGTACAAGTATGTACATACACACAGCAGAAATTTCCATTGCATACCTCTTCTCCAGAGGTTTCTTCCAATGCAGTGAAAATAGCCCATAAACATCTGCAGACAAGAAAGAAAGTTTAAATAAATGCATACCATACGGCGGAACAGATTAGAAAAACAGACCTGTTGGTTTACACAAGACGTACTCACCCAAAAATGTTTGCTGTTGTAAAAGATGCTCTGAAAAACAGCCTTTGATATTCTCCTCTGAGGAAACTGACGTACTATCTTAGGCTGTCCAGTGTGCCGACCATTGGTGGTTCAAACATTTTTATTTTCTTCTTGACATATTTAAAGGAATAGTTTGAGATTTTGGGAAATATGCTTATGCGCTTTGCTTGTTATCTTAGTTTAGCATAAAGACTGGACACGGAGAAACGGCCAGCCTGGCTCCGTCCGGTCTTGTTGTCACTGAAAACTTCAGAAAGTCACTGCGCACGGCCAAGAAACAGTTGGGCTCATAACCTCCCTAAAAATGCAGCCTTCCATTTCTTTTTGTACGGATTAATAAACAAGATACAACATGTTACTTAGTGAGCTTTAAATGTGTTAATTTTTTCCAACTTTGGACGGAGCAAGGCTTGCCGTTTCCCCTTGCCTCCAGTCTTTACGTTAAGCTAAGCTAATGGTCTCCATATTTAACAGACAGACATGAGAGTGATATCTCTTTCTCTAATTCTCTGCAAGAATGCGAAGAAGCGTATTTCTCAAAGTCTCAAACTAATCCTTTAAGTGTCCTTGAGCAAGACACTCAACCCAAACTGCTCCTGATGTGTGTGTATGTGGAGAGGATGTTTCTTTCAACAACAGCCAAATAAATAGTCTGAACGTAAACTAAACACAGAGAATATGGCCAGAATCAACAGGCCTCTTTTTTTTTTTACTATTAGAGAAGTAAAAAGAGTGTCAGGTTTGTAAGTCTTCCTTTTTGCATCATATCTGTGCAAACTGACGGCTTTGGTGTATTACAAACTGAGAAAATAATTAACACATTCTTCCTGTTACGAATGAAAAGTTGAACTCATAAGCAATAAAAGGTCGATTGCTCAATCCAGTACACTCTGCAGTTTTTGCTGCTGCACTATTACTTGCTCTGGTATGAGCTGTAGCTTATGGTGGCTAATATTAGCTGATGCCAGCAAACTTTCGATAGATATTGTCCCGTATTACTCGGTCACTTTGCTGATTTATGACTTTTAGGAGTTCATTCTTGACTTCGACCTGTGGCATCTGTTGATATAAAAGGCTCATTTTAAGGTCACAGAAATACAATGATTCCAATATTCAGGTGATTATACACAATTGAAAACAACCTATGAATATTTTATTCCATTTCTGCCAATGGATCCTCCTAAATGTTACACACTGGACCTTTAAGGAATGTTTCGCTCCAAATGTGCAAGTTTAGGCAAATTTATAGCAAAATAAAATTCAAATTATTGCGTGTTTCTATCCCATTATTGTTCCATTAATATATTAGTGCAAGTCACACCTCAAATGGTGGTGAACTATGCAGAAAACATGATGGAAATTTGGAATTTATGTTTCATTCAAGGAGCGTCACAGTCTCCTCCAATTGAGTCACTGCAGTGATAACGAACAGAAACAATCCCTTTTAAAGTTACCAGAGCTCAAGCGTGTCTATCCTCAACAAGCTCTCAAGTCTTACAGTATATGCCTTTTTATTATGCATCTCATGCACTGTAAAACCCTGAAGCAATTCCTCTTCTCTGAAACTCTGAAAGTCTGCAGCACCATTTCTAACTTTCACTCTCCAGCACAAACACTAATATCGGTCTTGTCCATCAGCCGTTCTCACATCAGTCATTTCAGATAATGACTCTCAGCTGGGAGAGACAGAGAGTGGAGGGACGCGGAGGCTGAGCAAGGAGTATCAGCCGACACGCTTGCGTCTCCCTCCCTTGTTCTTGGTATATAAGGATGAGATGGGGATGAGGAGTGCGCGGGTGACTATCAGTCATCAGCGTGAGGATTAGAGACTGTCATCAGAAGCCATATGCCTCATATTACCCTCCTGATGACACTAGATGGAGAGAGGGAAAAGAGTGAGGATGAGGAGGAGGCACGGGGGAAGGATTACACCCGCTCTAAGATTTCAGGGTAAAAGTCAGGTGAGAACAGAGCCTGTCAAAGTAAAGTCTGATAAATGCACAGAATCTGGTGCATAAACGTACGTTTTCACATGCACGCAGATTCATACACATAAAAGCCCTGCAGCAGGAGCACGTTTCACAGAGAGCAAAGTATAACACAAGTTCCTGTTTTAGAAATGTGTGTGTGAGTGTGTGTGTGCTGGCTGTATGTACTGTATGTATGTATGTACTGTATGTATGTATGTATGTACCCTATGGTAAAATATGCCGACATGCTTCTGTGGTAAATGGCTGATATGTGTCTGTCCATGGTTTTTGCCTCTGGCAATGCATGTTGAGGATTATTCAGAACAATGGACACACATGCTCTTCATTGATCAAATAGAGAGAATAAGTACGTGTGTGTGTTTGTGTGTGTGTAGGAAGGGGAGGGGTCAGTGGCGACAGCAATACAGTAAGTGTTTCCATGTGCTTCTCTTATTCATGAAGACACACATAAACACACACACACACAGACTGACAAGCATGCTGGCATATCCATGTCAACAAAAACTCACACAGCAACAGAGTTCATGTGACTCATTAGGTGACTCAGGTCTTGACAGTAAAAATAACATCTGAAAAACATTTACCGTATATTCATTAACAGTCGGTCCAAGTCGTGACGAGAAGCACTTTAATGGATTTCCATCAGATGCACCTTGCCAGCTAAACTAACTCTGTGCCGCTCCAGTACAGCTACGGGTTTCCAAACATCTCCCTTCTTCTTCCCAATTCCACTTCCTCATTGAACGTAGTTCCTGTGTGCTATCGCCGGGCTATTTCAGTGCATTCATACAAAAGGAGAAACCGCACAGAGGATTTGCTGAAAGTTCACAGCAGAGACAATACTCACACTCTTAAGATCTAAAATGTTAGATGAGTGACAACATTCAACACCAAAGTTATTCTTCTTGAGGTTTTACTGCTGTTCGGATGGTTCTTTTATAGGTAGATTATAATTTTTTTTATGTGATCCATAATGACCATCATGCAGTTCGACCTAAAAGGGATTAATCAAGATTTCAAAAATTATTAAAAATGATATGTTCAATAATATGTTGAAAAAAAACTATTTTAATATTCATCTTAATCTCCTTTAAAGAAAAGCTGCTTTATCGTAGTGGATTATTTGAAATAATCTGCAAGAAATGTAGTGTTTCTACATCTCTGTACTATTAATCAGGGTGAAAACATAAGTAACCAGACCAACTTATGTTGTCTTTATCTCACTCGCGGTCATTTTTGTTACGAATATAACGTTTGCGCGTCATCCCATAACCAAAACACTCCCTTATTAGCATCATTACGCTGGCATGCTCCAAGACTGATTGAGCGTGTTTGCTAGTTTTCCTCATCAGCCGCCACAGCAGACCACCATGAAGAGGGGAGGAGAGGCAGAGAGGCACTTAGCATGTAAAAAGACCATATGTGTGAGCATGAGTGTGGGCACAGAGAAATGATACGCCTGTGGTCCTGCCTGGGCTTATGTGAGTCTGTGGGAGGCAGAGTATGACTTTGTTCATACTGTAGTATATTTGTGTGCAATAGTCTATATGTGTGGGTGTGTGCACTTTCCACAGGCTGTCACTCTTGTTGCTGCAGAGTCTTTGGTAACTTACACTGCCTGTATGAGAGTGTGTGTGTGTGTGTGTGTGTGTGTGTGTGTGTGTGTGTGTGTGTTTAAGCTTTTGTTTAATTTCTACTTCCTGTTTTATTCTTGGCCTAATCCAAACGCAACACAGCTGTGCAGTCAGCCAGAGAAAGAGGGCTTGGGGGATGGGTTGCCAGGTCCTGGTGAGTGCAGCCATGCTCTACAACTGCTACCAACAGATGGAAGGGAAATGGGGTTACCAGCTTGGGTTTATCTTCTCTTTGTAGGCCAGACTGACCCCCCCCACACACACTCCCCCACCCCCTCATTTGGTCATAATACTATGCTTAAATCTCTATATTTTGGTGTTGGTTTTTTTTTTTTTTTTCTCCTTCACAGTAGTTTGACACATGAGCTACAGAAGGCCGTACCCGCTGCAAAAACAAACAAAAACAGGTGAATGGTGAAAGGTTATGCATGATGTATGCTTATAGGTCAGTATTATGACATACTAAATCACAGTTATGAGTTACTAAATCATCCTTTTGGCAGTCTTAACTTTGACTTAAAGGTCCAGTGTGTAGGATTTAGTGGTATCTAGTGGTGTAATTGCAGCTCCCTCACTTCACCTTCCCCTTTCAAGTGCGAAGGAGAAACTACGGTGGCGGCGAAACGCACAGAAAACACAAACAACCCCGTCTAGAGCCAGTGTTTGGTTTGTCTGTTCTGGGCTACTGTAGAAACATGGTGGTTCAACATGGCGGACTACATAGAAGGCGACCTATAGATAAAAACGTCTCATTCTAAGGTAATGAAAACACAGTAATTCCTATATTCAGGTGAGTACACACTAATAAAAACATACCTATGAATATTCTATTTCATTTCTGCCAATAGAGCCTACAGCTAATAGGCTACATATAGCTTCCTCCATTTTGGACTCTCCAGCTCTCTGTACCCCCTGAGGTGGTGGGTGTGGGAGGGGGGGTCATTCCTATGTTCCTCTGTTCTAGGGTTAAGGGTTGGGGAATTTAGGACCCTGGGAACATAGATACATTCCCCTGGCTTGGTATTGGTCAATGGAAACTCAAATTTGCATGTCAAAGTTGACTAAATTTGAACTAAAAAGTGACAAATTGACATGAGCGAATCCACTAATTGTACCTATTCAATTGGAATTAACTGAATTTGCCACAAAATACATTTCCAAATTTCTTGTAACCACGCCTTTAATCTGTCATAACTTTGACTTACTGTCTCATAACTTTGACCTATCTTCTAACTCAGTATCCCGTAACTTGAAAGAATGTAGAATGAAACATGAATATTTATGCTTTTATCATGTCTAAATTATCCTTTTTCCCCCCTTTTTCTGTTGGAAGTGGGCTTCCATAATGGCCTAAACAGGATTAGTGGACCGACAGATTGTAAATGCAACACTAATATAATTTCAAATCATATTGGTTTTCATGTCATCCTCCAAAAAAAAAAAGTGTATCACATCGCATCTTTGTTTGGCTGGATGTGTAATAATGCGACCCACATAATGGAAGAAAATTAAGATTGAAATACACAAAGTAAATATTCCCCCAAATCTCCAGTTTTATCTCATCTCAAGAGAGGTGTTGATGCAGAAAAATCAAACAAAACGAACATCTTTTAGAGGAGCCGGTGCCCAAGACATACAAATGAAGCTGTATTTTGATTAGATTAATATTTCAGCTGCTGCTTCTGCTGCCATGTCAGTGTTTGTGTATGTGATGAGGAGGGCAATCAAAAGCAAAGATGTGGACTCTCGAGCTCTACTGAAGTCAGCCCTCTCTCCGCTCTCTTCAGTCTCGCCTGCCTGTGGAGAGCTGAGGCATCTCTCTCTGGTCTCCCTCCACCCAGCACAGCACATTCATTATTAATCTACCAGAGTCTCTCCCTCCTTCTCAACTCAGCCAATTACAGTCGGGCCCCTGCGACTGCTGCCTGTCTCATTTGACGCTGCACTGGCTGGCTTTGATGTCTCTATCAACACGAAAGAGCCGGGGACCAAGTCTTAATAGAGCAGAAGGGGATTATGTGACTGCTTGCCTCTGGGGGTGGAACATTTTTTTTTTTAAATGTATATGTTTAATTCATACTTTATTTTATTATCAGGAGACGTTGGGCCATGCTTTAGCCAGGGTCTTGCCACTCTCTGCTCGCCTATCACAGCGACATGGTCGTTAATCCTGTTACTCTTTCATTTGGGGAGTCACACAAGCCTGCGAGCAGAGCAGGCTCCGTCTACCCCGAGGCCTCGCGCTCCTCCCTCCTGGGTTGGTAGCCTTTCCTTCCTCTGCTCATTTCATGTGGAGAACGCCTCGATTAACCAGCAGCAATCACTCTGCGTGCAGCACTGATGGTTTGGTATGAGGTCAGGCTGCTTTTTTGGCTCACAAATGTTAATGTTTTTTTTTTTTTTAATCAGAGTTCAGGGGTCAGTTTGCTTTGAAATTAATTCAGGAAATGGACTGTTACTTGGCAGAAATATCAAAACAAAAACTCTCCATCTGATCTATTAAGAAACCATAGAAGTGAAACCTCAGTTGTGCGAGCTTCAATTAGCTCCAAGTCTGAATGAAAGCAAACTGTTGCTGCGCCTCTTTCAACAGACGTATACGCTTTTTCTCACTGACAGACCGCCATTAATGTAGATGTTCAGCTCTCTGGTTGAGTCACTTATTTGTTTGAAGTGGGCTCTTCGCCCTCAGTTGAACTTTTAATAATAATCCTTCCATCACTTCCCTACCTCAGGTCCCACCCGCTATTTGCAGCGCTGACCTTTAAAGCAGGAAGTTACTGTTAACACAGCTCCAGCAGCTGCAAACGACGACAACCTGCTTTACAGCATTTTTCTCATCAAGTGCGGCACTTGTGCATATTTTCCTCCCCGACTGGCTGATCACCCTCAAACTCACGCATGTCCAAGTTTAGATTACAGAGGCCGGGTGCTGTCACTTAAAAATTACGGCTTCAAGTTGACAGCAACGGTGTCAGTTGAAGACTGCGCTGGCCTCGGCGTTTGATGACAACTGCATATTAGAAAAATTCCATTTTCATTCTGCATGAGTTTCATTAACTGCGGACAGCGAAGGGAGAATATTACATAAACCTCTGATGTAATTTTCTGAGCATGACTCAAAGCACTGGGGAACCCCACGCAGAAGACACATCTCAAAGCTGGTTTTCTTTAAGAAAAGACAACATTGCATACATTTATTAGGGATGGACGCCAATTCCAATACATGCAAATCACCATTGTCCTTTAAATGTAGTGTTGACATTATTGCAAACACTTGTCTCCCTGCTGTTTTGTGTATTATATTTTTATTATCTTAGGATAAAAAAAAACATTAACAATTACATGGGATGCCTTGTTCTGCATAATTTAACGTATACACAGTGGGAACAGGAATGGCAATGCTTTAGACATCATCACAGCCTCTTCATAACCCCCGCCCACCCCCAACCCACTGCCCGCATGCAGTTTGCACTGCACAAAGACCAAAAGTCACGTGAGACAGCCTGCAAAGAGCACAAGAAGCATTCACAGTAAAGGAGGATAGGAAGGAGGATAGGATGGAAGGGAGGGAGAGTAAAAGATGAGAGGAGAAGGGGGGGGGAGGAGGAGAAGAGAGGGAGTGAAACAAAGTGACTGCAGCACTGGCCTTGGTTTAGACAGGAGAAGGAGCAGCATAGTCCTAGTTTATCATTCTAACTTCTCCCACACTTCAACTCCCGTCTCCTGATTGTGGTACTCTTTCCATTGTCTTTGACACAAAAAAGTTTGTTTATATATGCATGTATATATGTATATACATATACGTATGTGTATATATATATATATAAATACATTTTTATAGCTACAGCACCTTTTCCCATGGGGCAACAGTGTCAATACCTCGCACATGGTACATGGCCGTGCCAAAGAAAAAAAGAAAAATAAAAAAACAATATATTGGTCAGGATATTTATCTTTTTTTCCCTAAAATTGGCATTTGACATGATGATATTCTATTGCCGTCTGGGGGAGGGAAGGGACAAAGGTTCTTCTTTTGAGTTTATATTCAAGTTTTCTCCTTTTTTTCTGGTGTATAATTTCTTCTTTTCCTGTTTAAAAAGAGTTCACACTTTTGTGATTTGCGTGTGCTGCTCTTCATCAAAAGGTTCATTTTCCGGATCAGAGTCAGTGGTGTCAGAATATCGATAATGGTCTGGCTCATTGTCGCTAACGTCCGGGGTGACGGATGTTGAAGTGCTTGCCTCAGAATTCGAAGGCTCCTCCACGGTTTTCGTAAAATACAACTTCACCTGGAATTGCAAATTAAAAACTAACTTCAGTCTGTGCAATTTCAAAATGATCATGAACAAGTTTCATCGTTGCTCTTTCCATTAAAACGCTGACTGAATAACAGGAGATCAACAAGCAAATATCTTAAGGAAATCTTTACCTTGAAGTTTGGCGAGAAGTAGCGGTTAGCTTTGTCTTTGTTGGCCTTGTCCAAGTCGTTCTTAGTGAGCGTCAGGATGAGGTAGTCCCTGTCCCTGTCGCTTTCCCTGCCGCTTTCCCTGCAGCTGTCCCTGCACTCGGCGCTCTGCGGCTGGCCTTGGCCCGGTGCCGGTACACCCTGCTGGTTGTCTGCGTTGTTCACCGCCCCGTTTTCCATCTTGTCCACGCTCTCCTCTGGTCCAGGGATGAAGAAGGTGTTCACCCAGAAGTGGAACATTTTGTCCTGCAGGGGCGATGAGAGAGGAGACGTGAAATTAAACTTTTGATTTCATTTGTTTATGAGCTCAAAAGACAAGCATTATTACAAGTTTTTTTCTTTATTGTTAACAAATCTCATAAAAAAAACCTACATCAACAAAATGTGTTAGTCTGTCTCCGTACTTTCCGACTTCCCCACTCCATCTGTGCCTCTCAGGCAAACCCATTTGTTTCTACTGAAGATGTGAATCTTTAGGAATCGTTTTAAAAACAAAAATGGAACTATATTTGTGAGCAGTTTTTAAAAACACACCCAAGCTGTTTTAGGAAATTACTGAGCCTTTAGGCACTGTAGTTTTTAGCAAACATTACTCAAAGAGGAGTAAACAGTGCATTCGTTGGGGACTATTTTCAGCCGTGGATTAATACGCATTCATTTTGTAAGTATTTATGGCAGCAAGGCGGTGAATGCTGGATCAACTCAAAATAAACCACAGTGCCTGTGCTCATGGTAATGAAGGAACTTGTCAACCAGTCCGACAGTGTGGCTCATTAATGTGTTTTTAATAGTTTTTGGACGACAAGAAGCGCTCTACAGCACAGAGGAATAAGCTATTATCCGACTTTGGTAACATGCAAAAAAAAAATTTTTTTTAAAATGCATTTTTGGTTTTTGTCTTTTCATGGGATTTGTTGGCAATAAAAATAAAATACAGAATGCCACCAGTCTTATTCGTTAATTGCTGGCACACAGCTAAGTGAGAAAACGCTTACTCAAATGCCTACCGATTGTTCTTTGACCTAGCGGAGGTCAAAACAATCAACAGCTGAAATAAGCTCTTAATGACCAACAGAAATTTGTCAGTGACAAATACCAAGCAAAGTAAGCTGCAATAAACACACACACCAAACACAACTAACCTTCTTCATCATCTTATTCTGTTTATGGAAGAACTCCACTTTGATGTCTCCGCAAACTGGCAGCGGCTGGGGGAATTCAAAAAACATGTGCTTGTCCTCACGCCGCGTGTGAGTGGGGTTCGATGTGTGAATCTTCACTTTCAGCTGGTACACCACAAACTGGGGATCTGCAAAGGGTGTCGACGTTGCACAGGGAGGAGGGGAAGGGGAGACACGATTGTGAGATTTGTGAGGGGAAGAGAAAAACAAAAATAACGAAACAAGTGTGAGTGACAGAGGAGTGAATCAAGACAGCAAGACAGGAATACCAGTTGTATTACGTGTTTGGCAAAAAAAAAAAAAAAAACACAGCACCACCACCACCACCACCACCTCCCCCACTAAGTAAGTGCAAAGCATTATATTAAAATTAATGAGGAGCGAGGGAAAGTAACAGATCACAAAATATAACACCCAAAGAGACCCAGAACCAGAGACACAGGACCCTATTCTGATAGACAGTCACGGTTTGGTCTTGGACCAGCGCAACAAGTTGCATACACAAGAATTCTTAACCTTCCTTCTTCCTGTCAGGGTGGGGTAGAGTTGGAGATGACATCATCATGCCTGTAAGCTAGTCCTATCCTGCTAGGCAACATGTCTACCTCAGACTGCTCCTTCCTGGTGGATCTCTGGGGCCATATAAAAGCAAATGAGTGAAATAATAATAATAATAATAATGGATGAAAGGCTCATTTACCCCAATGCCAATTCCCTTTCTTGAAGCCCTGAGGGGTCGGCTCGCTCCTGTTTTTAACGGTACTGTCCCCTTAGAGAGAAACAAGGAGATTATCACAAAACAGGGCCTGGCTGGCCTGTCAGGGCCTTGACAGCACAGCAGGAACAAACACAAGAGCTCTACACAAATATTTACAGATATTTATATCTACATAGCTTTTCTTACAAACAACATACAGTACGAGGCTTCAAAGTGGAGGTGCACATCTTAAACATTCGACCTGGTGTGTTGTGACACAAAGGGGAAGGAGGAAAGGGGGAACTTGAGACTGCTGACGATCACAAGCGACCACAAAACATCAGTTTTCTTTGGTGAATTTGACAAAGAGAAATGTGTGATGTCGAGTTATTTTTAACAGAATGATCAAACTAGCTTTCTCTTCATTCACCGCTGAGGTAAAGATCAAACCCGAGGCCAGAAAAGGGTGATATGTGTGTACATGTATCAAGACGTCAATCTCAGAATAGGGCCTTTTTTTTAATAATGTGAGAGTTAGAAGGAAAGAGAAGGGCATCAGTGAGGTGTTAGGTTTTACAAAGCCAAAGAAATTAAGAAAGAAGAGGCACTTTTTCTGACCGTTAGTTAAAAAATGGACAAATTCAGATACAAGAAAAGCATAACATTGTGTGACTCCGATACGTTTGAGCAGAAAAACAGGATTAAATGACCACAGACAACTATTTAACCACTAAGAACTATTCCTATAAACAGTAAAATACACAGAAATCAAAATATGGACATGGACAATACAAACACATTCCTGCTGAAAGGTGGAAAAGCGTCATTATCTGCTTATAAACTGTACCAAAGGTCTACCAAACAGTAAATCTAATGCTCGAGGATGTGGGAAGCTAAAATCACTATGGATGTGGTATTCTGAGTCCGAGTGCTTTGCGTGCGCGTTACTCTGCCACTGATCGGAGGGGACAACAAGTGCCACTGTTTGCATACACACCACTTTACAACAAAGTCATACCACTCACGCTCCGAGCAAACATGCAGTGATATGTAAATAGACTGACACTTAACTACAGTGACCTATCAACACTTCTGTGCTATTGCATGCAAAAAAAGATCATCACGGATCAAAATATTAAATTCCTTGACTGACCTTTAGTTACTTCCTATATAAAATCCATGCACATGTAGCTTTTACTGTCCTGGAGTGTGAGTCCACTTCCCTCAAACTGCTCTACTGTTCAAACAGTGCATATTGTAATTCCTCTGAATACTGTGCACATGAACAACTTAAAAGCACACAGAGCCCTGATTTCCATGAAGGAAATCCTTCTGAGGCAGATTTAAAGTTAAAAATTACAGCTCAAATATCTCAGATGAAATTCTTAGAAGGCAATCAATTTCTTTTCTTGTGCTTGTTTTTAAGCGACAGAATAACATTCCTATTATGACAGAGGGGATCTGATTCCATTTTTTTTGTAAACGGCCAGAGATTAAGTTGGCCTCGTTATAAGCAGCAACAAGAGGACTTCATCAAGAAGAACCTGTCCGTTAAGTCCAAAAATACTGCAGTGAACCCAACCACACTCGATTCGGTTTTAAAACCCCGGCGCAGGACGACTCAACTCCACCACAGACGGCCCTCTCTTGTTCTATGGTGCTAAACTGTAGCGTGGGTGAGCCCTACAGTGCACAACACATCCAAGGCTCTCGTTCCGTTTGAACAGCGCTATGCGTGCCTACGCCCTAGTTTGGAGTTAAAGTTGAACATGAGCGTGACTCACTGCAGGTGCCCCCGCTGAACATCGGGAGAGTCTCGAACACCATTTTGTGGAAGAGGAGCGCCACCGGCTTGTACTCTAGCTGGTTCTTCAGTAGGTAGCTGTAGTAGTAGACATAGCGGCGCTGGCTCGGGATCGTTACTCCCTGAAACAGAAAACCTTGTTTAGAGATCCCGAAGGTACAAATGACGTTCTTTTTTCTGTGTGTGTGTTCAAGTCTTTGCAAATACAGCTGAAACTGAAGAATTAAAAGTCGCCAAAAATCACTTTCCAAGCAAAAAATACCAAATATTTTCTGGGACTAACCAGTATTTTCAGCTTTTCTCTGTTTTATCATTGTAAACTGGATCTCGGCAGCTTTTGAAATTAATCTGCAGACTTATCAATAATGAAAATAATTAGAAGCGAGTCTTTACTGTGCAACGTGTGGTCTCAGATCAATATCTCACCTTCTTGTCCCGTGTCCTGACTTCACCGTAAAAGTCGAGCGCTTCTTGGGCCTCCAGGAATTTGCCGCGATGGAGGAGATAGGCGCATATCATGACTCCAGTGCGGCCCTTCCCGGCCTTACAGTGGATGGCCGCCACGTGATTGTCATCCTCGCTGAGCCAATGGTCCAGGTCTTCGCAGAACGGCTTAATTAGCTCCAGCTGAGGAGGGTTGTGGTCTTCGAAGGGGTACTGTGCAACTGATGCGTGACGGGATGCGGGCCCACGCAAAGTTGTAACCACACACACACACAGAGAGAGAGAGAGAGAGAGAGAGAGAGAGAGAGAGAGAGAGAGAGAGAGAGAGAGAGAGAGAGAGAGAGAGAGAGAGAGAGAGAGAGAGAGGGGGGGGGGTTGTGGACAGGTCAGAGGAGACAAGGCAGGGAGGAAGACACAGTGGACATTTTGTGAGATGAGTTTTATTTTTTTTTTTAAAAAGGGATAAGCGTCTATAGGACATCTGAAGCATCCTACCTCTGCAGTTAAATTTGGCAGCATCGTAGTGTCTTTCTGCGCAGCTGAAATGGGAAGAACAAAATGCAGTTAGTGAACATACAGAGGAAGTTATTAAGTAGACAAAGAGCATTTCAGGTACATGTGGAACACTTACAGGTTGTAGATTTTGTAATGGTTTTTATGTTTTGAATCCAGAAACCTGTTGGCAGGAGAGAACACAACCAGAGAGAGATTTATTAGATGGATATGAGATCAACAAACACACATACTCCATAATAACATGCTCTTCTTATATTTCCCCTTTTCTATGATCACATGTCAGAAGCAGAAGAAAACCCAACTCACCGTACTACATCGTCTATATTGTTTCTGTACACGCCTTCAAGTCTCTCTGCTGGAAAGCCCATAGCAATGATGTTTGGGTAGATATCTGTTCAGGCAGGAGTCAAGGAAATGTACATTGTGCACGACTATGGAAGGCACCATTACCGATGCACACGGCGCCACATCTTTAACTCGAAGGGCCTACCTATGCTTTTAACAGCTATGTAGAAAGCAGTTGCTCTCTTTAAGAATATGCCATTAGAGCAGAATTACAAGAATGCAGAGACGAGCAGCAGCGCATGGAAAAGTTTCAGCCAAAGTCAATATGAGGGTGCGATTGTAGTTATGGATAGATGGGAGCGCAGAGGAAGGGCCCGATCAGCGTGTGAGCGTGTTGTGACATATGGCCTTGACAGTGAGAAGCAGGCAGAGAGGACGGGAGTAACAGAGCTCCTGCACAAGCCAGGCCCACATGTGGGTGCACAAGGAGAGTCTCCGCTCCCTGACCTGCATTTATTTTTAGAGCCCAAAGTTATATTGGGATGATCGCAAATGTTCGGCTTATCTCTGTATCGCGCTCAGCCGGACCGATTTGAATATCTGCGAGATTGGACGCAGGCAGCATCAAGACGTGCAGGTAGAGGGGAAAAAAAAAAAAAAACCCTTCCATCAAACAAAAAGCCTTTGTGTCACAACTTGCAAGTTACCCTTCAAGCAGGAGGTATTCGCTGAGCATCTATGACAGTTGGTGATGGACAAGACACAAAGCGACACTTCACAAACCACACACAGATTCACTGAAAGTTTTAACTTCTGGTTGCACCACCCTGTCTCTCGCGCGCTACACATGGCAACATTATAGTTGTCATACATCATTGGACGGGGCTCTGCACTTCAGCACAGGATAGTGATGGAAAATGTCGTGACCAATTATACGGTGACATACATACAATCTTAAAGCCACACATCAGTGTCATGTTGCAGTAAAAAGAATAATTTAGTTGGCATGCATGTCTTTGAGGCTCGGCTGCAACGCCTACCTGTAACTGAAGTCTGCTTGTCGCCATAAGCTGTGGGATTTCACACTTTAACCACTGACTAAAGGGCAACCATTTCTTACACTTCCTGTGCCACGGTGTCAAAAATAGAAAAGCTGAATAATTCTAATTGGATGTGTCTGCTTCATTCTGAGCAGACCATATTTTTCCAGAGTCAAAATCACTTTTTAACTGGTCAGAAAAATTTGACACACGCATCTGACAACTCTGGTGAGAAAGCGCGGCTGGCTCTGCATAATCCTCAACTTTGCTAGCGTGCACACATGCGAGTAACCTGCACATGCAAAAACACACAACATTCCCTTTCCATGGTGCACACAGGCAATTGTTCAATCAGTAGACCTGCTCATATGTTGGAATCCAGGACAAGTAGACGCATATACAAAGATTAATGCAACTTCAAACATTACAAAAAAAAAAAAAAAAAAAAAAAGGCAAACTTCAATAAAACCCTGTAAGAGGAATTAAGTAAGTGCCCTAATGTAGCTGAGGCATGCTCAACACAGGCCTTGATACATGAATTCAACAAGCCCAAAGGCAAATCTATGGTATTATTTGCATACTGCCAGCTACTTCCCTGTAGCTTACGACTGAGTAGCCTATGGGTACATATGTACGGTGCCATAATCCTGTCCATTAATGCCTCAAAGACCTAATTAGGAGCCAAATACAGGTTTTCTATGCTATTTGATGGGCTACTCTTGTAACTAATGGCAAAGAGATCCCAGTCAGACTATTAAGTGTTTTTAAAAAGCTCCAGAGCTCCCAGGAGAGCCTCAGCCCAGGGTATGGGGGGCTTGGTCTCTGCAGCTGGGAGGATACACACATACAGGACCCCCGACGGAAGCTCCAAGTAGGAGGAAAAAAAAAAAAAAAAAAGAAGAAAAAAAAAGAAAATCTGTCGTTTCAGGCACGCCTTTTCTTTAAAGCCAGCCCTGCCTCAGCTCTATGCATACGCCAAATCCACAACTGAGAGCAAGAGAGAGGGGGGAAAAGGGAGAGTGGGAACCGGCAAGCGCTGAGCGAGGAGGGGGTGGGGAGGACAGGAAAGGAGGAGAGCAGAGGAAAGGGGGCAAGCAGAGGGAGGGAGAATTAGAGTGGGAGTAGTAAAGAAAAAGAGCAAAGGAGAGGTGGTGGGTTGAGAGGGTAAGAGAGGGAGAGAGCACTCAGACAGCAACACTGATACAAGATCACTGGCAACTCTATTTTAAGGGCAATTCCCAGAACTGTGATACTGCATTACATAACTGCAGAGAGCCCATATTGTTTTTAGACACCATGCCAAAAATGATAAAAGGGATAGTTCGAAAGGGCCCACATCTGAACAGGAGGAGACTTCAAGCCGAAAGAAAGATGCCACTTTTGAGTGGCGTGCCCCTTTTACACCTGCACAAAGCGCGAGAGGCGCAACACAAAGTCCTTCCACCGAGACGGATGACACAAGTTTTTACCACATTAAAAAACCAGGTGAGAACTATCAGATCAAACATTGTGGTGCACATATTTCACCATCTGCAGTCACACATACGTACCAGCTGACAGTACTTCCTGAAACAGCTCAATGTGTTAACTATAGTGGCAGCATTGAATCAAAGTAACTAGCACTCAGCTGTACACTTCCATTCTTTTAGAAGAGCAAAAAAGGAGCAATGTTATCGAATTAACGCACCAATGCTGATGATAACCAGAGGAAAACTGTGTGTCCATATACACCAAGGCTGGTTAAATTTATTTTTTTTTTTTACATGCTGTACAGAAGCAGAGAGGGCTGCCAATCTGCCAAATACTGTTCAAATACTTGATTAATCAGAGTATATAAAGTGTCTGCCTATCACAATTTCCCAGAGCCCAAGTTAACATCTTTAAAATATCCTGATTTGTCCGACCAACAGTTCAAAACGCACAGATATTCACAGATATTCACCGATATTCAGATTTGCCTCGTGTCGACTGACTAGTGAATTACAACCGACTGCTTAATTCAGCTCCGAAACTAGAAATATCAAACTCAGGACCAAAAAAGGCTGAAAAGGTGGTTTGAGACCCTTACACAAAGTCATGTGCACATCCCCCACAATTATAACCATGACCCACTCTCAGCACTGTCACATGTTAAGATTGGTTGCATTTAGTTGGCCATGGTCAACCACATCAGTTGATAATCTAGTTTATCGCCAGCCCAGCGAGTAAAAAAGCACCAAGCACTAAGGAACCAGGTCAACTATTATCAGTGGTAACACATGAGAAATCAGTCCTGCAGAGGGGACAGAAATAGCAATTCTTCAAACTCCACCAAAAGGTAGTGGGGTTTCTTTTTCTTATTCAAATGCATTAATGAATACTCACCTATAGAGGACACAGGTGAGGAGAGGCTTACATCATAAACCAGGAAACCTAACACATCCTGAAGTGAACCTATACCATCTACATGTATTAACAAAAAAAAAAAAACATTGCATAGATATGCTGATATTAATCAACCTGCCTTCAAACACAAACTGGTTAAAAATATAAATTCTGACTTAATGCCACTAACAATTTCACAGCCTCAAGCTAGGTCCACCGCTGGGTGACTGCTGTGCAAGTGAAACCAAGTCTTTTTTCTTTTTCTTAAAAAAAAAAAACACACACACTAAATGTGTAGTTAAACGGGGGGTTCCAGCTATAATATGACTGTGACATTTATGCGTGCTGGTCTGACAGATCCACCATCTTTCAAACATACTGGGTGACAGCAAAGCTGCGCTGTCTGACCAGCTAGCTCAGTTAGCTCAGCAGCAGGGAAGCTAACTACCTCACTTTTACTCCACTGACATTTCTGGTTCCAGTCCGACTACAATGCAAATATTACACATTACGAGTCAGTGTCCCGGGCTGCTGTGGAAATAAGAAACACACGGAAGGATACATGTTAAGTCCAAGTCGAACCCATCCTCTTGATATCTCCTTTTGTTCCGGCTGACCATTTCTTTTATAATCGCAGCCATTGTAGCAGGTGACAGGAGTCTGTGGGGGCAAAATGGTGTAAAAACAGTTTTCTACAACTGGCCGTCTCGTCGTGGATGTCGCAGTCAGTGGGGTCCGCTCTCGGAATTTTTGCAGGTCCCTCGGAGAGACGTGCTAGCCAGCAGAGCTAGCCGTGGCCGTCGGTAGGATTAGAAAGGCTTCCTCTGGATCATAAAGACGGGCCTTGCTCTGCTCCTCCGTGCAGGCCCGACTTTCCCAATCCTGCAATTCGTCTTGCAAACACCTCCGAATAAAAGACATGCAGTTGTCCTCGGAGAAGCCTTTAGGTGCCAGACACAGTCCACGCCGATGGCTCAATCGCAGCCGCCGCGATTGACAACGAGAGGACAGAGACCTCACCGGTTCCCGAAACCCCGTACCCAGTCACTCAGACGTAGCTAGCTCGCTAGCTATCAAGCTAGCTAGCACAGCTAGCTAGCAACAATGGCTAATGCTACCTCCTTTTTCGATCCAAAAGCCTCCTAACGATTCAACATTGTCATCGACTGATTGCCAAGAACACATCTGAAAAAAAGTGACAGGCTCCACCTTAACTGTATATAGACTATACAAAGATCAGAAATCTGCACAGATTGGTTTGACAGTTCCGTCCCGGGGAATCATCTTCTTTTCTCGCTCCTCTCGCTCCAGCTGAACTCTCAGGCTCCCGTCATGGCCTCCACCGAAGGAAAAAAAGAAGGTAGAGCAGGCTGGGATTTTAGAACAAATATCCCACCGCGTTCACTATATAGACCCTCTGTTTCTTTAAAACCGACAAATGCAGTATTGACTTACATGGTTAATCGCTGTTAGATGCCGATGAAGAGCTACTGATGTGTGTAATTGTTTTAACCCTAAATAGCGCAACTGTCGAGTTATTTCTTGCTTCTGGCGGAAGGATAAAGTGAGTCCGCATGCGACGCTCTCTTCTGTCAAAGTGATCACGTGTGTGTAATTAGGGAAGTTTCCAACATAATGTCAATTTTCGCGGTTTTAACTGTCATTTCAGGCTATAGACGACATACCATTGCAAGCCATCAATCCATAATGCGTTTATTATGTTTACAATGTAAAATTAATATAGTTAGCAGCATCTTCACACATCCTCCTCACATCAATCCTGAATTATAACAACGTTGTTAATTGCATGGGCATTAACCATAGACAGTCGTTGTAATTGTTTTCATTAACACACACTAGCAGTGAAAAAAACAAACAAATATATTACTCATTATAAAATTAAAGATACATTCATAGCCCATATTTGTATTATATTAATGTCAGTAAGAATAATAATAATGTTATTCTGTGTTACACTTTATACAAAGATGTAACCAATATGTTTATAATGAGGATGTAACTATAATAGGCCTATGTAAGGAAGGGTTTTACAGGGTTGGGTTAGACCTGAAACAGTCATTAATCAATTTGTCATTTCACAGAAAATTAAACGTCAAGCATTTTGATTATTGATTCATTAAAAGGTTCCAACTGCTCAACCCTAAACATTCACTGGTTGTCTTGTTCCTTTATGATAAGTAACTTGAATATCTTTGATTTTTGACTGTTGGTCATACAAAACAAGCAATGTGAAGACGCCACCTGACACTCCTGGGAAATAGTGATGTAATCTTCCCCAATTTTCGGACATATTTTAGTCTAATCCATTAAATCATTAACTGGAAAACTCATTTGCAGATTAATCAATAGAATAGTAAAATAACCGTTAGTTGCAGCACAGATGCATTTTCGTCACACCAGCCAAACTCACACCTTGTACCTCTATTCAGTGGCTCATTGGCAGGGCCTGTTACTGTTGTAGCCGAAGAGCACCAGCCACAGAATGAGAGGGGCTTCATGATCTTCCATAACTTAACTTATGTCCATGCAACATGACAGCTGTGCAAACCATTTCAGATAAAAATCAGTGATAACTATTTCACAATTATTAACATGACATAAGCAGCTTTGCACGTCAGCCTGAGTGGAAATGTGACTCCTGTAGAATCACATTTTGGTTGTTAAAATGGGGTTAGCCTTTATTCTGAATGTTAGGCCTGTAGAACCGGTAACCATCCTGGTCATTTCTCAGTGACGAGACATGTTGGATGTACAGTAGTTGGAGATTTTATATAAGTACTGAGGGTGCAGTTCAGCAGATTTAAATGGGGTTACCTGGAACATCGCAGATTAAATGATCTGATCCCATGTGAGGCTAATTAGGAATCTGCTTCTTACAGGGGGAGACTGGTTCTCCTCATAGAAGAACACTCATCTCGTAGCAATGTAAGCCCGTACAGCTTAATGACTGGCAAAATTAATCAGTCCTTCAAGTTCACAGCAACCATCTCTTAAGTGTAATTTGAAAGCGTCTCAGGATCTCCTTAATCTGTTATAAAAGATCTAGCTGGCAAAGCCAATCTAGAGCCAAACCTGTTTTCCAATGCAAACACACACACACATACACACACACACACACACACACACACACACACACACACACACACACACACACACAGCATATTAGATTATTTTAAAGAACATCTCTGCTGCTCACTGTGACTGCTGCTAGTCCTAGTTCACTCTCTATTTAACAGAAAATGGCTGTTTTTTGGTCAACAGGTAGAAACACAGGGCTATCTCTGGCTCTGGTCTCAGTGTGTGAAGTTATGATGATGAGTGCAGTTATGAAGCCCGCCTCCTGTCAGAAACATGGTATACATACATTTACCTTACCAGTTTTTTATTCTATTATTTTTGTGTTTTCCTGTACCAGTTGTTGTCAGCAGATGGCAGCATTGCACTTTTGGCTGTGCAGCCCCAGACTGCCACTCTGCTCAGTCGACTTCGACCTCTAACGTTCAATAGATAAGTATGCACCTTGTACAGACAGGAGTGGATGTGTGGTATGTTGCATAACAAGTGGCAGCTAGATAAAATCAGGACAGAGATGTCATTGAAAAGAAAACGTTTCAAACCTTTGCATTATGAGAAAATGTATCTCATCTACACAATAGTATAAAGCAAGTCACCAATGATTCATAATAACAAATAAGCTCCTTTATTACTGCATTATTTGAAATATGTTGTCTTCCTAAAACTGCTTTATTACATGAATGCACGTTCCCACATTATAAAATCACACACATCTCAGAGACATTTCAGGCAAACGCCAGCAAAAAATTTCAACAATTGCTGTTTTACAGTGTTGAAATTTGAGAGAAAGGCACTTTCACATTATTAAAAACATCTGTGTTATATTTCACGATAATATGAAACATGAACATGATGAATTAATCAACACCCATACATGTAAAACAAATAGGCACTGTAGGTAGTGATAAAAACTGCGAGTCACTTTCATTCAGGTCATACAAATAATTCCATGAAAGGCTATAACAAGTGAACTCTACATGTTTTTTTTTAATGCATCCTTCAGATAATTACATGTGAATATCAAAAATGATTTCCCTGTCTGGGGATGTGCACCTAAACTTTGAAAATAAAAAAAGAATCTCAAGTCACCTTTAATTTATTAAAATACATAGCTTAAGTTAATATGCATATAAAATACAGTGGATTTATAAATCATATTATAGGAATGTAAAAATGTAATGCTTTAACTGCTTAAGACAAGTCATTTTGATTTGGTGAAGACTTGTACAAAACACTCACCCCTGCCAGAATGATTCGTTATTTATAGTAATCTAAATTCATCACTTTAAATGCATAAAATAAGGATCAACCTAAAATACCCCCTTTAAGAAATGACTATAATCTTTTTACAGTATGCTGTTGACTGTCGAGCTGAGCGCTGCGTTGATTACTTGTCCTTCTGAAGAGAGGTGTAGTACTCCACCAACACCTTCCAGGCCTTGGGGGCCATGAAACCATCTGGAGGGTTCTCTCCGCTCCGAGCCATGTTTCTCATCTTGGTTCCAGAGATGAACTCAAACTCAGCATGTCTAAGAGAGTGAGGGATGTGGAGGGGTAGTGTGGAGAGAGTGGGCAGGATAGGTTATTAGAAGTGTCGTAGAGTCTTCCGATGTTACAATATTTGCAAATTATACGAATAATTAACACCTGCACAGAAATACCAACAGGTGGATATAAACCAACAACTCTTTAGATTGATACTACAGTCTACTTGCAGTGCCAACAAGATAAAGCGTGGGGGTCACATATGGTGTTTCATGAAATTCATGTTTTGGCTTAAAAGATTTGGGCCTACGAATGTGTGCAGGAGGATGTAATGCTGAAATAGAATTTAGCAGCAAGTCTGGAAACAAATGTGCTGACAGAAAAATCACACCTAACATAAAGTAGCAGCACTAATGAAGTACTGCACTTCATCCTTTTCATGCGCTCCAGTTTCCTTGCATTTGGGCGTCACACAGGAAAACCATTTCAATAGAATCCAGGTTTTACAATAAATAATATAGTAAAAACAAAATAAAGAAAACGTAGTATAGATTTGTGGATATACCTATATATTAATATATTATATGTAGTAGACAACAGAATATGCTGAAGGTTGTAAGTGAATAGATCTTTCCTCACTTACCGTTCTTTGTCGTAGAAGTCCATAGCCTTCTTAGTCTTGTTGTAGGCAGCTACCCTGAAGGGGATGATCTCTACAGAGGTGAGGCCCGGGGCCATGGTGAGGACCTTGCCTCCATGGGTAGGGTCATACAGGTCCTGTTTAGTCTCCGGGTGAGGCATGCCTGCAGGGTCCCGGCCGACAATGTAGAAGTTTGCTCCAGCAATCATTCTGGCTCTACAGTGCCACTGAACCTGATGAGGTAATTGGGAGGCATACAGGTTAATATTCAGTCACACATACATGTCATGGGTAAATGGTTGAACGGTCGAGAGCTAGAGGGATAGCAAACTCTGACTAAACAATAAGCCCACACAACTCCTCACCTCTGTGGGTCCAGCGTACATCATGGGTGAGGGGAAGATGGCGACAATGGTGTTGGCTGGGTCCAGAATGCCCTCCTCCAAGACGGCAGCATGCTGCTTCATCCGCCAGTCAAGAGGCACATCGTCATCTTTGGTCCACCCGCCAAGTGGGTGCAGTAGGAGGACCGGATTCTTGTAGCCTCGATCCAGCAGACGGCGCTTGGTGTCCTGCATCAGGAGGGCGTGACCGTTGTGTACCGGGTTACGCAGCTGGAATGCAAATATTGCATCTGAGGAGGAAAACATGGAGGAGCACAAAATCAGGTTCACGTAACGAGAGTATTTGTAGTAACAGCAGCAGTATCAGAGTATAATAGCAGCAGGATTACAGTACAGTGGAGCTGTTGAGCTTCGTGATCTGTGCAGTCCCAAATGTGTGTGGGATATTGTGCATTTATGTCACAGCAAACATGCTCATAATGCCTTTCACATAACTCAAATGGACATTCAGCATCAAAATTGCTTGTGGTTTAAAGCATAAGTCTGTTAGTCTATATTTTTCTTATTGTTAACAAATCCCATGAAAAGGCCAAAACCGACAATGAATTCATCCTCCCAAGTGTCCAGGGCTTGAAATACATTTTTTCTCTGGGTCCTAAATTCTACTTTCAGCTGTCCCAGACAAACAACCATTGTCTCAAACTGAAGTTCTTTTGTTATTCTCTATGATGATTATAGTTTAATAACTTTCTTTCAGTAACTCATTACCACTGGTCCACCACTGAAGTTCTGCTAGCTGTTTCCTGCACTTATATCTGAATAAAAAATGAAATCACCCTAGGTGTTTGTCCACAATCAGTTATAGTTATTCTTTTAGCCATAAATGCATCAATGCAAACTGCAGTGTAAATGCAATCCTGCTACATGGGGTGGAAATTCACATACACACTTTGAACATTATTATTAATTAGACAAATAATCACAAACTCACCACAGGGACATTGTATGTTAAAAGTAAAACAGGGAGGGAGAAGATCAGATTACCTATGTAAATATTTACAAGCGCAAACAAACTATTGACATATAAACTTTGGGAACACCATAATCCAAAGATTAGGAAAGAATAAGTGGCCGATATGGTTAAACGAACCCAGCACGCCAAACCTACCAACGGCCTACAGAAAGCCCTTTTAACATTTCATCAAGTTCAACCTTACTGTCTTGTGTATTTGAAATACAATCAAATTAATGTGCTCTGGATTTCTCTGCCTAGACACAAGGACACCCACCACACACCACCCACACACACACACACACACACACACAACAGACCTACATAGACTCTGTACACAATGAGTATAATACAGCACATTATAACACATTATACAAAGTACCACAAACAAAAGAGACAAATAACCATCAGTTTGTAGATATCTTAAATTAAAATGACCATGTCAAAATCACATTATTATTTTGTCAGCTTGGAATTCTAACTAGTCACTATAGCAACTCAGTTGTTTGTTTTCATGTTATTATAGTAGAGTAGAGTAAACCTTATTGTCCCCAAGAGCGAATTTGTCTTGGGCACAATGCTACAATCTGTTGCTACACATAACATCAGGAGAAAACACCACAAACACAACATGAAAACACAAAAGAGACATTTGACACTGACAATACAGCGGCTTGAAAAGATATATACATACATTGTAACATGGAAAAAATTCCTACATTTGTTGCCCGTTGCTTTTTAGAAATAAAGTTGCTAAGAGGATCTAACAAGTCGCTGGATTTGGCAACACTAGCCCTCTCTAGGAATGACTGTGTGTAAGAGTGTGTCATGTAGCGAAGAGCTTGTGCCAGTGCCACCACACATTTTTCAAATTTGAACACCTAACAATAAAGATTACATTCAAAATTATTGTATTGTCCCAGACACTGTATCTTTGTGTACCAGGTGCTATTTTTATTGTGCCCTGGACAACAGGACATCCTTAATTTTGAGCGTTGGTATAGCAAAACCTGATAGAGTTAATTCCTCTATGCCACAGAGCTCCATTGGTTTCCAGTTGTTGGAAAGTACTGAGAGACGGACTAACACGTTGTTGGTTTTGGTCTTTTCATTAAATTAATGAACAATACAAGAATACAGAAAATTGTCAGCCTAATCTGTTAAGTGCGCACCACAACATGCTTGCACCAGCAATGATACTCAGGGTAGGACCATCGGGGAGCAAAGAATGCAAAGAAAACAAAAAATTACCAAAATACATACTGTGTTGTGTTTGAGATATATATTTGACAATCTTGAACACAGCATTCATGTCAAAGTAGGTGAGAGTAAAAACAGGTGCTCACATTTCACTGTTGTTTTCAGAGAGATACTTTATGTCTCCATGGGTCACTGAACACAGATCACAAACAACACCATGCAGCTTTAAGACCATTTACCATTTTATTTTTTCATCTGGTCCTTTGTCAAGTTCTTCTGAAAGACAAATGATGCACTGCTAAATACATTGCTTTCATGTTTGTTTATTTTGTCACCAGCTGTGATGGATATCATATTTATGGAATGGTGTTAATCGCAAGTGTCACCGCAGTGACAGCAACTACTTACAACAACTGGTATGCTATCGTGTGTCCCCTGATTGTTACTGTAGTTTTGTACATAATTGAGTTTTTCTTACCTGCTTTCATGTCTTTGAACTTCTGCTTGAGCTCCTTTGGCGTAAGGCGGTACTGGTCAAGTCCATCGCTCCATTTGATTCGCTCCAGCACCTCCAGATCACCACCTACCAGCCAATCACCTCCCTCCATAACCATCTGCACGGTAAGATGATGAACAGAGAATACCAGTTATTTAACTACCATTAGTATTAACATTTAGGTCAAATCATTTTAATTGAGTTGAATGATGTAAGATTTTTCTGGGGCCTGATTAATGTTTTGTTTGCCAGAGAATAAAAACAGAGTGAGTTCAATATTGACACAGTGAAAGTAAACAATGATGTAGATACCAGAGGATTTTACTGTCTGCAGTGCAATCACGTGGTAGACACTGAAATTATAACTGTGTGTGTCGAAGACATTTGATGAATGCCTTATTACCTTAATGTAAGGGTGCTGTGGACAAGTGGTGCCCCACTGTCTGGCACAGCGTTCCTCCTTACGGTGTTCATAGAACTCTGGGTTCCTGAGAATAGCCACACGCGAACCCTGGTACTCAAGAGCTACAGCCGCACAGCCGTCCAGCTCCTGCTTGGTCTCAGTGCTAACAGGCAGGACGATGGGAACAGACAAGTTGATGGCTCCACCTAAGACAGAAGAGGATGCAGTGATCTCAACCAGTGATCTCAACCAGTGATCTCAGCCAGTGATCTCAGCCAGTGATCTCAGCCAGTGATCTCAGCCAGTGATCTCAGCCAGTGATCTCAGCGGGCTGTGATGTATTTTGGGCTGGCTGTGAAACAGGCTGGTGACTAGATGCACACTTAATATTAAAAAGCAGGTATGAGGAAGGATTCATTTTGAAAGATAAAGTTCATTTTGGTTTGATTAAATATTATCTGATTTGTTTTTCAGAAAATGTTGCTGTGTGGTATCTTACCATTACATCTGGAAACTGGATGTTTTTATGGTTTTGAAGAACAGGCTTGGATTTCTTAGTTATGTGAGTTAAATGAGACAGAAAAAGATAAGCATGTTTTATATTGTCCTATATATCATGATCTTAGAAAGTAAAACGAAAAAAACATATCTGTTTTGTTGGAAGATGCAGAAATAATGAAACTCTATCAAACTGACACATTTTCATAATATCTGTACAACTGTGTTAGAGTTTATATTCTTTTTCTGTTGTGTTGTGAGTCTGTGTAAAACACATTTTACCGTTTCTTAGGAACATGTACAGTATGTGGTTTCCAGCAATGATTTGTTTTTGTCTGGAACATTAATGTCAACTGCCATATGTCATATATGATGTGTGACAGGACAGAAAAATACTTCATTGTGACATGTATATTGATATAGATTTCCATGTGAATGTTATATTACGTATTATATCATCTCTTTTTTTATTTTTTGAGTTATATCAAAGAAAGCAACTCTGTCTGTGTTAAACTGTGTTTAGGTGGGACTGGATGATTCTGTTTGGAAAATAGGCTGTTATATTTCAAAATAAAAGTCATCAAAAAGAGTCTTTTATATTTTAATTTGTTCGTATACAGTTTTGTCTTATTTTAAAATAAATTGCACCGTGACCAGTTTGAACTATCACTATCAGGCCTTTTAGAACAGAATATCATAGAGATAAAGTCCTGGTAGGTTATAAGAAGAGTAAATATGAACGTGTGGTCTTCTCTCACCATCCAGCAGGTTGCCAAAGTGTAAGACCTGGAGGAACTCTCTCTCTCTCATGAAGCCCCTCAGAGGGCTAGCCCAGCCCTCTGCCAAAACCTGCACCCACTGTAGATCCAACTGTGGATAAAGAAATAGTACTTATTATAAACAGCAGGACTGAATGACAATATTTCCACTTCAGGAAAGCCATGGATTTAACTTCGACCAATCAACAAGTTTTTGACAACAAGAATTGACTCCTCCTAAGTCCATTATTGCTCTGTGCTCCAATAACAGTAGAGCGAGCCTCAGTCAGAACCTCACTCAACTTTCTCCTGTACTTAGATATGCTATGTGCCAGGCTCGTCTATGTTGAAGAGACAACCACATTTTGAAGATGGTTAAAAGCGAAATATATATATCACATCTTAACTTAGCTAGTCAATGTTAGCAAAGTGCTAGCTACAACGCTTGCACATCGTTAGTCAGTTAGTTAGCTGGTATTTTGCTAACATTAGTTAGTAACATTAGTTTGCCATCAGCCTCACTAAACCATGACAACATGGTCTGAGACAACATGGTGTAATTGTATTTTCTTCATGAACTGCCTTTCTTTTTATCTTCCTTTGTTTTTTGTTTTGTATTTAACCACATTGTGTATTAGCAGACAAGGTGTCGCCACCCCAGAACAAAGACAGGGTTTACATATGCGAAAGAAAACAAGAAAACAGCAAAAACCCAAAACAATGAATAAACGGAAGGGATAAAAACAATGAAAACAAAACAAACAAAAACTTGTTTAAAAAAAACAACAGTTGTAGTGGAATCTCTGAATAATGCAGAAGTATGTGTCATTTTGATAAAGGATTCCTAGATGTGATTGCAGGTTATTATGTGTGACATCATTAGTTTTTTTTTCATGATCTGGCTTTTACCACAATTATTACAGTTTTATTTAGTGAGAAACAACTCATAAATCTTCTAAATAAACAGATTTCATCAGTTCATCATATTGAAGACTACTATATTCCTGCATTAGTACATGTCCATCATTTTGTGTTTCTTTCTCCACATTGCAGCTTGAAAAAAGGGTAGCTCAACAAGTCCACTGAACATTTTTGACTGAAGGAATATATAACTTTGACTGTGTAACTTCTTTGAAAACATAACACGCCATTAAAGTGTGAAATAACCATTTGAGTAGCCCACTGAGAAGATACAATTAAAAAGAAAGTATCTGTGCATACACAAGGTTGAAGTAAAAAGCTGACAAAAATGTGTCGCCATTTACTAGAAGTCTAGGTATATTGCTCTAAATTCTAGAAGAAAATAAAACTGCTATTCTTCTTTTAGTAGAAATCTTCATTGAGCTCCAGGGAATTAACCTGAATGGTAATTTGACAGGAGGAGCACACTGCTGTATGCCTGGTAGGCTTTTATGTCTTTATTAGTACCCAGGGAAGAGTCAAAACAGTGGGGAGTGTTTATGGGCTCATCATGGGCGGCTCTCTGCCATGTCTAGTATTGACCCCTTGCCCATTTGCTGTGTGATAAAAAAGAAGTCCATACACTGGAGAGGTGGGTTACCTTGGTGATGCTGATGGTGGGAAGTGTGTGTGCGTTAGCCACAGCAAGATTCAGCTTGTTCTCTGGAACAAAGAGTTCATTGAGCTCCTCCATGATCCCGCTTGGTACGATATTCTATATACAAGGAGAAAAAGGGAATATTAATATTATGTTAGGATTTTCATTATCAGTTAATCTGATGATTCATTTCTTGACAGTCTTGTTTGGTCTATAAAATCTTCAAATTGCTTGTATTGTTCAACCAACAGCTCAAACCCAAATATATTTCATTACCATCATCTCACAAAGAAAGTAGTAAATTCTAATTCGAGAATCAGGAACCAGAAGATAATCAGCATTTTTGCTTGAAAAACGACTTTAACAATTCATTGATTATCAAAATTTGTTTGATTTTGATGACTTATTAAATAATAGACTAATTGTTGTAGCTCTATGATAATGTACTAATGTATATTACATTTAAAGATAATATTGAATGAAAACTGCTGTAGCTACTTAATTTGAGGTCTTTTATACAAACATTTGTGGGTTGGTAAACACACTTTTTTCAGGTTTGCATATTTCCATATTAAATTAAGTTGAACACTTAATCTGTCCTGAAGCAAGTTTTGTCATGGTCGTCTGTGCCTCTCCTTCATTCCCAGTGTTCAAAGTTTTTATTATTTACTTAAAACATCTCCAGAGATCGTGAACATGCCATCACTTTGTCACTTAAATCAGACACAGCTTGGTTTGTCCAGTGAACAAGGCATATATGCACAGACTGACACAGTTTGCCTTTGGGCATTTATTAAGCAGTGCAATTAAAAGTCCAGTGTGTAATATTTTAGGATTTAATGGCAGAAATGTAATATAATATTCATAGGTATGTTTTCATTAGTGCACATTAGTGCAGCCACCACAGTCTCCCATTTGTGTTTGGAGGGGGAAGGTGAAGTCAGGGAGTTGTGATCTGCAATTACACCACTAGATGCCACTAAATCCTACACACGGGTACATTAACTTATGAAAATCTTTTTACAAAGTCATGCTGACATATAAGTATTGTATTTAAAAGTAATTCACCTATGCCTAAGTAACTGGTCAATAAAAAGCTTGTGTTTACGCTCTACTTTATCAGCAAAAGCTCCTTCAGCAAAGCTTGCTTGGCAGCAGAACCAACATTAAACCTATATGCACTCTGTGAGCACATCTGTTACAATCCCCTTCAATATGAAAGTCTTCAGCACTGGACTGGAAAATCCAGAATTGAAAAAGAAGACTACGATCATCATTGTTTCAGTGTTTGGTTTTTAGGAGGCCAGTAAGCATAGCCCTTCCCTGCCTGGATGGAGCTTGCTTTGTGACATAAGCTTCTTGTTTAAATAGGGACAGATTATTCCGTGTACCGGCAGACTTAAAGGTATTTGTATTTGACATGTATGATGGATGATGAAGGCCTGTGTGTGATACAACATACACAGTACAATGCAGCAGAAAGGCCAAATATGTTCCACCCACCTGGTCCCTGAGCAGCTCCAACACCTGGTGGAGGCATTCATTCACTGAGAGCTCTCCAGTTTTCAGTACGAGATCTGGAACCTCAGGACGCTCATAATCTGAGTCAATCCCAGTGAAACCTGGCAACAAATGTAAAAACCATGTCACTGAAACAGAATTTTTTACTTGAATACCACACTGTAAAACCACAACAGGGAACCACCCTGTGGTTGGAGAAAGTTCTTGGCATTACTTGTATGACTCAGCATGCACAAAATTAGGATCGAGCTTGCTGAGGTGAAAACTGTCCAACAGACCTTTGATCTCTCCAGCGCGAGCCTTCTTGTAAAGCCCTTTTACATCCCTGCTCTCACACACCTCCAGAGGAGCGTGAATAAACACCTCGAAAAATGGCAGACCGGCACTTGCATGGATCTTCTTCGCCTCCTCACGATCCTGTGGAAGAAAAATAGTATACATATATTTAATTTAAATACAGTGTCTTCCACACTGCTGGTGCTTTTGAAGATATTTGGTATGAAGCTGCATTATTTAATGTTTCCTGGTATTTTAATGAACAGATATGCACCTGAACAATGATTGTAACTGTTTTCTGACCTTGCTGAAAGGAGAGATGAAACTGGTGACGCACACCAGCCCGGCATCTGCAAACAGTTTGGCCACCTCAGCAATACGACGGATGTTCTCCTCGCGGTCTTCGGCAGAGAAGCCCAGATTCTTGTTCAGGCCATGGCGAATGTTGTCTCCGTCCAGTGAGTAGCAAGGGATAGCATGGGACACAAGATACTCTTCCAAGGCAAAGCTGATGGTAGTCTTACCGGCACCAGACAAACCTAGAGGGAGAACGGGATAAGACATATCAGCATGAGGGCAGGTTGAACGAGGCACTGTTTTCAAAATAGACCGTATCAGATTAAACCTCATGACCAACATGTGGATATCATATAAGACTATCGAGATTTACCGGTGAGCCAAATGGTACAGCCTCTGAAGCCTCCCCTGGTACCCACGACCTGCCCTCTCTTGCTCCGGCTGACATGGTGGGCCTGGTACACCACGTTGGTTGACCTGTTGAGATCCTAAGATAGAGGAACACAGGCTCAGAATGGGGAAAGCTAAAGGGGTTCTGGGGAATTATCTATTATAATTAACAGGATGTGAGTGGTGGCCATCTAAATGCACGGATCATGTTAACTGGGTTATGCAACACACACACCACTTCCACTTTGTCTGTTCTGCTAAATGTCATCGCTTCATTGTTGTAAACCATTAAACATTTGTGTGAAATTTGTCATAAATATTGCATCAAATCTTGAGTTATGACCAAAAAATTTGTTGTCAACGTTGTTCTGAGTCAGAAGTTGTCAGATAAATTGTGAAATATGGTCACAAGTAAGGGCCAAAAATGTGTTTTGTTGCTCGTATTTAACATGTGGGAGCATTAATCCTCACTGAGGTGACACTTCCGACACAGAACAGTACGTCTCATGTCCCTGTCATGGTTCAAATTACTTGTCCTTCAACCATTTGGTAGTTTAGTGAGTGCACTAATAGTTGTCCTTTTCAGATGATGCCAAATCTAGCAGGATTCCATAAATAAACTACCCAGACCTTTTTAACCTCTTTGGTTAAATATACAAAATGTAATACCTCAGAAAATAGCGAATAAGACAATTGAATACTTTTCAACAGCCTGAATTTTTGCTGAATTGATTTATAAACTTTGATACTTTTTAAAACCCTGCATATACCTTGCTCATTGTCATGGCAAGTCATGGCGTGATTAGCACTCAGTTTAGCATACTAACTGGTTTTACACACCCTGTCCAAAGGGACTGTGTGGATCCTGCTGCGGATAAATGGGGCTGTATTGACTTCTAGAGGGGAGGGGAAGAGGAGGGAGGCATGGAAGGGATGAAGGGAGGAGGACGACTGACTGGACAATGTGTCCAGTGTGCTGCCTGCAGCCCAGCGATGATGTGGCAGTGCTCATGCCCACACGTTCGCCCTCTGCACCCACTCTCCCTTCTTCCCTACATCCATCCCATGGCTTCACTTTTTGCGTACTCACCCCCCCCCGCCCCTTCCTCTCAGTCACTACCCCCATGCACATAATCTGAATAGACCCTTGCAAGGTTTCAGCCTCCACCTGACAAGAAGCCTTAAAGTCTTAAAAAAGCCCCTCTTCAGCAAACACAGCCATGACTGTAAAAAAAATCGATGACACATCACACATAAACGTGTGTTTTAATCAAGAATGTGAGAAGAGCATCACATAAAGTTATACTTTCTGGTTGTATTACTAGAGGAGGGGATACATACATTGGCTGGGTTTATAAATAACTGTTTTGGGCATTGCTGGAACTAAAAAATAGAAATCATACCAGATATGACTTAGTTTGACGAAAGATTTAGTCATTTTGTTAATAAAGTGTGACGTGTGTAAAGTACCTCCAGCTCCGACTCACCACAGTACAAATATATACTTTACATGCTCTAATGATGAGCGTAATCTTCCCCAAATGACACGTAGCCTACCCCTGTACACACCCTCGCAAGGTGAGGGAGCCGTAGACAAACAGCACTATTCTTCAAAACATAGGAGACACCCTCTCTCCTTCCATCAGACTGCCAACACACTGCTCCTTATCCCCTCTTCCTTCCTTTCAACAGTCATGGGAACATGATGTATTTTCTGTGTGCTGAAAATGATGGCACTTCATAACATCTGGATTTATTTAGGAAAAAACTTCAAGACAACTCTCCTTGAACAGGATTTTATCCAAAATCTTAAGTTATTTTTCTATTATTAATCTTACTTCACTTTAATCCATTTTTTCATTTGTTTCTTCACTTGTTTCATTTCACTTGCTTTTACATTCAAGTGTGCCATTGAAAAGCCCTTTGAACTGCATTCCTGTGAAAGAAATGCGCTATAAACTCTTGTTATTATAGATTTAGATATATACAGAGGACCTTATGTAACTCTTTTTCTCATTCTCCAAGTTCAGCTAACATCCTGTTTCTCAGGAAATCACAATAGATAAAACTATGACAGTGTTCTGAAATGTCTCAACTGAAGTGCAATAAGTGCAATAGTGGAAATAGTAATGGCATTTTGTCAAAGTATTAGTAACACTAACACTTTGGGTAAATTTAACTCAAATCACAGTATGCATTAAATCACATGTGATTTTAGGGCTGCAACGAATGAGCGTTTCCATCATTGATTAGTCTATTAATTCCTCAGTTTGTCTATAAAACATCAGAAAATACTTCACATATTTAAATTGATTGTTCTGTCCAATCGATAATCTAAACTCAGATATATTATACAATCGTATAAAAAAGAAAAAAGCAGCAAACACTCACATTTAAGAAACTGGAATCCGCAGACGTTTCACATTTTTGCTTCAAAAGTGACCGAAACATTTCAGTTACCGAAGTAGTTGCTGATACTCAGCTTTATCCTAGTTTAAAGAGAGGAAGTAGTGTCCCACACTGTCTGCAACACACAACTGCACAAATACAGCTTTAAGGGACAAAAAGAAATACCTGGGACCTTACAACCTATCCTATCCTGACATCTGGCTAGTCTTTCTCTTGATGACTCCACCTACCTAATCTACATAGTAGAATCTGTGTCACTCACTGTTTGCAATAGTGCATGTACTGAGTGGTGTGTCTACAAAATGCAGCTCCAAGGGACAAAAAAGACACCTTGTAACCTGACAGTGTATGGTATATTACTGGCCTCTAGCTATTCTTTGTTTCAAAGACTCCACCTATGTTATCCACTGGGACCAGTGTCACACACTGTCTGTAATAGTGCACACCTTAAGTGGTGGTATCTACACAATGCAGCTTTTAGGGACAACATTTGGGAATACTTTGTGAACTTACAACGCCTGGTACTGACTTCTGATTATTCTTTCTTTTAAAGACTCCACCTATGTTCTCCGAGTCAGCGGCATTCCTGTGCACCATCAGCCTGCAGTCTCACAGTGGCTTCTTTCTCCCCCCGACCCCTCCCACCCCCCCTCACAAGACACCCAGCGTTATGAATGGGCCAGATTGACATGGATACGTTACTACAACAACCGGCCTATTCAGAGTCAAGGCTGTAACCATCACACCTGGTAGTTACAGTAAAACTAAAAAAAAAACATAGCTTTTAAAGCAGCAATCCAGGGTTACTTTGACGGAAAAGAGTCGAACTGTTGGATCTTACTTTTCACTTTTTCTGTAACATAGCACCAAGACCTCAGTGAGTAACAGTATCGACAACAAGTAACGTTATATTAACAAGACATTTTATTTAACACACACTTTGGAGGAGTTTTTCCACATAGCGGGCGCTAACAGTTCACACTCACACACACACACACACACTTCGCTGCACTTTTGACACACACATATTTTAAAGACGAATTTGATGACAGCTTGAATTTCAGACGTCTCCCTCTCCCCACATCTTCAGTACTTACCGTACGCAGCTTTTTCACTCCGGACATTTCGCTCGACCGCTGAACACCGGGGCTGGGACACACAGAGGCCTGGATGGAGGCGGGGAGTCTAGCTCGCTCGAGTTGTAGCCTACAAACTTTTGGTTACGGTAACCGAAGACGACGAGGGGGTTTTAAAAAGGGACTTCCAAGACACGTAGCATTCCGCTGGCCCGGCCTCCAGCCCTCCTCCGTCGACGTCCAGAAATCTGCATAATTTGCAACCAATACTCGGGCATAACGACATGACGGGGGCCGAGCGCTGAAACCGGCAAAACTGGGCCGGAGGTTGGGCATACGGGGGTGGGTGGGGACGCGTTAACGTTATTAAATTACACCAATACTTTCTCTAAGCAATGAGTTGTCGAAAGTAAAGCCATTACCCCGTTTGTTTGTTGCCCTTGTTATTTCAGCTCCAGTAGAGAAGACCGCGGGCTAATTGTAACACTCAGCTCCTGTTACCGACAGATTGAAGCCGACCACTTACAAACACATTCGCTTCCAATCAGTGCGGTCAACCGTTCTTGGCCAGCTAACGGTAACCTTAAAGCTAAAGTCAGTTAGGGGCTAACTTAACTCAATAATGTGGAAGCAAGATGGTTGCTCTCTCTCCTGTGTAGAAATATTCCCACTTCAGTGATGTTATTCAGCCGTCGTTACAAACTATTACACACAAGAATGAAAAGTAACCGAGTTGTATTGTTAACAAAAACGCCATGTGTCATAAACAGGGACATGTAAAGGTCCATTTAAGTAAATTAAGCCAGAAGTGTTTGCTGATTGTTACCTAACTTTTGCAGCTTGACTTCATGCACTAATGATTTGTATAAAAATTAACATTAAGTACAGAAGAGGAGCAGATTTTGCATGAATACTGGCCGAGACAGGTGAGACAGGTTATGCAGAATATATATATATTTTGAGTGAACTATTTTTTATTTCTTACTTATGCCTTTTGCTATTCTAGAAAAATGAGGCTTGCAGAATACTACTGCACGACGCACATCAGGGGATTTAGAAGTGGGTATGCAGACCCTGCAATACACCACTGCTGATGCATTTTGACACATTTTAATCCATCTAGTCTGCAGCTGCACATGTTCCTAATAAATGCATTTTGAATAACCTGTAAAACCAAGTTGTTCTTGTTTAAAAGCCCATAACTGATCTGTAAAAAAATAGTAAGTGATTATCCATTAATAAATCCATTAGTCACAACTGATAAACCCTGTACATTGGCGCGATATTAGGGAAGACTATAAGATACTATATTTATATACACGAATTACACAGAAAATGAATTAAGGAAAGCTATGAAGCTAGTTGTTCAGCTATCAGAAAAAATCTAAATATCATTACTCATTTGAATTCAGACCTACCGTACTGTGCACAGTAAATTGTATAATAAGGGTATGGAAAATAGAGCATCATAAAACATGGTCAGGATGTCCGTCCTGTAATAGAACTGTAACAGAAAATGTGTACACTGCAAAAACACATTCTTTAATTCCTGCTCTATGTTGTGCAATAATGGAAAGAAACCTTGCAAATATAGCAGTATTAACACTGTAATGGTATAGGTAAACTTGAAATTAAAAGTTGGGATCATGGCCTGTTTTCTCAGGTATAAGACCAAGGGAGTGAAAAATGATAAAAAATGTTGCATGCTAAAAAGGCTAGCTCAAAAAGTGATATCTTCATGGTTTACACAGGGCAAGACTAAGATTTTAGGATCAAAATTTTCACTCCATTTTGCAAATAAAAGCAAATAAAGCCACAATATAATTCCTTCTTTTCCAGAATCTGCCTAAACTTCAGCAGGACTCTTGAACAGCTGACACTCAGCCTCAAAGTCACAGCCTTGGAGCAGTTCCCTGTAGTGCTCTCTGACGTCTTCATAGAGCGGGATGGAGGCCCTCTGGTCCGTCAGACCGGGGAAAGTCACAGGTTTCTCGTTGAGCAGCGGCTGCAGTCTCAGGTCGCCTCCCCCGCAGTCGTATAACACCAGGACTAAGTTAGCTGCATAGGGTAACATGTGGCTGGTGCGGAAGGAGCGTTGGGTCTGTGTGGCGTAGTTGGTGGATGTCAGGGCATCGCTGTCCTCGAAGAAGCCCAGCAGGGTAAGCAGTGGCAGGAGGGTCTCTGCATGGCCGATCTGGACCGTCACAGCTTCAGTCACCTGCTGGCCTGACCTGACATACAGGAAAATTTGCCAAAATGATTTGGACTATATGTGGCAAGATAAGTTTTCACCATGAGACACAAGTCTGGAAAACATCCACACAAGAGTCAATTCAGCTTGATATCGAACCAATCAGCAGTTTTCTCCCCAACATCGTAGACAACTACTAACCTAAAACTAGGTGTTTTAGATATTAGTGCTGAAACAATTAGTCAGAAAGTTAATTGCCAACAATTTTGATTATCAATTAATAAATTGTAATCATGAAAATAATTGTTGCAACTTAGGTAGATATCACATGAAAAATGTCTATTTCTGCCACGACATTTATTCAGAAACTGGTTTTGGTCAGTAGTTACAGATTGACAATCTAAACAAAGTGCAATTAAAGATGTTTACATGCATTTAACAGGGTAACCGTCCTGTGGTGTCACAGTGGTGTATTTGTGCAGACAAATTTAGAAAAAGGTTCATATTGATGTCTTAGTGAAGGAGAGAACTGTTATCTTCTCCACAGCTTACTTAAATGATCATAAATTGAATCAGGGAAGAGAAACTGTGGACTCATTTTGTCAAATAACTGTAGACGAATACACAAAAACTTCATAGAAACAGCTCCTGCATGAAACATGTACCTACTCTGAGTTGGTAAACAAGGGAGGGCCTACAGCACTCTTTAACTAAAGGGATATGGCTTTAACCAGTGTGTTGGTTATTAAAAGGCTGAATGTTTCAAACAGGAAAGAAATGCCTCTCGCCAAGAGCAACAGCATAAGAACCCAGATCACAGGAAAACCAGATCAAACAATACTTATTTAGTCCATTCCACTCTTTTTGAGGTGTAGAGGCCTGAACAGAGTTTGAGTGTGCCAGTACAACCTGGTGTGTTCACACAGGAGATTAATATCTTTCGATAAACACGTGTTTATGTTTTTTACCAAATTACCAAATCTCATCCTTGTGATGAAGATCCTCATTCAACAGATGTGTTTATACAACTAAAGTTTGTTGCCCTTCCCAAGACTTTTAGCTGAAAACAAAATCACAATTCACATCAACATTAAGATTGAAAAGCTGTAACTCAAAGCCAAATGATTAGATAATTATTTACTAGTGGAGCAAGAACATTGCATTGTTTTGTTTGAGTGTTTAGTACTGCAAGTTGGGTTTGTCAGTACCAGTTCTTGGCACCACTAATGGACATTAATCTTTATGTAATGGCATAAAAATACTTTTGAAACTAGCAATTACTTGCATCACAGATCCGTCTGCCAATTGCTTTCTTGATAAAGTGCTCAGTCTATGCATTGCCAGATAAGAGTAAAAAATGTCAAGAGTTCCCAGAGTTAAGAGTGAGGTCTTAAAAGTCAAAAGAGATATTAGTTTTACAGTGGTTTCAAACAGAGAATAAGAGAGAATTCACACTGTTAACACAGTGGTTTGGTGTCTATGCTTGATACATGACTTAAAGATTAATCAATTATCAAAACTGTTTCCAATTAACTCTCTGTCAGGCGATGTATCGATTAAGTAATTATTTCACTTCTACTTGCTAATACTCACTAGAGTCCTACATCTGTATTCATCCGCGACTGAAAATAGTCCAGAAAGTTTTACATCTTTAGCAGCAACGAATAGTCTCGGGCTAAAAACCAAAGCCAGGGTAAGGATGTTTGAAAGAATTGAGAGACGGACTATCTTATCATTGCTTTTGGTGTTTTTATGGGATTTGTTCACAGTATATATTCAGAGTAAAAATACACACCACCCTCCATTTTTCTGTACTGAAGGGTTTTACTCACTTGCTTGCGTTGGCTGCTTTGTCCAGTCGACTAAACACATCATGGAAGAGAATGCAGCTCGACTTGCTGTTGATGTCATAACCATATCCCCTTTTCCAGAACTGTTTCAGGTCATTTGCATACTCCATAACCTGATGAACCAGAGAGCACAAATCACTACTGGCCTGGATTTGGGATGGGGGCTAAAAATCAGTCCATTGTTTTGTGAGGTAACATTTCATGTTACCCGAGTGCTAGGTCAGCTTGTAACACGAGACACAAAACACTCTTTGTGACATGAGTAACGCCAAACAGCGTCTCAATGAATGAAGACGGCTAAGCAGAGAAAGCATTGCAGGCTACTTGCAGAAAGCTAGCAGATAAGGCAGGAGTCTTTCTCTAACTTGCAAACATTCCCCTTTTTATTAACTGTATTTATTTAACACAGACGGTACAGATGACACAGGAAGAAGTAAGGCAACAGATATATGATGTCTATGTGAAGCTAATTTTCAGCCCTTTCCTTTCAGTCCAGGAATAAAAACAAATATAAATAAAACATATTGCCATACAAAAGTGCCTTTGGTGACATTGTTCCTCACATGATTTGTGTGTCTAAGACTGTTAATGCGGGGTACTTCTACCACAGGCAAACAGGCCTGTTAGTTTGCTTTATCCTGTGTTTTTAGCCTTAAATCTAGCTATTTTTCTTTGTGTTCCTATTTAACTTTTCTTTTCTTATGCACAAAACATTTAAAATTGTACACGTGATAGAAAAGGCACATAAATAAACAGCAGTTTTGACTTAGTCTCTACTTTGACTAAGTCTCTACTTGTGCAGGAAAGCATCATATTGGTCCACATCATGATAAATGATTAAGGTTAACTTATTTTAAAACAAGCACTTCAGGTTACTGACCCTTTAAAAATCTCCTCCAACCCTCACAATGAAATCTTACCTGCATGTTTAATTAACACAGACATTTGGACACACTGGCACATTTAATCTACAATCATTAAACAGATCGTACCTGCGCATCGACCTCATCGAAGAGCCGACACCAGGGAGAGTTCACAGTCTTGATGGCAAACTCATAAGCACACAAGTAGAATGCAGCTTCAGCCATATCTGGAGGAGAAAGGTTGCAGTAAAATGTCAATAAGTACTGAAATCAAACAGGCCAGGTACTCATTAACACAAACACAACAAAAAGCACTTGGCACATCATCATAAAACCTAATCACCATGGTGTGTATTGGTGAATTACTGCACCAGTTTGAGGCCTGTGGCACAAATAAAGCCACCATCAGTCTAATTCAGTACATAGTAATATACAATAAAAATTAGAAAACAGCTCCATCTACTGTGCAAATATGGCCAATGGGATGTTCTGTATATGATTCCCCCCTAATAATGACTACCACTAATAATCTTTTAATGACTACTTGTGTTTGTGTTTATAATGTAATTAGACACTTGAGTAGGTTTTCAGGCTCCGACATAGACTGAAAAGGTTTATTGGCTAACACTTTGTTTTAGGAGGCTCATAGTTTCTGACAATTTCCCGGAAAGGAACTGATTCATTGGGAGGTTCCCAGAAAAATACTGTGTAATTTGATTCAAATGATTGTGAAAATGGAGTTCAATTGATACTCTTTCAGTTAATAGCTCAACTGAACATCCCAAAATGTAAAAATTTGTTGACAGGCAAGCATAAAGTTTTGCATTTATGGAAAATAAAGTTTTCAATAATACAATAATAATGGATACTTTGAAAATCAACAACTATGTATAAACTCAACGCTTTTAAATAAACTCAAGACAGAATCATCTTGCCAATCAGGAGTTGCTCTTTTCTTTTGGGTACCTGTAAGTAAGAGATCTGGAATCCATATTCAGTCTGATGCACACATTTAACAAACTAAGGCTACGTTCACAGTGCAAGACTAAGACAAAACAAAATGCTCAATTATTGTTCAGATCTGAGTTTTTAGATCAGTTGTTCACATTATTTCTTTTAATATGGCCAATGTTGACCATATAGGTCACGGTCCTGAAGTGACCCGTGTGACAGATGTTGATCTAGAGTGACATAAAAGTCAAATGAATTCTGATATGACTGTTCACTGTATCAGATCTGAATGTGGCCCGAATCAAATTTCATGTGATTTGTGCTGTTCACACTATCATGAAAAAAATCTCATATGAGTCACATACAAGCAGAAAAATCCAATTTTGGACCACTTTGGCCTGCTGTCTGTATGGTCGGGGGTAAGGGTTATGGTTGCAAGAGAACCTGTCATGGACATTACACAAATCCACCAAGTTAAGGAAACTTAAGAAGTTCCTGTCCAAGTTGTTTTTGAGCTTTTATAGAGGAGCAAGAGAAAGCATTCTGTGCGTGGCCCAGGACAGAAGGGGTCTGCAGCTGCCAGCAGGTGGTTAAACAAACGCCCAAAACATTATTGGTACCCATCCACCAAGCATGTGTGAAATCTCAGGAATGAGGAAAATTTAAAACAACACCCGCCGCAGCCACAGCTTGTTCACCCTGCTGCCATCCCACAAACAATAGAGAATTATTCGCTGCCGTACCAGCAGACGAACAGAGCAGCTTCTGTCCCCTATGTCCTCTGCACACCACCGTAAAAACAGCGTCTGTGAATCTTATATGTTAGCCCTCTTTCACACATTACTATACCATTATCTACCCCCCCCAGGGGTTGCCTGTAATTGTTAGGACAGCTGAAGATAGACAGGAAGCGGGGAAAGAGAGGGGATATTACATTTTTTCTTCCTTTAGTACAATTTTTCTATTCTTTGTTCTGTCGTATTATTTTTTTTCTATTCTAATTTGAAATGTCTGTTTATGCATTTTCTGTGTGTGTAGCATGAAGAAGGCTACAGCTGAATCAGCATTTCATTCATTATGCAATTTTGTTGTATAATGAAAATAAAGCTGAAAACATTGAACCTTTTTTTTTTTAACCATTTTGAACTTTTTGTTGTTTTTTTTATACTTAAATTAAGGATCTGTGTACTTCACCCGCCACTGACCATCTGTGATTTTTATGTACGAGACATTGAGACGGTCTGCGATCTTCTGCTGGACCCTCCTCATCTCTGGTCCCTGCTTGAACTTGTCCATCTCTGACAGAGCTGAAGGGTTGTTATCAACTTCCTCCACAAACCTGGTGCACTGGTCAAAAAACCTCATGAGGGCATCATTCACCGAATGGTCGAACTCCTTATCTGGGTGGGAAAAGAAAAGAAAAAAAAAAAGGAACAGGTTTTTAATAAAAAATGCATCTTAGTGGTAAACTGATAGTGTGTGTTACCCCATCAGGGTCGTACCTGTAATAGCCCACAGCTCTGTCAGTCCAGCCTTGAAGGACAGTGTGCTGTTGACACACCTGTGCTTTGAGCTGGTTATGAATTGGATGAATCCACCTCGGAGCTTCTCCTCTGAAATCAGTGAGGGGAACAGCTTTGACAACCTGACGGCCAGATGCTTGTGGTCGCTCACACCTTTCTGGACGAGTCGGCCGTCCATGTCCTCAGTGTACCACATCGTCCACTGGGTCTGGATTTCGCGCAGCCAGCTCTCTTTACCTGAGGCGCTGCTCTTCACCAGCTCGTAAAGTTTCTGCATCTTCTTGACGTTTTTGGACGTTGGGTACCTCGTACCGTGTCTTATGATGGCAGTCAGATGGATTTGCCGACATTGTGCAGATGGAGGCTGCAGGACGGATCTGTTCACGGCGAGTATGTCCTCTATGAGATACGGGTTCACTTCCTCGTACCTCCCTTTGGTGGTGAAATATTTGGCGATCGCGGGTATGTTTGGATCCCACTCGGAGTTCACGTCGTTACGAGAACAGCAGGAAAAGCCACTTATGGTGGTGAAATGAACAAAAAGGACTTTCCAAAAAGTAATCCCCATGGTACAGCCTGGTAGCGCGGATGTATGGCCGCTTGCACTCCCCCACCCCACCCCCACCTACCCGAGCCAAAAGTGGGTGACGTCGCCCATGTGGGACTGTCTAACCAATCCGTCACACAGCAGAGTAAAGCCTGCAGCTTTTACATAATAGACCCTGGTGGAGTTTGAACACCTTTGACAACGTATTGCTTGTCCTTGTTTCTAAATAGACTTTTCAGAACTATTAGCATTATTCCTCTATAAGTTGTATCAACATTCGTTGGCTCCACCCCTCACTTTCTAGTAACACCATAAAACATGACCTAAAAGTGGTGGTGTTACTTAAAGATCCCCTACAGACATGTATTCAGACATATATATACCAATAGTTAAGCTGCTAAATATTGACTTCCAAACTATTTGTGATGTCACAAAACATGCTCATAGGCCCGGCCCCTTAAAAATCACATTATCAATGAGCACAGAGAAACTTTCTGCTTTCAGCAGATGAATGTGAAAACATCCTTCTAGTGTCAGACTCTGCACGGACATTATTCTGTACAGTGAAGCTCAAACATCCAACTGTAAGAACAGGAAGATATTTTTGAGCGGGAGGGGGTCTTTAAGTATCAATACGACAGTGTAGAAATACTCAGTTACAAGTAAAAGTCCTGCATACAAGTAAAAGTAAAAGTCCTAGCATCAAAATACCAAAAGTAAAAGTAGTCATTATGCAGAATGTGTTCAGCACTTTAATGTTGCAGCTGGTAAAGGTGGAGCTGATTTATATGCTGCTGGGTAGCTTGTGAATTTCCCCCATCCAGGGATCAATAAAGTCTTATTTTATCCATAATAATATATCATAATTTATTTTTTAATTATATTTTGTATTAATCTGACTCTGCAAAGTAACAAAAGTTATTAAATATAAATATAGTGGAGTAAAAAGTACACTCAGAGTTGTACTTAAGTACAGTATTCAGCAACTATACCTTCAAAGGGACACAAGATAAATCTGAGGGGTCATGAGATGATACATTTTAATCAAATTTTTGCTCTTTTGTGTAAAATATTACTTTTATGTGCCTCATTTTTAAAATTGTAGATCCAGTACTTAGGTAGATGCACTTTCCACCACTGTTGCTCTCTTTTAATCAGTCACTAAAAATTACCCTGGCTGCCTACTACTGCATATTTTAGTCACAATCCTGCCATTTGTTATTGTAAATGATTTGCTGCATAATATAAGTGAGTTTCACTTCAGTATGTACCTAAATAGATTGTTGGGGACTGTAGGGTCTCTGTAAATAATTTTATAAGGAGTTCGGTCTAGACCTGCTCTATTTGGAAAGTGTCCTGAGATAACTTCTGTTATGAATTGGCACTATACAAATAAAATTGAATTGAATTGAATTTTACGTCATTTTTCTGGCCTTACAATGATTTAATCTATTTATAAGTAAGTAAATGTGTGGACTGGTAGCTGGAGAGGTGCCGGTTTCATCTCCTGTGCACTGCCAAGGTGCCCTTGAGCAAGGCAACCTAACCCCAAGAAACTGCTCATGGGGCATCACTCCATACCATAACCCTTCCCCCCGACCATTCATCACCACTGTGTGTGTGTGTATAAAATAAAAAGAGTGAAAATAACAATTTCTCCAATAGGGGATTAATAAAGTATATATCTAAAAAAATATCCACAGACAAGTCAATAGCAAAAGGGAATTCAGTTTTCCTACTCAGAAAGTTATTATCATTAATAACTAAAAGTTATTATCATTAATAACTTTCAATTTATTTACCATAACTATGGAAAGAAACCGAGAGCGATAAATAAACCGATTATTGGCCTGGCTTTTTGTTGCAGCCTTGCTGCTCCTTTTGTTTTGTCACTATTGTATATGTTGTGTCGCTCAACCCACAGCACCATCTGATTGGTGACACATCACAAGTAAAAGCCTATCAACACTGAAGGCTGCTGTGCCACAGATGGGGAAATGGAAATACTCAAGTAAAGTACTAGTGCCTCAAAAGTGTCTTTTAGTACAGTAGCTATTTGAGTAAAATTGGTTCCAAATATCAGTGTCTTTGATTACTAATTATCGGTATCTGTATTGGCCCCGAAAAACATTTTGGTGTGCTTCCTTAAAGTGAGTGTCAAAGTGATTGTGAAGTGAATGTAAAGCATCCATAAAGGAGCATATTGTTTATTGTTTATTGCAAATAAAAGCGAATAAAGCCACACAATAATTCCTTCTTTTCCAGAATCTGCCTAAACTTCAGCAGGACTCTTGAACAGCTGACACTCAGCCTCAAAGTCACAGCCTTGGAGCAGTTCCCTGTAGTGCTCTCTGACGTCTTCATAGAGCGGGATGGAGGCCCTCTGGTCCGTCAGACCGGGGAAAGTCACAGGTTTCTCGTTGAGCAGCGGCTGCAGTCTCAGGTCGCCTCCCCCGCAGTCGTATAACACCAGGACTAAGTTAGCTGCATAGGGTAACATGTGGCTGGTGCGGAAGGAGCGTTGGGTCTGTGTGGCGTAGTTGGTGGATGTCAGGGCATCGCTGTCCTTGAAGAAGCCCAGCAGGGTAAGCAGTGGCAGGAGGGTGTCTGCGTGGCCGATCTGGACCGTCACAGCTTCAGTCACCTGCTGGCCTGACCTGACATTTAGGGCAAACAGGGTTCCGAATTTAACATAACTTCTGCTGTAACACTGAAAGAGCTGAATTTCACAACTGTAACTAAAAGGACACAGATTATGTAGTTTAATAGATTTATATAAACTTGCTAACAAAAAAACAGTCAAGAACAGCAACAAAACAAACAAGATTGAAGGACAAGCAGATAAAACTGATAATTGGAATAATCTATTCCACCGAAGGTTTTTTGATCAAGGTCTTCAGCAATACATTTCTAAAGACTGCAGGCCTCTTACTTGTTCTCATCAGCTGCCTTGTTCAGTCGTCTGAACACGTCATGAAAGAGCGCGCAGCTTGACTTGCTGTTAATATCATAACCGTAGCCCCTTTTCCAGAATTCCCTCAGGTCACTTGCATACTCCATAACCTGTGGGTGCAGTTCAAAGGTAGCCTGTATGTGGGAGGGCTTTAAGCAAAGACTTTTAAAACAAGAATTTCCAAATTTAGCAAGCTGCTAGTTTTGAGTGTTAGGTCAGCTTGTAATACAAGACAAAACACTCTTTAAAAAATATATAATGCCCGAGGGTTTCTCAATGATTTAATATGGCCAAACAGAGAAGTTCATGCACTGTGATTTTTGTTTTGCTTTTGAGTGTGTTTCCTGGAACGAACCACTTAAGTTCATATTCATATTCCTAAAAACAAAGGATAACATAGCAATAGGATAGATGATTTGTCTAATGCTGAGGGTTCCTGAGTACCTCTGACCTGGATTAGGTACAGATGTTTGTTTGCTCTGTCCTGTTTGTGTTGGATTCAATAGTTGGTTCAGTTTCTGTACGATCCTGTGCCCTCGGTTGACCAAAGTGTCGGTCTGATCAAGTAGCTCAATTGCTACTTTGTTGTGACCATATGGCAAAATAAACCCTCGACCTACCTGCCTTACGCTAACCCTGTGTTCTTTCCACCCCTACCTCTCTCCCATCTGTAAAGTCCTAGGAGACTTGCTTGTGATAAATTTGAACAATATTTGCTTATGAATGAAAACATCCTGTCAAACACTTGCTGATAAAAAAAAAAAAAACCCTATAAATAAATAAACTTGTGATGGTGAAAAAACATACAAATCCGGCTGCCAAAGTTGCAGAGTAAAATGTAGATCTGTTTCAGCAGTGTCTAATAGCACTCATTTTCACAGGATATTTTTTAATATGTCACAGTAGGAAAATCAGAGCTGTAAATAATAAAATGAATGATGGCTAAACTCTATTAAGCTGCTCCAGTTTCAGAGTCATGGTGTTGTGCAAGCTGACTCTCTGTCACACAGCCATGACTTACTGAGGCACTTGAATAGAACAGACCCATCATTAATGTAATTAGTAACACCTGTGCTTCACCTACTAAGGCATATTTATACACTGTAATAAATGACTCCATAAATAAATGAACTTGAAACAAGCAGCTCACATTTTGACCAGCAATTATCTCCTGGCTGACTGTAATCAGCCTCATAAACATCATAGCTTAATTAAGGGAAGGATCTGATGCCGCTGCCACATTAAAGCTACACACAGTTGACCACTAATTTCTCCTACCTGTGCATCGTCCTCATCAAAGAGCTGACACCAGGGGGAGTTATCCGCCTTGATTGCAAATTCATAAGCACACAAGTAAAATGCAGCCTCAGTCATATCTGCAGGAGAGAGGTTGGTGTAAAATGCTTAGTGGTCAAATTACATTGAAAACTGCAGCTTTTAAAAACTTGAGATGCCAGAAAAGTGACATCCTCTCGAACTAGACAGTACTTAGAGAGAACACACACACCAACAGCTTGTCTAATGTAGTACAGAAACATTATAGTTGCTCAGTCTTTATCCTAAAACTGAAGTAGGCATGTGATTCTTTTGTTACTGTTTGAAGCCGATATTACTAATTCAAGGCCATAAATGACAAGTTTCACGACAACCTGCTGCAGGAGCCTCAGTACTGCTAAATTAGAAAACAGCTCCACCCAGTGGATACATATAAGCTGACATACAGTATCTAATCAGTATGCACTGAGTCTACAGTCTGGATCAGGCTGTGACACACATTCAGTACTGTAATGTTGATATGTTTGGATTAATGGCAAACTAACTCAAGAATCTGGAATTACTCTTTTCATGAGTAATATCCCTGGATCACATACTGTAAATAGGATCAGTGGTCATTTAAAATACACAGCGTGCAGTTTGGGACCACTGCGAGCATTGATCCAAGGCAAAATACTTCAGACTACATGCACACAACACACTCAACAGCATCCAAAGTAGTGTGTCTGCAGGTATATGACCGTGAGTGATGAGACTGTGCGGGACTCTGAGACGGTCTGCGATCTTCTCCTGGACCCTCCTCATCTCTGGTCCCTGCTTGAACTTGTTCACCTCTACCACAGCTGACATGTTGTTATCAACTTCCTCCACAAACCTGGTGCACTGGTCAAAAAACCTCATGAGAGTATCATTCACCGAATGGTCGAACTCCTTATCTGGGTGGGAAAAAGGAACAGGTTTTATTGAAAGTGCATGTAGGTGGTAATACTAATAATATCATCATCAGGGTCGTACCTGTAATAGCCCACAGCTCTGTCAGTCCAGCCTTGAAGGACAGTGTGCTGTTGACACACCTGTGCTTTGAGCTGGTTATGAATTGGATGAATCCACCTCGGAGCTTCTCCTCCGAAATCAGTGAGGGGAACAGCTTTGACAGCCTGACGGCCAGATGCTTTAGATCGTTCACACCTTTCTGGACGAGTCGGCCATCCATGTCCTCAGTGTACCACATCGTCCACTGGGTCTGGATTTCGCGCAGCCAGCTCTCTTGGCCTGAGGCATTATGCTGGGCTATGTTGTAGAGCTGCTGCATCTCCTTGATGTTTTTGGTTGTTGGATATCTTGTGCCGTGTCTTATTATTGCAGTCAGATACATTTCTTGACATTTTGCAGATGGAGGCTGTAAAATAGACCCGTTTGCAGCAAGTATGTCCTCTGTGAGATATGGGTTCACTTCCTCGTACCTCCCTTTGGTGTTGAAATACTTAGCGATTGCTGGTATATTCGGCTTGTCCTCAGATTTGACATAATTAAGTAACCAGTATGAGATGAGGAGGAAATGAAAGACAGTGAATTTACAAAGAAAAGTCAGCATGATGCACACAAGAAGAGACTTGAAGAGCAGCTGTCCCCAAAACTTTGCCAAACCAAAAACATTTGTGTCAAAAATGGGACTGAGCAAAGTTCAGTCCAGTTTGTTTATCTCAATTTCCTCACAGCAGCATGACCTAAAATGTGCTTGCTATTGACTGACAATGTCAAAAGAAAAAATAAGAATTGAAAATGAAACTATATTTAGATGGCAGATTATAAAGGTATTTTGTGAACCACATGTCTATGAAAATGTAATTGTTGTAAAATTGGTTACAAAGGTCCACTTGGTTAACAATGTTTTAATATCTTCATATCAATATCGTCGTTGTAAAGTTGTTTTATAAGGAGATTGTGTTCTTTCTCTGCTTATCTGCTCTCTGACCACAACTTATTGGTTTGACAACCCTGGTTTGGTAGGTATACAATCACTCACTATCACAGCTCCAGTAGTTTCATTTTGACAGCTTTTAGATTGAAGTGGCACAACGAAACATTTGCCATTTGTTTTGTAGGGTCATGCCCTTCTTTTTGTCATTTGTTTACCCATCCACTCCACATTTTTGACAAGTCACTATGGAGCTTATTTTAATTCTCACTTGTCTGCCTATTATATTTCAGTCAGTTTGGTAGAAATTCTTGTTCTATAGGTGTATATCACTTTCGTCTATTTTCAGTTGTTGCTTCATATATATATATATATATATATATATACAAGAGCAGAGTTTGACACTGGCATTGACTAAAAATCAACTATTCTCATTTAAATGTCAACTTGCAATATAAGATATTATATTATATTATTATATTATATCATATAATTAAGATATATTTTCTTTCTTAATTTCTGTTTACATTCTTCCAATAATTGCTGATTGTTTAACCAGTAATGTATCCAATTCTACATTAGGATTTGTTAATTAGTTTTCAGCTTTGGCAGGGAAATCTGATAATAAAGTGCAGACTCTACAGGAGGTCCCATGTGGCCAGTCAATTCAAAAACCTCAATAAACAAGAGAAATTAAAAGCAAGTCTCAAGTGAAGTGGGAACTGGTAAATGGAAGCAGGTAATGGGGTGATTTGGTCTGTCTGGAGCCAATCAAAAACCTTTTTTGCAGGGTTAGTTGGAGAAAATTCTGTGCAGTGCAGGTTGGAGTGGGGGGAGTCAGGCAATCATGCCTTACATAGTAAAGAGGCTTTTTCAAATTAAATAGATTATGTCCTAAGATGACGGACCAACTGTTGATCCACGAAGGAGTCACATATCTGTAAGGCTGATAAGGATGTGAAGTCGCCTCTAGAGACAGTGAAAGTCAGACTAGACAGAAGAAAATGTACTCAGTGGGTATTCAAGATACGCCAACTTAGTTTTTATATCTTATCAAGCAGTATGAGCTGATCAGTGGTATCAAAAGCACTGTGGCAGAATTACTATTCAAATGTCTTTTCTCAGGACTCACCACTGTCCTCTTATGATGATTTATGAACAGTGGAGTTATATCATTATGATTTGTTCATATGTCATTCAAAGTTGTCCAAATTCATAATTTGAAGAATATGAATTAAAAACTAACAACATTAGCCAAGAAGGTTTTGGTTTAGATCTATCTAGACTTTTTGTCCGATGCAAATTTACAAAAGTGGAACACAGCTGATTGCATTGAACATAAATTTAATTATATTATGTGATAGAAATAATTAATATTGTGTTATTTATTCAAACCATATCACTGGCAATATATATATATATATATATATAATATTATCATTAGAGCTTTCATATCAAAGCATAGTATAGTGTGTCAATTTAAAAATATTTAGCATGCTGAACCCTTCACCAATAGATGGCTTCAGATGAGTGAGTGGGGCTGGCGTGTGCTGTTCCAACGCTGCATTTTCTGCGTCGTTGGTGTTGCTGAATTTACATACTCCTCCCGGGCCCCAACTTCAGAGTGTTAAATGTGTAAATATGTCTCATCTCTCAACAAAATCAAACAAATGTGCTACGAGATTTGCAAGTCATCGTGGTGTCTGAAAATCGGACGTGTTGCTTTCATAGACCTATTATATTATATGTCCAAAGTTGCTGCGAACCGGTATTACACCTTTACCCCCACGTCTTTTGCCGTAAGGAGTCTAAACAGTGCTGATGGTCCATGAAGGCAGCATGGTGACGTAATGAAGGGAACTCCCCACCTCTCCAGTCACAACCCTCCTCCCCATGAAAACACTGGACGGACTCGCTGAGGGATTCGTAACGTTACCACATTGCGGTAAACAAAAAACAAAAAAAAAAGGAGCCCCACTACAATTTGAAGAGAAGTCCTTAAACATTTCGACGGCAAGGTAATTACACTACACACCTCTGTACCAGTCTTTTGTGTTAAGCGGAGCCTAGCTAACCGCAGAGCCCTCTCAGCCCGGTGAGGTTGGTTAGTTAACACTCTGGCTCCAAGTCGGCGGCAAGGTAACAGTTAGTTAAAGTGTAATGCTGTAACTCTTCGAGTTTGAACACCGCTGTATTGTAACATACATTAAGCTCTATTTGCTCTCGGTATGCGCTGTTTTGACTGTTGTTGTTGTTTGTTTTTATTACCGTTTTATTATATGTACCGTTAGCTGCTCACTGGCCTTGTGTAGGAAACATTTGAGCAGTAGACGACCAAAAAAAAAAAAAAAAAACATCTCCCGTTATCGTTAACCCCGATTCAACGTGATTGACAGATGCTCAGTTCACGCTGGGTGGATTTTAACCCGACGACAACGTGGAGCTGGTTAATATTTAGGCTAGCTATGAGGAGGAATACATTTTTTTTCCTGCTTTGTAAACCACATTCCTGTAGCTAACACTGTTAACCCCCCAAATCGCGCTGTGAATACACGACTCCAGTGTAGGCTGTGTTGTAGCTAGCGAGCTAGCTAGCTAAAACAGAGAAGACGCCAGCTTGCCTATCTATTTATAGGTGGTCAGACTATAAGCCCTTAAGCCATACTGTACAGTGGCTGCCGAGGCCTGAATGTGAATAAAAGCAGTGTTTTGTAGCCTGTTAAAACCACCTGTGTCAGCCATGATTTTCATGTAACGCTATTTCACAGGTGTCCCTACTAACGTTATTGTGGCAGTGAACCACCGATTGTATTCTCTGCTGATCCATCTTTCTCTGTAAATATTAACCTAGAGCTTTAATGCTAGTCAAACATCTTTTTTTTTGCCCTGCGCTTCTTGGTATGACCACATTTGAGATCTGTTTTGACTCGTTTATTCGTCTCTAAGAAGAGGGCGGAACGGGTGGCTTGATTTAGCACTGTTTTCCACAAAGTCTCGCAAACACGTCCCATCCCCTGTTTTTTGGGTGGGGGGAGATACTTGATCTCACATGTATTTGAACAGTTGTGTCGTTTTGTTGTTGTTGGTGGTGGTGGTTTTGTTTGTGGTCGGGGAAAAGACACAGCTGCCCGGTTAACAGGACATGCTGTGTGTGTGTGTGTGTGTGTGTGTGTGTGAGACTGCTAACCACCCACAAAGGCCAAGTAAACTCGCTGAACAGACAGATGAGCCAACAGAGACAGTGATGGAAATAAACAGGGAGATGTCTGTGCAACGGAACTGGTGAGAAAGCAACTTTTCCACAGACCTAAACAGTGTGACTGCAGTCAGTGTCAAAGGGGCAAAATGTTAGAGTGATTGAAAGAGGTTTATTGTTGCCACTGGAGCCAGCCCCGATTGCTAAGCATGTCAGACTATCCACCACTGGAACAATGAGTTTTCTGTAGACAGAGCTAGGATTCAGCCTCGGAAAACTCTTGTCTCAGCTGACGACCACACTTAATGACCGATAGTAGCTTGCATCATCAACTTCCTCTGGCCTGGAAATAAAAGCTTTAATGTTACTGTTGTCTTTCAGAGAATAAGCTAAGTCTGTGTTGCCATTAAGTGATCTTCATAGAGTGTTGTGTGTTTTTCTGAGTGCGGGTGGGAGACACACTCCTGTTTCTCTAGACGGACAGCTGGTAACTTTCTACATACTGCGGTTTACTTAATGACATGAGAGCGGTGTGTCATTTTTATGAATGAAAACAGCGTAGTTTTATTGGATATGACTGATCAGTTGGTCGGTGCTTCTTATATAATGTGCAGCTGATATTAACGTCCCTCTCACCGATGTCTGCACTCATCTGTGACCCGTGTTACTGTCACAAATTGTGCTCATGTTTGATCTTGATTTTTAAGGAGTGTTAGAGAAACAGAGAGCACCAGGAAATCAGGAAAGACAGATATCAACAGGACAGGATGGAGGAGACAGATGAGACTAATACAGCAAGACGGAGAGTGAGACAGCAAGAGATGAGAGCAGATGGAGAGAGACCACAGGGAAAGAATAAGCGCTCACATTACAGATTTTTATTTTATGTCTTTCTTTCTAAAGACATTCTGAGGGAGTGTTAAGTGTACACATTTGGGGTGTTTTATAAAGGTGAGTAAAAGTCTGTGGGTGTTTTTGATGTAGTAATTAACCCCCTAAATACCTTAATAATCACTTCTCCACCGCCAGAGCAGAGCTTACCTGAGCAATACACATTTACACTTAACAATGGTTGGCTAATGTTTAGATGAAAGGATCAGCTCAGCAAGTATTGTAACTCACCATCGACTTACTCAGCATTTAAAGCAATAGTAAGGGACAAACGGCCGACAATTTATATTGAAATTAGATTCTATAATAGAATAGAGAAGATTATCTGCTAATGTTATATGATCAGCAGTCTAAAATGATGTCTCTATTATGTTAAACACTGTATTGATCACCATCATTAAAATTATCTTATAATTCCCTTTTCTGGGTAAGAAAGGTGACAATATTATATCCCTCTCCATCCTGTTGACACAGACCTAATAAGGGAGGTATAAACACTCAGTAGCCACGTTATTAAGATATTTGTTAGTTGGTTTTTAATTTTAGGAGTTGGATATTCGCATACACACCTACACCTCTGTCTGCTAGTGTTTGCGTGCCGTAAATGTCGCAATTAGATTGTATGCTTAGGCTCTGTGCTGACATCTGTGTGCCCCCAATTTGTTGTGACTGCGCAAACTGTCCACACAGTTACTACACTGTGTGAAACACATCCTCCTCGTGGGCTCCAGTAAGTCATATAAACAGAACTACTACACGGCCGTAGTGCCCAACAACTGTCCGTGTATGCATCCGTTTGGGAGTATATTCGAGCCTCGACAAAGCCTGAAGAATATCTCTGCGGGATCAAAGCATGGCTCCATTGAAACATTGCTGTTGACACAGTGTGTAGATCTCTGGCAATTTACCCCAACATTTATTTTATTGTGTCATCTGTCAGTTTGTTTTTAAAAAGGTTAGTGGTCAAAACAGATTCAGATACCTAATGGGGGAAAAAACGGTGGATCTTCTGACATTGTAAAATTGACACTTGAAATGGATATCGGCCCTTTCTAAAACGATTCACATTTGCAAATGTGTGTTTCTGCTCCTCTCCAGCGTATTTGAGCCTCAATACTCGAACCACAGCTAGGGTATAATGCTATTACCTGATGGCCTTGGTCTGTTTGTTATTCTAGTGCATGGTACTACAATGTTAGTGCTAGCCAATAACCATTGATCATTTGATTTCCATCATAGGCTTGCCTCCAGAGAAACAATATGTAATGGCTTTAATCTTGTTTCTGCCATAATTAGAAACACATGAAGTTTTACTGCCACTCACATGATGTCCCAGTTTCCTGTGGCCTACAACTGCTTTTTGGCAATCTAGGCTACTAGCACTCTGATGTAGCCTATTTTGTTTTTCAGAAAAGAAATTATGTCAAAATGTGAGATTAATTTTTAATAATCCTTGTGGGAGAAAAGGGCAGTGTTTAAGTAGTCTAATGTCATCTTACTTGGCTGGCTTCTTTTTGATAAATGAAGGAGACACACAGACGTTAAATAATATTGGCACAGTTGGAAACTATGTGTATTTGAGGTTCTGTATTACACTAGATGATGCAGGTACATGAGAACTGTAGCTGCGCGTCCACATGGAGAAGGGTGGGGAGTCGGGGTAGTAAGGAATTTAAGTAGTTCAAGCTGGCCCCTGCTATTGTCTGGCCTGCTTACACCTGAGCTAGGTATCCCCCTGTCCTGACTTGTTTTGAATAACTCTATTTCCGCCTGCATTCCTGCATCAAGTTTCTCAGGGTGTTTGGTGTACATGCAATCAATGGTACAGCCGTTTGACTATATTTCAAGTAGCCTAATTGCTGTAGATCTGCCCCTGCCCTATTTTGTTGTGTGCATATTTTGGCCTATTTTAAACGCAACACGATGTTATATTGAGGGCAGATGATGTGACTTTGGCCACAGGCAGGCCCGTGTGTCATTTTGTGACCACAGCTGTCCTCAATCGAAAACCACACGTAGAATATAAACAAATGATGTTGTGTACAAAGTATGAAATATGAAAGCGACACTAAAAGGAGTCCTATGAAAGATGATTTCTTTACTGTCCTTTAGTTGGTGGCTCCACAGCAACTTTAAACTCCACCCAGTATAATGTGGAAAAACTATATCTATGCAAGTAGAAAAATCTTGTGTCTTCTTGTTCCTGTTTTTTTTAAAAACAGTTGTCATTAGGAGGGTATTTTAATTTAGGATAATTGCATGTAAGGAGGTGTGGAATCTACATTGGAAATTTCACAGTTCCAGCCTGACTGTACAAGATAATTTACTGTATGAAAGCTCTCTCTGCGGTTGTGGGTGTCACCCTGGGATCTCTCCAGTAACCATTTTAAAGCCTTGTTTACACTTAATGGTTGAGTGCAACACTTGTGTACATTGTTTAAATAACATGATTGAAACACAAACTGACTGGAAACACTGACTATCCCTGGAAGTCACGTGTATTAAGGTTACACCCACTGAGAAACGTTTAAAAATACTATTCACACTATTACAGTTATGTGTTAGAGAATGTGGATTTTCTTATAGTGCCATGGAGTTTCCAGGTCATCAGATGGGTACAATTGATGGCACCTTCATGGAAGATTGCACAGGGCAAAGCAACCAAGAAAGCAAGGGCCAGAACTTGGTGTACTGTGCGAGTTATTGCTCTTAAAATACAACATATCGGTCCAACACACAGGCCAGTACAGAGTCATCGGGTTATGTTAGGGTATTTTTAAATCGTATGGTTTACATTCACTCCGAGGCCTAGAAAGACCTGCATTTCCTTACCATTCAACAGTGCCAACAGTGAGAGAATAACAGTAAATTAGTTGTTTTTACCCTGTAAAGCGCAATGGTTGTCAAAACAACAACAGGAGTGATGGCGGTGTTTATCGTAAAAACACTAAGAACCAGATATCGCTGTCAGTAAACAATACATAGAACGAGCAACAAGCCAACACCCTTAAACAAAGCAATAAATAAAAATGAGAGTCTGCTAGCAGGAAAATCTTAAATTTTCTTCACAGTCTATCTAGAATTTGCACATTTCTACCCAAACACGTCATTACAGCCCCGGTAATCTGTCAGTCTTGTTGATGTAGAACTTTGCAGTTCAGGTAGTTGACATATAAAAAGACGGGCTAAATGCTGTGCTGCAAGCTAAAATTATTCCCTGTTGACAACAAGTCCCCTGTGCGATATCCTAGATATATTTTCTGATGTGTTTGCATCACTTACAGTTGAACAGAGGGACTAGGCAAGTTGTGTGTCGGTCCTCTGGGGATGTGAGGGCCTGACATCCTGATAAGTGACTCATAAAGCCACAGGTGGTACCCTCATTAGCAGATAGCACCATCCGCTAGCGTGGTTGTTGTGCCATTCAGCTCAGCTCCCCCAAGACTTCTGCAAGAGCCATCCGTGTTCTGTAGCGCGTCTCATCTGGCCAAACACCTTCCCCTGTTAATTAACAGTCTGACTGGACATAATATTGTTCTCAATGATAGCAGGGTTGCTAAGATCTGCACGACAAAGCCCTTTTGAACTATGTTTATTTGGTGCTGTAGACCTTGCATCAGCCTTGCATTATCATCAGCTCTAATTGTATAGATACTATAGCTAATTTGAATGAAAATCGTATTCCATTGATGCTGATTGTAGTTTCACAGTGGAAAAAAATAAATGTTTGTTTGTTTTAACTCCTATTTAGAATGCAAATTGTCATTCTCCCACTACAACTTTTAGTCATGTGAGTAAAATTAGAAGTGCAATATTCCTAGGCAGTAGGACACACACAGTTTGGAGCTTCTGTTGCCAGCTGTTATGGCTAGCAGATTGATTATTCCCTGACAGAAAAAAATATCAAACCTCGTTGCCTGTAGTCATACTTCACAGTAACTGCACTCAGTCAAGGCCGTCATCAGACCTCAGCGTTAAATTTCTCAGTTTCATACATTTTCCTTGCCCTGAATAGCTTGTGTGATAGTGTTAAGAGTTCTCTAATCGATTATCCTTTGTAAGACCTTGTATCTGACAAGACTGCTTTGACATTTCTTGTAAATGGAATACATTTGACCTAAAGTGGGTTTATGTATGTGCCATCACAAGAAGCTTGGTATTATTCCTAGGAACTGTTTTATGTTTGCTGTATACATGTTTTTAATCAACAAGCCAGATGTATTGATCTATCGCTATAGTTCCCTGAGGTGATGAGTAATCTGCTGCTCAAGGAAGCTGTAAAGTAAAGATACACTCTGGGCAACGTTGGAAGTTAACAAACATCATTTCTTCACAATAGGAAACTAAGAGTGGAAGCAAAACTTGAACTGTAGGTGTAGATGTAAAATTCATGCCCATGCTGGTTTAAATTGACTTTTAAAGGACATCTTGTGCTGTAAGAACCATCCGTATTGGTTCTAATATTGATTTGGGCACGTTGAAGGCTCCAAGGCTATGTTGATTTAGTCAAATTTACAGTTGCAATGATTATTCATTTGCTTGTGTACACAGCAAGAGCATAATCATATGGCCAATACAATCGTGAGTGGTTTTAATCATATCTTATTGCTTGTTAAAAATAGACATTCTTATGATTTATTTCTTATGATGAGTATTTAGACAGAAATTGAGGTTTTGTTTAGGAAAAGTTAATAAGTCATGTGCATTGATTTAGTGTTGTCAATAACAAGGTAAACATAGATAAAAGATTTTAGGGATGGGAGTCGAGAACCGGTTCCAGTTGAGAACTGGTTCCAAATTGTCCGATCCATCAGAGTCGTATGCCACAGAGCAGTTACTGTAGATTCAGTTCGTTTTATCAATGCCAGGATGGTTGTCTGACAGTTGGGCATTGTAAAACAATGACGTCAAACTCATGCTTGTACACTGCTGGAAGCTTTCAACAAGAAAGAGTCATGGTGGAGAGGAACGGTCAGAGAGAGCCTAACTATAACTCTCTTTCTGCAATGTGTTCTCACTCAGATACAATGGTTGCATTTGATGCTGAAATTTATCAGTAATAAATAAGGGAATCAACAAAGAATCGTATAAACTATGACCCTAAAATATCAAGTTAAGACATTCAAATTTAAAATGAATCCAAATAAAACAATTATATAAAGTAGCAACTCGAGAGTTTTAAGTTGATTAACAGACATTACGGTAAACAGATTTAATTAGTGCTCTTTAGTTACCAGCACATTGGTCATGGAGGGACACTTTGATGATGATGAACTCTTCAAACACTTTTTTTTTAAAATTAGAGCAGTGAAAGTCCGGGTAATGCCATCGTATTCGGAGGGTGTCAGAAATGAAATCTCACAACCATGCCACATACAACTGAAACTATCTGCATGGTTAGTTAAGTGGTATGTTTTTGTGTTTGTGTGTGTGTGTGTGATTTAGGTGAGCTGACCCCCCCTTTTTTGTTTTATAAATCTCTAAAATGCGGCACATTCCAGGCGTGCTATTCGTCCCTTCTGTGTTCATTGAAGCCAAGTTACTGTTGAATCATTTAGTCTGTCCCTCTCAAATAGTCGATTGAAGATAGGGAGATATACAGCTCTGTTCGCTCATTCCACTTTCTTTAGAATTAGCAGGAGGAAGTCCAGCACCAATACTTCATAAAGCTCTGTGTAAGTATGTTTACTTAGTTTAACAATAGGACTGTAGGATTACACACTGTAATCTACAGCAGGGACGTACATAGTTACATTTTAACCATACGATCTTTCACTTCAACTAGGCTGTCCCAGTTGTGTAAATATTGGCCTACCTGTGGGGCATTTGTATTCTAGGTGTAAAGGGATACAGGTGAGAGCGTGTTGTTCACCCATTCTCAGTTCGCCTCACAGATTAAAAAAAAAAAAAAAAAAAAACCTGTAAGGGGATACTACTTTTTCAGAAAACTGTGTATAAAGACAAGGAAAACACCCTCAGGACACAAGGCAAACAAAGCCTTCTCTATAAGGACCACGTTTTGTGGGTCATACCGTCTTTGTTTGGCTTTTATGTGACTGACGTTTGCTCGTTGTGCAATGACACGTCTATTCTGTCCAAAGATTGGACCATTTTGTATAAATGTATCACACACGCATATCCAGGTTAAATGAAACATGAGCTGGCAATAATGAGACGCTTCGGTGAAACTATGTGCAGGAGTGGTCTGGTGGTTGGTTTTCAGTGAAAAATGTGATGCAAAAAGGATAATTCCCGCTAATCGCAAATCATATCGCAACAGCAGTATCTGTGAGAATAATTGCAATTGTGATTATTATACTATATTGTGCAGTCCTAGTTTTCTTTTTAGAGTTTCTGTATAGACACAGGAGTCAGTACTGGAGCTGTGGCACCAATAAAACTTTTTATGAAGTGGCCCACATTTCTACCAGTTTAAAAGTTGACCAGCAGTCCCAAGGACATTCAGTTTACTGTCATATATGACAAATTAAAAGCAGATAAATCTCACGTTTGAGAAGAGGGAACCAGAAAATGGTTGACCTTTTTTGCTTGAAGAATGACTGAAACCGAATGAATTATCAAACTAGTTTTTGGTTATTTTTCCTGCTGATCGATTTAATCGTTGCAGTTTATATGCCTGCATGATTTGTAACTGGTGGAACACTCGTGATCTAGTGTGGTGGTTTATGGTAACTCTCATATCCTGTCAAACACGGTTGCTAAAAACAAACCGTGAGTCACCCGGTCAGTTTATTTGTCAGCTTGTATCCAGCAAGACAAAACGGATACCATTTTCAGGATTTTGCTGTCAGCATCTTTTTGTTCTGTTGTAATCACACATGCTTATTCTCAATTTCTCAATTTGCTGCACCTTTTTAGTTTTCACACTTTCCCTCTTCTCTTGCATACACAGTATCTTTGCATCTCTCCAATTAACTTTTTTAGTGAAAAAAAAAAAAAGTAATTTCTCTTGAGGATCAACCTTATGACCATTAGTTTGACAAAGGATCGCTGAATTACATTTCAGATCTAGTCATACCTCAGAGCTCTCTTTGCTGCCCATTGCTTCTAGTCTTCTACAGATGAGCTTAGTTTTACACAGTTTTCCTTTGTGGAAACACTGGAATAGTTGGAGATTTGCAACCACTTGAAGCACAGACACGTTGTGAAGAGTCCTTGTTGTGACGGCTATGATCTTGACTCTAAAGTGAGTTACCAAAGAGGCACACGGAATTTCGCCCAAATTCGCTTCATATTCCAGTTGACGGAGGGCCAGCTGTGATATGCCTCAGGTTGACGTTTGTGTGTGTGTGTGTGTGTGTGTGTGTGCACTTCTTGTGTGTTAATCCTCTGTACTGTATCTCTGTACCTCTCTTCTCATTGGTATTAATGTGGTTCTATCTGTATTTCTGCCAATTTGAAGAATGCCGTTCTTTTTCGACCGGGAAATGTAATGTCTCTCCAATTGTAAGTGTCATAAGGGCCAAAAAAAAGACAAGACAGAATGAAATGAATAGCAGGAAACAAGTGTGCAGGAATAGAGATACAGCGGGGAGAAAGTACAATAAATAGGCGCCGGCTTCTCGATCATGCAAGCAAGGAGGAGAATGAAGGAAGGCGTGGAAACTAAAAGACAGAAGGTGGCGACGGGTCAGAGAAACTGTTTTCCCTCCCCTCTGAGGCGAATGCTGCTGAGGCGATGAAAGATTCGGAACAGCGAGTGATGAGTCGTACAGCACATATTCCTTTTTATCATGAAGCTTTAATTCAGAAGCTCCGAGGAATTTTAAAAAGCTTAAAAGTAGGTTTTGTTTGGAAAAATAAACCAACACTGTACAGGTGCTTAGTTAATGATATTACAAGAGCACATCTGGGCTGCTATTTACACTATTACATTTTAGATGAAACTTGTAGCAGAGGGCTGTTCAAAGCCATTGTGAGTGAGTCATTGGACCATTCTACGGATGGTGTGATTATGTTTGGGTTGGCTGTACATATTGTCACTTCTGGGTTGGATATTTTTCTAGTGATGTTGTACTGCCTTGTGCTAAACCAACCCGCCCCCCTCCCCCTCCCTTCCCCTCCCCTCAGCCCCACTACATTTTCTGAGTGGAAAGACTTACCGCTTGAGGTAAGAAGTGTTCTTATGGTAATGTTTGTTTTTAATCACTTTTTCCAGTGAGATAATTTAGGCGTCTTGCTCCCAGTGCTCACTTTCACATTGTTAGAATAATACCATTTTATATTGGTGTTTAAAACTGCGGTTGCATTTCCGCTTGACGAAAGCATAGACTACAGCATATAAATGTGAAAACTACAGGAAGTGGGCACAACAGTGGTCTGATCTAGGCCAATGAGGTTTCATCCATATTGTCTCTTTTGATCACTGCTTCACCGAGATGCTTCTCGAGATCTGTACTTATTTAATGGTATTTCTCTCATGATTGCTGTTTGTTTTCCTCCAGGCCATGCTGTTGCATTTTTAGCCGTTTAGATGATTCACTTTAGAAAGGAAGTAGCAAGCAATCTAGATGTAAAGTACTTTTTCTCTGTAAATGTTTTATGGGGGAGGGAAAAGCACTTGGCATAGTTGTTAGACCTCAAGATGCACACAATCAGTTCGTAATGTAAACATAGCTTTTGTTTGTTTGCAAGAAAACTCTGCAGGGGCTGTCGTAAAGGTCCGGTGTGTAGGATTTAGTGGGATCTAGCAGTAGTGTTGAATAGTATACCAAAATGTAACTTATTTTTTTTTCAATACTTTTTTTTTAAAGATTAGAAATTGCAATTAGAAATTGCAATTAGAATTAGAGTTTCTCAACATTCGATACTTGTTGTAGATCAATAATGGTGTGTTCGCATGTACACACACAGACAGCAAGCAAATTTTTGCCTCGCATGCTTGCACGAATTTGACTGTGGGATCATTTGTGTTTCTACACCCGAAACAGCCACAATACAGCTAGCAAGCAATGGCGGGCACCAATGGGTGTGTCTGTGACAGTTTGTCTACACCTCTACAGCTTCCTGCTGCGAGTAGTTTAAAAAGTAATCTGAGCCTCGTCCTGCCAGATTAGAGCAGAATCTGATGCAACTCCGGGTCTTTATTCATCCTGAAGCCCTAGCTCTGCCCTCAGTTTTCTTCCCCCAAAACTCCCTGGCACTCAGTATCAGTCTACTGGCGCTGTACCTCGGCTCCGCCTGGCCCTCCTCCCCACACAACACTCTGCAACACTTTTTTAAAAGTTGAATTTTTTAAATACATGCTTTCAACTTGTGGTTAATCCAGTGCAGCTGAATACAATGTAACCTGATGGGCTACAGTTATTTGGGGTTTTTATTTTGGTGTCTTTTGTTTTTTAAGACTAGATAGTGTAGGGCTACGAGCTACATGCCACTTCTAAACTGTGGTGGCTGTATAGTGTCAGACAGAACAGGCAGTGAAAAAGGCACAGTCCCACGGTAGCAAAGATAACATTGCTCATGGTGAACATAATGCTCCGGCTAATAAACAAATGTGACTGGGTTGCTGTAGTAACGTCGGTAGAATCATTGTTTGTCTTTTTGGAGCTATAATACACAGGCATTGTGCAGGGCAGGTCTATAGATTACAATGTATTATCATTTGACCCAGTGTGTATAAACATAGATTAGCAATTTGCCTCGATATGTAGGAAATCAAGATGAAGTACTCCACCCAAAACTCTGGTAGTCTACTTCCTAAACACAAAAAAGAATCATGACTAAGTGTGTTACAGATTCTGTGAAGTGAACAAATTATCATTATAATTTCATATGAACTTGTGGGGCCTTTTTTAATTTGTACTGTCACTGTTATAATCCATGGATACAGCTGACCACAGCCTCCATTTTCTGTAAAAGAGCAGATTATAAACTTTTTTACAGCCACCTGAAAAGCCTTCAGAAGGCGAGCATTGTATACTGAAAAGATTTTAGGTGTGGTATCACTTTGATCCAAACTACTCCCCTGCCGACAGACCAGACTAACTGTGCGTGTGTGTGTGTGTGTGTGTGGAAGCAGGGATGCTGAAAAAGAGAAGAACCTACAGCGGGTAAATAATGGTTTCAAGAAAGCAAAGTTAAGTGATGTAAAAAATGCTAATTGTAAACCAGTTGGCTAAGTTTGGGCAAGTGTATACAGTGCTCCCTGCCAAATGTGCAATTGACTGAATTTAGATATAAGGATAACTTTTTTTTTTTTTTTTTTTTTGTGTTTTTTTTTTTATGCCTTTTTATTTGATAGGACAGATGAAGTTAGACAGACAGGAAAGGGGCGAGAGAGATAGAGGAGGGATCACGTGAACGCACCAGGGGCACGTGGAGGTGAAGAAATGAAACTACTAGAGGTTGCTGGTAGATTTAGAAAATTGCCCATGTGAGCTGTACACACACACACACACACACACACACACACACACACACACACACACACACACACACACACCACATCAAGAGGTAGTGCTTGTTTTTTATGCTACAGCACCCATCTGTGCTATACCGAAAATCTTTCTAGCAGTCAAATTTGAATGGTTAAAGCAAGGAAATGTTTGCTTTGCATGTAAAAGCACCGTTGGAGAATGAAAGCAAAGCACAAGTCGCTGAATGTAGCTCTAGTATGCGCTCTCTGCAACCCCGTTTCCTCCTGTTTATTGATCTGCAGGACACCCGCTCGCCTGTTTTATCACTTCAGTAAGCAGGTGCTCGTTTATCACTTTAGAAACACTGTGCTTGTTTATGAGCAGTGTTAAAACTCAAAGTTCAGTTGGTTATTGAGTTGGTTGGCTTATGTCACCTTCAGAGACCCCAGCATCATGTGGGTGTGCTCTTATTGCGGCCAGGTTTAAAAAAAAAAAAAAAAAAGCCACTTCCTTAATCTCAATCAGTGCCGTAAGTAGCAGCTTGCCTGCAACAAGTAAACATTTGACAATAAAACTCGGCAAGCACACGCCTGAACGCTGAAAATAGATTTCAATGGTGGCACGTAACAATCCCATTTTTCCGTGTTGTCTTCCTCTGGTGTTGTCACATTTACTAAAGTTCTGACAGGAAACAAAAAGCTTTCAAGGTCAGACTCATTGTTGTAGGGAGTAGCTTCATTGTTTTTCTTTAATCTCATATCAAAATTCACAACATCATAAGGCTGAAGCATTTCCAGACTTTCCTCTGTTTTTGTAGTTCTCTGCTCTCAAACAATATGTCCCGAAGTCGTGTTTGGTCAGATCTCCACCTGTTTTGCTTGTGGCAGAAACATTTTTGTTATCAAAGCCGTTCTACTTGGCCATCAGGTGTTGGTTATCCTCAGCACACAGGGAGTTACTTGGATGAAACATGCATTTTCCATAACCTCATACTACTCCACGGGCAGTTTACAGCCGATGGAATGCGTACATATGTAGTCCAGGTACTTTTCCTCCATTCCCAGGTGTTTGAATAATAAAATAATAGCACAGCACCGTACTCTTCCCATCATTACTTTACCATTACATTTCATGGTCCTTCCTTTCATTTCTCCTTTCATCCCCTACCTCTGTTCCTTTACCTCACCTTCATTCCTCGTCACAGATAAGCTCTTGTTTTCACCTTTGGCCCACATTTAACTGATTAAGTTAACCTGATCACCCCTTGTTTAAAGACCGCACTCCCTCTCACTCACTCTTTCACCTTCGCATGGGGCGGAGTTTCTGATGTTCGTTTTTGTTCTGCATTTATGTTCATAAAGGCAGTTCCTTTTGAGTTTTGGAGAAAATAAACCTTTGTTCAGAGGATGGCAATTTCCTGGCTTTATTTCCATGCATTCTGATCCGATTCCCAAGATGACGGTCAACTTTTCATTCTGAACCTCCTAATTTACACAGCTTGAGCATAAAAATGACAAAACCCTTCCAGTATTTCTGAGACAGCTGTATTCATATACCTAGGAAGATACAGGTTAGTTTATTGGATTCAGGATTAGTTTGTTTTTCCCAGTTCAGTTGAGTGAGATTATTTCTCCACTGGGCCCGCTGTAAGCTGATTCATAGACCAAAGGTCCTCAGCACACAGCTGACTCATTGACAGTTAATCTCTGATCTGTCTGAATAGTACACTATTAACACTATTAACACTTTGATGCAGCACAGCTGGGTTGTCACGTAGCTAAGCTGTTGCAGTGAGGACTCTCATGCTGTGCTGTTTGCATCCCATCCATATGTTTATTGTTACACTTGCTCTTTAGTGTTTTTAATGTTACGTTAGAATTGCGGGGTTATCGGGTCAAATTGTTCTCCAGACCTCAGCAGGAATAAATCTGATGCCAGGTGTTGTCAGAGTTGTAGACGACCCAGCTTGTAGCCCATTTATTTGGCCCTGTTTTTGCTGGCCTAAATGAACAGGCCTCTGAGCTGAGACGAGGTGAGACGAGGTACTGATGTGCAGTTTGTTGTCCTGCCAACTAGCCAGCCTGCCAGTGTATTTAGCAGCTATTGGCCTTAGCTGAGCTGGCTGTGCTGTGCTGGGGCCTGACTGCTGGCTGATTGCCCTCTAACAGGGGTGGGGCTTTGTCAGTGCTCAGTGCTGACCTTCATTCTGATTTATGATTTCCTCCTTGCAGTCCGTTTCCCTTCCATCCGCCCCTCTTTCCTCGTAAGCATGCAGTAGATCAGGACTGGCCTCCAGCTGTACCTCGCCCCCCCCCCAACACAAGCAGGGCCACCCTGTGTCCACCACAGACATCGCGGTCTGTAAACAAACTCATGATATGTAGCAGATGTGTGAGTTCACTCCCTATTTTAATGCTAAACTTTGGCTGTTGCCTGAAGCCCGGATGAGGAACATACACTATGGAAAACAAAGTTAGAAAGCAAGATCTGTGAAAGAATTTTTGTTTAATTTTTTGATAGTATTTTTGTCTGCTCCGTTCATGGATTTCTGTTATTTGTCTTGAGTGATAAATTGATAAATTAACCTGAATTACATGGGTCAGTTGACTTGGCAGTCCACTCCAGTAAACAGTTGAAATCAAGATTTATTCGTGTTTGGCCCCGTCTGTACTTCTTATCAAATGGTCATTCACAGCCTCACTGTACATGTTGTCTTTCTTTAACCGCCCATCACTTTCCCATGCCTTCAGCTCACCTTGGATCTATTTACACACTGTTGTCTAATAATAGTGGGTTTGGACCAAAAACCCATTGGTGTGGGTAGCTCAAAATGACCAGTGTATACAGCTGACACTTACTCAGTGAAGTGAAGAGTCACGTGTCTTCTCTACTTGTATGTACAATCATGTATAACAACAGAGCTAATCAACTCAGGATGTTGCTGATGGATTGGGTCCTCATACTGTTACTGTAGATTGATGTGAATTATTATTTAATGTTTCATGTCTGTGAAATGGAGCTTAAGTAGTTTCCCTGGAGATTTTCAGTAGTTAAGAGCTGGCCAACCTGTGGCTGTGCTGCTCTATTATTTAGTCAGAGTATACATACTAGCTTCCAGGTCTGACTCGTCATCCGGTCCATGACTACACCCAGTGGAGTTATGGAAGAGTAACCACTGCATTGTGACTCACAGCATTTTTATTTTCCCTTTGACAGGGGCGCAGTGTGTGAAGAAGAGCCGATGAGGTAAAGCAAGCCAAAGCAAGCCACTGTGGATCACCTGCTATCTGTTAGCCCTAACCCTCAGTGACCCTGCTGCCTACTTTCTACCCCCATCTCTTCAAGAGGAGGCTGGGCTCCCTCTGGGCGCAACAAACACCATGTGCCAAAACTGGAGAGGACTTACCATTGCCCCATAGACAGCCACACCTCCTGTGAACCGTCCCCTCTAGGACCATCCTAATCCTCCACATCGCCCACTGGCCAAGATGATGAAGGTGGCGGCATGGTCAGCAGAGGACGTCTCCGATTGGCTGAGCAAGGAGGGGATGCCGGAGTACATAGATGCCCTCCGTCGGACTGATGGTCCTGCCCTGCTCAGGCTCACAGAGGCAGATTTCAATATGCCTCCCCTCTCGCTGGTGGCGTCTGATGGCGGGCAGCAGCTGTTGGAGCGACTGGAGACACTGCAGATAGAGACTCATATAGAGGCTCACAAAAACGGCCACGCAAACGGGCACGCCGGTGGGCTACCTAACGGAACTAGCAAGCCTCAGAGGAATGGCACATTGGGGATGAAAGACTTCAGAAGGGAGATGGTCAAGATCCCCATCCCTACAATGGAAACTACACGGCCCTCATTCCCCGCCGAGTGGGGGAAGACGGGCATAGCATTCTTGTATGCGGTGGTGTGCTTTGTCACCACCACCGTCGTCATTTCAGTGGTCCATGAGAGAGTACCGCCAAAGGAGCATACCCCACCACTGCCAGATAAGTTCTTTGACCTGTTTAACAGGGTGGAGTGGGCCTTCTCCATCTGTGAGATTAACGGCATGCTGTTGGTAGGACTCTGGCTCATACAGTGGATCCTACTCAAGCACAGGTACAGTCTTTGTTACTTACCCAAATATTTTAGTTAATATGTTAGAATCTGAATTGCAACTAAATAAAGATGTCATATTTTTCATTTTCTTTTTCTTTCTTTTTTGCCCAGGTCAATTATAGGCAGGCGGTTCTTCTTCATTGTGGGCACACTCTATCTGTACCGGTGTATTACAATGTACATCACCACTCTGCCTGTTCCTGGGATGCACTTCAAATGCTCTCCAAAGGTATAATACACATACGCTTTTATTTCTATCACCATTGTAGGTTGGTTGAGCATGAAAGGCTTCTTTCTTACTTAATCGCTTGCGGCGCAACCGTGTTGAATGGGCAAATTCAGCAAAAAATTAGATCTCTTTTGTAAGCTGAAAGCCTCTGAGTGCTCTCCACCGACTGCCGATTTTAAGATATGTGCATGTCCATTTTTTATGTGAATAAGAGGAGCTTTGAGGGTTTGCTTCACTTTTTTTGTAGTTCCTATTAGATAATGTTGCAATTGCTCTGCTGGGGAAGCAGTTTTATACCCGTGTTCTCAAAGCCACTGTGCAGTGTTTCTGTTGGGTTAATGGCGTCTTGTTCAGAGAAACATTACACTCTGTGTTCTCTGTGCATCTCGTAAAGCATTTGCGTGCTTGCTGCTAGAACACAGAATACCATCAAATATGTGCACACACTCACCAAAACATTGCTCAGAAGCACCACCAGTGGTAAAAACCGTAATAGTGTATGGTTATTGCGGTTATCAGAAATACTGCCAAGCTTTAGGCAACTAAAATTTCCTACTACTTATTAAAAATGTGAGTGTTAAGGTCATTGTCATTAAGAAGTCATAGTTATGGTTTAAAGAAACCAACTTGTTGGAGGAGAACAGTGCAGGAGAAGTATAATGAGCTGTGGTGCTTTAGTCTGTTCTACCAATCTCATCCTCCACACCCTCACTTGCTGTTACAGTGCTTCCTTTTATGGCAGGAAATGCAAACAATAACACAGGTTTGTTTACGTGAACAAAATGATAAATGCTGAAGAGGTAATGCTGAAGAGGTCAGTCTACAAGTAAAAACTACTGCTCAAGTACTGTATTTACTGTAAATATAATGCTGAGATATTTTTACTGCAAGTGTTTGTACTTTGTGCTTCTCAGTACCACTAATACATTAGAGGAAATGTAAAGGGGAAAATCCTCTTTATACTGAATTTATTTGATGATTAATTTGATTAATAGTAGTTTGACAGATAATGTTTTATTTATAAAAAAGCATTACAATGCTTGTTAGTGCCGAATGCTTTAACGCATTGAAAGAGGCCATTCTTTATTCACTAAATTTGATACTTCAGCTACATTTTGCTGCTAAAACATTTGTCCTTTACTCTAAAAAGTATAAATGCAGGAGTATACCTTGTGAATTATTTTTTACACTGTATTACAATATTGTATGAAGTAAGGCATCTGGATACTTTGTAACTGGCCCTCAAATGAGTTCCCCCTGCAATGTTTGTAGCATAAGTGAGAGAATTTGATGTGTTGTAAGAAAAAAGTTGCAAAGAAAAAAAAGAAGCAAATTTAGAGGTGAGACGTGGCATCACAGATGAATCCATGGCTCAATGGAAAAGTTGATTCTAGCTGTCTTCACCCATGCCATGAAGAAATGAACGCAGCTGTTTGGATTAACTCATGTTGTGCTTCTCTCTCTCTCTCTCTCTCTCTCTCTCTCTCTCTTCTCTCCTCTGCATCCTTTTTTATTTGTTACACATCATGTATTTCTTTAGCTGTTATCTGCAATATTATCAGCTATATTTTTCTTTATGATCTAAAGCTGATGTAATGATTGGCTGTGTTTCTTTCAGCTGCTCGGGAACTGGGAGGCACAGACGAGGAGAATAATGAAGATGATTGCTGGTGGGGGCCTATCAATCACAGGTTCCCACACCATGTGTGGAGATTATCTGTATAGTGGCCACACTGTCATGTTAACACTAACATACCTCTTCATCAAGGAGTGTAAGTTCCTCTGTGTCTATACTATACTTTATATGAGAATGTATAGGAAGGTTTTTTCCCTCTAAGCCACACATTAAGCTCATTTTACCTTCTTTATATTTACTAATATGCAGCAGATCATTTTGAAAGCAACATCTGCCAAAGTCTAGTGCACACTTCTTCAGATGTCAAAAGAAACAAATGGTAAAACAATGTAAGCAAGAGTAAATGTAGACTAATTTTGCGTAATACACGCACATCTCCAACTTTAGTCATTTTGGTATTGAAATTGGCATTAAGGCATGCATATTACAACAAATGCTAAATTTCCTAACTGGTGTTAAAGGTTCACACCACACATTTTTCAGCGCTATCTGTAGCTCCCAGATAAAGTGTAGCACTGTTTGGCTTTTGCAACACTTATCTAAACAGCCAGGAAATGTAGACACAAAGGACATGTAGAGGAAACGTGGCTTACACTTACACAACTGTTAAAATGTTGGCTTCAGCTTGTTAAAATGTTGGTTTCAGCGTGTTAAAACATTGCTCTGTTACATAATGGCATTTTCTGTTCCTCAGCAGGCATTTCCGTTATCTAACTTATTTGGTTTTTACGCACCCACTTGCTTCATCACTAAGCACAAGGAAGTTGTAGCAGTTTAACCGCTTGGTCTAGTGGTAGACATTATTACATTTCTCACTCAAACTGTTACTTTCCTCTGCTACATCACATGGTAGTCCAATGCTTTTCCAGCATAAACCTGATTGATACAGCAGTGACATCTAGTGGCGAGAAGGAGAACAGTTCAGCTAACATTTCTGCAAAAAAGCAACAGTGCCACTTCTGAACTTTTGAGGCCAAATGCAGTGTTTTCCCCTAATGGCCCTCTCAGCTGTTGAAGAGAATTCACCCTCTTCTCTAGACTTGATACTGTTCGGTTTGATTTGTGTTTAACCTGCTTGTGTGTTTTGTTTTTTTTCATGATTGGCAGATTCTCCCAAGCGGTTCTGGTGGTACCACTGGTTTTGCTGGGTGTTGAGTGCTGTGGGGATTTTCTGCATCCTTCTGGCACATGACCACTACACTGTGGATGTGGTGGTTGCATATTTTATCACTACACGCCTCTTTTGGTGGTACCACACTATGGCCAACCAGCAGGTGAGTGCCATATGCTGCACAAGTTGTCCCTTAACTTTTATTTTCATTCAAAATCCAATTAAGTAAATAGGCACATGGGTTTATGCAGTAAACTTTCTCACTAGTCCTCATTTTTTTTTTTACCTTCTAATAAACAAACTGGAACCTGTGTTTTAGTGCTTAGGCGACAAAGAGTATTGCACACAAAGGCAATCTGGAATAATGAATTCTTAAAATTGTGTCTTTTGTAGTAGGCAGTAAAGAATATAATGTTAACAAAGGTTTAGGCAACATGATGAAATATATCGCGATAAGATAAAAATCTATTAACTGTCATTATACTTTTTATACAGAAGCCGTTACACCTTTAGAGAACCAGTGTGTAGGATGTAGTAGCATCTAGCTGTAAAGTTGCAGATACCAGTCAGCTCAGCCTTCTAAGCGTGTCGGAGAAACTGCAGTGTCCCTATCTAGAGCCAGTGTTTGTTTTGTCTGTTTTGGCCTACTGTAGAAGCATGGTAGTTCAACAGGACCCGCCCTCTCTCCTAGATAAAAACGCTTCATTCTAAGGGAACAAAAACACAACAGCTGTTATTTTCAGGTGATTTATACATTAATGAAAACATGCCAATGAATATAATATTCCATTTCTGCCAATAGATCTTCCTAAATGTCACACACTGGGCCTTTTTAAAGGAAATAGTTCTATATTTTGGGAAATATGCTTATTCAAAAAGTACAGTTGACACAATGTGAAATTAATAATTGGAATTGGAAGTAAATTGCTCTAACCATAAATTAACTGATGAGGAAATTTGCGTTAGATATTTAATGACCCCAATAACCACGTATATGTCTTCTGTTTCAGTCACTGAAGGAGACGTCTCAGAGTAACCCTTTCTCGCGGGTGTGGTGGTACAGACTGTTCCAATACTTTGAAGCGAACGTCAACGGCACGGTCCCTCGTAACTATCAGCTCCCGTCGTCATGGCGAGCGCTGCAGTGGAACCGCGGTGTGAAGTACAGCAAATTGGACATCCAGTGACCCTTATCATGTCGGGAGGACTATGACTTCCATAAGTGCTGTTTTACCGATGGAAGATGGCACTGTTAAATGTAGCGCGCTGTCCTTTCACCTGTAGTAACAGACACATCCCTGTCCAAATGGATAGCACTGTGACCCACCTAGTAATTTCTTTTCTTTGTTTGTGTGTGCGTGTGTGTGTGTGTGTGTGTGTGTGTGTGTGTGTGTGTGTACACATAGACGCACACATACACACACACACACACATTATTTTTGTTTTCTGTCATCCATTTTCTCTTCTGGTAGTATTTGTCAACACAGAGCACTAATTTATATTTGTTTTGTGTCTTTTTCCTCTTCGTGGGCCACTTAACATTTTCTGCTTTTGTAGCAGATCAATGAAGCATTTCGACAAACTTTTAAAACTCAAACTGGTTTTTGGCCATAAGGACTCAAATAATTGTTTTCCTCTCGCACAAAATCATAGTTAATGTCTTCATGTTCTTACAAGATTTTTTAGTGCAGATGGTGTCAATCAAATTTGATAACCAAAATGCCATAAGCATTTTTTTTTTTATAGCAAATTACTTTTTGTAAACAGTCCTTGCTAAAATGAGTCAAAGGTGCAAAAAAATAATTTTTTTAAGTATGTCAAACTTTATTTTTCAAAAACAAATGATGTCCAAGAAAAGATTTTTTAGATTTTTACCTTTTTCAAGATGGATAACTGAGAGCATAAGAATCTAATGTGGTATAACATTATTCCAGTGCCTTTCTTAGCTTGATTGTAAAGCAGTTCAAGTACTATGTGTCTTGTGTCTCTGTGCCGCAGGTGTGACCACACCGTGGTACGAGGTGGTACTTAGTTAACAGTCTCGTTCCCATGAATGTAAAAACAACTACGCCAGCCTTACCAGAAAATTGGTTTTCCCAAAATTAAGTGCAGTCAGTGAAATGTCCCATTTATTTATTGATGCTTTATGATGTCAGTTTGTGTTTAGTTGGTTAATGCTGTTCTAACAGAAAAGAATGACTGTTAATTGTATTTTTTATGTCCGTAACATTTCATTTTTACCAGTCTTTAACCAACACCAGCCATGTTCAAAGCCCAACCATTGATGCTCAGTCACCTGTGGACACCCACACATCTGCTAGCTTTACTTTCCACCACATCAGTATCTGCTGGGCGTCACTGCCTGATTGGAAATTGCCGAATACATTTCTCAGAGGTGCAGAGTTAAGTTATTCTGGACCTCACTCGTGTGCATCATCGCTGCATCTCTTTGCTCAGGAGATAATGAGCCCCTCTCTTGTTCCCCACATGGAGTCCCATTTCGAAATCAGAATGATCCTCATTCCTTGTCTTGCAATTATTTTGATGATGAGATCTGGAGGAAAATGTTCAATGTGACACCTGTGTTGAGTTTAGGGAATGTCAAAGTTGTCAAATCAGAAGCTTTAGGCAGAGTTTCTGAGCATGTCTGTGATGAATCTGTACTTGTTTTTGTATGATTTGTCTTGAACTAAATCAAGCTGCTACTTTACAGTTTGAAGACAGTGTATCTTCTACATTGCCTCCTTCAGTGAAACGCCACAACTTTTTTACTATAAGTAGCTCAACATGGGACTTGCGTGCGGGGAACAAGCTGAAGCATGGTGCACAGAGCTGATATATTTGGGCTTATGTGTGCTAACAGGATACCATTGATTTCCATGAATGTGAAATGCGTCCTTATTGATGATCCTAATCATGTACTTGTTGACCTTTTTTATTTTCTTTGCTTTTCTTTGTGTAACTATGACTAAACTGTAAAGAATTAAGTATTGCACAAGTTCATCTATAGGGAAAGATTTAACTCATTATGTGAAACTTTAATTTCAAATTAAACAGATTAGTTTTGATGAAGAGAAGCTGCACTAAACATTAGATTATACAATTTTCAAATAAATAATGATGATGTAATTTAATTTCTTTCAACAATGTCAGAGTGAGGAGGTGAGAAAATAACATTATTTTCAATGTGAGCTTATGATACCTTTCAATGCCAACTAGAGTCTTGATGTTTGAGACTAATTACAGCACAGGCTTACCCTCCTCCCTGTAGCATTGTCCGATCATTTCACTTTTACAGAGAATGGTCTCAGCAGGTTCCTCACATACGCCCATATTTTCATTTGAGATAATGTTTGAATTAATGGTCCAAACGTGGCTCCCTGATAATGGTTGAGGGCTTCGATAGGGATGAAGGTTGGAGTTTATGTTTGTCTTCTAGTTTGCCAATCAGGTTGGATTTTCTTTTTGTCTCTTAAGAAATGAAAGTTGGTTCTCCTGTTTGTTTTCTCTGTAAACTTCTCACCCACTTTGTCCTTTTTTTTTTGGTGTATACCAGGTGTTTGTAAGATATGATAAAGGATTCTACTTGGGACGCTTTTGAATAAAACATTTTACTATAATGTATTTGATTTACTGTCGGTCTCTTTCTGTGTTTATCACAAGCTGTTTATCTTGCAGCAGATGTACGTTCTCATTGTGTCAACTCATTGTGCCAGAAGATGACGTCATGGCAGACCCACTAACAGCCAGCAGATGGACACATTGAGTTTCATAAATAAGACTCAGGATAGTGAGGGGTGGCTTTGCTTTCCAAAAAGTGTTTTTGCTTCCAGTATGTATTTGTGCACCCCACCTACTTCAAGTATGTTTGACATAGTTATTTTCTCCATTAATTTCTCTCATTCTGGGTCTCTTGTTAAACATGTGCTGTTAAATGTTTCAAACTTTAGTCTTCCCCAACCTCTCTTCTCATCCACCCAAATGCTCACTTATGCTTACATATTTTTTTTATCCCTATGTAGCCATTGAAGCAATCTTCCTAAAACTGATGACTTAAAGCACCAGAAAATGTAGTTTTCAAGTATTTTTAACATTGAATATATTCATTTTTAAATTACTAAGTTTAAGTAAAAGTCAAAGCTTGCTGAAAAATGCATTAATTATTAACACTCAGAAGTGTAGCACATCATCATCAACCCCACACTGCATTTTAATTCCAATGTTAATCCTGATGGGTGCTGCCTCACTTTTTTCCAACTGATTCCCAACCAGTTAAAAAAAGAAAAGTCGAAATTAAAACTGTGTGAAACAACCAAAACAGTTTGGCCTTTAAGACAGCCACATTTTTAAGTTAGCTACTGACTTTTCACTCAATTTCACTCAAGGAATGAAATTGTGAAGACAAACTTGTCCAAAGCATTTTATCTTTCAGATTATCAAAGGACTGATCAAGCTGCTGATTATCGTGAAAACTCTCCACAGCGGCCTCTGGAGATACGAGAAATCCAAATAAAGCTAATTAGATTGCGACCTCAGCTGCTGAAAAATTGTTGCTGGGGGGTTTGAGTCACCTCTGGGGTTCCCCGGAGTTACCTGCTAAAAGAGCAAGAGGGTCCTCACAATTCCTTGGATGTAAAGGAGCGTATATTTATTTCGAGCTGGCTCTTCGGCCAGCTGGAGAATTCTCTGGCACCCTGGAGAGGCTATGCTGGTCAGCCAAGCCAAAACTCCCACACACTACTACTGTACACAGTCAACTGAGAGGGAGGAGTGAGTCTGTGCTCTTAACATCTTCTAGTTTCAGCTGACTTCATTAAATAGGCCAGAATGATGCTCTGAAGATAGTTCACAGCTTAATGGGGCTGAAAATATTTTAATTATGCAGGTGTGTAGTCTGTACTGTGGACCTTGCATTTGATTTGAGAGTTCAGGGTGATAAAATGCTTTTTTTTGACTCAGGTAGTTACAGTAGTTAGGTATTTTTCAAGTCATGTTCTGAAAATGATTATACAACATGAATAAAGCGTTATAATGTGAAAATGATTGTCCATGCTGCAGCCTGTTTTCCAATCTGGCCACTCTCTTTGCTCCACTGTCCATCAATCATTTCCCTACAAGATTTCTACTGCCTGTGCCTCAATATGTGAAATTACACACTAACTTTATTTTTACAGTTATACCACTGCGTCACAATACGCTGTCTGCTGCTATAGAGCAACCTACCCTCCCTGAAGGCCATGAAGCCAAGAGAAACAACGGTCTGATTCATGGGTTCACAAGCAAATTCTATTCTATTCTCAGCAGTGCTGTGGTCTTTCACCGTAATACCATACTTAGTCTGTGAAGATAATGCTGTTGGAGTGCAAATGGAGTTTTGTCTATTAATGGATGGCTTGGAAAGTGGGTGGTATGAGAAAGAAGGATTTAGGTAATAAAACTGCCATGGTGTATACAATCATGTTCTGAACTGTAGTCTTCATCCCCTCCTGTGCTTGTACTGGTGCTAGTTAATGGGTAGAAAGACACACACACACACACACACACACACACACACACACACACACACACACACACACACACACACACACACACACACACACACACATTTAAAGGCATTAAGTCCATTGATTGTTTCATGTCCTGTAAAGATGAATAAGTTATCGGGTTTGAACATGAATCCCCCCTTCACATCGTCTCTCTGTGATTTCAATCTTTTTTCTAGTGCTGTGAAGTGTTTTTGTAGTGAATGGGAATGCATTTCCATCTCTGATTGGTATCTATTATAAGTGATATTGCTTGTCCAAGTCAGAATGTACTGAAAGTTGTAATAAATGATTGTTTTGCCCACTTGGGGGCAGCGAAAACAAGTTGTGAACACAACACTGACATATCATCACCTTCTAAGTTGCTATCAAGCAACTTATTTATGCATCCAGCAGTTATGGAGCAAACCACCAACTCCTGAGGGAAATATCTGGCTCTGTAGCTGCTAAATGCTCCATTACATTCACCAACTAGTCACCAACTGTGTCTGTCTGTGTTAGGTGACGAGCAGTTAGGTTTTTAGGGCTTTTTTCTGAAAACAGCTGCCTGCTGAGACCAGAAACAATGCCATGAGAGCACTAAGAGTGAACCAAAACAGTAAAGTTGTGGGCCAAACACCCAAACAATGAGCTGAAACTTGTTATAAAGCTCTGTAAAGTCAAAAGGAGGTGCAGATTTGGGTGATCATTTTCTGTAGATTCATCACCCCATGGTCACATTGTTTTCACATTGTCATTTGATACATTGTTATTGTAGAAATGTAGCCTGGCATCGAAAGACTGTTCGCATTTGGAACCTCTATCTGTCAACAGGGACAGACCATAATGCCTCTGGATGAAACTGGATAGACCTACAACCAATCAGAGCAATGAAACGTGTGATGTAGCATACATTAAATTGACCAAATGCAGATGCTTGTTCTTCTTTTAGAGAAAATAAACCGTCCAGTTTGTTTATTATTGACGTGATAATGGATTGACAGAATCAGTTCCACACAGTGGCAGCCATCTTGGTTGTTTACAGAAATGGCCAATAAGGTTGCACCCCTCTGTACAATCATCGTATAAAACCCACACCATATTAGATAAATAGTTTTGATTGGCTAATGGAAGTCTGTTTGAATGGGACAGTGGCCAGACATCTACTAGAGCAGTAGTTCCCAACCTGGGTGTCGCCAAAGCTTCAGGGAGGTAGCAAGGCTTTCTTGATTTTAAGAGGTGTAAGACATTTTAAACAATACACACAGGGGGCCTATATCTCAACATTTGGTTCACTTCTGTAAAGAAAACTAAAGTAAATTGTCTAATAGAACAATGATCAAGCATCGTGGACATGAAACACAGAATTTGTCAAAACAGAAGCCTATTAAGACTGTATAATTGTTTAAAATGACTAAAAATACAAAATATAGACAGATTTGTAAAAAGTTCCCTGAACAGGAAATAATCTGCAAAAAATTCATCCACATCACTCCTTTAACACAAAGGTCTTTCAGTTACTGACTTCACTATTTGGGTTAATTGTACAGTTATTAATATATTATGGACTATCCATAAAACATGTCACTTAAGCAGGGGTCGTAAGTTTACTAAATGACAGAAAAGGGGACCCTTAAGGAAAAAGGCTGGGAACCACTGTGCAAGAGCAAAAAAAAACATGAGCTCACAGATTGATCTGGTTCCCAGGCTAATCAACTGTTGATAATAGCTGCTTTAATTGTACAGCAGATTAATATTCTCTGCGCTGTTTTGGTTCACGTTTCGCAATAACATATTTGAAGGACTGCAAAATGACCTCAAGATACATTTTTAGATCTCCTAAATTGCCAACTATTTTTGAGATGTGGCGAGGTCATTAGAGAAACACCGCTGCACAGTCTGGAGGCCTCTTTTCATTTCAAGCTTTCTCTCAGGAAACTTGATATGATCAAAGCACTCCAGGACCCCAGAACGAAGGTGCCACTGGTGCTGAACACGCTGACGGTTGTAATGATGATCATCACGCACAACATTAGAAGGGACTGGTGAGATATAATGCCACCCCCTCCACCATCAGGGCTCCACACGCATGTCGAGCTATGAAATGACCAGAGCTTAAAGAGGCAACCATGTCATTTCCCACCACTGAAGTTTATCCTCGCTTCAGAGGTTGCTCATCTCGCCACACTCTGTCAGTTGGGCCAACACTCCCTAAAGCCTATTGCAGTTTCAGACCATCTACCACTGGAGAGGTGACTCAGTAACTGGAAGTCATAATGGCCAATATGACAAGGTGGCGATTTTCAGTAGTGGAGGTCACCCCTGGGCCATGTCACACCCCAACAAGGTCCGAGGCTGGATGTCAAAGTAGTCAGACTGTGCTATTAAGTTGGGATACGGCATGTGAATGTGACTTTGCTTCTTCTACCTTCCATAATGTTACAGGCTTTGGACTGAGTCCCTGTCTGAGCTGAATTTATCTCAGAGAACGACATACTGTGTGATATAACAAGTCAAGAGTCAACTCGTGCCACTCTCATGACTGATAGAAACAATCTTCCTGCCATCTGTCCACAGGCCTTGCCACCATCGCTGGCACCACAGACCGAACAAATAGAAACATCAGTCATCTCACCAGTCTACCTGGAAGGCTGATTTAAAAAATATATATATATTGGCATTGTGATTTATTTAGATACTGTAGTGATGGTAGAGAGTGACAGGAAAGGTTGAGTGAGGAAGGCGGCGACATGAAGCAAGGGGCTGGATTCGAGGCCAGGCCGCTGCGGAAAGAAGTCAGCCTTGATATTTGGTACACACGCCACCCGGTGAGCTACTGGGGCGCCCTGGAAGGCTGATTGCATCATCCTTGAAGAGACACTTTGATCTCTGGCTTCTGAGTGGTTTATTTTAGTTGAGGGATTTTGGAATGTCACTGACACGTTTGGGTGAGCAGATGGCAGACTGATTCCTGTCAGATCCTGGTTGCCAAAGTGTCATTTAGATAGAGACCACACTGCTGCTGAACTGTGGCTCTACTTGCATCTACGGATCACAGTAATGTGAATTTAGTTTGTCCTCCTGTTTCAATGACTAAACTAATATATGCCTTAATTTATAAAGCAGTGTTTAACATCTTACTACAGCAAGTATTACTGATAGGTGCGGTTGGGTGGGGTCAGAAATTAGGAACATCAGCATTTATTTGAAGTCGAGTTTCTGGCAAATGCACGTCCAATATTCACTCTCCTTTTAGCTCTTTTTGGTCTCCACCAACATTTTAGCTGCTGAATGCTCCAATCAGTTCACCTGCTGGAAACCGCTGCCTGCTGAGTCTGGAAACAGCAGCGAGAGTGAACCAAAACAGCAAAGTTGCCAGCCGCAAAAACCAAAATAAGGAGCTGAAAGATGCTAAATTTATCATTTGATCCATTGTTGATCTAAAAATATTTATTAGAGCAGCTTTAATGTCGTGAATACCCTAATATCCAGTACATACTGTAGTCGTGATACATGCAGATGTTTCTGGCTATTGGTATTCACAGGGCCACGTCTCCTGATATTTGACAACCTGGGAGAAACGACAGGTAAAGGCTGCACCTACGTATATGCAGAAACCACAGCAGCAGTGTGTGGTCTGGTATCGTCCCACCGTGGGGTCAAGTTCTGTCACCTGAAACAAGAACATGGTCCTCAATCCATTATGTGAAACTAAGATTGATCTTCTTCTTGCATTTCCTGCTGGTCATTCCACAGATTCACAACTTCCTGTAAAAGCCCACAATGAAATGTTAATGTGTCTAAATCCAGAAAATTTTCCTTTTTCCATCACTATATGTTGAGTCAGAACCTAGACCTGAAAAGGCTTTGAAAGTCCCATCAGCGGGGAATCAATCAATACAGAATGATTTTGAAATATGGCAGCCAACTGCAACATTGACTGAAAGCGAGCCTCTCTCCTCCTGTTTTCTCCTCCTGTGATGATTCTCGGTGGATTTTAGAGTAGCACTGATGATAATTCTCAGCAATCACTGTACTCTCATGCTTTGTCTCCTGCCCCGCTGTCTGCCTGACTGACTGACTGCTACATGTTGTGTCATTTTCAAACACCAAAAGCCTAAAAAAGCCACAGAGACAGAGCACCCTTTGATCCAAGATGTCATTGTGGCTTTTTTAGCTTTGGGATGGCATTTGGACGCTATGAAAGAAGAACAAAGCTTCGGTCAGCAGATGGGGAAACAGGGAAATGTCAGCAATAAGTACAGACTCCACAAAGTCTTATGTAACACTGTATGAGGCTGTCGTATGAGTTCAGTAAGTTACAACATTACCAAGGACAAATTAATGACCATATATAGAGAGTGCTGTTCAAGGCAAGACAGATTACAACCTTCAAGTACCTATGAATAAAATACTGGAGCACTACCAGCTTCGTAGGATGTTCCTCTGTAGTTCAGTAAAGCACCAAAGACTGACAATCTTCAAGACAAGTGTTATTTTAAACGTCTGAGTCTGACTCTGTAATCTTTGATAGTCAAAGGACACTGTGTTCTGACACTCTGGCGCTGCTCAACTCGAGAGTAGAGCCTGTAAAAGCAGGTTCAGTCACTGCTTCATCTTTATAGTATTTTATAAAAGCTGATTCATGTAGCAAATCCTCTCAAGTCCTCTTTGTTAAGTGATCACGCTTTTTTGGCCATGGGAACTAGTGTTCTACTGTATAAAAGTGGAAAAGAGGTTTGTGTAAGGAATACTGGAGATAAGATAAAAAGAAATGTATGTGTTTGACATGTCTTAAGTGACACTGCAGCTGAAATCTAATTCTATACTGGATGGTGAGTGTGTCCACTGAATGATGCTGTTTGTCTTGATGAGCATGTACGAGGTCAAAGGGTTTCCACAATAGGGACCTGCATGGCTGATTTACTGCAGCACACGCAAATGAAGAGGGATCACGCCTGCAGCATGAAGACTTATGTGTGTTTCCCGGCAGCCATGGCCAACTTTGAACAAGATATCTCCAAGCGCTCCTTCAGGCTGAGTCATCCACCAGTTATTTTTCCACTACGGTGAACAGAGATATGCACTCATCCAGAAAACACAGTCAGATTTTTTTTTTTTACTGCATTCGCAAAGTCATAAGGGTCTAACTTGACTAAATGCAGGGTGAGTATACTGTTATGTAATATAGGCACATATTCATCCAAGCATCTATGAAGGATGTCTGTTCCTGTTAATATCTCTCACACTAACGCCCTGCCGTGATATCCAAGAAAGAGATGGCCACTCAGCTCCTACATATTACATTAGTGAGCAGTTGGCTCTGGAGGCCTGTCCAGTTATTCTGGGTGAGCTCCTCTGGCGCCATGTGATGTCGATTGGAAATGAAGAGGGCGTCGCTGGCTACTAGGCAACTGCAACGTAGCACAAATCAGCAACATCGCAAGAAAAGCGGCAGATAAGATCTCAATCTCTCCTAATATCAATCAGTCTTGTCTTTGTTATGCAAATGTGGAAATAACATTTGCACGTAATACACAGTGAGCCAGCTCCTCGCTGAAGGATGGTTTCTTGAATCAGACATCAAAGCAGATCGGCGCATTCAGCTGCCAAAGAAAATTAATGATGCTTTTTTTTTTTTATCACAGTCACTCAATCTTTTTAACAGGCAGACTTGGGAAACTACTCAAACTCTTTAGGGCCGCACACTGACTCACATCAATCTGAACGAGACAACAATAAGAACGAGGCAAGGCGAAGGAGGGAAACAAAAGATGTTCCAGTGTGTTTTTTTTATTTTTATCAAGGTGGTGGAGGGGATCTCAGCATGTGGATGTGACTGAGAGGCAATGTGTGGGCATTTTTTCTCACGTTTTCCCACTACAGGCTCACAAGTGACAGCTGAGACAAGACACCATGTTTTTCCTTCCCCCGCTGTTAGCACGCACAGCCATGGGCAAATGTCAGTCAAAGACGTCAGCCTTTTGCTTTTCTGTATCATCTGTATCCTCAGCATCTCTGGATCTTGGGTGCTTTCACATAAATACAGTGTAATCTCCTCTCTGTTCTTTGTGTGTTGCTGCATATTTTTAAATTAGTATTATTTTCCTCATTTCAATCCTCTCTTTGCCTCTTTTGTTTCTATTTTTTCTATTATTACTGGACAGCATTCACTAACAGGTCCTGTAAGTGCTTTCAGACACTATTTTTACAGCACCATCCAGTTGGGGTGACGGTAAATGGTTTCACAGTGAAGGGGGAGGTGGGGGGTTTGTTAACCTTATGTAGTTTGCTGACATGCTGCAGGTGGTGGCCTGTCGAATGTCCAGCTGAGCCAGGAATGTGGAGGCCCTTTGGGTGCAAAGCAGACAGTATCAACCGTGCAGACAGGAAAGGGTTCTCCTAAGGAACTAATGCTGGTACTATTGGTATATTAAAGGTATGACAAATCTTCGAGTCACTGTTTGGAACAATAACATAAAAGGCTTCAGATGAGCATTTAGCTGCAATGCTGAGACACTACACAGCCAGGTCTTTAGGTCACAGTAGGCATCATTAGAAGGGTTTAGTTCCATGACATGATTGGGATCAGTATAATGGCAGCAAGCTAAGCAACGCCATCTGAGGACCCTTTCTCTGTCGGGCCCTCTGGGTCTCCTACTGATTTATTGCTGTCCCTCTGACCGCCTGTGTCTATCTTTAGCTGCGCAGACTTTTATGAGCTTGCTGAAGTGAAGGCATGCTGTGGCACTGTTGTCAGAGCTCGCTCCAGACGCCTGGACCGGCCTCCTCCATGACTCGTCCCTCCATAGGTTGTGCAAAGCTTGCTTAGTTTGCTGGGAACCCTGCAGAGATAGGCATGTGCCAGAGGAATTCAGGGGTCCAGTAGCTGTGTTTTTAGACTTCTATAGCTCACCACTGCTACTGCCTTCTAGCTGCCCAGTGGGGGAATTTAGGAAGTACATTTACTCAAGTGCTGTACTTAATTACACATTTTAGGTCCTTGTACTTTACACTTTATACTTCTGCTCCATAACTCCATTATATTTTTACTCCACTATATTTATTTGACAGCTATAGTTACCAATTGAGATGAACTTAAAAAAAATATGATGCATTATTATACTTTAAACTACTTAATGCTGTAATGATGTAATGTTGATTGACATAAAATGAATCAGCAACTATTTTGATAACTGATGTATCGTTTAATTAATGTCTCATGCAGAATGCCACACAAACACTTCATGAAATTGAAGACTTTCCTTGTCTTAAATTACAGTAAAATAAATAATTACTCATTGAAATTGTGGTTAAATTAGCTCCACCTTAACCAACTGCAACAGTTAATGGTGCTTACATACAGTATTAATCCATCAGTGAGAATATTGTAAAGATATAATATATAATACTGTAGTATAACACTCAAAGGGACTATTTTTATGCATTGAAAACTTTTACTTTTATTGCCTTAAAGAATGTGTTGGATTTATTGACATCTTGACTGCAACGCCCTATCTTCACCCTCCCCTTCCAAGCGTGAAGGAGAAACTACGGTGTCCACGAAAGATGCGAAAAACACTAACAGCAATATCTAGAGCAAGTATTTAGTTTGTCTGATCTGGGCTACTGTAGAAACATGTAAGGAGACCAGTGGCATCTGTAGGTAAAAAAGGCTCATTCTATAAGGTAACAAAAACATAACGATTCCTATATTCAGGTGATTATAAACTAATGAAAACATACTTATGCGGTTCCATTTCTGCCAATAGATCCTCCTAAATGTTACATACTGAACATTTAAGGACATTTTTATAATAATACATACTGAGTAACATTTTCAAATACAGGACTTTTATTTGGATTTCTATTTCTATTTCTATAGTGTAGTATTGCTACTTTTACTTAAATAAAGGATCTGAATACTTCTTCCACTCCTGTAGCTACCAATGACTTTTCTTTCTTTACATGCTAATCAAAACATAATGCAAAGCTAGATAATGATGCAGTCATCTTGCAATAAGGGGAAAAACCTGTGTTTGAGCTCAGGTAAGTGTTGGAATAATAAATATTCTGAGAATACACTCTAGCAGCTCAGAGAGCTTTGAAGTGGTTCAGGAAGGTTTTCAGAGCACCATGGAGCTATAGGAGCAGACAAAACCTTTTATCTCAATGAAGAGGCAATGCTCTGTTTCAGACTCTGCCATTGGTCAGAATCTCAGCACACCTCCTCTTAATTCATCCATAATGCACACAGTGTGATGGAGGACAATTTAGCATATGTGTGCACAAGTGTGATATAAGTAGTATTTAAAGATTTTAATATTTTTTAAATGCATGTTTTTTAATATTCCTACAAGGATGATTATTAATCTGTGTGGAAATGGTTAGAGGGTTTGACTATTTCGTATCATTGTTGACCCATTTTGGCAATCCTTTATGAACAAGGCTGTTGAACATATTGTGATCAAGCCTTCTTTAAGTATTTATTCTGGTCTAAAAAAGCCCCAAACTCTGAGAGAAACTTCCCCAGAAGAAATTCAAGCAGCTCAAAGACTTAGAAAACTTGGAAAACTAATTTATTAATAAGCCTGCATTTCCTCAGTCGTTGCTTGTTGTTTCCAGATCTATTCTTGTTTATACTGTTGTACTATTCATTGTTTGTGCTCATTATTAGTCCATATTTCTGTTGCCTGTATGTTTTTTTTTTTTTGTTTTACTTTTAGTTTTGGGGTCTGTGCATTTTTCTCATTTTAAAGTATCTATTTTAATAAACTTTGCTGGTAGTCTATTGTGAATTTTGTTAAGTGGGAAAATGAAGAAGACCAAACATAAACCTCCTGATATTTAGTTTCTGGAGAAAATTGTCTTGCAGGAACCTCTTGTACCATTTTTTTGCTGAAGAAACCTTGTAAGTTACATCAAACTTCATCTAAGTTACATAAAACATCTTCCTTGGGATAACAAGCTGAATAATGAGCTAAGGAGCCTTGTAAAAGCCTTACAGATGATACAGATTGGTAGAAGAAGAAGATGTTGAAGGTGAGTATTTGGTCAATTTGGCTTTGTTGTTTATCATACTAACAACAGTTTATAATCAAAAGACATAATGCTCCATGGGAATATTCAGGAGGTATTAAGATACATAATTCTGCTAACTAACCCCCCCCCAAAAAAACTAAAGTAAATAAAAAATATATAATTAGTTATGAAACCACAAACAGGCCACATACTGTAAGAGTGATTTTTCTAAAATGACAAAGCCAGAAAAATGTCTTTTTGTAAACTGCTGTGTTTTTTTTTTTTGGCTAAACATACTTCAACTGAGTGCTAGAGGTGATCAGCCAGGTCGGGTAAAGTACAGCTAATATTTCAGCAAAATATCACAGTTCAAAATGTGCTCTATCAAACGGTTGAGAGGACCATTGAGGGGCAAGAAAGCATCCTAAATGTAAGACTTTGTACATAGAATCAACTCATTGTATGTGAAAGCTTTGTGCACACTATATCACACACATTACATCTCCCTGACCTTCGCAGAAGAAAACCTGGCACACAGCCTCCATATGGTGTGGTTTACATCGGGGGAGGAACGTGCTCTCTCAAACTAGCTTCCATTAAATGCATTCCTTGTTAACAGCCCGATAACGGCACGCTAGTAGGGCCCAGAGATGTGACTCATCACTCAGGTGTGTTTACAGCTTGTTACGCAAGAAAAAGAGGCTTCTCTGGAGACAGACTACCGCGCTTTGAAACACATGTTTGAAGCTCCAAGAAACAGTCAAAGCAGCTTATCCTCTCAGGCAGTTATTCAGCACAAATGTGTCGCAGGTGATGACCTTTTCAAACACGTGCTTTCGCTAACACAAACACGCGGGAAAGAGAGGCAGAGCGAGACAGTGTTCATGTATGTGTGAGGCTGGAGAGGCTGGAGGTGAGCTATAGACATCAACAGGGTCATTTCATTTCACACAGAACCATCAATTACATCCCACCACTACCACTATATGAGTTTGTTGCTGTAGTGCAGCGGCTGCATTGCCAGCTGGGGAGGAAAGACGGCTATTTGTTGTCTTACAGCCTGATAGACGAGAGGGATTCTCCACAGCTTACGTAACATGTCTCTTTTCATTCGATAAAGCCAGGGCTTTGTCCATTACTCTAGATGGGTATCAATAAGTGCAGGGACTTTTTTTTTTTGTTTTGTTTTTTACAGATACAAGCTCTGATGAAATATCTATATATTTATACCACAAACCAGGCACAATTTTGTCCGTAAGATGGGTAAATAAAGGCTGATCATCATACGACTTTATTCACTGCTAAGATAAACCATAACAATAACCACATGCAGGAAACAAAAAAAAAAAACAGTCTTCTTTACTTAAATGGCAACATCACAGCTGTTTTGTGTGTCAGACAGCTTGGGACGGAGACCCCTCTGTTACATTGGGAGGAGTAGCAGAATATAATCCGGTTTCGACCAAGCAGGGACAGCTTCCATTTTCTCCAGAAAAACTGAGTGATCTGAAGTGGATTTAGTGGGAAACAGGCGGACCGATAAAAGCTCATGACGATGTCTGCCTGTATGTCCTCTGCTCTGTTTATCCATAAAGCAAACACTTTCAGACGCATTTACTTATCACGACAGGAAAACATCAGCAGAAAGAGATTGCACTGCCAAAAAGGAATCTCAAGAAAGTAAAAAAAACCTTGTCTCTGGGCAATGAGTAATCTTGTTTTAAACATGTTTTGCATTAGAAAAGTAATCTGGCTTTAGGATGTGCAGAAAATACAAACAACACAAACAAGTTGTTAATTCTAGTTTTATATGAGTAGACTTTGGTAGCTGGTACGGCTATTGCTAGCAAATACCTACAACAATAATGTTTAAACCAAAATAATAGTTCTTCCTTCAACATCAATAGCTCTACTCCAACTCTGATACCTTTCTTTACGCTGCACAAGTGTTGCAAAGTTTTTGATTGTATTTTCTCAATTTGCCCGGGTTTTATTTTTGTGTTTTGAGCTCTCGGGGCCACCATATGGGAGTGAGATCATTAACTCTGTTAGTCACTCAGCACACCTGGAAGATGACGGGAATTCAGCATTCCAGCCAGTGACCCCTGACCTTCTGTTCACCTCACAGACACAGTTTCTCCTCTCTGTAACAGCAGTCTATTTCTTCTCACACTAACTGTCATGTCATCTTTGGATCACAGCGCACAGACTTTCCTCTTCAGGCAGCAATTTTTCGTCTAAATCTTTTATCAAGCTGAAAATGCTACACAAATGTGGAGATTTAAGGGTTTTTCCTTTTTAAAACTGAATATATTTGGGGGTTGGACTGGACAAGAACTTTAAAGATGTCAATTTGAGGAAAATTGGGATAGTCCTATTTTATTATTTTCTGAAATGTTATAGTTATTTATGGATCATTGATAGTTGGAAGAGCTGGAAAGACAACTGGACTAATTAAAACAAGCAATAACTGATTTTGTGGTGGAAACAAGCTGTGAAAACAACACCGGACATATCTTCTTTTAAAGGTTCTTTATGTAACTTTCAGAAAACCTGTGATAATAATGACACAAGGGGCTGTTATTAAGTGTTAACTGTCAGTATCAGCGAGGAAGCAAACTAAAGTTATCGAGTCAATCATCTACAACCCAACCACGCTGAATTATGTTGACCACGAAGCTAGTTGACAGTATTTTGCATGTAAGATAGCCAAGTTAATGGATTTATAAGCTAACTTTAGCTAGTGTTGCACACTGTTGACACTGTAGTGAAAGAGAACCAGTGTTTGGTTTGTCCGTTCTGGTTTGCTGTAGAAACATGGCGGTTCAACGCGGCGGCCTCCATGGAAGGCGACCTGTGGCATCTGTAGAGTAAAAGGCTAATTCTAAAGTAATGAAAACATAGCGATTATTACTGTCAGGTGATTGTACGTTAATGAAAACATACCTATACATGTATATTTAGTTAGAATAGAATAATCCCAAACACACACTGTAGCTTTAAGTCAATGTGGTGAAGCTGTTAGCAAACTCTTGCCTAATTACAATTCGAACAAATACGGAGCAGCAATCACAGTGTTGTTTTTCTGTCCACTTGATGAATGAAGTCCAATATTCACTCTATTTACATCATTAGCTTGAGTATCCCAAAAAGGCCGGAAACCAAAACAACAAAATATTGATTATAGCCGCTTTATAGATGATTTGTCTCTTTTTAAATAATTTACCACAAGTCGTCTTTGAATGAGAATTTTAACAGACTGATTCAATGATAGGTTAATGAATAATTAAAATAATTGTTAGTTGCAAAAAAAGATGAAATACACCTTATCCTCGCCATCTGATTTTGACAGTAGGTACTGATGTAGGAAGACAGGAAGGAAGTATCATTACTGCGTTTGCTAAGTCAATTTCCTGAGCCCTGGTTTTATCCATCTCCAGTGTGAGCCGAGTGATCAATCTGCAGCTCTGGATATGATATCATGTTACAATGTGAGACTTCATCGATGTGATGTGAAGTTAGCGTATTGATATTGCTGCTAAAGTGCAGGATTTGCTGTAGTTTTTTACGGGACTGAAGAGGCTCAGAAATAGATTGCCCTGGGCCAAAGCATCTCTCCTGTCTTCGTCCCAATGATGTCTCTCTCCGTCTTTCACCTCCTCCCAGCGCTCATCTCACCTCTCCTGGGATGGCAGGCCCAGGCAGGCGGCCAGCTGGAAGTGTCTCACTGGGACAGCAACAGAGACACCAAGAGCACCGTCAGACGTAGTATCAAAGGCAAACAGGGGCTCAAGGGGGAAGAGTCTCCAGAGATGCAGCAACATACCTCTCCTACCACTGCACTTACAGTAATCCCCTCTAAGGTTTCCATACGGGATGCTGGCATGATCTTGTTTGTGTGTCTGCTGGGATTTTAGCTTTGTGAATGGTTACATAAATCTTTGTATGCAAGCGTGTGCGTGGGTGATAATGATGTGCAAGCATATGTCTGGGTATACCCAAGATACCTCTCTCTATTTCTTCTTTGTGTGTGTGTGTGTGTGTGTGTGTGTGTGTGTGTGTGTGTGTGTATGTATGTGTGTGTATGTGTGTGAGTGTATTACAGGAAAACAGTGACTAATGTCTGCCCTCTTCTCTTCCGTAAGCTGATCTGTCCCTGAGGCGAACGAGAGGGCACCGGCTTCTCTCAGCCCGGAGACGCTCTAGAAACACTGCAAAGACAGCACATGAAGGCTTTATTACGGCGCAGCCAGACTCAGCAATCATGAAGTCAGTGGCGCCCGTGAACGGCAGCTATCGCGAACAGTCAGAGCATCTTTCTCTGGGTGGCGTAAGGTTAACTTGGCGTCGATTACCTAACCCACAACATCCAAGGGAGATGACCCATGTAGTGCTCAGACAACACAAGCTGAAACTGGTAGTGCAGCATTACTCACTCTGTGTAAACATGGGAATAGTCGAGTGTGGGGGCAACATAGATATACCTTCTTAGGCCAATGATGCTGATATAGCCATGGTGATAATGTAATGAGTGTGTATAGGTACAGGCACTGATACTGCGTATTGATTGTGGTAATGACATAACAGCAAACACATTTTAATGCAAAACCGATTGATGCTGTTCTTCATCTTTTTTGTCTGAATTCATGAATGCTCTTTTCTTGAACATGATGTCAGTGGTGCTTTTTTCTCAGTGTAACCATATTCTCCGTGGAAATGGACAGGGTCACAGAAGGTGACACTTAATTTACCACTGTCATAATGGGCACAGAGTCTGCTGCATACATAATTAATCGATCACTGTTTTCCACATTGATAACAGCACGACCCCGGTCCTCACCTTGTCTTTGAATGCTGATTACATTCACTTTGCTGCTCACATATCACCGTGCAACAAGCTCACAGAGAGACACACAGACACAACAGTAAAGACGCGGATCATATGTGGGTTTCATGATGAGAGCCGCTGCGGTCTACACCTTATAAGCGCAACTATCAGGCCAGGTGAGAGAGCATTTTGGAAAAGCTGCAGGTTTAAGGGGCAAAGGAAATGTCAAATAATGTGCAATTACACCTGTATAGCCACGCTTTCCAGCAACAAGCATCCATTTCAAACCCAATAAGAAGGGGTGGGAAAAATAAGAAGACAAGCAGTAGACAAGGGTGAGATATGTTGAACTACAGCAGCAAAGGATAGATCTGTTCACTCTATTTTTAACTCAGAATCTTAATGAAACATCCCCCTAGCGCCCATGAGCTCCCTTTTTTCCCCCCTCAATGAATTCATTGAGTTGAAACAGATTTAGGCAGTAGGATGAAAAATGCTGCATAGAAATGACTGGCTGGGTTTGGAGATTAATATTAGACTTCTGTCCGCACACCACATTGAGGATGAAAGAGATGAGCACTGTTGTTTCCAAAGTATTTAATTACTGATTAGTCTGATCAGTAAGATAAACACACTCCAAACCTGTTGTGTAATTACTTCATGTTGGATTCATACAACAATAGCCACTTTTTTAAAAGTCTTCTGCAGCTATGAATCATCAACTTGGTCCTATTTGAGTAAAATCTAGATAACATTTTTTTAGATTAGAAATTGATTTTTGAATTTCATTTAATTGTGTTTTTAAATTTGTTTTTTTTTATCCTTTGAGTTCCTATAAGATTGGATCAATCCTAAACACATGCATATAAAATAAATAAATAGCACTGAAGTGCCACTGAGGGGCAAATCACCAGAACACACAGAGGTCATTAGCCTTATGGGGAGATTACAGCCACCTCACTGATGTGTGCTTACTCCATGCATCTAATTGGACTATTGCAAACAGCCCAGTCCACTGCCCTATGGAGCGAGTGTGGGACAATTGATTTTTTTTTGCAATAGGTTAGGTCTGGGAGGTGATGTGGGTGTTTAATATTGCGCTCATAGGGGGCTCGGGATTGTGCAGATAGATGGTAAACAAATATTTGACAGCAGCAGCAGCAGCAGCAGCAGCACTACTGGGATTCCTCTGTGGTGTGTTTGCAGTGTGAGAGGCGGTGAACTACAGGAGTTGTCTCGGCTCTTTTAGTGCCCAGTTTGACGGCCTGCCTGCGTCCTCGGAGAGGAAGAGCTGCTGTAATTGGTTTCTCAATGAAGGATCATCAGCTGCTCCCCGGAGGCTCGGTGGACTGTAGCGTAGCGCCGCTCTATCAGCCTTCCGCCGCCCGGCTTTAAAACACCAGCTTTGCTCTTTTTTCTTCTGATATAAACAAGTGGGCAGCGAAGGGGGATTCACGGAGCATCATCATCATCATCATCATCACCACCCTGCGCGTCTTTTTGTTCCCGTTTTTCACAACCTGCGCGAGTGCTGGGAGTTTAACATCGTTTCTTTTTTTTTTTTTTTCTCTCTCTCTCTCTCTCTCTCTCTCTGTGTGTGTGTGTCCACGTCGCTGGAGAGAATCGCGGCAAAGTTGAACGCAGATTTCAACATGAGTGACCTGGAGGACGACTTTGCCAAGATCCTGCTGCTAAAGGAGGAGAGGATACGGGACTTGGAGAGGCGTCTGGCGGACAGGGAAGACGAGATCCAAGAACTGAAGAGAAAATTGCACAAATGTCAGTCTGTTCTGCCCAGCGCTCAACTTATTGGACCGAGGACCCGCAGGGCGCAGGGCATCTCCGCGGAGCCTCAGACGCACCAGGACCTGTCAAGGCAGGCGTTTCGGAAATATGCCAAGTCCGACTGGTAAGACTCTTTTCAGCATGGGGTTGGTACTTTGTTGCCCATGTGTCAAGTTGTGTGTGTGCCCCCCCCATTTTAAAACATCTTGAATGTTTGTTCTTTTTTACTAACAGAGTCTTTCCACTAACAGAATCAAAAAAGGTTTGCCATGAATGGTGTGAATCGATATCAGGAAGCAACAACTCTCTCTCAACAGATATGTGATTGAAAAAAAAATGTGCTGTAACTCCACACTCACACACACACACACACACACACACACACACACACAGGTTCTTGTGGCCCCACTTCAGCTTCACTATTTCCACAAAGCGTCTGTTTTCGACCTTATCTGTCTTTCTTTTTTCTAAATGGGAGATGGAGACGTTTGCCATGAATGGACGAGCACTCTCATTCTTGGGGCCGATGACGCAGCTCCAAGACGAGCTTCAGAAAGAGCTCCTAATTGATCAGATCCATCATGGCAATCCCACAGGACTCAGACAGGAGGAAGTGCGATGCATTATTGGCTTTTAGTAGCTGGACGCTGAGGACCCGAAGTGCATGTCTGAGGATATTTAATACTCCATTAGAAAACGCTTTGTTTGACCATATGCTTCCTTCATCACCTTTAGCTGCTCGTTTTAGCTTCACTGTATGTTTGTCCTGGTTTTGAGGGGTTTCACGTGAGGCCTGGACCTGAATAGTTATCAGTTAGTATCTCATGTTTTCACTTAGTTTGAATCTATTCCGGTGGATTCTGCTGTAATTGCTCCCTGCTGAAAGTTTGACTCTGTCTTCATCTTTTAATTTCTATCATCGGGATGATTTTCTTCTATTGATGTCCACACACACACACACACACACACACACACACACACACACACACACACACACACACACAAGTAGAACTCACTCTGCTGACTCAATTAATGTGACAGACAATGGGGTTCATTTTATTAAGATGGCTAGACAATTTCCAGTCTTCGTTTCCATTAATAAACTGCAGACAGGGAAGGTTCTCGTTTGCACTCATTAACTGATGCACACTGTGTCTTTAAACAAACACAAAGTCCTGAGGCAAAACAATGACATAAAGGTACTTGAGAATGAGGTATGGAGGACATGAATGACCCAGGTTCATTGAGAAATAATGACGTACAGGCTATTTTCAAGTCAGAAAATAATCAAGTGTACTAATCATATTGTCAGCCTTTTATAGGACCAGGGTTCATTATGAAAATGGTCAAATCATGCGTCAGCTCATGAGGCACAATAAGTGCTTGAATGGGCCTTCAGGGGACAAATGAATTGCATGTGGCCATACACTCTGTGTTGTGAACAGGAAGTGAACCTGTTTGCATTTTGTAAAAAAGCACCGGTGAGGTGACGTGATTTCTCTTGGTGCCACCGGTGTCTGGAAGAGGGCCTCCACCTGCGCCGCCTTGCCCGCTGGGCCGCCGCTGGGTCGGAGACGGTGTGACCCCCATTAGAGTCAGGACGTGGCACCAGCCGGCGGCCTAGCCCCGCTCATCAGATTACCGCAGCATGGAGCAACGGATCCTGTTTCTATTGATCTGCATAGGAAAAGGGCTGAGCTGGATGGTTAGAGAGGTGAAATTTAAAGCGCAGAGGTGCTTTGAAGGACAGTGGGAGGGCCTTTTGATGATGGGAGGATGTGTGGATGCAGCCTTGGACTGGGGGAGAGCCTGAAATCTCCGGGCACCTGCAGTTTCCTGATATGAAGGAAAGTTTGCTGCTGCTCAAGCTTTGTGCCCTGCGACCTTCCCTTGACAGAGATAAAAGAAGAAAATATGGACTTTAATTAGCTCAGAGGAGAAAGGCTGCCTGGGCTTCATTAGAAGTTTGGGTGTTTGCACATAGAGAAGAGCCCAAGAACACAAATCTTTATATATATAGAGGCTAAAGCTATTATTTGAATTGCTGAATCAGACAATTAACTGCACTGTTTGTTTAACAGGAGTCCCCACAGTTGCTTTGTCTCTTCAAGTCTCACAGAAAGCTAAACTTCATACTTTTTAGGATGTCTTGAAACATGTTTAGCCTTGTTTGCTAAGCTGCTGATCTGCATTTGTTTTCACACATTGCACACAGGTCTGCTGTACATGTCAGCATTTACAGTGATAGAACAGATTGTTCATTCCCACAGAGCACATTGCTCGGTCATCTGTAATGCAATGATACAACATTGGAGGATCATTAAGTGTTTTCTTGCCTGAAGAGCAGAGGCAGGCCACCTTGTTGTTTGTTGAGTCCTTGCATTAACCCACCACAAGAGGGCAGCTGTGATCTGTTATTAGACCACCTGTCTCTTTCCAGGGTTGTTTACATGCTTTCTGTCAGGAAAAAGATGCCCTTTGCCACACAAACACACACACACACACACACACACACACACACACACACACACACACACCAAACACACCTATCCTTACTGCCAAAGAAATCCCATTCACCTCACCTTTTGTCTGGCCTGTGAGTGACTCCCCATCCTCTCACGGTAATTGCTGTTGTAGCCTCAGTAACTCCTCATCCTATCAGATTGTCCTTGGCAGTTTATCCCTCCTCTGAATTTGTGAAGAGAGCATGAGGCCAAATGCTGTTCGCTGAGCTTCAGATGACTCATTGGGATAATGTGGACAGACACAATCCACACACAACACAAGATTAGATGAGGAATGTGGATCTGCTGTGGAGAGCTGTGCAGCCTGAGTAGCTTTGGCATTGTCATGTCTGCTGCAGCTGCTGTTTGACAGTCTGTAAGATTATAATTTTTTTTGCCCTCAGCACCTTCACTTGCTCCACTTTGGAATCTGACACACAAATGGATAGTTGCTGGACAAGGATTTGGGAAAAGTGGAATTAATCTTTACATCTTATACATTGTATGCCTACCATACACTAGTCCACTCTAATAGATTCAATCATTTTCACATTGGTCCATGTAGACAAAATATACAATACAAGCAGCAGAGCCACCCTATACAGTGGATGAAAAAACGCGTTGTTTATTTTATACATTGAGGTCCATTAAGTTTCCATCACCTCCAACTTCCATTAAGGCTCCTGTGCTCATCTGTTTGTAACTCAGCAGCCTCGGGGAGAGTTGCTGAGGTATGATGACATGGTTCTCCGAGCAGTGGGTTTCTCACCGAGGCCATTATTCATGTGAGACGAGCGCGTCTCTCTCTGGAGTGGCAGACTGCACTGTGCCACAGATTCCTGTAGGCGCCCTTCTCGCCATGCGCTCTCTCCGGGTCGCAGCCTGACGCACTCGGGGAGGACTGTCCTCCGCTGTCACACTGCCGAGGGAGGGAGGGAGAGAGAGAGAGAGAGAGAGAGAGAGAGAGAGAGAGAGAGAGAGAGAGAGAGAGAGGGATATAGGGCAAACTTTGCATGATTGTGGTTGAGACGCTTTCACCTTGGCAATACGCGGCAACCACCGAACATACCTTCGCTTAAATTCCCAGCATCCGCTGGTGACGGACAGCGGCGGAGGAATCCCCCCTCAGGAGAGACAGGGGCTGCATCCTCTGAAGCCGTTCATGCCGGATAAAGTTTATGGGCAGCGTGGTAGAGGAGAGAGGATAAAGACCCGGCTGCGAACCTTTCGGTAAACTTATTGGGAAGTCGCTTGCCGCAACCAACTGAAATGGGCACCTTGCGCGACCTCCAGTACGCGCTCCAGGAGAAGATTGAGGAGCTGCGTCAAAGGGACGCGCTCATCGACGAGCTGGAACTGGAGCTCGACCAGAAAGACGAGCTCATACAGAAACTACAGAACGAGCTGGACAAATACCGCTCCGTTATCAAACCGGCAACCCAGCAGGTCCACAAGCAGAGTGAGCTGCACGAGCAGCAGCGGACGAAGAGGCAGGCGATTTCGGCCGAACCTACCGCCTTCGACATCCAGGATCTTAGCCATGTCACCCTACCTTTCTACCCCAAAAGCCCACAGTAGGTGTCCGAATTATAAATGCTTAATATTCACTTTTTCTTTTCTTATTTTGCACCCCCCCGTTGCGCTCCAGTGTGACTTCATTCACCCTTTCCCACCTTTCTGATTCCTGTGCGTAATGTTACGTGTGGCGCAGCAGGTACGGCACCTGTAGCACATTTGGATGATGGCTGTGGTGTTCTCTAACAAACACACACACACACACACACACACACACACACACACACACACAACAAACACACATTGGATCTAATGGAAATGTAATATGAAACTATGAAAATGAGAGAAAAGATATCAGGAAACTGTCACCAGTGACAGTTATCAATACGATTATCAGCAGCCAAGTGATAATAGGCAGAATATCAATAAGCCTGATCATAGACTTGCATGAGACAGGAATGAAATGTCATCTAGTGACAGGGAATTATAGGTTTTAGAGAGCTGACGATGGCAGCTCTGTGTAATGTACCGGTGCCTATTTTATACAAGCTGTGATTCTGTGACAGGCAGTCTTAACAGACTCTCAGTGCATGTTTACCTTATGATTTCTCTCTTCTTTTCAAACTCAAGCAAACACACCTCTCTCTCCTGCTCTACTGGGTCTCCAACATGAGGTCTGGTTCTCAAACTGGCACCCAAATAACAGCCCTCTGTTGTGAGATAATCCAGCTGTCTGTTGGGTTTGAACTTAAAGGTTATGTTATGTTATGAATCAATACACTTACCCCCCTGGTGGGCAGGAAGAATATCTACTCTTCTTTAAATTTTCAAAACTAAATCCAGCTTTGAAATGCAGTGCGGATGAGTTAAAATTACGGGTAAATGATCTAGTTTTAAAAAGGAACAGAGCCATATGAAATGCTTCTATTCTCAGACTGTGCAGAGAGATCACACGTGTCAGATATGAATGTCATTATTCAGTCGACACGCAAACTCAGCTCCAAGGATTTCATCAAAGAAGGTTCAAAAATGAAGGGGATTATTCATCTGAGCAGAAAAGGCCATTAGTCTTTGTTATACCTGTCAGCTCTGCATGTTGGAAAAACATAGAAATCATTTCTTGTGAGTGATTCTTCATTTTCTTTGTCTGACTGTCATAAATAAATGTGAAAGCCAGTACAATGGCTTGGAATGGCAGATGAGGAAAACACAATAGGGTAACCATTTTATTATGATAATCGTCTTCATCCTAAAGCTTTTACTATACATGTGTGTTTCCATTAAGAGATTTCTCAAAGAGGCTTTCAGCGAAACCTTGGTTGGACAAACAAAAACAAGATCAATTTGTCCTGCATTTTGACATTTCGGAAAGAGTGTGACGTCTCAGCTGTTAGAGTTTCAGTGCAATCATCTGTGAGTTAGAATGGGGAAAGGGTAGTTTGAGATTTGAAGAAATGACAGTGGTTTTGAATGATTGCATGATTTCTGCTTACAGGGGAAAATTACATGATAGAGCTGAAAACGAACTTATTTTTTATCAAGCGGTTGTTTAAACTTCCATCAAAGCCTCTCAGCAACAGCTTCAATTTGTCTGCCACATCTTTTCACACTCTCCATTTGGCAGAGAATGAAAATTGTGTCTCTTCGAATAAGCATATACATAAGAAAATTATGATTCAAAGACTGTTGAATGCCAATGACTTGAGCATTTTGAGCAGTGTTCTCTTTTTAGTTCAGCTTTATTATCATTTTTCAGTTTGTTTGGACATCTGTGCTTGTGCAACTTTGAAAAGTTCATTCATGAATACAAGTTAATTTGTTTTTGTGCGTGACTTTTCTAACTTTTGTTATTGCTCAGTTTAGTATAGAGAGGTTTAATTTTTTTAATAAAAAATAAAAATACCTTCATGGGATAAAAACAACTCCATTACATTAAATGTTTTGGTTATTGAAGTGTAGCGATAATGTCTGTTGGATTTGGCTAAATGTTTATATTTTTCTTTCATTCCCACCTACTTTATCATCTTAACAAGACCCATAGAGCGTTCCTTACACACATGCTATCCATCCCTCTCCCTCTGTCTGCCTCTTATTTCCTTTAGCCTCTCCCACTTTTCTGCCACCCCTCTTCTTTTTTCTCCTAAAAGAGCATATTTTCTCCTTTTAAGGAAGGCTGAACTTGCTCGGCCCCAAACTTCACTAGTGGATGAAGGCAAATATATCATCCTCACAAAGGAGAGCAGGCAGATGTTATTATAAGGGTCTGGTTGGAGGACGTTGCTCTACGTTGCCATCAGAGGCTCAAGTCGGGGGGTCCCAATCAGGGTTGAAAGGGCCAGAAATCTGCTGAGCGGAAATTTAACAGAAACAGGGTCAATGAGGCAGATTTCCACTTGGGATAAAAATGGATTTCCAATTTGTTAATGTTAGTTTAGTTAATTACACATGGAGTTCTGCTAGCTCTGAATACAATTAAGCTGATTTTAAATCATCCCAAACTCAGCTCATGATCAAAGTCCAAAAAACAGCACATCACAACTTTATTAATGTTTACACATTTTACATTCAGAAATGCATCCCTGAGTGGAAACATTCTGCTTCCATTAGGCATGGATTATGCTATTTATTGACTTGTTCCAGCATTTGGAAGGGATAAAAAGGCTTCACCTTGACATCTTTGAAACAAGGATATGTTTTTTCAAAAGCTACTTTGTAGTTTGAGTGAGAATGTAACTGCCTTATAAATCAGCATATTGCTAAAATTATACATCAGATCAGCTGGTTTATTCTCAATCGATATGCAGGACTTTTCAATATTATGTACAGTCCTGCAGTAGCATAGAAGACTTATTTGTAAAACTGAATGGCCTTATATGCTGTCTATCTTTGCTAAATTTGGTTATTCATTAATTGGATAAAGATAATTTATAAAGAGCCTACAGCTTCTGTTGTTACAAAACAAAATATTTAAAATCCTTTTATAGAGGGACACACCAGAGCGATCTTATTTTGCTGTTTATCTTCGCTTTAGTGAATCCTGTAATACATCCAATAACACATCGGGGTACGTCAGGTAAGATCTCGGCCTACGCCGATGATGTGATTTTATACATTAATGATGGTAAAGCTTCTATTGCCCCCTGCTAGATCTATTGAACAAATTTGTCTCATTCACAGGGTAGAGAATAAGTTGGGCAAAGAGTGAACTAGTTCCTTTATCACAACTGGTATATTCCTGAAGACCACAAGTTTGGGTATTGCTGCAAGACATATTGGCCAGTTATTGGAGGATAATTGGGAAAAATGAAACAATTGGAGAAAAACATAGATTTTGTGGTTGCCCTCCAGTACATCACAACTTTATTAATGTTTACACCCTAAAACCTAATGAGAGCTGTCAATGTTAAATAATCTTCTACTCCTTGTGCTGAGTCTCTCCTGAAGAAAAAAAAAGAAAAAGGGAAGGAGGTTTGGGAAGCACAGTGCACATCTGAACATAGACTGTGGGGTAGGAATTTAAAAATAGGTGCAACACCTCAGTCGTCTCTTTTCAATTCCCTGGAGTAAATAGTTCTGACTCTCAAGGGTAGAATAAAAAATATCTTATGAGGAACCATTGCATCATCCTGGTTGCTCTGTTGGAGTAGCAACTGCTCTGTCCCATTGTAGGTTCAAATCAATTAATATCCTGAAACTTTGTAATCTGTTTGTTACCCCACTGTTCTGTTATTTTTATCATATCTGTAAATTGTCAAGCAAAAGAGAATTCCCCTAAAATATATTAAAAAGGCCCATCCACAAATGACAGAAAAGTCTAGGATAATGACACCGCCATAGGAAGACACTGTTTGATTATCTGAATTTTGTGCAGTGGCCTACACAGTAAATGGCCTTTCAAGGGAGAAAATGCAATATGCAATGTTTTATGACCTGTTATTGAGATTAGTACATCGGTTTAGAAATATAATGTAAGAAACACTCCTGAGAAATGAAGTAGGACAATAAGTTCTTGTCCTACTTGTTTGTACTTAAGTAACTAAACTGTGTTTTCCAATAGATTGTGACAGCTAGCTGATGTTGCTCTTTAGTAATTTTGTTCCTAACTTTTATCCTCGAGTATCAGTGTTGTCAGAGAGTGAAAGCAGAGCTGTTTGGGGACACACATGCCCTGAAAACCTAATTGAAAACTCATCAGACCGTTGAATGTAAAACACACATTAGGGGAACCACGTTATTGATATTTCATCATTCTACTTGAGACCTAAACCAGAACTCATTCAGCTGATGGTGTAAAAATGATGTACTTCAAATCTGAAGATTTGAAATGTATATTTATGTGGCAGCTGTGAAAGCTGCTTTTCAGCGGATATCTCTCACAGTTTGGGCAAATTTTCATCTAAAGGACCAACAGTTTCTTCACAGATTTGATAATGTGTCTCAAAGATTAATGGAAAACCATTCATGTGACCTTAAAAGTTCTTAAAAACACTGACTAGCATATTGGCTCAGCATGTAATGCTAAAAGAAATTCCGGGCACCACTGATATTGTATCAGGGCAGTGCTTGGAGCTTTGTCTGTGTAGTTGTGTGGTTTGTGTAGGACGTCGCTGCAGGCTGTCAGTAAGCCTGTATGTGGTGGGAGCACTGCTTCATAAATACCTGCCAGGTTATTTGCTCTTTCAGCTATAAGCTCCTCAGGTGATCAGTTTCTGAAAAGGGCACGAAGCACAAACAGGCAAGAGGCAGTTCACCAGTGCCTACTATCAGGGAATAGAGAGTGCTTGCTGTCTTTCTTATGAATTATGGTATAAAAGCTTCACTTTCCAGTAGGGGGGGCTCCTTGTTGGATTAACCTTGATACATATAATTAACCTCATTCATCCAGCTGACACTCTGTCAAAACCAGCCACGCAGCACTCATCCGAGCAACTCAGACTCTGGTGATGACATGCTTCAATGAATGAGTGATCTTGACTCACTGTTTAGAATCTGGTCAGATTTTTTTCCCATCTCATGACACGTCTTTGTGTCCGAGAGGATCGGACTGGCGCTCACTTTGACAGTTTCACCGCTCACTGCCTCTGGCCTTTATTCACCTGTTGTCAAAACATGGACACCTTTTATGAACAAATGTCTGTCCTCCGTTGATGGTACATCAGTAGCGTCTCATGTGTAGACCTTGATTTAAATGATAATTTGACATAATGTCTTCCCTTTCATAATGTTGTCTAATTCCATTTGTCCCGCTTTTCTCTTTAGCCAGCCAGACCAAGTCCTCTTTCACCTGTTCATCGAGCTGCACCTTGCCGACTGCACATTAGCTTTACAGTTAATTATATTTGGTCCCTTCCATGCATAGTCACTGAAAAAAAAAAAAACCTACCTGTGGAATGCCCTAATGACTCTGCAGTCTGAAGGCCGATCTGGCTTTCAGAAATGCACCCCTGAGTGGAAACAATCTGCTTCCATTAGGCATGGATTATGCTATTTATTGACTTGTTCCAGCATTTTGCAAGGGATAAAAAGGCTTCACCTTGACGTCTTTGAAACGAGGATATGTTTTTTCAAAAGCTACTTTGTAGTTTGAGTGAGACTGTAACTGCCTTATAAATCAGCATCACTGCTAAAATTATACATCCAGATCAGACTGGGTTTATTCTCAATCGATATGCAAGACTTTTCAATATTATGTACAGTCCTGCAGTAGCATAGAAGACTTATTTGTAAAACTGAATGGCCTTATATGCTGTCTATCTTTGCTAAATTTGGTTATTCATTAATTGGACAAAGATAATTTATAAAGAGCCTACAGCTTCTGTTGTTACAAAACAAAATATTTAAAATCCTTTTATAGAGGGACACACCAGAGCGATCTTATTTTGCTGTTTATCTTCGCTTTAGTGAATCCTGTAATACATCCAATAACACATCGGGGTACTTCAGGTAAGATCTCGGCCTACGCCGATGATGTGATTTTATACATTAATGATGGTAAAGCTTCTATTGCCCCCTGCTAGATCTATTGAACAAATTTGTCTCATTCACAGGGTAGAGAATAAGTTGGGTAAAGAGTGAACTAGTTCCTTTATCACAACTGGTATATTCCTGAAGACCACAAGTTTGGCTATCGCTACAAGACATATTGGCCAGTTATTGGTGGATAATTGGGAAAAATGAAACAATTGGAGAAAAAGAAATGCCTGCATGGCCACAGATTGAGCCCCTGTCTTCTTTTATCACTTATTTTCAGCGACTGCAGCAGATATTTCAGCTCCTGACTTCGCGTTTCTTCTATTTTCTTCACTTGCTACACTTTTTAAGGGCTCATGTCCCACTGCTCTAATAAAGCATATACTACAGGTGCTATATCTCATTTTTAGAACTTTCTGCAACTTTTATATAGTCTATCATCAAACTCATTATTACAAATTACTACAAATTACAGACAGAGTCGAAAACCTATTTTGAAAGTATTCACAAGAGTTCAATAAATAGTAGGCATACTTTGATACAATTCAGAGCTGTGCATAGATTGCACTTCTCTCCCACTAGACCACACAAACTATTGAAAGATACTTCACTCCTCTGTGTGAAATGTTCAGAAGATCAAGGAACTCTGTCTCACCCATTCTTACAATGTCATTGGTTACAAACTTTTGCTGGTCATTTATTTACATTGCTTACATTGATTTTTTTCCTCCATGGTTTTTAATATGGAGTTCCCCCCTGCCACTTTAACCACGTAATTTGGTTTGGTTGAGCGAGATAGAGTGAAGTATAGTTATGAAGATCTCTATCTATACCAATTCTGGAAATCTGGGAAGCTCCCAACATCTGATATGTGGCTTAAGGAAATAGGAAATGTGTTATATCTAGAGAAAATCTTATTCACTATGGCAACCAGAGAGGGACCCAATCCGAAAATCTGGCAACCTCTCATTAGTCTGATTGAGAAATTGGAGTGAGTGTTTAATGGTCTAACATATGTCATTACCTTGTGACTTATGTGGTAAATTGTGTGTAACTTTTCCTCTTGTGTGTTACTACCAATGTTGTTTTTTCCTGTGCATTTGTTGTTTGTGTGTCTGCTCCACTGTATTTGCAACTGCTGACCAAAACCAATAAACAGATGTTGAAAAAAAGAAAGAAGCAACATGCCCGTCTGTTGAATTGGTCAACATACTCTGGATTGTACAGAATATTTTCATTTCCACCGAGTCTTTCGTTTGAGGCATGTGTGTGACACTCATCATGTCCTTCTTCAATGAAGTAACACCAATGCCATATGAATTTGTGTTTGTACAGGTATGATCTAATTTTGTTTCACCTTGTCTACCAGGTCAAAGGATCTGATCAAGGAGGCCATCTTGGACAATGACTTCATGAAGAACCTGGAGCTGTCGCAGATCCAAGAGATCGTGGACTGCATGTACCCTGTGGAGTATGGAAAGGACAGCTGTATCATTAAAGAAGGCGATGTGGGCTCACTGGTGTACGTCATGGAAGGTAAAAGCACACATTCACAGAGATAAAATGTTTATCTCTTGTGAGAAGTGGAAAGAGTAGAAAGGCCCTCAAAAAGGAATGTATCATTACATATAAGTATATAATAAAGACTCAACAGGTTCTGTAGGGCACTATCATGGCAATGAAAAAAAAATGAAAGGGCATTATTAATGGATTTTTGCTAAAACTGAAAACTACAACACTTTGCAATGCTGTATGATTCACTCATGTCCCTTTGATTTTGTTTTGTATGATGCTGTGTTCCCGCTGAGTTCTTCATATTTCATTCTTTTTTAGCAGTATCGTCTCAGCATGTGGTTTGTATTTTACTTACCTACTTTTTGAAAAAGAGCAGTGTGGGCGCTCTGATGACAGGAACAACAGCTCAATGTCCATGTTGGCGCTGATGGGATTTGTGAAAGGGCATTTTTGCTACATGATTTGTGACGAGTGATTCGGCTATAAAATGTTCAGAGAGCCATTGTCCCTGACAATGGATCTGACCTCAGGGAGAATGGCCTCAGTCAATGCTTGCACACGATAATTGATCATTATATAGAGGTGAACTTGGACATTCACAGACATAATACAGATTAAAACATAGAAATATAGAACATATAAATGATTATTATTGCTCCCTTTCTCTATACAACCTTTATAACTCGCACTTGACTCTGAGTTGCATGGGCAATGTAACTCTAAAGAGGATTCAAGACCTTTCAAGGTGGAAACACCTTTCTAACCAACATGGCAGAACAATGAGAGAGAGAGAACAAAAAAAACTGAGTCACAATAAGCTAAAATCCTGTTGGTATATAGACAGTGGCATTTAAAGGTTAATATTTTACTAGGAAGACTGATGATATTGATTGTTTACTCTTGCTGTTTCATATCGGCCACCCACCTTGCTTATGGGGTTGACAAGACATTTCCTGGATGCCCCATGCGGCCTAACATGGTTAAGAATAGATCTGTGGAACTAAAATTTTAGACTTTGTTTTTTTTTTTGGAGTAATTCTGCCACAAATCTATAACTCCAAAACATTATGCTCTGCGCCTGGCTCTCTCCAACAGAGGCAGGTAGGACTTGTTGCATCAGAAAGGACTCTAGAGACAGGCAGTGTCTCTGTTTGGATGCCAGTAGAAGTGTTATGGCTGCTTTTTGTCTTCATCTGGTCTTTAGTGAGTCACTGAGTCTGAATTCAAAAACTGTCTGCGGTGCATCTAAGAACTGTGACTTTAGAGGTTATTGTATTAGGGAGATGACTCAGTCATATTGAGCAGTGCACCAGCAGGGGTCTTTTTTTTACTATGTTTTGTCAGCTATGATTGAAATGAATTACTGCTGTCTTCAAATCCATCAGTGTAATTATAACTAAGTATAATAGTAACAAAAGTATAGATGTATTTCTAGATCAAAAAAAGTGACTCAACGTTTTAGCCATGCTAGTGGCGTGGAAATGCTGGTCGGTCGGTAATATCTTAACAAATACTGAATGGATTGCCAGAAAATGGTTAACATTCATGGTACCCAGAGGATGAATCCTGCTGACTTTCAAGACTCAATACCTGCTAAAGTAATGACTTTCCCATCAGCCTCAGCTGTACTTTGTGTTTAATGCTAATTAGCAACCTAAACTAAACTAAGTTGAACATGGTAAAAATTATACCTTCCAAACCTTTTCATTGTGAGAATGTTAGCATGCTGATGTTAGGACTTCATAGAGCTGCAAGCATGGCTGTAGTCTCTTACAGTCTGTCCCAACATGGCGACATTACGAACAGTAAAACGCTACTATTTATAATATTATAATTTCCTTCCGATGGTAGTACATTTTGTACTTTTGTGAGTATTTTTATGTTGTGGTATTGGTACTTTTAGTTTAGCAAAGAGTCTGTGTCCTTCTTCCAACACTGTTCACATCCCTGTTGCAGTCACTTGTTGCCCTTATCTGTGGACTGCAGGGAGAAGTCAGATATGTAAAGAGTCCAACATGTAACTGGCATAATGCAAATTAAATGCAAAACAAAACTGTGGACTATACAACAGTGACCTGAGATGAAAATTTGGAATTTGGGTGCCGTAACAAAATCAGGGATTCTTTAAGTCACTGACAACCAAGAACAGAAAAAAGATGGTGAGCCAAAGGTCTAAAAATCTGTGGTATTTCACTAAACACCGGTCACCCATTCTGTTGGTTGTGGGTAGATTTAAATTTCTCCCTCTGACGAAGGTTGTGAGAAGTCGATTGTGCCAGAGGTGACTCGTCATGCTAGGTCACAAATGAGCATGAGTGTCACACTGACATGATGAATAGGTTCCTCTTGAGCTCAACAGAAAGAAAGAAACAAATGATACCAATCTGTAAGAGAAATAATTGTCGAGGGGCTTTGTGATTTCCTTTCCGACAATGATAAAGGAAAGACTTGGAAATAGGGCTTCAATTCAACAGTGGTCATATGCCACTAATATCAAATGTGTGGTTAATTATTTCCCATTTTAAAATCCTTAGAGTAGGTTTAACGTATTTATCTGATGTGAACATTATCAGTTCTCAATTTCTGCCATTAACTCTTTTCTACACCACTTTCTGTATGTCTCCCTTCTGTTTCTCTCTCTCGTGTCCCAGTGTGTCTCTTGCCTGCAGTTTTCACCCTAACTGTCCCTGGCCGTAACTCGTTTTGCATAAAAAACAAATGTTAAAAGCATTGGCCCAGGGGCCGTCGACTTTGTGCCAAGGTCTGTGAGAGCCCATCACAGTCTGTGACTTTTTAATCCACGCTGACAGGACGTCGGGCTGTGCAATGCCATGTCAGACACACACTGTACATCATTTTCCTAGCAAATGAAGTGTTCACTGCTCAGGCAGTACAGTCATTTCTTATTGAGCCTTGGCAGGCTAATCATTAACGTTTTGCCATGGGGCTGACAGTGTTTATCATGCATCATGTACACATATGAGGCACAATTAAACTACACCAATACAAAAAATAAAAGTATTATGTTACATCACTGCTCTCACTTCAAATATAATATTTCTTTTAAATATCAGAGCATATCCTAACTTACTTTCCCCTAGAGAGAGATGATATTTTATAGAATATCCCAACCTCTTTGTTTAAACAACCTCAGAGCGGTTAGCTTTTGTTGCAGATCCACCTGATAATTAAAGATCACACAAAACAGAATGGATCCAGGCACAAGCTGGCTGCTATGATGAGGCTGCCTGCTTTGCCGTGGCTGCCTTAATGAAGGTTTGTTGTATTTTTTTGTCACATCCACTGGGCTGTTACTGACACCAGTCCTCTTTAAACAAACTGATTGCAACTGAGACAAAAGCTCACGTTTCCATGGAGATGAGAAAGGATTTTTGATTGGCTGTGTCATCCGGGAAGACCCGTACAGGTGGCTAATGATGATAATAACTAGTATAATCACATCCAATTACTATCAAGTACTTCCTCGACAGTAAATCCCTCATGATTTCCTTCATAGTCATCATTGAACTTAATCTAATGAAAATGTGGATGCTAATACAGATAGGTAGCTCTGGTCCTACCTGTCCTCTAGGAACACATTGGAGTAGAAGTGTGGACTGTTATGGTAATGTTATGATGTTTTTTGTTGTTAACAAGGATAAGCTCATGAATTAATGGAAGTGACTGAAATCTGAAGGCGAGCTTTAGGTGATTAAAGAATTGATTGAACATTTGGTCGAAAAAATGTCCATCACGGTTTCCCACTGCAGAGGATGACACATTTATATTGCATCTTTTGTCCCACCAGTGCTCCATAACCCAAACACATTCAATTTACAATCATAGAAGACTCAGACAAAGCAACAAATATTCACAGTGTAAAAGCTGGAACTAAGGAATTTGGACAATTTCAAGCTCTAGCTATGTTTAGATATAACCCTCAAGATTGTTACATTTAATGGTGTGGCATTTCTAATTTAAAATCTGGGCTGTACATCTCTGTTTTCCCATAAGGATAAGAAAATCTCAACCGACCAGGCTTCTTCTGTTTTACTGTGATAACAGGATATATTAGGAGTCTCCTGACTAGGCGTCCTGTTGCCAACTTTGCATTTAAATTTGAATATTCACTTAAGATTCCTACTTTGACTCGTATCGTTGACCCTGTATGAAGGTTCATTCAAACAAACAAAAAATAAATATAGCCAAGAGGATACAGGTATACGTGATATCGATTCTGAATTATGTAGTTTTGTTATCTTTTAAGGAACTAGCGGTCTGCCCTTGCTGTATATTTTATTAGTTTGAATAAGCGTACAGGGAGGGAAGACATAAAAGCGAGGTTACAGTATGAGTCAGCTCCAAACCTCAAATGCTCACAGTACATTGACAGTTTCTTTGACAGGCTACTCTGTTCAGTGCAACCATTGATGCACTGTAGACCATTTTATTCAGGTGGAGGTGTTCAGGGGATTTAAGAATACACCCAGGATTTGACATTTTCTTAACACAAATTGGATAGAGTCCCAATTATTTTATTTGACCTGTGGAGGCAAATATAATATTCTGACAGAAGGAAGACTTGATATTTGAAGTGAGGCTTAAATGGCATCCTTTAATGTCTGAATGACAGAAAGCAACAATGTGCTGTTTTGAGACTCATGCTAAACCGCTCCTCCATTTATTTGTCATTTTCCTGCTGCTTTTACTGAGACATACCTCTGAATAACAATGAATAGCAATGTTTACCTGCTGTGACTCACTGCTCCTCTCTATGGGGAGAGTATCTGTTGGTTTTTGACTCCTTATGATATGATGCTCAAGATGTATGGTAAACATAATTGTATGTGGAAGTATCAAACCCTGATCTGTTTGCATGTATCTCTAATCAATATAAACAGCATTGGGAAATGAGAGGCACAGATGTCTGTTTACATATCATTTCATGGCATATTTTATCCTGTGATAATCCCCTTTAGCTTCTACTAGCACCTTATCACCTCTCTGTCACCTTGCGCTCTACATTACAGGCTGACTTATTAAAACCTGACAGGAAAACTGATCCCCAGAGCTCGCCAACATCCACTATTTTATTGTTTTTATAATTCTTAAGGAGCCCTTAGTATGAATTATTAGTTCTTTAACCTAACAATCATCTTAACTATCTAAATAAACAACTGACCAAAAGACCACCCAGCCTCCCAGCTGAGTATCGAGCCAGCCAATTTCCTAAAGAATCTGTGAGAGACATGAATGAATATCTCTGTCTGAGTTTCTGACAGAAGGTTATGGTTTAAAGGACTCATCCTCTCACTGGTTTATATGCTGGAGTCCCTCTGTGCTCACTGGCCAATGAGGCAGAGTAAAGGGAGATGGGCTCGTCTCTCATCTTGAGCAGGGCGTAGAGATGTAATCAACAGGGGCACCTGAGTGTGACTCAGTTTTAGAGGTGTGAAAGGACACCATAGGTAAAGCAAATTAGAACCACTACGTAGTATTACTACTGCTTCTACTACTGCTACTACTATAACCACTGCTGCTAATAAATTATCAGCTGATCTTTGTAATTATTATGATATATTCGCATATTAATAAACTGATATGAAAATAGAGAATGCATTGGATTACAGAGACATGAGTGCACAAACCCACTGCACTGCATTGTTGCCTGGCAACTTAACTAATGCAGCTCAGCAAAGTAAAATGTTGAGGCTCACAGATTTTGGTTTGATTGGCCCAGGAGAATACAACATGTAGCCAACATTCAATACAACAAATTCTGCCTTTTGTATCTTGACATTACTGTACAGCCACCAGTTGTAGGTTAATAATAAACCTTAACCCACTGCTGAGGCTCAGACTCACTCTGGCTGCCAAAAAGGCATCTCAGGGAACTCAATTTCAGCTACTCTGGGCTAAAATCGAATGTAAGATCGACTCTGTTTGTGTGTGTGTGTGTGTGTGTGTGTGTGTACTGACTTGCGTAATATAGCGTGCCATACCATTATCGTCACAAGTCACATATAGTTGGCCCTCTTCAGGGCTATCGATTCTCATGATAACTCTAATGAGGCTCCTAGAGGAGGTTTATTAAGGTATCATCTGGGGAAAAGGTGAAGTGTCTGTAATTGGAATGACATTTAAACACTGTGCCTGATTCTCTCACACACATACACACGTCACAACTAACTGTCAGGATCAGGTGTTAGCCCCCTGTACCTGTCCACTTAAATGTAGTCACCCTGAAATTCTCCTCTAGAATAACATAGAATCAAGTGCAGAGAAACTACACTGACAAAGTTGCACGTTATTAAATGAAATATGTGTGTAATGATTTTTCTCTCTGCCGCTGCTGCTGCCTGAAATGTCAAAGAGAGATATCTTTTAATTTACTTACACCTTAAGAAATGTATACACCTACAGTACGGGTATGTGTGTGTGTAATTCATTTTATTCACTTGACTGGCGGCATTGTTGATTCACCAGGTATGAAAATTCGGTTATTGTGAAAGACCCTGCAGAAAATATTTGTATTTTCTGGCATCTTGTGATTTGAATTCAAAAACTAAGCTTGTAACAGTGAATTAGCCAGATGCAAAGCATGTATGGATCAGCACCAAATGAGAAATTGATTTTTTTTAAATTAAGGAACAGAAGTGAAAAGAGAAAAAGCAGGAAGAAAAAACGGGAATTTTCTATACACTACAGCAAATTATGGTAGCTTATTGATTTGCTAGCGTATAAAAGCCTAATGATCTGAAACACTTCTATCAAGTAGAATATAACTTTAGTTAATGTGTCATTTATGTGCAAATAGTGTGTATGCGTGTGTTGCAGACTAATAATCTCACCTACACTGAGCAGAGCACCATCTGTCCTGAACGCCAAGTGAAAATACTCTTGTCTCTGGCAAGTGTCTTTTCTCATTTGCTCTCCCTGCCTCTAAGTTGTTCCCTTTGTCACTTTCTCTCTCTTTCACCTTCTCACTTTCACACATACAGGTACAAGATATCAATTCAAAATGCTCGCATACGAGACCAGAGATATGCACGTTTCCCTCTTTCACTCCCCCTCACATTTTACCGACTTTGACCCCAATATGTCCGCTTGTCACCATCTTTTCTCCACTTGCTCATCACTTCTTCTTTTCCTCTACTGTCTTATTCCTCTTTGTTGCTCTTCACCTGCCTGTCCATTTCATTCTGCTTTTTTTCTCTTTCTGTCCTCCATCTATGCCTTTCTTTCCTGTTCACCCCCTTTCACTGTCTCTTCCTTTTCTCCGATTAGAGGGAGATGGCCTTTGTTTTTCCCCTGAACTCTAGAATAAGAATTGATCCCCCAATTTCACTCCACAGAGGCCGATGAATACACCTCAGAGCAAGAATTAATGAGTAATTTGTGAATGATCCCTGAGCCTTTATCCCTTTTGTGGCTAACCCCCGCTTTTGAGAGTTCCTCATCTGGAAAGACGATGAAAGCCCTGTGTGTGTGAGTAGGTGTGTGTGTGTGTGTGTGTGACATTAGAGGAGCGAAGGAGGAGGAGGAGGAAGGAAAGGCAAAGACGCTCACAGGCATCATATGAGCTGCATCTTATGCAAATGTTTGAAACACTGTTCTTAGCTTTTGATTTTGGTAGGTATAAACTGCATTGTATTGTCTGTTTGCTGCTGTGAGAATGTGTGTGTGAGTGTGTGTGTGTGTGTGTGTGTGTGTCTGTGTGTCTGGGGAGGTGGTGGCTATAGACTTGCAGTAATGCTGGGAGCCTGCTGTGACTGGATAAGCTCTGTGTTTGCTGAGGTTCAGACTTGAGGATACAAGATAGGGTGCAAATAATCTGGTCTGCTACAGTGACAGACAAATTCCTCCCCCGCACATACATACATACTGTATATATATATATATATATATATATATATATATATATATATATAAATACACCTGAAATTGTACATAAATAATGAAAGTGTTGCAGGCACAGGCGCTAAACAACACAAGGACACCTGAGGATAGTGTGACGATATCCAGCCTTGAAGGCTGATCGGTGTTCTTAGCTTTTATTGTTAACTCACATACCCGAAGAAGCCTGAATAGTATACATTCAAGCTTAGAAAGGCCAGTTTCATCAATCAACGTCACCGGAGCCAGGGTTTTAGATAAGGGTTTCTTTTAAATTTGTCTTCTCTCAGTGTAGACTTTTTATTGAGTCCCCTGAGTAAAAATTCATCACTTTGATCTCTTTTTGAACTTTGATTGCCTCGACCAAATACTTTCAACCCCAGCATGGGAATTCACACAGTTTTGTCAGGGCAAAGTACAAGTCACTGTTATAAGCTGATTTTGTGTGTGTATATGTCTGTCTGTGTGTGTATATAGTGTTTGTGTATGCATACACAGGTATCTACAGTAGGAGCGATTGCTGTTGAGTCTTAATTATCTCAACTTTTCCTAACTATGAAACTAAGAAAAACAGCCTTGTTTTAGGCACAGTAACAAAGCATTACTTGACATTATTTAAGTTTTTTTTTTTAATGATTGCATGAGCCAAGGAGCTTAAATGATTCTCAGCCCATCAAGCAGCGTATAATCTTTCTGGTCTAGTTAGAAAGATAGATACAAAGGACACAACATGGCTCTACGGATGGTCTGTCGTTGGTCCACCGCTTTGATTCAGATTGAAATATCCTTGCAACTACTGGATGGGTTGCCTTGAAATTAGGTTCACACATGTCTGTCCCCCTCAGCATGAACTATAATAACTTTTGTAATCCAATGTCTTTTTATCCAGCCCCATCATCGGTTAAATGTTAACTTGTTCAGTACTTTGGTTTATGCCCCAAAAACTACAAAACTAAAGACATCCCCATGCTCCTCAGCTTTAGCTCTGAACATTTATTCGAAGCGGCGCCACTAGTGTGACTTGTTGTGTGTATGTGTACTTATACAAATCTTAATACTGTCTGTTTATGTTTGTGAAACTATTTGTGTACACAACACTCTTCCCATGTCAGTGGTGATACAGCGGACGAAATGAGAGCAGATTGTGGAGATGAGAGATGGTCCACATTACTGTAGTACATCAGATGCCATATTAATCTGTATTCTGATTTTGAAGCTGTCTAATTAAGTCTGGTCGCCATAAAAGAAAAGCTACAATATGTGCACATGGCATAGACGTTAATTACAATGCTGTGATTTGGTCTGTGAATACAAAATGTTCATTTTCACTGCCCCCTGCTCAGGCTATCATTCAGCTTGTCAACACAAAAGCCATAATCTGAGTTTGATGAGTAGCAGGGATGAAACCAGGCCTATTATAGTGTTTTAATGAAAACACATTTAGGAGTCGGGTTCAAGACAAGGGAATTTAACTGCCATGTCTCACTTCACATGTCCTATTACTGTCACTGAATGAAAGTAACCTTCAATGTGAGGCTGACAGGCTCTAAAAGTAGACATATGGTACTACAGTATGTTCTTGCTGAATTCCTGTCCTCAAGGTAAAGTGATGTAAAAAATATGAAACCAGCTGTCCTCCGTCTCCCGTTGACAACACACTGTTTAGTGTCCTTACGTCTCACAAAGCACTCGTACAGAACTGCAGTGTAATTTCCCACCGTGCCGATGGCAGGGCGCCCTGCGCGAGGGTGTCTCAGTTGAACTGAAACAGATTTGAAGTGCTCTCATCTCAAATGATGTTCAGCAGTGCTCACCTATAGCATCAGGTGTCCTTCCCCCGCTATCCCTCTGCGTCTCTTATCCTCTCTTCTTCACTGCCTTCTTACATTTCTCACCCCACTTCTCTTCCCTTTTCCCAGCTTTTCCTTTTGTTCTTGTCTTGTTGTCTCTGTAATAGAAATGGCATACATTTAAGCAGGCTGTTTGGCATGGAGTTATTTTGCACTCAGATTCAACCCCGCAGAGCAGTGCGTATGTACAAAACTCTCTGCTCTTGTCAATTTAAGAGGAATGGTGGCACCGGGGTTTCCTGAAATGACACAAAAACTAAATGAAAGTGAACTGAGTGCACTCCAGCCATAACAGCTGGAAGTTGTACTACACTAGTCAGTCAGACTCAACTTTATTTTGAGTCTGGAATCTACTCCTCTGCACGTCTCACTCAGTTAAAGAACTGTAGGAGGTTATGAGACAAAACAACTGACTACAGTGACGACCAATGTTATTCCCTTGAATGCAGTCATGCAAGTTGAAATAAGTTCTTGCAACGTGAGTGTTAGTGGATCTGCACAGAACAGGAACTGCAATCTCTCTCTTCCACCTAAAGCTGCAGACGGCTACACAGACTGCTCCACAAGTTTGTTGACAGAAAGCTGATAACAGTGAACAAGTATATATTTTTTTGGAGATGATGCAGACGTGCCGCACTGTGGAACGAGGATGGAGGACTCAGGGCAAACATCAAACTGTCTTTGTGTAAACAGGCTGCTGCCATCCTCCAACTGTAATCGCAAAGTTGCACAACATAGAGCGGGTTTTAGCATTAAGCAGAGAGAATAAATATAGCAGTTTTTAAAACGTTGAAGCAGATGTCGCTCTAAAATTGTTAATTAATATACACTCAGTTTCCAGTTTATTAGGTACCCCCAGCTAAAACTAACGCGTCTAAGGAGGTTTCAGTGTTCAGTTTTAGGGTTAAGAGAGGTGTCAAATTTATGATCATTGTGGTTGCTGCAGTTTGTGTTGCTGTTGCTCTGTGTTGCGTTATACTGAGGTGTTTCTATTATTTTGTCCACCCCATTTATATCATTGACGGTTTACCCGGTCAGGATCAATAAACTGATCATATATATCATATATTAATTGTATTACGATGCTAACCAGTCTTTACCTGAGGCTACAACATGCTCTATTTAGCTACATGAGGATGTGATTAAAGTAGGTGTGTAGCAGCCGCCTGTGCCTCATGATACAGGAGGTTGTTAGTCAGATTGGATGTAGCTGTTAGCCGTGACGATAGAGTTGCTTGCTGCTGCTGCCCATTCACAATACAGCACACCAACATCAGCAGGTGGCAGGTGCAGAAAATAACCACTTGCTGTCAGAAAATATCTTACATTTGCATTCTGCAAAGACAAAGAGAACTCATCTTTCAATCAAACTCCATTGTGGGCTCCATTGAGCATCATTCTCATCATCCTGCTGCTTGTATTATTTCAGCTCGTGGCGATACAAACAGGGATTCTCTGAAACAACAACACTGCTGGGGTGCTGTGAGCTTAATACAAGTCTCATTCCCTTTGTGAGGCGTCTTCCCTGATTATTAACAGTGCTCTTACTCTCTGTCTCTCTGCCTTTCTCTTTGGGTTTGTTCTTGCTGTTGGCTTCAGCCCTTTATCTGTATTTTCTTAAACTCTCTTTATTTTGTCCTTAACTGGGGGGAAAAGTAATGCGTGACTTATGCTTGAATGCTGCTCCAGAATCAGTAGTCCTCATTACTGAACATGGTCACAGTCCTGTGATCAGGAGGAACTACCAATTTTTTTTTACATTTTTGATTAACTTAATGAGCCTGAAACCCAAACATCTAGCCTGCTGAATATTTTTTTTTGCTGAATGTGAAGTAGATTGAGATCTATTTACTTTATTGTTCGTTTTCTGATGTCTTCTCGCCGTGTTGATTCATGTTTCATTCAACAGGCCAGCTGTGAATATTTGTTCTGCTGACAGTGTTTGGGTTTCTTGAGAGTTCACATTGTGTTCTTTATAAAACAAGGTGAAAACAAAAATTACTGCTCTGAGCTTTCATTTCAGGCCTACTTCAGTAAAACATTTGAGCAAACCGCAATTTACGAGATCTCTCAAACCACATCTTTTTTGTTAAGAAATAAAGAGCAGATGGTGATTTTTCAACCTTGGAATTTTCTGAACCCATTTCAGTCCCTGTTGAATAGATCCCACGCTCAGTCTTGTTTTGTCCCATGGCTTTTCCTCCACAAAAGCCTTCAAACTGTCTGAAACAACATGACTGCTTTTCTCACAGACATTATCATTGCTGACCTGAAGTCAGAATTGCCAACTTGAGCATTGTACAACCTAAAACCCTCCATGGTAACAATACGATTTTTTGGCCGGTGGGAGCAGGATCAAACAATGTTCTGCTTGATCTAGTTCCAGTGTTCCTCCATGGCTCTAATGGATTGGGATAGGATTGGGTAATGTGACCCCTGAGCAGTGGCGGAAGAACAAGGCCTATCAGGATGGGATGGCGGTTGTATGTTGTCCTCTTGGGGATTTGAACTCCCCCACGTCCTGTTTCTTGATGTCCGCTTTGTGCTGCTTGAAAAAAAAAAATACAAACTATCAATGGAAGAAAAGGAGGAATTAAACAGTATCCTGTGCCTGAACTCTGAAACTCAGCTTTATTTATACACGCGGCCTCAGTGTGAAAAACTCAACGTGGAAGTTACCAGATGTCCTTTCCTCCTAATTTATTTTGGGGGTAATACAGGACCTTGTGTCCCACGCTGCTTACAAAGCCACAACTTAGACAAAAAATCCTTTATCTTTAGTTTAACGGTGTCTAATCGTAGCAATCAGATTTAGTCGAAAAGACAGGTATCTTAATAGAAAAAAAGAAGCTGTTAATTTGGGCAGGTTTGGTTAAAGAACATTTCACGTTGCTTTTTATCTGTAATGTCTTCAGATAAAGCCAACCCAGAAGACAGCAGCTTTTTGATTTGGAACGCAGCCAGAATCACATCTGATCTTGAGCCAGAGGGAAGTCTGCTCCGAGGTCTGTCTTGATGCCCTGCTATGTGGAGCGCGCCACTGTGTGCATTCAAATGGCAAGCCATTAACACAGCTACACCGCCTCAGGTGAAGAGGACACGCTGTGAGAAAGCAACAGAGAAAACACATTTAACATTATACATCTGGTATTTTATGCATTTTTAATTTTTCAGTTCTTCCTTCCTTCTACTTAATTTGCCTTTAAACAAGACAGTATAGCAGTTGTTCCATGCTTCAGTGAGATCTAAATATAGTCTCCTTTGATCAGATCGACAGCCCAGTGAGAGAGCGTGTATTTGCCTGTTGTGTTGTTATTTGAATAAGATTTGAATAGCACTTGCATACCAGAGGTGAATTTCAAGTGAATTTGAAGCTACTGTAATAAAGAAGCATGATAAAGCAGGTTTTTATTAAGAGACCAAAACGGGAAATGAGCTGGACCATGTGTTGGGGTGTGTGAATGGATTCTTGTCAACTTATGAATAACAAGTTTCCTTGAAAAAAAAAACATTTTTGCAACTTCAATAATTGCATAATTGGATTACTTAATTTCCAAGCAATTCCGTCACAGCCTGTAGTCAGTGAGTTGTCCAAAACAACCACCGTGTATTGACTACTCACTGTGTCAGGAATTAATTACATGGCTACCGACAGGAAATTATTAGCCTTGTCCATAGTGAAGCGTAAAGGTTTTGCTACCTGATGTGTGTATGTCTTTGTCCCTACATGAACCCATCCACAAGACACTGCGGTTATTAAACCACAGGCATTGGATTACACTTAATGAAGTTCTGTGTCGTGTGTCCTTTCAAATAGGGCAGTAATAATCTGCAGTGATACAGACACATATTGCATCTGTTTCTATCTATACATCACTGCAGTGACATTATTTCTCCTCAAACTTCTACTACGATGCTGCTCTTTTGATGATGGATCAAAGCCTCCCAACAACAGTAATGTCATATGGCAATGTTCAACAGACACTTCAAATAAGGTGTGCAATTGATGATAGACGGTTCCCCCCTTCACTTAGCGTTCAACATGAACCCTTTCTACACCCGATTAGATAAAGGCAACAAACACACACAGTGGCCTTTGCTTACAATTTCTGAACTGGAAAACAAGCTGTTGTGAAATCATTGGCAGCCATTCGTCATCCATTCAGGTTTAATAGTTCATAATTAGGGCTCAGGAGATTTAAGAGATCATCTCAACACCCCTCACAGTTCACTGATTAGTCTGGCACATATTTGTTGGGCTCAATCGATTCTCATTGGCCGGTCTTCCGACTTAAGTCTTGCAGTGAATTGAGCTTGCTAATTATAGTCTTTAATATAGACTTTTCAAGGCTAGACTGACACTACGAAGATTATTTCAGGTATACTCAGTTCATGAAACATTTTACAGTTGCTTTTGTAAACAAGCATTAGGGGTTCCCTCTTTCCTGGGAGAGCAGGAAGTTGACGATTTTATTCTTATTAAAGCGAGAAACATCAGCTTGTTTGGAATAATATATACAACTACTTAAGTGCATATTTTTTTCTATGTACGCTGAGAACCAAACTTCAAATGCATAGTTACTGTCTTTGTCAGAAATCTAAAAGTGAGCAGTCCTTATTATGTACCATTGTAACTAAACTGAAAGAAGCATTTGAGTGAGAGATTAGAAAGAAGGATTTACTGTGTGTTTTTCAATCAATCCAAGAAAGGTCTAATAAATACTTAAGATGATAATGATGAATGCTGCACACGGACTGCATTGTTAAAAATCGGAATGCAGCTCTGTAATGGCGAGTTGTCTCAGTTTGTTTTTTGATCTCCTGCAGTTTTTCCAAGAGTAGATTCTTACAGAAGGCAAAAAAGTCTGTTTAACAGGGGCAGTGAAACAGCAGGGAAGAAGACAGTACGAAGATTTTCTCTGCAAGTAGAGTTTCATGCTGAGTGTTGATGGATAATGTATTGTTCACCATGGAGGGAATTGTTCCAATAAGGTGGAAAAAACTACAATGTGGAGAAAAGAATTGGTCCTGAAACATGGTGGGTTTTTTGGAGCTGTTTTGTCAAAGGGTTCACAGCCCTCTCTAACAAGATAACGTGTCAAACTGTTTCCTCTGTGGATGACTCGCCTGGGCTTATCATCTTTACATATTTCATCAGTAGCCTAGAGCCGACTTTAACTGTTTTCTTTGGGTTTTTGCTCTCTGTGAATGAGCGTTATGGTCCTGTAAGAATGCTGAGTTTCCAGGAAAGCATACATGCTTTATGAGGCTTATCCAAACACAGGGGCAAAGTGCCTCTTACAGTGTTGTAAAATAAAAACATAGATTTACTTGCTTTAAAATGGGATTATGCTTCTCAAGAGAACAAAGTGTACAACGGTGTTCTGTGAAAACATGAAATAATTTGGATTCATCAACATAAATGGGCAGGAAAATGACAAGAAGGGGAGTGATATTAAGTGCGTTGAAGAGGAATTTAGATTCCTCTGCTCTGCTAGAAGATCACTTGTGGCAGTACTATGGCCAACCAGCTTGCTTGATCAGCAAGTGGTTTTACTGGCAAATATTGAATTTGTTGCAAAAAAAAGCCTTATAAGTACATATGATTGTTGAAAATAATTTAAAAAACATAATACAAACGTTGTATAAAAAGTTCTTAAAATATCAGGAAAACTGATTTAAAAGTCACAGGAAATAAGCTGCTCAAAGTTAATCCAAATCCCTTGTTTTACACAAACTTCCTGCTGTTATTATGTAGGGTTCACTGAATATAATATGAAATAACCGTAAAATTAGTCAGTTACTTAGGGGTCTTCAGTTTACTCAATGATAGAAATGGAGTCCCTTAAGGAATAAGGTTGGGAAATACTGCTTTAGAGCATTCTTTGTAAAAGCCTCAGTCCTGATAAAATACACTTATTTTCACATACAGTGTATTGATTTACCAGTCCTTACCATCAGTCATACTATACTGTGTGAGTTATAGAGTGTTAAGCTTTAAGTAGATTTCTCAAAGGTTGCTGCTGCTGGGGCACGCACCCTCCTTGGTAGGTGGCCAGTAGCCCTTGGAAACACCACACTGCAAAATAATCTTATTTTTTTTCCAGCTCAGTGAATCAAGAGCACTCTGGCTGGGTGCCCCCCCCTCCCCAAATGAAGCAAAAGCCCTCAGACACCTATCATCCACTCCATTTCATCACTGAAACTTTGTTTGCTGCACATATTGAATGCAGCAGAGGACTCCCGCACTTGGGTAATCAGGCAAGAAAATAAATGTGCAATTTGAATAGAGTTATACCTAATGGCGTACCTGTATTTCTGTGCATGTTTCAGATGGAAAGGTGGAGGTGACGAAGGAGAGCCTGAAGCTCTGCACCATGGGGCCAGGAAAGGTGTTTGGAGAGCTGGCTATTCTCTACAACTGCACCAGGACAGCCACTGTCAAGAGTGAGTCTCCACAGACACCTGGAAAAACATCCAAAGTGCTCACATGAGTCTGTGCTAAATGTACACTGGAAGTGTGTGTCACATTCACACACACAAACACACACACACAGACACACACACACACACACACACACACACACACACACACACATTAAAATCTGTTCCCTTGGTGTGGAGCATTAGGGGTCTTTCTGCCTGTAAGATATCAGTTCTACGTCGACACAGAGAGACAGCGATCGCACTGCGTTACTGCATGAATGGGGAACACAGCGGTCATGATGAAACACTACCCATCACTGCTCTCTGTTTTCACAACACTCCAGTTAAGTGTTTTGCGAGACCCCCAGTGAGCTGAATGTCAAGGTTTACTGCCTCTTCTCTTTCATGTGTCAAAAGCTCCAGCAATGAAGGATGCACAGTGGGTGAGTAGGTGGTCTATCAGACTGGCGATTTGAATTGTCAGCCTAATAGAGTAAGGAGAGGAAACTGAGAAAGGACAGATGGTGTACTACGCACATTTGAGACCTAGTGTGTTGTAAGAGAGTGTGTCAGGCTGAAAAATGTGTGTTTATGTGAAGAAGGAAATCGGAAATAGCTGGAAATGTGTCTTTGGACAGAATAATAAATAGACAAAAGGTGAGATGAGATAAGGTCTGGTGGGTGAAGGTGTTTCTGTGCACGTGAATGCAGTTCAAATTAAAATAAAAGAATGTAGGTCAGTGTCTGAGTGAGTGGAGCACAAGAACATAGTCGGTCTTAAGTCACTATAACCACTATTGACCTGGCGAATAATTCCACACATTGCGAGCAGGCTGATTTTTCTCTGCTCAAGATGAAGATCTATGTGTGATCCAGGTATGAATGAATGCATGAAGGGCACGAAGGGGGTCCCTCGGGCCCGCGGACAAGGGCGAGGAGGCCTGAGTTGAGAGTGTGGAGGAAAGCGGGTTGATGATGATGGCAGCGAGGTTGCACGCCCCTCGCTGGCCCCTTTCGTGTCCCATGATCCCCTACCACTGACCAGCCAACCTGACGGAACTCCCAGCTCCTGTTACTATGGCAACAGGTGCCCACAGGGAGATGAGGCAACTCTTATGGGATAAAATATTCCCTTTACCACAGGCGACAGAGTGTCTGTCTTCTTCTTTTGTATATTCTTTCCCCTTAAGCCCACTGGACTGTACTTCCTGTCACAGTCTTTTGAAGTGTACGTCAGTGCTTTGCTGCTTAATAAAAACTCTGCATGGAACAAATGATGTAATTGTCTACACTGGAAGAAGTGTGTTTACAGCCTAACAGGGTCACTGGCACTGTCTCTAAGGGTGGATGTCTTTGGTTTAATGCCTCTACGCAGGAATGTACAGAGGAATTCAGCTGCCAGATAGGATACTAGAGCCTCCACTGGAAATCATGAATCTACCTGATGAGTGCTCGGTGAGAGTTCAGCTTTCAATCAGCCAATTAAATTTGATCTGTGTGCGGAATCCTGTAGGAGGATATATCCTCTGTGTAATTTCAATTTACTTTGCATGGTCTCCTAAGTCATACGCATAGGAGTAATTACGTCTTGGCAGAATTTAGATGATGAACCAGCTAATGTGGAGGAGCTCATACATAAAACTGTGTACAATATCTCCCTGCAGTCCTTAAACAGCAAAGTTAACTCACAACATAATGACATTATTGCTAACTGTGATAATGAGGAGATTATTGGAGTTTGTCACCTGCTGAGAAAATTTAGAAACAATTAAGAGCCATTATGTGCAATGTTTTGGAGACAGTACTTTGAACACAAACACGACTCAGACCAATCGAGAACTTAAGGTCACCATAGAGTCTTTAGGAAGCTGACACAATGATGAAATTTTCAGAAATCCTTTGGAACAAATGTTCAAAATTTTGAGACACTCCATTTATGAGTAATAATTAGTTCCAGTGAGAGTAAAATAGGCTTGAAATGTTGTAGTCCAGTTACTTTTAGTCTTGAAGCACTGTAACATTGATATCATCATTTATCCAATTTACTTTAGATTGAATTTATTTTCAATTAGTGCCAACATTTCCAAAGCATACAGAGTCTTAGATTCTTCATTACACCTTTCCTATCATCCAGGCATCAATTTGTTTCGATTAATTTCAAAACATTATGAAAATCACAGACTAGATTGTGGTAATTCATCAATGTGAGCACTTCACTACACTGCACTTTGTCTTACAACAAAGGGATAACATGACTCTGAAGCAGACATAATGTTCACTAAGATGGATTAGCAATCACACACTTCATTTTCAGTTTCCTGCAACTTGTTTTTCAAACCACATTGGTATGAAAAGGAAAACAACCTGGAAAGAAGGAAAAACACACTTTGGAAAATGGCTGGCGGCTATGGTAAGAGCACTGTCTATAATTTATAGTAAAATGTCTAAAATATGCAAAATCGCTCTTGTAATCGGTTACAACAACAATATACGAACAGAAGGCCCAGTAAAACAAAGAAATAATACACCATATCAACAATGCAGGATTAATTTGTGAACTACGTATTGGCCCATTTTATGCACAAAAAGGTTTTGATTGGCAAAATGTGCAAGTATTCATCTAGTTACACAATTTTATGCAGATGTATTACAGGGATGAGACAAAATTGCAAGCTGTCCCAAGTAATACGCGGATTGGTTGAATTTGTATTAATTCTTGCATTTCTATGATTGCAAATTCCTGGAAGGACAGAAAAGGATTCAACATCAATCCTGCCTTTTCAGCTTTCTGATTATTTCATGTGTGAGGACTTGCCTGCACTCTCCCAAGAGAAATGAATCCTGTACAGTAAGTTTGCCCTGACTTCGAGTAGCACTTACTCCCATGCTGTGTAGTGCCCCCAACAAGCTCTTCCAATCAATATGTTAGGTTTGGTTGCAGGATACAGACACTTAAGTGTAGAGTTATGTTCACATTTGGTGTTTGGCTCTGCCAGTCTTGGCAAGTGAGGTAGGATTTTACATGCAGCCTGGGAGAAAAATGTTGCTTGAGACGCAGTTTTACCCATTGCCATCAAATCTATACCACATAATTTTCACATGACAACAATCAGCAAGATGCTGGCCAACGAGAAGAAGAATAAAAGGGTGGGAGTGAGAGACAAAAGAGAGAGGTGATAAACAGGACAGCATTGACAGCAAAATAAGGGGGCCACCTCAAGGAAAGCAAGACAAAATTGGTATTTTTTTTGTTTGCAGACAGACAAGAGAGACAAGAGAGAGCGACAGTGGGCTTCTGCTTAAAAATATTGTTTTATAACATAAAAATGTCACTGATTCATAAAGAGTCAGACCAGGCATCATAACAGGTTGCAATTCAGCATGGTGTGATGTAAATCTGTGCAGCAGTTAACAGTGTTAAAGGGGAACTTGGCAACTCTAGCCATTTCTTCGCTGGTTTTCACTTTTGTCGTCGCATGTTTTCTCAACGAGCTCCCCCTACAGCTCTGGGATGTATATTTCACAAAACTGTTGTAAAAAAACTCACTTGCAGCACCCTGCTCCCCGTTTCTACCGCTGCTGATGTGCATTTGTTGCCGGGCAACTTTTTTGTGTGGAGCAATGTCTACTGAGGTGGGTAATACATTATACACAGTATCATAGAACATTGCGTTTATGTGGAATTGCCGTAAAGCAGTTTGTGTTTCTCGCTCGTTCTCGCTTCTCACGATACTTCCTATTTCCAACTTAATGGGACGGTTAATGGGACCAAAGTTGCAAGGTTGGTTTTCCGCCTGGGGACGCTAGGGGGAGCGAGGAAAGTCACCATTAACACCGGAACAGGCCATTTAACCATCCAAATGATTTCTAAACGGGTTATTAAGTTGAAATAGTTGCCAAATTCCCCTTTAATCATCATTGCGCCTGATGACAACAGCAGGAAAGAGATAATTTAAAACAATATTACTGACTCAGCCTATTTCTTAAATAAATGCCCACTTAAGTTATGGAATCCAAGCACGTAGTCACAAACTTCAAAATCATTTTAAAGGGTTTCTTGAGCTGCAACCACCTTATTATTTTAATCTGTCAGTTATTTTTGCAGTTAATTATTGGGTATATAAAATATGAACAACATAAAATGGCTGTTACAGTTTACTACCCAAAGATACTCAGTTTCCAATGATATTTATTAAACAGAGAAAAGCAGCAAATCCTCAAAATTGGAGAAATTGTGAAAAGGTACTGTATGACATTTTTGCTTGAAATTTTTTTTTAAAAACGATACATAGATTATAAAAGTAGTTGCCAATTAGTTTGCAGTTCAATTCAACAATGAATGCATGAATCATTACTGCACTACTCAATAAAGACGGTCAAACACGGTCAAGGCTCCATAGTTTAATCTAAACTTACTAACAACCAGTCACTTCTTTTTAAACTTAGTTGCTCTAAATGTTAACCCACATCACAAAAAGATGCTTGTAATCCTTAAATATTCTACAATGGAAATATAGATTTTTGACTTAAGTTAATTTCAATTTATTGGCACATTTTTTAATCACATCATGGTCTTTCTGGAAAAAATAAAACTGTTTCCAAGGTCAAGAATGACCTTTCATGTTCAAATATAGACCTTTTGATTATTAGCAAATCAAATAAAAAATGTTTTAAGAGTACATTTCAGCGTCGGGAACCCTGACATTGTTTTGGACCAGTCCTCTCTTAGAGACTGAGGTCACTGCCAGTCACTACTAACATAATCAGTGAGACTGATTATCTGTGTGCTCCATCTTAATGATAGTGGTGGAAAAAGCAGTCTCAGACGTCATTGCGGAGACTCAGCTGCGCTCTCAGTTGGGATCATATCTAATGCACATGAATTGTTTAATATTTTAGATTACAAAACTTTGAGAATAATAGCAATGTCATAATTTATTTTGGGAAGTACTGGGCCGCGTTGGAACATTGAGAGGGAGATCCAGACGAGGTGGAGGGGGATTTGCCAGCAGCAGGCACACATGCATGCACAAGCGCACACGTATTTCTCTCTTTTTGTCAGTCTCTGTCACTCACTGTCTCTCACACATGTATAGTGCAGTCAGGTTTGCATTTATTTTCATGATGATCAATGTCCATAGATTGGCCATTTTTCTTACACTGACAAACCTTCCCTTTCACGCTCCCATGCACATTGTAGAATTAGGTTTTAGCTGTTTAAAGGAGCGTGGGTCCGCAGGTATTGGGAAAAACAAGCATGGCAAAGAAAATGGTAGTATTAAATTGACTGGAAACTAAATGGCGGAGAATTAAAGCTGTAGCATAGCAAACGTGTTTTGCCCACCAAACAAGTCAAAGAGGAAACAATCAGACTGACTCGTGCTAGTCAGAGCGAGCTTAATTTTTAAATTGTCATCACTGTCAGCCTGTAGGTTACTCCATGAATTGAGTGATGGCAATAACCTATTATTTGTTTTAGTTGTTTAGTTTTTTCAATATAGTAAGCACGCTGTCACTGGAATGAATGCATATGATACAAGAATGTTCACTTCACCATATCAGGTCTTTTTGTTTTGTCCTTTACTATATTTTGACAATGTACTGCTGTAGTTCCCACCAGGGGTAGTTATAATCCATTGGGTACATCTGCAGTTCCTAGAGTATCTCAGCTAATTTGCAATTATGATTTACTAAAAAACTGAAAAAGTAGACTTAAATAGGATTACAAATACGCGTGATGCTGACATTTAGTGTACTTATCCACAATAGCGAATGAATTAACAGCTATGATACAGTGCCTTGGTTTAGACACCATGAAAAACACATGGTGTAATTGACAATACCTAAAAACTAGTTCCCTTGTGTGCAGATGATCCAGTGTATGCCACTCCAAATAAAATATTTCCCTTTTAGCCCACCAGCTTTAAAATAAAAAAAGAACAAGAAGATGAGTGACTGGTGGTGTCTATGTCTAATGCATAAATGTATTAGATGCATATTGATGCCAACCTAGTCTATACATAAACATTATATACTGTGCATCAGATATTTATGTGAAATTGGCATTTCCTTTTTCCTAATGATTCCCATTATATGACATTTATACTCGCTCATATAATGAGTTGAGATAAAAATGAAAACACAAGTGTTAATTAATATGATGGAAGATTTTAATTTCCTCCGGATGGAAGCCATTCAAGCCATGACTGAGTCTGTCCTTTAAGATTAAGGGCTCTATTTTCATGAGGGTGAACGTTGGGTCATGGGGTAGTCGCACCATGCGCCATTGACTCATGAATATAGGCAGCCTTACTGCCAGGGGTTTAAGGCCTGTTTATTTGTCCTTGGGACTATTGTTATTCCACGACATAGGGGTAAATTTCCCCTCAAACCTAGACAGAACACACATGTATAAATACTTTCTCATGTACACACACTAGCTTGTGTTTTGACATGTAGGCTACAGTTTTACAGATGAAACATTGCAGCTAGCAGAGGGCCAATGCCTGGGCATTAGTATTCATACACACACACACACACACACACACACACACACACACACACACACACACACATCTGAATTACTAAAAACAGCTCTTCATATCATGGTATCACAGAAAGAAAATTAAGCCACAGCAGCAGCATTGTTCTGGAGACGTCTGAGGATAGCTCTTGTAACAGAGTGATAGCTCAGCTGTATGAAAACACTTCCTTCCGCTGGGAGTGAGCAAACGGTCGTCTTTCTAATCAGTCTGAGAGAGGAAAATGTGCGTGTGAGTGCGTGTGAATGTGTGAGTGTGTGTGTGCAGTAGACTACTTCTGCTCAATCTCAGGAATCACCTTGTCCACAGTGAGTGAATCTTGTTTTGGCAGAATGAGATAAGTTACAGGTTTGACTCCATGGAGAACCAGGCACCAAGTTAAGTTATGATCAGTGTGGAAGGCAGAGGATGGTTGCTTTCGCTGGCTTGTGTTAGTGTACTATATAAAAGATAATAAAACATGTTGCTTGTAAGACTGTCAGTGTGCCCTCTAAGGCTCTTACTGTCTAACTCTTGGGTCCACATTGTGTGCTACTCTCATGTCTATGACGTATCTGCTTCATCCTTGCATCAGAAAGAAATGCAGACTACCTACAAAACACTGCTGCTGCATTTTAACATTTTTCACACATGGCTTAATCATGAACTGTGAGTTCACCTCCAGCCTCTCTTTGACCCTGCAGTGTGATTCCATCCGTACCTTGTCTTGGCCTCCACTTACTCGTGGGCAGTGCTCCCGTGCTGCATCTGGTGCAGAATACCAAGCAGCAGCTATCTGACCTGTGAGCAGAGAAAAAAACAACAAAATTTTAAACAATTTGTTTTCAGTGTGATGAAAATCAAGAGTGCAGGATTTTAAAACAACCTCCCAACAAAAGCCATTACTTCTGTGCTTTTCAGAACCAGAGTGAGTACTTTCAATTTGCACTTTGAATATGGCAATTTCCTTTAAATTCAGCAGAACATAATGTAGAAATATGTCGGAGTGAGTGTTAGCTCTGTCTCCCATTAATTCAGATAATTAGCAACCATTAGCAGCTACATTAGCCACATTTTGCATTAAAGCAAACAGCATTATCTTGCTGATGATATAATGCAAGCATAATCATTAATTTACAGAAACACTTAGTAGCAGTTAGGTCCTCTTTTGTTGTTGTTCCCGAAGAACATTTATAAGCTGGATATAGTGGGTATACCCTACTCTGTTTTCTAGAAGAGTGAACCATAAATGCAGTCAGGAGATGTTTTGGTATAGCAGGCAGCCATGGTTTCAGCCTCATTCTAGCTACTTGTATTTTCAACTAGCCAACTAAGTTGTTCAGTGGTGCCAGCTCAAAGATGAAGCCAAAATAAATCTGTGACAGTACAGGCACAGAACAGTACGTATTCTGAAGTGAAAGAGGAACCACATTTGTTGAAGAGGGTACGTACTTTTGAGGAGTATATAATATGTACTGTACGTGGAGAATTAAATCCACTGCAGCTTTTAAGAGAAACAACAAATTATATTCATTGTTGTGAACCAAAGGTGGTTGTGTGTGGACCTGAGCACCGTCATTAGGCAGGCCCAGGCTCTGAAGCATTGGAGATAAGGGCTCTTAAAATTGTGAAAGCTAGTGAGTGCACTCTTAACAAGGAACACTGAGGCGCAATCTACTGTTCTCCTGTGTCTTTTGCTATCTTAGGCTACTCATTAAAATTAGAGGTGTAACCAAGAGCAGGGAAATGCCAGACTGACCAGGTAGTCATACAAATGCATCAAAATATAAACATGCAAAAGGAGATGAACGGCAAATTGACTGATTGTTTATGTAAGCATGCCACCTCCGAATTTAGACAGACAATTAGACAAGCAGAGAAAAAGATAATAATTGAAATTGCAGCAACAGAAATTACCAATGATTAAATTCATTATCACTTGTAAATTGACGTCTCATTTGCTGTGACTGACATGTCCATAGAAATGTCGAAATATTTTGTTGTAAAAGTTAAGGCACCACCATTCCCTTTATATCACCTCATGCTGATGTTTGCAGAGGTTCAGGAGAACTACATTCCCATGGAAAAAAAGGATTTCACTGGATACTGGAAGAAAATGTAGACAGGGATAGAGAGAAGAAGACAGAATGGCTTTGGTAGATATTATTCCAGTGGGACAGAGTGGGGGAAAGATCTTCTCTGTTTCCATGGCTGCCATGGAAACACTGTTGCCAGAGTGCAGCAAGAAATGTGGTGGTGAAATGGTGATGGCGGCAGGGTAGCCCCCACCCAGCTGTTAGATGTCACTGTTTTGTGTTGGTCACTGCATGTATTTTTGTCTAATGTCTTTGTTTATAACTTGACAGTGTGGCTTATTTAAGTTGGATAAAGGCATCTGAATTTTTATGTGCTTTTGTGTGTAATTGCATGGTTGTCCCTGTCTGTGTGTGTGTGTGTGTGTGTGTGTGTGTGTGTGTCTGTGTGTCTGTGTGTGGACTGAGGGGCCCTGCTGATGTTGTTGTCCTGATTCTCAGTTGGAGCGCAGGTGTGAGCCCGGAGCTAGAGGCCCTTCTGGGGCTCTAGACGGCTTGAAAGGTTAAAACACCCAGAGAGAGGCAACCTCAGACAGCTACAATATACAGTCAGTCAGTAAGGAAACAGCCCCGCAGGTGTAGCTTTAAACAATTTCTATTCTTTGACACTGTTTATGCTAATAGTCTCATGTGACAACATGGACAGGCTAATAATATGAACATTAATTTTGCGCTAGGGGGAATGTCAGGTAACCGAGAATTATGCACGGGACATTTGCAATGCTTGCATTTTTGGATAATACCGGGACACATTTGCATAATAAAAAAGAAAATTTGCTGGTGAAGCAGGACGTCAGTATCAGTTGGGGAAAATGGTTCTGCAAAATAGCAGCTACTTCTCTTAGCAATACTTTCAATCAGGTGCTACTTGTCTGGAATCTATTTACATTCATGCTGGATTCAGACTACACAGTATCAGCTTAATAATAGGCCTACCCGACAGACTTGGGTGTTGGGAATGAATATGGGCATTTTTGGGCCAATTAATTGTTTTATTCTGCGTCACTTTGTCCCGCCAAAAAGACTACCATGTTGTTGACCAAAAGAGGCATAAATGGCTCTACTACCCACAGCTGTTAATATGGCAAAGTGAATAAGGAATGTTATAGCTTACAATGTGTAGTCTTGCCATGTTTCTTGGACAAGTCACAGCAAGTATTTCTGTCTAAAAAAGCTAAATGTAAATGCACCCAAGAAGAATTTAAGATAGATTGAAATGTACTCGCTTAATCCACCTCCCAAGATGCATTCTAGTCTATGTTCAAAGCGTAAATGCATCTGGATCGGGATACAAGACACTTGAAATCACAAGTGTAAATGGGGTCTCAAACACTGATAGTGATCACTGGAAGATGTTACTTTAGAAAACATGAAAGCTAATCCTCCACAGAACAAACTGGAGCACGTATGACTCACGCCCTTGGTTATTGTATTGACTTATTGATTTTATGAACTTGTTGGTACATCTATGGAAAAGGAAGCGAGCGGGTTCACACACAGTGTAGAAAATGTAGCCTTGAGAATCAAAGTCGATGAGCGTGGAACAAAATGATTGTTATAGATGTAAATTTGGACGGTAGTTTGATTTTCCTAGTGCAAAGATCAGATAGGTTTGTTCCAGCAGTGTAGGGCGTACATCATGTAGCCATGTGTAGCCAAATTGCACTTTTTACCAACATTTGCATATTGCACTTGGCCATATTGCAATTTTGATAATATCGTGAATCATTTTGCAGCACTACTGTCGGCATGATTGACTTGTATGGGTTCACTTACAGGACAACCTTGTTTGATCAGTTTCCATCAGTGCTGCCCAGTTTCTTCCCTGTAGAGCTCCCATTTCATTGGTAATTTAGCCAACAATTGAGTGCCACCTGATTGTATTTACCTGCTGGTTATAAGAAAAAGAAAAAAAAAACCTTTTTATATTAGATTTTTCACTACACAACTGATTTCCTCAAATCAGTATATGAAACATAAACATCCACCTGTTATTAAAAAATACTGGTTCTGATTGAATAAAGAAATAATGTGTAAAACAAGTAGTAGTAGTGATGCTTGCATTAGCAGCTTATACTTGTAATCTTGTCCACATTTTATATTATTTATTTATTATTATATATTTCCTGTCCCAACTGCTTTCATCACAGTCTTCAAGAAAATTCTGTCTTGCCAATTCTGGTCTGAGGCAGTAAAGAGGCCCTGATGTTTGAACCATAGAAATACTATTAAAGTAACTGACTGGTAAGCAATGAAATTTCAGTTTTTTTGGCCTTCACCCTCCCAGAACCAGGCTTAATTTCATGCCCTATGAGAAGTGGATTATGGTGAATAACCTGTCAATAAACCTATCATTTATACACCATAATTATTCTGCCCTGCCTCATTATAGTAGGTGCTTAGCTTTGTAGCAAGCTCATCACACCTCCAAAGGTTTAAAACAGTGGATTGCCAGCAACTATGAAAAGAGTATATGATAAAAAAACAGTATTGATTATCTGGTTATCATGGCACCTGTCAGTGGGTGGGATATATTAGGCAGCAAGTGAACATTTTATCCTCAAAGTTGATGTGTTAGAAGCAGGAAAAATGGGCAGCGTGAGGATTTGAGTGACTTTGACAAGGGCCAAATTTTGAAGGACTGAGTCAAAGCATCTCCAAAACTGCAGCTCTTGTGGGGTGTTCCCGGTCTGCTGTGGTAAGTACCTATCAAAAGTGGTCCAAAGAAGGAAAAGCAGTGAACCAGAGACAGGGTCAAGGTCGGCCAATATTCAACTTACAAAAGTAGCAGTAGTACCCATACACTGAGAATGGACTTTACAGTGAAGTAGGAAACACCTGTTGTCTAGCAGGAAAACTTCAGAAATGAACACAATTTGCATATTGATAGAGTCTTTCATTTTTAATGAGTTAGAAGGAGTAGATGCCTTTTTAAGGATTTTAATGTGGAAATTGAACTCTTTTTTTTGCAGAAAATAACATCTCAGACCCACATTATTGTTCCAGGCAGACTATTTGTATATGTCATAATACAGTTCTAGAGGGGCAGACATTTATCATATCTGGGCCAATCATTGGTGATTAATGTTTATATGGTTATGCATCTTTTCCTCCAATAATAAGCAATTTCTCTATGGAGAATGTGGGACTCCTGCAGAGTAAAGAGGCCTCTTGTCAGAGTAATTGCTGTTTTTTGCTGTCATAAACACACATAATAAAATGATAATTAATGCACACACATTCTGGCATGCAGTCAGACACTCACACACAGAAACTTATATTCATCACATTCTAGAAAAGCTATTGCTGATGTTTTTTGCCGCAGTGGGTTGCAAAACATCAGCCGTGACTGACAGAAATTCAACAATGACACATCAAGTTATTTCTTCTTGTTGCCAGAACTGAAAAAAGAAGACACTCATATCTGTATAGTCACTTTAGTGTAGACGCTAGGGTTAAGGTATTATCTTGAGATATTACATGGCTAAATCTGTCTGACAATGCGCGACATATGGTTTTACATTGTTCTCAGGATATTTGACTCACAAATCAATAATTTGACAGATTTAAATGTGGTGTTTTTAGTCGTCCGCAGAACCAGCTATGTAGAGAAATGTGTCACCTGATACAACCTGGACCGGGGCCTAAAAATAACCTACTTGCTGATGAATAGCTAACACACTTCATTTCCTCCATTTGATTTTCTACAGCCGGGCACACTGAAATTTATCAGGTTATTCAAACTGATTTCCTCTGTGGCAAATAGTTTCTGGTTCATTGTCTATAATGATGAGGACAACAAACAATTAAAATTGATCTTGCTAACCGATGAGAAAGCAATTTATGCTGAAAAGGTAATTCTTTATGCTGTAGAGAGTGGATAGTTAAGACGTTACCCTTGTTCCCCCTACATAGAAGCAGTTGTCCTTACCATTGACGTCACCAGCTCGGGTAGCAGTACTTATATCATTTCACCATGAAATGAAACCTGCGTAGAGAAGAAGAACTGAATTCCCTTTTAATGAAAACTGTTTTGAACAAAAGACTGGAGCCTGTTATAAACTGATTGGGATGATTAAAAGCTTTTAAAAAGAACAATGAGGTAACAAAGTTTGCTCTGTTTTTCTTTGATATAACATTTTATTTGACTTTTCTCGTCTACCATTTATTACCTCCCACTCAAATAGAAATGCCACTTTTCTTCTTACCTTCGGTCAGTGCTGTATGTCAGTACGACTACTTATGTTCATTAACTATGACACATACGATTGGCTTCCTCTTATCCCGTCGTGCTATAAATTATAACAATCACTGCTGTAAAGGACTGCTCAGATGTCACCTCTTTTTCCTTTATATATTTGTCTGCAAGTGAGTTTAACCAAAACTAAATGCTGTTTATACAGGGCGATTAAGCAAATACTTATAAAATACATATTTTCTGTCATTTTCTGTCAGCCATCTGCTTTGTTTAAACTTATAATTTAAACTTAAAGAGTGAACTTCAAGTGACAACACCTTTTTAAAAAAAGCTTTAGGTAATAGAAAATGCAAATGATCTTTGTTGTGACAATGTCACCCATCATGAGTGACTGCTCACAATCCATCTAGAGAAACTCATCTTTGAAATAGTAGATAAGAGTATGATGAAGTCCACGCGAACCTGCAATCACTGAGCTAACATTAAATGGACCGCTCTCCTTTCAGCATAATGGAATACATATTTAAACCGACCAAAGTCCAGTCTTCTAAATGTGTGTGTGTTTATGATGAACTTCCAAACAAGATCAGCTAGAATTGATGAATAAACGTTGGCAGTGAGGTTTGTTAATGTTACAGAGATTAGAGTGGAAAATTGTGTTTTTATCTTCTCACTCAGCTAAAAGCACCCTTTTAGGAATACGCCTGTTCAATCAGCCTCTGACAGGAAGTTTCCAAGAGAGTATCCTGTCTGTGCTCACTGTTAGATTTATGTATTTAAATATTATGACTCCCACATGCACGTCTAGGTATTTTTTTATCATTTTTAATGGTGGACATTGTTGGACACGGAGTAGATTTTTATATCACCACTGCTGAAATAGACACACCTAATATAACAGCAAGTACTGTACATCCGTTATTCTCTATTACAAAAGATGGGTAATCCTGTGTTCTCTATATTAGATAGCATGGGGGAGCATGGTGGGTGGATGGATGGTGGTTCGGCTTAATATTTTTCAAGCACCTGCTGCTCCAAGTCAATGGACTCCTGTCTCCCACATGGGGCGAGCATTGGCAGAGCTGGCAGCTGGAGCCTGCATCTGATGAAGCCAGCTTCATTCACTGAGTGGTAAAAGCTGTCATAAGAGCACATGCTACCTTACTACAGACATGCAATGCTCCAGTTAACAAGAAATCATGTAAATCGCTTGTTGCTCTTTGGTGCATCAATTTTAGAAACTTGTTCCACCTTCTAACTATTGCCAAACATGTGCTCGGTGTGTTTTTCCTACGCTGTCTTATGTTCCTTTAAGCATCAGTAATAATAATTAGATCCATAATTATGGAGAGAATTCCTCTAATGTTTTCTTTTTTCTTCAGGCTCTGTGACACTGTCTGGTGTAAATGACCTGTCCTGCTTTCTCACGCTCTAAAGAGCTCATCCAGATGTAATCAGACTTGGCTGATGTTATTAATGACTTAGGGGGGAAGGAGATTACACTCTTCCACCTCGCAGACCTGACAGCATCGCTCTCTAAACGCTTTCCAAAACAAGACATGTAGGAAGCGTAGAAGGAGTTAGAGTTCACATAACTATGTGATTTTAAGTTTGTATGTGTCTCAGACTCATTTTTCCAAGACATTAGAAGGAAGGAAGGAAGGAAGGAAGGAAGGAAGGAAAGAAGGAAGGAGGGGGGTTAAGTTACAAGAGCAGGCAAGTCACAGGTTTGACAGCGGGAAAAGTTTCTAGAGTGATGGTGAAAGCCAATTCTAATGCCCTCAAACCCAAACATTACAACAGTACTCCAGAGTGACAGTTCTTATGGTGGGTGCTCTCACTAATTAGTTTGGAGATGTCACTCCCTCTCTCAGAGCTGTATAACCCCAGGTTAATCATCTACAAGTGCTGAAATTATCAGTCACAGTCGAGCATGTCCTAATAACGAACATAGCACCAAAGACACATGTTGATTCATATTTCCAAGATTTTCTAACACATTGTCTTTGCCGTGTGACAGTGTTTTGATTACAGGCATGGCGACATTGAAAAAATGGGAGAGGAGGACGGACAGAAATCACAACTAAATACTGCTGTGAATAATATACAGTATTGTGGCAAATTAAATATCATCATCTGTCATCTTAGATAGATAGATAGATAGATAGATAGATAGATAGATAGATAGATAGATAGATAGATAGATAGATAGATAGATAGATAGATAGATAGATATTCCTTTATTTGTCCCACAATGGGGAAATTCCAATGTAACAGCAGCAAAGTGGATAGAGAGAAAACAGTATAAATAAACTGTAAGAGTAGGGAAATAATAAAAACACTATGTACAACAGAAAAAAACAGTAAGAATCCACAACAACGGATAACACAAATAACACAAAAATAGTAGCAGCAGCAGTTGCACATGGGCAATAGATTGCACAATTATTATAGCAGCAGTAGACAGATAATAAAGGCAGATTTCACTACTAGAGAGATGAATGTGGATAAACAGAGGGAGCTTATTTTCTATCTAATAATGTATACACAGTTACGTAGATTGATCAGTGCATTCTAATACCATGTTACTAACAAATGTATTTTCTGTCATTAATGTACAAGTTTCCTTGCACACTTCACTGCTTGAGACTCTGGCCTAATCTTTATTTAAGTACCACTTTCATGTAGCCCTGTGGTGCTTTTGAAAAGGAATGTGAATTTTCTGCAGTGCAAATGGCAGATGCTTCATACTTCAGCTGAATCATCGTGGGCCAGACGTAGACTGTTTTGAGTCATCTTAAAACCCTATTAAAACGTATGGCACTCATTAGAGAAATCAAGATTACGGTCACAGTAACAAACAAAGTTATGATGTTTCCAAACCCAACGCTCTCTGCATGTAAGTTGTCATGACCGGAGTGCAGAGAAGAAATCTCATTCTATATTTCTGTAATTTAATGAGCAAAAATTAGATTACAAGAACAAACACACATGGAACATTTGCATAATGCCCTGGGCTGAAATTCAGTTAGAATGAATTATGACTGAGTCAAATGAATGAGTGACTCCTTCCCGAGCGTACATGTCTCATCCTGCATTCTATCTTTGTTGCCGACATCCATATGTATGTTATTTCTCACCGTTTTCCTCGGGCTTAAACACAGATTCTCTCTTTTGGGGCCTGGCATGCCAAGGGAGCCAGTTAAATTGTCCAGTTTTCGTAGTATTCACAATCAATGCCATTGATTTATTTTTGCAAACAATTGGGAGAAATTGAGGGGTGTGGGATTACAATCACTGCATCAAGGAAAAGGAAGCAAAGGAGGAGCTCGAGCAAATGATAACATGCTCGGCTGTGGGCGGCATGGCTATGAATAGCCATCCTTTATTCTGAGTTAGGATTACATTCAATTTAGAGGAGCTTTCAGGGGCAAAGAGAAAGTAGGTGTTTAACAGTAGTCAGCGGGGTGTACATTGAGGTTAGCATGATTTGAATTTAGGAGTACAATTTAGAATACAAATTTATGTCAATTAACACACTTCACATGCACATATAAAAAACAGCCATTGTGACATTGGAAGGAACTATCAAAACACCTGCACCCAGTAATTTCTATGTAAGCCCACACATTGGCGGATTGTGGGTTTGTGCACATCAAGAGGCCACTTTCATAGTGTCGACAAGAGCCATTTTTTCAAAACAGGATCAGCACACCCTGGCTACTGAATCTTAACTACTAGCTCTATCTGAATCTGTGTGCTACAAGCGCCAACTGGCGAGCATCAAATAGGCCTATGTTGACACGTAACACCCCCCCATTTGTGTTGTTTTCTTGCATGCATTGCTTTTCTACTGCAGAACTAAAACATGTACGGCTGAAATTTGACAAATGTTAATGATCATGTTCACAGACTAAAGCTGTTGCCAAAAGAATCACTAAACATACCCAATGCATGTACTGCATATGGTGTGCATTATATGAAGTGGGCAAGAACAGCTGTTACAATATGATGCAACAACAATACAAGGTAACCTCGAGCAACTGGCCTCCAGGTAGTATTTGTTGTCAGGCCTCTGTTGTATTGCATTAAATTACACAGATATTCCAGTTTTTTCTGCCAACCCCCTGTATATACAGTATACACTTGTGGGTTTCATGTTGCATGCGTAATAGTCCATCATTGCATGACCAATGTTTATCCCACCTTAACAACACTCTGGCCAATTCCTCAAAACCCTTCACAGACAAAACCCTAACATCTGTCCATGGTTGCCTAGGGTGTTATGTGTATCCAGAAAGCTGTGGCGCTAATGCTCGGCAGCCCATGAGCATTAAGACATTCATCTGCGCCCTCACTACAGGATAACTAGCTCCCTGAGTCTCACCGCAATTTAGTCAAGCCTCAGAATAATACGCTTACCTACTGTGGTGTGCTGCAGGCTCCCTACATATCTTATTTCCCAGTGCCCCATACTCCCACTTTCTAACAAAACACTCCATCGCACACTGCTCATAGAGGGCAATGACGTTTAACCTCCCACTCTTGTTGCTCCCGGGTCAAATTAGAAGGCTACTCTAATAATTTCTCACTAGACGTATCACCATATACCAGGTTTGTTGGGTTTACAGTCTACCTTGAAGTAATTTGTCCACGTCACCCATGTAGAAATAATCTTTTTGATTAGATAAGACATAACTTGATCCAGATATGATAGGATTTTTAAAAATAAAGCCTTTGGAAAGCTTGCAATGAGGAGGAGATATATAATATTGTGGAACATGTGTGTTTGGACCAATGTTATAATCCAATTTTTTCAATTTTATTTAGTGTGTCAGATGATTGCTTAATTATTTATACATGCATATGTGCATGTTTAAATGTACGTGCACACAGCAGCATGTTTGTTTATTATTTAAGAAGACATACGTGTGTGTGTGTCTGTGTGTATCTGATATCTGTGTGTGCTTGTACAGGATGTCTGTATAACTGTGTATCCGCACATCTGTGTCTGTATACATTTTTGTGTCAAGCTGTGTGTTTTGGGGTCCGTGCTCCAAGAAAGTGTCTCTAACTAAGAGCTGTCAGGCTGTGTAATGAGGGCATTTCTCCTGTGGTTTGGTCCTATTTTAAAGTGCTGCCAAACTCTTGGTCTGCAAAGCAAGATTTGTAGTATCTGTAGGAGTGAGTTGACTCACTTGTGAGTGTATATGTACAGTACATAAATAAGATGTTTGTGTGTTAGCACAGGTGTACATTTTGTGTCTGTTCTTGGAGCCATATTTAGTAGTATTTGCCAGGTTATCACAGGCAACATTTCAAATCTAACTCTAGATTAGCTAGATTAGATTATCCTTACCAAAAGCCATTCTAAAAAACAAATATTCCCTTGACAACTTCCCCGAATGCTGTGCAAAAATATCCTCACTCTTATAAAGTAACTTATGTACTTAGAAGGATAGAAACAAAAGTTGGTGTGCTGTGTGAGTGAATGAGTGGGAATCACATTTATTAAATGTAGATTATCAGATATACACTATTAAGGAATGCCAGTTAAACTGCAGTTGTCCTCCCGAAGTGACACACTGCTTACCCATCAGCTGCAGAAGTGCTGTTCTGTAGCTAAGCCTATACTGTCACTTGTGGACAGTGAGTGAAAATAATTTTCCTATAATCAATAAACACCACATTGTACCACACAATCATACCAAATCTTCAAAACTCTGTGAACAAGTGCCACTGAGAGGATGAGGTAGAAGGAAATTCTCTAGCAACAGACATACACATTTTGAAAAAATGTAAAGTAGACTAACTCTTATCTGATGAATTATTTTCTAATATTACTACATGTCCCTGTGGCCACAGGGCTCCCTGGGGATCTCCAGATTTGTTTTGGGGTCAGACTGTGGATTCTCTCTATCGTCTTTCTCATTACTCCTCACGGTCCACTGTACAGCTGCACAAATGAAACACTTGAGACGAGTTAATAGCCTTTCTTGCAGAAGATAATGATACTGAAAATTGTGAGAAGTTATTTTGAAAAAAGAATTACCATAAACTGCTGTTATCAAAATGGAGAACTGAATTCTGGAAGTCACTATACAATGTTGCTCAGCTGGATGTAATATAGGGCTCTGACATGTTTTGTTAGAAAGTTTCTGCCCCAACAGCCCAATCTCTTCTATGAAATGGGGTTGAATGGGGGAATATAATGACATTCAGGTGTGGGTTAGTGGTCTATTGCTCTGATGAAAACCCACATGGCCTGGTTCCAACAGAGTCTGCTCTTCACATCTGTGGAGGTGAAACATATTCTGATCAAAAGTGACTACAGAGGACCCCAGAGAAAGAGCTGTTGAGGCTAAGAAAAAAAAAAAATGGAAAGAAAAGGAATTTTGAAAGACCCACCCCATCATCCATCAACTGCCAGGCATAAAAATGCAAAAAAAGGATTCAGCATGAGTTTCTGCTGTTGAAGGGATATTCTGCAAAGATTGCTGCAATCGTATATTTAAACGAAAAAAATAAACAAAAAACTGTGCATACCAACACTTTAACCTCCATCTACACCATGTGTGTAAAGTATTGTGGTTTGGAGTTGGTGCCTTGGGGCCAGCGCAGATTGCAATCATTGTGGGAACAATTAATTCCAAATTGTTCCAGGAAATTGTACAGAATAATATCAGGCTTGCTGTTTCTGCTTTGAAACTTGACATAACTTTCGTCCCACAGTTTGATAATTGCCCTTAACAAAAAGACCAATCAGTGACTCAAGGGCTTGAACTGATAAAAAAAGAAAGAAAGAAAAAGGACATTGGCATAGTCAAGTCAGATTCCTGACTTTAAACCAATTAAAATGCTTTAGACTGACTTGAAGCAAGCCAACCATGCAGGGTATTCAAAAATACCAATTAACTCCAGCTGCTGAGTAAAGACTAATTGTCCAGAATACCTCCTATTTGCTCTGCAGGCTTTATCAGCAGCAAGAGAAAACATTTGAATGACAGTTATTGCCACTGCAGGAGCAACTAAACCTAAAGGTTCACTGATTTCTCTAATCTACTCTCTAAACAGTGATTTCACTAGTTTTTTTTTTCTGTTTAAATCCACTCACACATGATACATCTATGATTCTTCTCACGTGTCAAGTTTATTATCAAATGCTTTAAAGTGCATATTGAATTCACTGTATTCATATTGTGCATGCATAAAGCATAAAGCTGTTGTAGGGTATGTCTTATGCGTAGATATGTTTTATTATTCCGATTCCCGGAGGGTAAAAACTGTCTTTCATGACATTGCTTATGTGTATTCTTCTTTCCAGCTCTAACAAATGTGAAGCTGTGGGCCATTGACCGGCAATGTTTTCAGACGATCATGATGAGGACGGGTCTCATCAAGCACACAGAGTATATGGAGTTTCTGAAAAGGTGAGGATGCAGGTTAAATTGTCCCACAATGGCTGACAAATGGCCTGAATAGGGCTTTGATCTGAAATGCAATGAATGAATTAACTAAATGAATCAGGCGAAAATGTGTGAGCTGTTTCTCAGAAGATTCTTTACGCCTCATTTTAAATTATATATCCCAGCATTCATTTCTGGTGCGTCACTGAAGGTGTCAGTCATCCTACTGTAAGAGCACCTTGTACCTATATGATGTCCTTAATGTCCCTATTTGTATCAGAGAGCCCCACACCTTAACCACTTCTCTATAGAGGAGCCTATTATCACTTAAAAGGCCTGCATGGAGTATAGGATAAAAGACTCATCAAAAGACAGAGGGGGAGCAGTGTGCGGTGATCAAGATGCATGAGATGCAATTACAGTATAAATCTCTGTCAGACCCTATCTTTGTTCGACTTTCCTGTTTTTCTGCCACCCACTTTGGTCTTTATCAAGCCAATTATGAAAATTATACATCTTCCCTATATTACATGTGCCTCAGGTTTCACATGGCTTTGTTTCAGGGCTGATACTGACACTAGAAGTCTCTCATATGTCTTTGCACGTCCTCTCACACATGCACCCTACTGTATTTATGTGTCTGCAGTTGACACATCATAAAAGCATGGACTCGGCCTAAGATCATTTCTACTGAACGAAACCTCATATCGTCACTGCGATCAGGATCAGACTATGACTATATTTGATCTGTTTCAAGGCAGGCGGCAGAATAAAGCACATAAGAAACCAGCTTTTCAGACATTTTCAACAAATCCTCATACCTAAACTACAAAATAGACAGAATGTCAATATCTTCCTATTTCACTGTTCCAACATTGACTCCTCTGCAGGTTCACTGATGTGCAACCTTTAAGTTGAAGGTACTGTTGTTATGTTTGGGAAATTAAACAACGATAGGGCAAGGTCACGCACATGGTTAAAATACATCAATGTTGACTGCTTCAGAGAAGACAGGACACAATCCCCAATGTCAAAGTCCCACCCAGACATTGACTTTCACCTCTTCCCTTAGACCTAAGGGACGTTTAATCAATCAGAACTAGTTTGTACAACATGTTTACCAGCCAACCCCCAATCTGAAGTCATAAAGGTGTAAAGGGAGGGGGGAGTATACTGGCTCCTTAAGACCTTTACATCTTACTTAAGCCTTAGCTACTCAGATACGCAATATATGCCAGGTTAGGGAAACATTTGTTCTTTTAAGCGTTTGACCTTACTGACATTTCATGTAATTTTTCTGCTGAGGACAGTCTCTCTGGATAGTATAGCAGTCTGACATTTGCAAGTCATGTTAAAGCAACTTCAGCCATTGCTTTATCTACAGTACCCTTCCACCATGAAAGATGGGTTTAAGACAGAGTGGACCAAAAACATATTTACAGATAAAAACAACTTTTAACCTTACTTGTCTGAAGCTATTTTAGTGATGGCTTTCGCTAAAAAAAGACACAAAACACTGAAAACATCTCTTTACTGAGTGTACAAGCATGTACTGTAGGCAGCTTTTGCCTTTCAGCGGCTCTTGCTTAACAGTCCAACAGATAAGTAAATATTTAACAGACTTACGTATTGCTTGGTTTGGGCTCACTCTGTGTGTTTGGTTTATAAAGAGGTATCTAGGGAGGAAATCAGAGATTTATAGCAACATTTGTTAATTCACAATATGTAGACAAATGACATTGTTGATTGCAGATCTAATAAAAGAGCTGTAGTTTGAGCGTAAGAACAAACACATGCTGGTCCATGTGAGTCTTCTACCCACTCTTTAACTGCTGTGAAATTGTATATTTGCTCTCACAAGTTGTGGAGGAGGAATACAGATGAAAAACTGACTGAGAAATCCCACGCTGTATTACATACGGGGAGTGAGTGTGCTTGTAAATAGTTTTTTTATTGCCTCTTTCCAGAATTTATTCTAAATCAGAGTAGCAGCAAGGGTAGCGTTGATGAACTAGCAAACATCAACTAGGTGTGCAAAATGCATATTGCTGTGAACTGATATTGGATAATGGTGGCTTTTCCTTAGTTTCTGCCCCCTTCCACTTTAAATAAAACTCTAGCTCTAAGCCATCGAATAGAAAAAGTGCTTGTGCCTGTATTGCTAGGTTTTTGCAAGATCACTAGAGAAATTCTCAATCACACAGTGTCATAAGTGAAATGACGTTAATGTTTAAAATGATTTTTTTTAAAAATACTACATTAGTGAAACCGCACTTCCCCATTGGCCTTGTATAATTAATTAATTTTATGTAGCACAATTAAGCTGTTGGAAATCGGAAATTTACTACAACAGCTTCACGGCTCGAGGGATTGAAACTCCATATGTTTCATATAGAGTAGGGTCATCCATTCACTGCCATGCTGATTAGTGCCTCAGCCAAGGAAGCAACAACACAAGGATCAGCACAGTGGCTGGGGCTTGGATTGGGGGCCGGGACAAGATGGTTCTGATTACTGTAATAAAGCATGGAAAATGAGGGGGGGAGTAGGAGATGGAGAAACAGAAAGAGAGATGATATGGGGAGATAAGCCCTTTGTTCACCAACACGGGTTTGTTTCTCCCCTCCTTGATAAACATTGGACCAGTTTTATTTAGTAGGCATGATAACAGGCAGATAGTGTTCATTGAGGCTGCTGGGAAGCAAACGGAACAAACATTAGAGCCTCATACTGGTGTATTCAACATGAGGATCAGATCCCATACTGTGCAACTAGACACGTATACATGCTGAAACATGTATATATACATATTGTGATACAGTATAAAGGCTATCTCCCATAGCTTAATATTGATTTTTATGCGCCCTATATTTATGTTGTTCACGTCAGATCACAGGTCTGCTTTGACTATTTCAAAGCCAATACATATACCAAGCTGCCAGCGACATTGCTTTTTATCTGTCAACCATAGAGATGTAGTCAGTATTATATTTAATATGTATGAATCTATTTTTCTATCTAAAAGCTTTTCTATCACCTGCAGCGTTCCAACATTCCACGACCTGCAGGAAGATATCCTGAGCAAGCTTGCCGATGTCCTTGAGGAGGTAAGTGTCTTGTTCTACACCACAAAGCCTACTCCACAAATATGAATACATTTCCACACATTCTGTCTTGTATTGTAGTGAGAGGAGGGAGCCAGGAGGGGAATGAAGGCATATTCTGGAAAATTAATAAAGATAATGGAGATTCTTCTTGGAGGCGGGGAATGGAAAAAGGTGTGGGCAGTTAAGATTTTAGAGCAGTTGTTGCTCTTGAGTTGGTGCTCAGTGTGGTGATAAACTAAATCGCCCACCAACTAACTGACAGTTAATTTCATAAACCTGTTCAGGAATTCAGTATAGGCCAATTACTGCCAAACGCTATGACATCCATTTTGATTTAAATGTCCGCATAGTACTCTACTGTCAGCACTTTCTCTCCTTAGAAAATAAGTTTTTATTTTTTGTGTTTTTCCACCATTTTTCTTTGTGGCATCCGTAGTTTTCCATTCATGTCCACAGGTATGGAAATCATTTGAATCTTAATATTTGGTTGAGTTGTGTAATCCATCAAAGCAAACGAGTTCCATTATGGTGACGTGGTATTGCAGTTTAAGTGCAGATTGATTTGAAAAGTCTGCACTGCATTACCTCATAACAGTAATGTAACACAAATTAATGCAGACACAATGTTTACTGTGATGGATTACAAAACTCAGGCTTCTGTTTCTAGTGTCTGTGTAAAGAAATGGAAATGATGGCCGCCTGCAAGCCAGAAAAATAAAATCAAAAACCCTACAGCAAGTAGACAGCAGTTGTGATCTGCAATTTGTGACTGAAACATGAAAAATTATTGGTATGTGCTTTTTACTGCAGTTTTGCCGAATGTACTCTTCAGGCTGATACCACTGTGTATTTTGATCTGTGCCTCAATGTTAGATTTTGGACCCATCTGCGCACAACTTCGTTTGATGTTTTCTCCAGCATAATTTAGTTATGCAAACACATTCTCATTTACACTTTTGATGTGTGTTGCAAACATTGAGGCTTTCAATATGTTCAGTATGTTTTGCATTCAAAATATGGCCTTTGCCTACATTTGTAGGTTGTTCAATGTCTCGCTACCTCAGGCAGGACACACTATCTGTCCATCATGGCTGGATAGCTAGCTTGTCTTGTTGTTAAACATACTGTTAAATTATAGCACTATTTACCGTCTGCCATATGCAGTGTTATTGACTTTATATTTTGCTAGCATAACATTAGCTCTCTGGCTTGTGCCAAAGCACTTTATGAGCAGAGGGAACTAGAAACATCAACTTTTGCCAAGTCGCATCTATGGTTCGTCCTATTTACTGGAGTAGTGAACATTGTTTCCATTTTTTTTTTCTTTGGCAAGTTACCATGGTATAAGCAGGAAGAATTAACGGACTTTGCGGAGCGTGTCGTACGATTCTGGCCTCCATGTCGTCCATTAATTCCTGATAATGCACACCTCGTTGGGCATTATATTATTATTATATATTATAATGTTATAAAGAGTTCCGTCTAGACCTGCTCTATTTGAAAAGTGTCCTGAGATAACTTCTGTTATGAATTGGCGCTATACAAATAAAATTGAATTGAATTGAATTTAATTGAATTGAATTGAATTATCCATTACATGATACTCTATTCACTATTGAGTAAACTAGCCTAACTGATTAGTTTTTTAATAACTAAGTTTGAGATAAGTGAAGTCATTTCAGACTTTATAGAACTGGGGGAATCAATGGATCACATTATAATTCATGTGAAACATTATACTTCAAGGTCAAATCAATTTGCACAAACTTAGAAACAAAGGCCATCAGACTGATGTGTGTTCCAATATATAGAAATAATGACCCTAGGTGATATTATAAATAGTTAACCGGGTACAGAAACTTGATAAACATAGACATGTTACATAGGCTACTTGTCATTGTCCAATGCCATAGTGTGTTATTTGTACATGGTCAACAACAAGTACATTATTGGTGGTATGGAATACACCACGGAAAAACTGCAACAAACATCACAGTATGGAACTTTTCTGCAAGTGGGTTAAGATAAAATTGATGATAATGCAAAGAGCTAACAGTTAACAGGGTCAGCAGGGTAACAATGTAACTCAAGAGAAGCAGTTAAGCAGTTAAGAGCCGGCTGGGATGTTGAAAGGCGGGAGAACCAAGAGAAGGAAATCTATGCTTACACATAACAACCTTTGTGGTGAAGGACAACTTCAAGGAAAAGAAAGAGGTCATAGGACAGTACATTGGCAGAAGCAGGTATAGTATCAGCGGCTACATTGGAAAGTGTAAGCTGGGGGAAATGTAGCTAGAGGGAGGACCTGCATGTCCTGTAAACTCAGGTAAAACTAATCTAAAATATTTTGTCCGCATGCCTGTGTGTTGATGTATATCATGTATGTGTATGCTTATACGGACCCACAGTCTTAACAAAGTCATGTCTAGGCAGATTATTATTAATTTATTATTATATCCCAAAATCACAAATCAAGATGGGCACTATTTTGCCAAAGTTAGATGATTTTCATGCCATTCTAGACATGCCTATAAATGTACTCTGATTATGCAATGTGTGTGTTTGCTGAGGGAGAAATTAGGGAATTTGATTGAATTTGCATTTACCTGCATTAATAGAGAAAACAAGTGGCAAACTTGAAAGTAGCATTAAAATAATTAAAACCTCTGAACATTTGCTTGAATTTATTTCTTTTGCTCTCACCCCATAAACAACCAATCAGTGATATCTGCTATTTTGACGTCCTTTGTTTAAAAAAAATAAGTTTTCTATGTGTTCGCCGAGGTTCTATAGGTTGATGATGCTGGGTCAAATAATGGATTAAATCCATCAGTGTCCTGTTCCTTGTCCTCTACTATAATTAATCATTTAAGTCTGAGATTGATTTTTGATTTTTGATAGATTGATTGATAGATCTAGCTTGTTTTTTTTTCTCCTTCTGTTTTCCTCTCCTTGAAGACATGCTTAAGAGAAAAAAAAGAGACTAAAAAAAGAGACTAAATTATATAAATAGACAGACCTGAACTTAACTTCGTAACTGCAACCTACTATTAACAAGAAGCTCTGCTTTGGAGTGACACACAGCAGACATGAATCACACACAGTGCTGCAGTGTGAGGAAAGATCTGCTCATCATCTAACCGGAAATATCGAGCGCAGTCTTCAGTCAAAACTGTGGTCTGAAGTGAAGTGTGTTGTTTATTTTGCTGGAGGAAAATTAAAATCTCTCCTGAGTTTTTATTATAAAAAAACATGAACCAATGTGTGTTAACATGCGCTGCTTATCAGGGTTTTTTTAGTGACTACTTTTTTACTGTTTTTTTCATTATTTAGTTATGTCACATCTTATATATCACTATAACTGAATCTGTCCTTGGAACAAGTGCATTCTTTAGCCGACACTGAAAGCTATTTTAGGCGTATTTAAGGTCGTGGTTGTGTGTGTGATACTGTTTTTCTATCTATCTGCGTTAGCCTTGTGTTAGACTGCCGACAAGTCTGGATCATAGCCTGTATGCTGGGATAGGCTCCAGCACACACAACCCTAAACAGGATTACTGGGTATAGAAAATGAATTGATGGATGGATATCCTGTATTAATTCTACTCTTGGAAAAGAGCTGTGATTTGCCTTTAGATTTGATGCAGGGGCATTCATTTATTCACTCATTCTCTTAACCTGCTTATTCATATTCAAGGTCACAGGACATATCTAGGCATGTAGTGGGTGGAAGGCAGAGAAACACACTGGAGAGCTTGCCAGTGCGGTATTAACAAGAAAAAACATCTAGTTGGGATTTATCACACTGCACTCAATCCAGCATTAGTTCCTCTGAAGAGTTTCTTTCTGTCTCTGGTGAGAATGTCTCAATCCCAATGTGATAAAGGAGACAAAAGAATCCTAACGTCCCTGAATAACACTTCTCTGGTCTTCTCTTCTCTTCTGACAGACACATTATGAAGATGGAGAGTACATCATTAGACAGGGGGCCAGAGGAGACACCTTCTTCATCATCAGTAAAGGAAAGGTGAGAACAGTGCCAGTACCACCAAAATAATCATCACAACATCATGGCACAGGGAGTCATGGAACACACGCGTGGCAGAAGGCACGTCTTTGAAGCAAAGTGGTAGTATTTTTGGGTGGAAGTTGGCTGTCATCGGTCATCTCGAGATAGGGGAGAGGAGAGACAGAAGCGCAGCCTCTTTCATCATCTCTTGCAAGCAGCATTGGGAGCGCTGAGGAAGGAGAATGGAGTCACTTTCATTTCACCTTTCTGCCATCGACACTGGCTTTCACGCTGTGCACAGATGACACGCCGTCTCGTCCAATATCAACACTGTCAGAGGGCTTTCATGTGCTTGTAACTGTTAGCATGTTTTTATGCGTAGATACAAGCTGCTCTTCCTCCTTACTTTCTCCCTGCCCGCCCTCCTCATCTTTATCCTTTTCCTGTTCCTCCTTCCACACTACCTTCTGGTCCGTCTTACACTTGTTCCTTCTTCTATGAGCTGCACTTGCTTGTGTTTCTCCTCCACCCTCCACCGTCTCTTTTCCTCATCGTCGTTACGTACATTTGTTTACGAGACAGTTCTCAGTGTTAACAGTCTCCTAAACCCTGCCGCAAAAGGTTAGATTTAATCATGGCTTCTTAAAGAGCTGGTAACCTAAAATTCCCCCTAAATTCCCAGTGAGTGAGACAAATTCATAGCACCTCTCAGGCCCAGGATGTACAGCAGGTGTCATTGTAAAGGACAATGACAGATTATGTTCCCTGTCTTTTTTTTTTACTCTCCTTTGACCCCAAACAGATGCAACCCGCCACACAAGGTCAGCACAACTGTAACACAAACATATGCGCCCATGGACAAAGACATCAACACACACACACACACACACACACACACACACACACACTCCTGACCTTATCATTGCTTTCTACTTGGCTGTTTCCACATCTCTCACTTTGTCCCTATCTAGACCACAGGCGGTGCACTTTGTCTAGAGGACATTCCAACAGATTTGGGCATCTCACCACACACAATCTGCCCTTTGGTATACACTTTTTGGCTTCTCTGAGCCTCTCCACTTCCACTTTTTGCTTTTTTCTGCTCCCACACGATCATATTAGATCACGAATAATTACGCTGTCACTCAGGTGTAGATAGAATTACAGTGTGCTGGTGCTAGACACGCTGCTACACCTGTGCAGAACTGACTAATGTATGGAGACAAGAGCCTTCATTAGGTGAAACCACTCTCCATTCACTTCCTCTAAAATCTACTCATGTGCCATCACTTTGATTTGTAAAGTCTACCGGCACAGCACAGTGCTATCACTAACATGTCATCTGGCTAATGAAGTGGTCAGCGGCGCCTCCCAGATTGTGCACAGAGATGGCTGTCAACTGTTTATAACAGACTACCCATGCACAGACATAGCTATCACAGCGGCGCTTCTCACGTTTGTAATAGTGTGATTAGTTTGCGAGATCATTTATATGTCAATTTCTTTTGGAATGATGTCTAAATGAAATGCTATTCCTCTCAAATGAAACTCCTGTCCTTTATTCGCCACACATCTTCATTCTGTTATATGTCACCCCTTCTTTCTTCTATTGTTCCATCTTCCTCTCTGTCACACTTCTCTTCTCTATTTCCATTTTTTCGCCAGGTTAATGTGACCAGGGAAGACGTGCCCAATGGAGAACCTGTCTACCTGCGCAGCCTCGGAAAAGGAGACTGGTTTGGAGAGAAAGCACTGCAAGGGTAAGATTGTTTCTAATAACACTGCCTTTTCCAATTTAAATCTTCAGTTCTCCCGCTGTTTCTGTCACCCACTTCCATCTAATTTTCACTCGCAACCTGTCTTTAATATGCTTCCTCTTACACTTAACATGCATCTATCCATTCTAATTTGCCATCACTCAGCCTCCAGCTCTTATCTGTCCCTATTTTTTCCCCTACCACTCACTCTTCTTGAGAGGCATGATAACTTGCTAAATGTTTGAAAATGCTGAAAGCCGGCTCATCACACAACTTTAGGCCTGATTTACTGTAGCTGTTACAGCCACATTGCTTGAGTGTGACACAAAAATTCTCTCTGGACCAAAGACGGTTTGTTAAGCTTGAGCTGATCACAATGAAAGAGTCTAAACTGGCATAGAAATCCAAATGTTTCTGCAAATGAAAATATGTTTTGAGCGGTAAATTTTAATAATGATCGGTTATGGGATCATAATTTCTAGCTGATACTATAAAAAAAACAGCATGAATATCTAAAGATGCAGCTATTTTACCTCCAACCCCCTTTGCAGAAAGTACAATTGAGAGCACATACAATGACTGTGTGACATGCTCTTCTTCCTCACGCTCTATTTTTGCCCAAATCAAAAGAGGAAAAAAAAGTGTTTATATTCAAGTGACAGTGGAGATCCCTCAGAACCACACCAAGTGACAACCCGTCTGCTATATTTTGCACACAGCTACTGTATGTCACACAGACAAGAAACTGCAGTGAAGAAGTCATTTATTGTGAGCAGACTTTGGTGTTTGATAGTCATATAGTATGCTCGAAGCTGAAGACTCATTTCATTTGGACAATATTATCTATATGCTTGGTTATTATTTATTTATTTTTAGAATTTTTTCTGTCTTGGTTGCCAGAGCATTGTGATATCAAGGACATCCTCATGCTGTCATTGACTGTAATAATGACTCTTCACTCTCTTCAAACATCTCTTATGAACAGTTGTGTTGAATATGTGAGCGTAGTTGCTGTTACTAACAGAGCAGCGTCTGCCGATAGAGAGAAACAGGTAGTAAGCAGATATCTATACATCTATACTGTGTAAGCCTGTGCCAGGAACATGCATTCTAGCTACCGTGGCAAGTTTGAAGTAACCAGGCTGTACGTATACACTGCAGGGATCAAATGATTCACAGGCACTGGTGACATTAGGTGCCTTCTAAGCACTCAAATACTTTCACTGAAAGGACACTTCAGTGTAATAAAAATTTGCTTTTATGCTTCAGGCATCAAAGTGATGTTTTTTATTTGTTCTGTCCTGTCACGATTGTGCGCCTCCATGCACAATGCATTATTAAAACAGAGGGAGGGTATGGAAAAAAGTCTTATGGCTGCAAGGGGTCAGGTAGAAACAGACAACACACTGTATGCATTCATGCTCATACATTTGCATGCATGCACATAGCCGACAGTGTCAACATTAAAGAAGTGGAGATGTCGCCATCTTGTGGCCGCAGAGTGTGGAAGCCACCTCAAATTAGCTTCCAGGCTCTTAACAATCACACCTCAAGAACTTATAGTAAACACATTAAAACACAAAGAGGCTTAAATTGAACCAAAGCAGTATCCTGTGAAGAATAAATGCTAGTTCATGTGTTGTCAAAACACACTGTAAATCACTGTTTTATCTTCAAAAGGATCACTCTAGATGTGTGTTCAGGAAACAGCTGGAATTGCACAGATGGCTGGGCTTTCCCCATATGTTAAAGCTAATGACTATAGGATTTAAATTATGACAGAGCATTAAAATGCATGTGGGACATGTGAGGCACGGGAAGCCTGATCTCCCGGCAGTGGGAGGAGTAGGTTGTTCCAAATAGAAATTTGATCCTTTTACACTAATGAGACGTAAAAATGTGCTCTTTGATGAATGAGAGCATGACACAAAGTACTAATTTATAATGGACTGAGGAATTCACATACATATTGTAGGAGCCCTTATATATATACATAATACTTCACATCCATATAGTTACATCAGTGCATTTGTAGTGTATCCAGAATACGATTTCAAGTAGTGTGCCGTTCAAAAGGGCTCTTCAAAGCACCATCAAGAGCATCTCATGCTTTGTTTAATCAAGAAAACTATATCTCCTTTCTATATCCCACTAAAACAAAGTGTTCTACCCACCTCAGCATCTGCTTGGGAACACCTTTTGTGTGTCTTGAGCGAGAGAAGCCTTTTCAACTGCGCCTTTGATGGTGGAGCATGTCTCGCAAATTTAAATGATTGTGAGGCTGGCCATCTTCGAACCAGGCTTTTGATCAGAGGGCTCTTCTGCAGGGCCATCTTTCTAATTAGAAGTTAACTGTGTGTGTCCTTGCTCATGAAACTCAATAGCCCCTACTCAAAGGCTACTCTGTCCATCTGAAGACATTGCCTTTGATCTGTGAGAACAACATATTTACAAATCAAAGTCTGTTCTTCTGCCAGCCATAATGGTTTCTCTCTGTGTGTGCGGTGTGTGTGTGTGTGTGTGTGTGTGTGTGTGTGTGTGTGTGAATTAAAGCAGCCGCGAAGAAATATCAGATTACATGTTCTCTACAGGGTTGTGTAGCCCTTAATGAATACTACAGTCGGCTACCGTATCTGTATCTCGACCCAATAGGTGGATGTTCCAGGAAAAGACGGATGTATCTAACGACATATTTCATTTCACAGCCTTCCTGTCATGGTGAAGTTGACGGATCTACACCTAAGCCTCAAGGTGTAGAAGTACACCTTAGTAGGTGTAAAGCAATGAGTTCCCTGACCTCCTCTCCTGAGTGTATTTTGTGTGTGTGTGTGTGTGTGTGTGTGTGTGTGTGTGTGTGTGTGTGTGTGTGTGTGTGTGTGTGTGTCTGTAGGGGTGTTCCAGTATAGGATGAGAGATGTGATGTCCCTGACAGAAATGTGGTTGGTGTCACTGTCAAACCACTTTTAGACCAACACAGCCTTGTGTTAAATCATGGTGAGAGGCTGTGTTAGTGCAGGCATGTTAACACAGGTACGGGTGAGAAGATGAAACAAACCAAGAAGTCCACTTTGAAGGCAGATAGCAGCGCTGCACAGTGGTTTTTAATCATTTGTGGCAGGTTTTTTTTTAATCTGACAAATCTGGCAAGTTAACAGCACAAGTTTATCCTGTTTCAACAGCTACGCTTGTGACATGAACAGCAGGCAATGTAGTAGGCAATGTCAGCCTGTTGGTGGCTTGATACAGCCTGAAATATCTTATATATCGGATGTATTGCCTTAGGATTTTGTACAGACACTGATTATTTCCAAGAGGATGTATTCTGGTGACTTAAAGGTCCAGTGTGTAACATTTAGGAGGATCTATTGGCAGAAATTAAATATCTGAAACATCTGAAAATAAGACTTGTTTTTTTTGTTACCTTAGAATGAGCCGTGTTTATCTACAGAGGGAGCAGGTCCACTTCAATAGAGGCCGCCATGTGGAACCGTCATGTTTCTACAGTAGACCAGAACAGACAAAGCCAACACTGGCTCTAGATAGGGTCACTGTAGTTTCTCCCTCATGCTTGGAATGGGAGGGTGAGGCAAGGGCACACTGCTAGATGCCAATAAATCCTACACACTGGTAAGTGGCCCTGTTATGTGAGCCCGTGACTTTTCATCTAATCTAGTGCCATCATGTGTCCAGTACTTTGGTTCATGACCAAACACTTGTTAAAGTACATTGTTTTGTCCCTATTATCAAGTGTTATCATGCTTACATAACATTCTAAACTAAGATGATGAACGTGTTTATACCTGCTAAACCTCAGCATGTTAATATTGTCATTGGGAACATGTTTTAATACTCATGTTAACATGTAGCTCAGGCTTTAGTATGGCCTAACAGAGTTTATAGCATAACTGTAGAGACAAGAGTCTTGTTACCTTATCTGTGCGCTTGCACATAATGAACTGTGCTGCTGCGAAGGTTGAGCCAGAATCAACCTTTTTGCCAAGTGAACCTGTTTTTTCCCCCTAACATTACTGCGGCGGTATCCATACTAAACCAACACAGTGGTCTCATTGAAATGAATGCTGCACCCCTCTCCCTTCACTCCAAGCCATACCCTCAGTCTTTTAATAGTTTATGCCCCATGAGTCAAAGCATTATCTTAAGCCACTTGCTGTTAACTACAAAATCTTTATTTACATTGCTGCTGTCTGTATCCTCTGTATATTTTGCGTTGCTCTAAAGCATTCAACAGGTTTTTAGACTGAATAATTTCTTATTTTATACAGCTGCTGCTCTCAATACATTCAGCATGAAAACCCAATGAAATACCAAAGATTTGAAGCTCTTTTGAGACTGCTTGAGAAATACTTCATCAAAGTGAATCCCACGTTGCCTTTTTTTATTTTGGAAACATGCACAATTGTCGTGTTGTAATGCAGTTATGAACAGGGACTGTTTAGAGTTTCCCACAGGCCAAACATTTATTTTAGGTGTTGGAACCCAAGGGGTATAGGGGTGGGGTTGGTGGGGGATCTGAAAACAACATTAAGCATTGAGAGTCAGCTGCAGCTAGAGCATGTACCATTCGGGCAGACTGATCTGTCAACTGCATGTCCAAATCCAAAGAGAGTGAGAAATAATAAATACAAACACTGCCATAAACGGTTTATTTTTGGGCAGGCCAATAAAATAAATTCTATACACAAGAAACACTGGTTCGCAGTTATTGTGTTGGTGTGTTTGAGGCAGGCCCAGACATCTCTTTTTCATGCTGTCCATGTTTGGCAATTCTAACAACATAGCTTATGAATAATGTTCAGCAGCTAACACTTAAGCCTTGGATGTTGAAGCTTGAAAAACAGAACAGGAATGCACCAATAGGGAAGTGTTTTTAGAGCAATTTCAGCCAGTGGCAGCCTGCAAGAATGGTAAAAATATATTCATAAATGTAAAAAATGTATGGTATGCCTTGGAATGTGGCCATACTCTGCAGTTATGTGGAAAATGCACGATTTGTAGTAAATGGGAAAAAGCTGCACAAACACTGCTGCAGTCATTTACTTTAATACCAACCTGTGAAGTTATCAACAGCCATCCAGGCCCACCTGAATACCTCCCAGTCACAGAATTGAAGCACAAATGATTGGCTGTGTATCCCACGACCACCTCTTGTTCTTGCCCCAGTCCTGACTAGCTACTGCCCCACTCTCAGCCTCCAAGCCTGAACGTTATTTTCTTAACCCCCTTCCCGGGACACCAGATCACCGTCCAATTACCAGGTTCATTTCAACTATCTACTGGAAATCAACACCACAGTCTCCCTCCTGTGTAAGTCCAAAGGACATTCCAGACACAGCATGCAGCTGCTTTTAGTACGTCTGTGCTTGAGCATGTGTGTGTGTGTGTGTGTGTGTGTGTGTGTGTGTGTGTGTGTGTGTGTGTGTGTGTCTGTCTGTCTGTTTTCCAATGCATTTCTTGTTGTGCCGCAATTAACAAGTGCAGAGCCATCTTGGGCTTAGTGGATGACTTAGGCTCAGCGGTGTGCAAATGAATCATTCTGACAGATATTATTTAGCGATTGTGTTTCACATAGAGCATTGCTAGTATCAATACAATGGCACACAAAGTTGTTTTCCTCAGCTACAGTCGAGCAGCAGGGGACAGGTGTAACAAGCGGTTCTCTAAAATGAAACCCTTGAGGTCCCTTGAGGATGATTTATGCTTACGTAACCACAATTTCAATATAGCCCAAAGTGTTGTGTTGTTTTGTTGTATCACCATAGTTAGTAAATCATACAAACACTGTACACTTTCTTTTATGAGACAAATTAACTCGTGTAACAGATTGCGGGTGTCACTGTTGTGGTAACTCATTATCACTGATGAGAAAACTGTGTGTGTGTGTGTGTGTGTGTGTGTGTGTGTGTGTGTGTCTGTTTGTTTGATGCGTTGACTTTTGTACCATCTAGAAAATCTTACACATAATCTGCAAAAATTTTATATTAAATGAGAATCTGAATCTGAATGAAAAGTGAAATTAAATTTAGTCAGAGTTACTGACTCATGACTATTCAGCATTTTGAATGAACATCTATTTGAGAAGCATTTTTGTCGTGTCCTTGGATACATACATATACATTATTTGAAATTAATTGAATAAGTCGTTCACGTTACTCGACACAGGCAGGTAAATTTGTAGAAGCAGAGAGTATAGCTTTTGAAAAGGGACAGCTGGCACATTGTTACTGGCAAACTCACAGCTGGCACATTACAAGCATTTGTCCCCCAACATCCCTTAACAGTGCAAGTTGACTCCCAATTCAGCTTCTGAATATTTGAATAATCATCAGATTAAAACTACGTTATGAGGGTCTCTTATGCTTTCCTTTATGAATTAAACTAATCCAAAACTATTCGCACCTCAATACTAATAATACAATACTAAACTAATTATCACATAATCAGAAGTAACAAACATGGTGTGGCTCTGCTTCTTCTTTCAAACTGGGACATTTGTTCTTCTTTCACCCATTAACCTGGTTATTAATACTGTAAGCGTGCTTGTTAATGATACTGAATGCTGTTGAGGCCAAACAGAAGAACAGGTGGAGCAGTGTTAGCCAGAGTATTGTGTTAAGAGCATGGATGCAGGTCATAGGAGCTTAGCAAAGGTGAATGAAATACTGTATGTGCTATGCTAGCTAGAGGGCCCCCAATAGTCATCTGTTAATATATCCCATGCCCGTGACAAACACTGCCTTCCTCTCCTCTGCTCTCTTCTCCTCTGTAGTCCTCACCTTTCAAAGTGTGTTGTTCCCCCACCAGCTGTGACCTTTATTCAAAGGGGTCAGCAGAAAGAGTGAAGCAGAGTGTGTGTGTGTGCGAGTCTGTGCGTGGGGAGGGAGGGTTGTGTGTTTGTGTGTGTGTGTGTGTGTGTTTGGAAGAGGGAAGGCAGAGGGAGTTGACATAGCATGAGGAGGAATTATCACCTCAGCTCATTGAAATAGGTTGCTGTATGTCTGAGTTCAGATCAGACACAGAGAGTGATTGTCAGTTACTGTTAGCACTTCGGTTGAATTGAATCAACTCTCTAGAACAGAACTGTAATATTAATAATGTGATATTTTAGTCTGCGTTATATCGTGGATAACACTGCACTTGGATAAGAGGTTTATACACAAGTACTACAGACGTTTCCTTTGTTGGAGGGCTGCCCCGGGCAGTGCGCTGGTTCAGAGTTAGAGCTTATCGCTGTGGGATTCTGTGTGCAGAAAATTCTTCACAGTGAAGGATGGATTCTTGGGACACAGACTCGGAGGATTCATGCGACTGGGGCGACTCCTCTGAAGAAGCGTCATCATCAGAGGAAGATGAGCTTGATGTCAAATATAATAAAGAGTAATGCCAATCATGCAGTACTGTGTGTTGCCTGTTGAGAGGGATGTTTTCATTGTGTACCAATGTCATTTATGGAGCGAATGGAGTTGAATAAGACATAATGTTTCCATCATCACAGCTCTGATATATTTTAAATTAATAATAATTTGATTTAATAATGGCCTCACAGTGTGTGATCATTGGATCAAATGTGGAAATTTTGTTACCGTGCCTGATTGTGTTGTATGATCTTTTTATCCAGGGAGGACATCAGGACGGCCAACGTCATTTCGGCAGAAGCAGTCACGTGTCTGGTCATCGACAGAGAGTGAGTATCAAAAAAGAAAAATCCATTAAAAATAAATGCATTTGGCCAGCAAATGAATGTCTGTCATGTGCAGCCATGCAAACTTAGCCCATAAATTCTGCTTTGCTCAATGTTCAAGCAATCAGAGGCTACACAAGTGCTACCTTTACTGAGACATCAACATGAACCCACTGCTACACTATAGTAGATAAATATAGCACACATTTAAGGGTCATTGCTTTTCAATCTAAAAAACATGAAGGCTCTCGTGGAAATTATAATGGTCCTAAAGTATACAATAAGATTATTTTTTAGGTGAGAAATAGATTTGCAGGATCATGCTTCACTTTACTTCACACGTTTGGGAGTCATAAAAGGCATTCACGTCATCACCTGTCTGACTCTGCCGATTGATCGAGCTTCTATCTTCAGGACTCACCTAACTCTCGTGTAAATCTTTTCAAGACGCAAACCACTGAATGAATGAAAGATTTGGACAGTTAGGTGACGTCAAGAGAGGATAGGCCTAAATAAATCCTTAATCCTAAATCAATTCCAATAAAGAATTTAGTTTTAGGCTCCATTTGTGCAATAATGACTAATGAATGCAATTGTTTTACTGATGTTTGCTAGAAGATTATCAAAGAGAAAATCCACATTGCCCTTTAAACTAATCTCAGCTCAAATATTTGCTGCGCTCCTTTGATTGCAGTTACACGGTTTGACATTATACTACAATGTTTATCATGTAGTAACAGCAAGATCAAACTTAAAAAAACAAAAAAAAACTCCATCTCCATCTTTAACATTAAGTCATGTGGTGAGAATAGAGACAGATGGATATGGGGTGTGGGGAGGATGGTAGATGGTATCAGCTTACCCAGGGCCTCCCTCTGGCCTCAGGGAACACGGCAGGCACAAATGGGCCATCCTCACAGCTAGCAGAGGGGATAGTGAGTGAGTCATCCAGCACAGGTGATTACCACCGCCTGTCATACAAGTAGCTAATGCTGTCACAGCCCACAGAACTAGAACCCACAGACCCCAACCAGAACAGTTTTAGTGCAGATGCCAGGTTAGTATTTAAACCTTTGTTATTCTCTCTGTGTTTATTCATTCCCTGTATGTCCACACATGTGTGATGCATTAAAACAAAACTGTAAAGCTTAAGAGGTAAGATAAGGATAACTGCAGGAGCTGTGTTGGATGAAAAGGGAGGAGATAGAGACAGTGGGAAAGAGACAGGGAATAAAAACAAGCGGCAGGGAGTCACCGATTCAGTGCAGACACTGTAAGCAGTGAAACATTTAAAGAAAAGCTCAGCACGGAAACAGTGCCAGCTCACAGGCATTATGGTCTCAACAGGAGAGAACACCAGATGTATTACATCGTCTGGCTGACAGCTTGATGAGCTTTGTATGAAAACTGTCTCAGTTGGTTGTTCTTCCAGGATGTCTTTTAGCATACGCAGCCAAACTTCAGAGAGAAATGAACCAAAGTGCAGTTATTATTTTTCATGTGCCAGGTCTCCCGTGAGTGCAACTCTGGAGGATTTTATATATTGTGTAGCTTATTATTCTCCAGTTAACATCTCATTGTAATCTTTCTCTAACTTTCTAATCCTATTTAGTCATAGTCATGACAATTAAAGGCCCAGTGTGTAACATTTAGGGCGATCTATTGGCAATGGAATATAATATTCATAAGTATAAGTTCATTAGTGTATAATTAGCTTGTGTTTTTGTTACCATTAGGTCCCCTTCTAGGGAGTCGGCCATATTGAACTGCCATGTTTCACAATAGCCTAGGGCCTTTTTGGTTTTTCACAAATTTCCTGGCCACCATAGTTTCTCTTACACACTTGGAAGGCGAGCAGCATTTAGTTGGTTGCAATCTGCAACTTCACTGCTAGATGCCTTTAAATCCTACACCCCGGTCCTTTAATTAAGTTCTGGTATATCTATTAAGAAAAGTATTATTGTACCGGTAATTATTATTGTGTTTTTTGATTATTGAGGCCTGAAAAGAACATTGTTGCATGATTTCTTTTAGTTGAATAACTTAACTCACTTAGTACAAAGTACTAAGAGAACAGAAAATATTGTCATGTGGATTTTATGTCTAATGATAACTTTTTTTACTCAGCACAGTATGTTTTCTAATTTATTATTCATTCATTAAAACATTTATGCACAGCCTCTACCTTTGTCTGTAAAATTCCCACTCAGCCCCCCGTCTGCTATCACACTATTTTACACCTCTTTGGGGTAGCTCTGTCTTCTCGTCTGTTCTCAGTGATTTTTTAGAGGCTTGTCTCTAAAAGCAGACTGATGAATATTTAATAGTAACTGGCAGTGTTTTTTATCGCTGTCTGGCCATATATTGCACAGGCTTCTTATACGGATCTTTTCCAGTGTACAGAACAAACCACTTAATTTCCTCTAACCATGAGCTATTCATTCATTATATACTGTAAGTGGAGAATATTATTTTGGGCTAGATAGACTGTAGATTCTTGAACAAAATCATGTAGAAAAGTTTGATCATGTGCTGTTTTAACTAATTCACTGTTTCTGTTTCAGTTCATTCAAGCACCTGATTGGAGGTTTGGAGGATGTGTCCAGTAAAGGCCATGAGGATGCAGATGCCAAAGCCAAGTAAGACAATTAGAATGTATTAATATGGGTGAATTAATTAAAATGTGAATACATTTTATTGCTTTGGGCTTAATTGATTTTTGTTTTGCTCATCTTCTGTTTTAATCAATTAGTTTTTGCAAATTAATTTTCAGTCACAATAACCTTTTAAAATGTTGTTGGCTGCAACATTTTTTAAAGAAACATGCTCTCGGCCAGCCGTTAATACATTGTGCCTTTAGGTCTGTTACATAACAAGACAATACCCGTGTGGCAGGCCAGAAAGCAAAGGATGTGACCTCCGCCTCTATTTCTGGAGGAATTAATATGTACTCTATTTATCGTTGCTATGGAAACAAGAGAATAGCACAATAGAAGGCACAGGGCACCTTGGCAATGAGGTGGGCATCTTGGGGTTCAGGCAGCTACGTATTGGCATAATCTGATACCTGGCTCGCTCGGTGCTATGTTGTGAATCAAGGTGAGGAGAAACAAGAACCCAGTAATGACAGATTACAGAGAGTGAGGGAGCAGGGACAGTTTATCACCAGTGAAAGGGAAAGAGAGATTTACATAGATGAACAGAGTGAGGAGAGACATGGAGAGAACAAGACGGCTGACACAGCGGACTAGACTTCTGTCCGATGCTTTGGATTTTGAGCTGAGTGTCAGTTATCTTTGGCAAACCAGTGGAATTTAGTCAGCAAAGAGCAGAACATAACACCAGTTAGTGTGTTGGACAGAGGCGCTGAGGAAAGAGAGAAGACGGGTATAATCAGGGTGCGCAGTGGCTTGCCTGGCCTTCAGCCCTGGCTAGTTGCCCCTTATGGCTCACTAACACTGGTGATTGCTCTGCCAGCAGATGTGTGTGATAGAACGAGACCTGCAGTGTGCCTTCTGTGCCCCATTATTCCCCTCCCTAGGTCTTCAGGGAAGCCAGTTTAAGATTAGTTTCATGCAAATAAGTAAGAAATTCTACTTTTCGATGGCCATCATTTGTAACCTTATTATCAACCCTATTCTCTACAGAACGTAACCTTAAAATAAAGCCACTCTCGCCTTCTGCTGCCTGAAATCTGTCACATCAAAGCCGTTTTCACCCTGATTATGGTAGCTTTCCCTGCTGCGTGTGTGTCATCTCACTGGCACTCCCCGCTCAGCAGAGCACATTTGTTTCTTGGTGAGGAAAGCCTGAGTCAGGATCCCACGGTGATGGAAACTATCTCTAATTGGTCACAGCGGATAAGCACCGTGCGGCGGTACTGTAACTATACAGCAAACTACAGCTGCTCTCTGTGAGGCTGACAGGTCTTTTCTTCAAAGACGAGCTAGCCCCCTGCTATGTGCTATATGTGCACATTGTTTTTGATCAAGCTGTTGCTTCTCTCTGCAGGAGGAGCTTCATGCTACACAAAGTAAAGCAAATACATTTGTATCTCTTTTGCATGCATAAAGGTGAGATGAGAATCTGTTACCATAAGTCAAAAAGATCTTAAACTATTCTATCTAAATTCCCTGGTGTACCTAAATACCATACAGTTGCAGAAGTCTTTAAAAAACGTATGTTTTTTGGTGCATCCTGGTGGCTTATAAGTTACTGGTGTCCCTGGTGGAGGACCTAATTCCTTAACTCTCTCCCCCCTCATTCTCTGTCATCTGTACTGTTGATAAAGGCATACAATGTCGTAAAAAATAACTTTTTCATTCAAATTCCCATTAAAATCAAATTTAAATCAAAATGAAACTTGAATCAAATCTTTCCACTTACTGCTAAACATCCTGCGAGATAACCCTTTATGAGTGAAGATTGATGAGAAAATATGACCCAGTATAACCCAGCGTGTTGCATGTCCGTTGAGCAGGTGTAGGAGTTCAGTAAGCAGGAATTACTCGTAAATAAAAGTGGCATTTAATGAGAGTCAGTTCTAAGGTCAGAGATGTTGTCCTCTCTCCTCTCCCTTGAGTCAGGCTAGACCAAGATGAACCGGAGCAAAGGAAAGGAGAATAATAGCACACACACACTCTCACATTTACACTCACACACACTTAGACACATGGGGATTGCATCATTTTTTATGATCTCATCCGTTCACTGATACAGATTATCACCCACTGGGGTGCTACTTGACCCGCGCAGGAACACTTTGTATTGCAGTGCTAGTATGGATTGGACAGTAATAAGTAACATGTCATTTCAACCTCATATAAGGGGCCTCAAAATACATGTGCTGCGTAACTAACCAGGGTTACATTACAGTGTTGGATCCAGCTGAGCTCTGTGTTAGTTTTTATTCAAGGTCATGGTTTAGAGACATCTATTTAAGGTGGATGTATGGTTTCAGTCCCACTGGGTCTGCTCGCCAGTATCATATTCCATCTAGTGCTTTAGATATGAAGTGTGCTGTTCTGCCTATCTGAAGAAAATTAATCTGTATGAGTATTTGTCTTTCTGCTTTAGTAAATATCTCCAGTGTTCCCAATATCTCCCAATTCCCAGAAAGTCTGTGTCCTTGGTTGAGACATAGAGCAACAGGAAGTTGTTTTCCTAAAATTAAACTATTGATTACCATTCATTGCAGTGAAATTCACCAGCTGGTTCCATGGTTGTCTTATTCTACTCACTTGAAGAGGATTTCATCTTTTTCACAGCATAGAATAAAAGGGTTGATTCTTACATTGCCTGCTTCATACAATAACTTCATTTTGTGCTTCAGCCTTGAAAGGCGAAGCTTTTTCATTGGCCCTAAGTATTCCGCGCCTTTCCCTAATACTTCTAATGGAGCAGCGCTGCCATCTTCTGGCCAAATTATACCATTACTTTTAAACCTTTTTAAAGACCTGCATAATTTAAAATGATCCCCTCTTTCCATGGAAGAATTTGCGAGACCTCCTTCATTAACAGGACCCGAACACGTCATGTCAACATCTCATAGACTTTGTGTGCTGTGTGTCCACATGTGGGTCACTACCATAAATAACCCTGTCCCACACACAGTAATTCATGTACTCTCGGTTACTAGTCTCTGACCTCTTGTTAAGCAGAGAGCATTTTGGGATTTGAAGTGTTTTCTGGGCCAGCTTCCAGATGATGGGAGGAGAGAAAAAGATGAAAGGATCACCCGTGAATCTTCCACGCTAGTAGTAGTGCCTATAAACACACACAAATAAACAGTGACTGTCCTGGCAACCTGATGTGTTTCTGAGAAACACCGTGCTCAATAACTTGCCAACACGTGCCTACTGTGTCCACTGGTATGCAGCTTAGGGAAAAGGTTTTACTGTTCCAGCTTGCAGTGTAACTGATGTGTGTCTGGTGGATGTGATGGAGCAAAATTCTCTTTCCACGTCTCAAATGGCCACATAAGCCTAAATGGCAAAAGTATGAGTCTCATTTATTGTTTTATTTATCAAATTCACACCCGGGAACAGTATAAAATGAGTCACTGTTTAACCTTTAGGTAAATTAACTTAATCCCTGCTGCTTCACGAAGAAAGACTGCTGACTTATCTAAACATGTCTTCTTCGTAGGAGTATTTTTTGATACATGTCTACAAAATGCTATTTTTGGCATCCAGCTGTACTGTTTTTGTGCAAGAAAAGGCTTGACGTGGAGGCGAGGGTCTGTTCTGAGTGACCCAGATAGGGCTGCCCAGGCACAGATCTGTCCTAAGCCCACTGATCCAGAGACTGAGCTGATGAAACTCTGTCTGGATCAAACAATAACCAAAGAAGACACGAGGCATCTGGGGATAAGGGGTGGACACGTGGAAACAATCTCCGCCACCAGCATGTGCAGGTCTGCAATGGCATGTTGGGGTGTTCGATGGCAGAGCCAAGGCATGTCTTCAGAGCCAGCTGAGTAGTGAGTGGCTTGTGTGACGGACGTCCCGTCTTTGTTCTTTCCTATCAAGAATGGGGACAAGCTGGGAATAAATAGTTTGTGTTCAAAGAGAAGTCAGAGTGCTTTACCAGAGGACTAAACTCAAACACATCCTGTTCACAAGTTCAAATTAATATACTCCACATCCTCAATAACATCCTTGATAGATTACTAGGAGTTAAATCCTCTAAGATTTGCAAACAAATGAGCTGAAAGAGAGACGGATATTTTGTCTCAGGTTGTTGAAAGTGGATTATCTCTTTCATTCTTCATCTCGTCTCTAATCCTGTTCCCATTCTGTCTTTTTTCCCCTTTTTCCGGCACCACAGGTATGAAGCAGAGAATGCGTTCTTCTTCAATCTCAACCTAGCTGACTTCAACATCATTGACACGCTGGGGGTTGGTGGCTTTGGTCGCGTCGAGCTGGTAGGGGGCATTGCACTGTGACAGAAACATGAATGATCTGTTTTTACATCTTTGCAATTGTCTAACAGGCTGTGCGGGTTAATGCGCAGGATGACCTCATGTGTCTGAATTTCTTTCTTCCCTTCCCCACTGCAGGTTCAGCTCAAGAGTGACGAGAACAAAACCTTTGCCATGAAGATCCTGAAGAAGCGGCACATTGTCGACACAAGACAGCAAGAGCACATTCGCTCAGAGAAACTCATCATGCAGGAGGCCCACTCTGACTTCATTGTTAGGTACACCCCCTAAACAGCTTCACTGAAACACAATATAAATCTACTGCATATGCCACACGTATTACAAGGATCCGTACTTTATTACCTTAGAGCCAGAGGGTCATGATTACAACGGTTTTCTTCACGGAGCTCGCAGTTTCTTTGTAATGTCGATAAAGGTTTCCTCTCACATGCAAGTCAAGTGTATTGGAAACAGTGAGTGAATGAATGTGTGTCTACCTGTGATGTTCCTGAGATACCCTGGTGAACTATACATTTTTTTTTTCCTGCTTTCTTATCTATGTATGCTGGGAAATGTTCCATCTTCTTTGGACCCTGATAGATAATAACACGTTTTTATTCTTATTCTACACTATACAGTATATACAATGTCTATATAAAGGTCTACACACCCTCTCAAATGTTGCAGTTGTTGTTGCCTTAAGCCGCAAATAAACTTTTTTCTCAATCATTTGGATATCGTAAGTAGTATCAGCAAAAATCTAAACAAAACAATTGCTTTATTTCCGACCAGTATTTAAAAAAGAATGAACTAAAATTGCTTCTTACACAGCTGTGGTTTTTATTTGTGTTAATGAAATAATTACATCCCACAACAGGCATAAAGATATGATTTATAATAGTATGTTTCAAAATTTGTATTAATTATACTTCTCCAACCAGGCATTCATCAAATATTTAGTTTGCGATAACATCCATTTTGTGTTTTCAGACTCTACAGAACATTCAAGGACAGCAAGTACCTCTACATGCTGATGGAAGCTTGTTTAGGCGGAGAGCTGTGGACCATTCTTAGAGACCGGTAAGCTCTATTTCACCAGGTCAGATAAAGCTGAATTGCATTAGCTGTGTCACATTTCTGTTAATGCTGCAAAGAGGAAGTACCTCAACATGTCGAGAGTTGCAGTTATAATAATAATCCTGAAACCTCAAGTATTTGAGTCATGTTCTTTTGCAAGATTTCCAATTATTACCCCTTCACAGTTTTCAATTTACCATTACAGTAATGTCTGTGGTTCACATGAGCTTAACACATTTAGCGCTGACATAAATTACACATTTATATCTCAAACAATGTTAGCTTTCTACCATATACAATATATATACACTATATATATATATACGCTATATATATATATATATATATATATATATATATATATATATATATATATATATATATAGCATGTGTGCTTTAAATATGCTAAATCATATGGTGATTTGAAGAGCCTCTTTGGTTGGTCTAACAAACTATGTTTTTGCTGGACGACTGCAGTTAGATATCACACAGTTCATAGTTCAGCTCTATTGTTATGCTGTGTTTGCAGGGGTTCATTTGAAGACTCAACCACCAGGTTTTACACGGCTTGCGTGGTGGAGGCCTTTGCCTACCTGCATTCCAAAGGAATCATCTACAGAGACCTCAAACCAGAGAACCTTATATTGGACCACAGGGGCTATGCCAAACTGGTAAGGCATCAATAGGGGATTACCACCTCTGAATCACATTTTCTGTGTCTTTTGTGGAAGTCAGAAATGCTGCATAAAAAAGATCAGCAGAAATCAAATAAAGCTCATCCTTCTTTGATGCTACAATGAAGGATCAAAAGAAATTTAAACACTTGCATCATGTTGGCTGTTCATAAAAGTATAATTATAGTATGAAGAAAAGTATAATTGAGGTTATGTTGGGTTCTGTGTTTTTTGGGGCGCCGCCATTCTCTTCTCTCCTCATGGAGAAACCAGTTTGTAGCTTTTGGCAGAGCAGCAACCAGCTGCTCAACTCTTTCTATCCATCATGCCAAAGCATCAAGTGAAAAACTGTAATACTGAAATAATTACACACTTCCCAGCTTCACGATTATTATACATAAGAATGAATATGATCTGATACAAATATGGACCAAATTATATATACAATGAATTCAAATTCTTCTTCAACTTTGTCTGACTGACAGAACCAAATATTCTCTTTTCCTCAGGTCGACTTTGGCTTTGCCAAAAAGATCGGGTTTGGGAAGAAGACGTGGACCTTCTGTGGGACGCCGGAGTATGTAGCACCAGAGATCATTCTGAACAAGGGCCATGACATCTCAGCTGACTACTGGTCTCTAGGAATCCTCATGTTTGAGCTCTTAACTGGCAGGTACTGGCCTGGGCATGTCCATAAAACTAGTATCTGTAGTGTTCCCTGTGATTGCAAACATGGTATCATACGCAACAACAACTGCTTTAAAAAAAAGTGACCAATTTAAAAGTTGACAGTGAAATATCACTTGGTTAAATTCCATACAAACGCATTTGTCACACAAGACTGATCTTTGCCTTTGTTATGCAGCCCTCCATTCTCTGGACCTGATCCTATGAAAACCTACAACATCATCCTGAGAGGCATCGACATGATCGAATTTCCAAAGAAAATCACCAAAAATGCTGCCAACCTAATCAAAAAGCTATGCAGGTAAGTGTTGGCACTTAAGCTCTTTAAACTCATTGAAGTCTGTATGCTGATTCATCATATGTTTTTTTGGTCTACTGCAGGGATAATCCTTCTGAACGACTGGGAAACTTGAAAAATGGTGTCAAAGATATCCAAAAGCACAAGTAAGCACGTCTATAAACGAATACAATCCTCTCATTTATTCATCTGTCTTCACAGTATAATTGTGCAATAAAACTTAATTATAAAATGACCAAGTGATGCTGTTTTTCCTTTAGATGGTTTGAGGGCTTTAACTGGGAGGGCTTGAAGAAGGGGACATTGACGCCTCCTATTATTCCCAATGTAAGTGCACACTGCTGATTGTCTTTTTCGTTAGCATTTTTTTTCTCTTTCATACTCGAAATCCATTCTCTGTATGATTGTTTACTCTTTCTATTAATGATTCTTCTGTTTTTCCACCAGGTCACATCAGCAGTTGACACAAGTAACTTCGACAGCTTCCCAGAGGACAACGAGGACCCGCCCCCCGATGATAACTCCGGCTGGGACGTTGATTTTTGAAGTCCGCTCCCCTTAAAAACCAAACGGAACTCTTCTTTTGTTGGCTTGGAGGCCTTCATGAGGACACAGCTGTGTTGTAAAAAAAAAACTGCTTTTAAGAGTGCATATGGAAAAGAAGATAAACAGATGGATGGCAAACCCTCTGGGTCACCGATATGCCTTTATTTCACTGTGGCTCTGGATCAAGCATTTATAATGGGACTGCTGTAGCACTTCTTCAGTGTTGTCTTACACTCGGCTCTAAAGGAAAAGGCAAAGAAAGTGCAGGGATACACACATATACACACAAAATACAACAGAGGCTGATAATGGAGCCAGGTTTTCCCATGTAACAGGGAAAGATGTTTAGTGGGTGGATGAATGTTCGACAGTCTGTCTACGTTTTGGTTCTAGGATAAATAAGTGTGAAAATGTGATGATGGACTGCTCAAAAAGAGGGCAGGCTGATGATTGATTTATTTTCTGTTTTTTTCTCCGCAATATTTGGTGAAATATTTGGTGGAGGGTATAAGATGTTACTGCAGATGCTCCCTGGGTTTTGAGACGCAGCCACTTGCTGCAATCTCCGATACTTTCCAGAGATCCACACACTACAGTTTGCAAGTTAAACTGGTATCAAGTGCTCAAGACTAACCTGAATGTCACTGATTTACTTCTTTAACATCCATAGGGCATACAGCATGCACGGTACATAGTATTTGAATTTACAAGATACATTCTCACACATGAACACAACCAGGCTAAAATCAAATACTTAGTACACTTTATGTAAGATTAACCTACCTTGAAAAGCACAAACACTGTGCATTCAGTGGAAAGAGACGTGACTCTTTAAGTGCCCTGCTTAAAATTTAATGAATCACACACCGACACACATGAAATGTCAGCTAGTATTTCCATGAAGCAATGTGTCATTATGCACTTAAGACCATTAACTGAGAAAATCAGCAGTTATAGCTAATTTTAAGCTTCTGTAGATGAAGTCACTCGTTTTTTTGTTCTTTAAAATGCTTTTAATCACGCATATGAATGCTTCTCGACCTACGTACTTCTTAATTTTGTTTTTAAATCACCCAAATGCCTCGTCCTCTGTTTGCTCCTGTATAGTTCTGACATAACTGTGAACATGGTTTCAATGTCTTTGGTGCTGTTATTGATAAATTATAATAAGTGGTGGTGAGATGACAGTACTGGTTATTGTTTTTGTATAGTGATTTTTTTTTGTGCTTGATTACTTTGTAAAGTACTTGACTTCCTTCTTTAGAAAATTGGAGACTTGTGTCAACTTGTAAACTTGAGTGACGATTTGTTTGATATCACTTGACACCCCGTTACATTGTGCTAAGTGGTATTCTCAAGGTTTAAACAATGTTAAGTTAATCCATATGAATTAACCATCCACTTCTCTGGAGGCAAGATTTACCACATTCACATCATCTAGACTACCTTGACTTAATATCATTTTATGGAACTTTTAATATGTCTCCTGGAGACAGACGAAAGGAAAAAAAAGGAGATTACATTTTATGAAACTCACAACTTAGCACCATGGTCTGTCACCCAGCTCCTCACTTCTCATGTCCAAAAGTCAGAGCATAAAATCAGAAGAAATGTAAGTGCCTTAAATCAATGGCATACAAAATTAACATCACAAGTCCTTTTCGATGCTGCATGAACACATATACACCTCAAAAACGTATGTGTCCTCTGAGATGGCTGCTTCTCATCTTTTGTTATATCTAATAAATACATTAATCACCGTGGAAAGAAAATGTCTAGTCATTTGATGGCTGACAAAACTGTATATGAATAAATTTCCTGTTTACCCCTTTGATTTATCTCACAAGAACATTTACTGACAGTAAAACTATACAAATCTCCCACATCTCATATGTCTGCAATGACATGCTTTTCTCTAAATATCTAATATGGGCTCATTAAGTCAACCACAACTGGCCTGATACAACGTGAACAATAAATCATAGCTCAGAGGGACCATCCATCACCTGAAACCTGAGCATTTAGAGATGGCAAGAATGATTTGCAGTTTTTGAACATTTCACAAATACGGAAACAATATTCTTGTTTGCGACTGTTGACAATCTTTGATGGTCTGATAGCATTGATCATAACGCATCATCATCCAAATTATCATTTTATTGTTTGGTCTGAATAAAGCTGAACAGCTCAACTCATATTTCATACCAGGAAGCCAAACAGACTGACACACTGACATTTATATCATATAAATCATTGAATAATGTTGATGGAGGGATAAAAATGAGAAGAAATCTTACTTCTGTAGGCATACCATAAGTATTTTACTGTATTAAGGGCAGGTTATGCTTATCACAAAGCCTTATGTATGCCATCACTTTACAAACCACTGGTTTTGAGTCTTATATTGACCGCCTTCTGCAATGTTACCTGATATTTGCCTTGTGTTATGCTGTTTATTCTGCTGTAAATTGATTTTGCAGAGTGCCACGTGTAAGATTTTTAAAATTATAGAGTAAAAACAATACTTTTGAGTGGTGTTTGTCTCTTATTTATAATTTATTTTTAACAGCATGCAATGATTAAGAGCTGTGGTAGGCTGTGGGGATTTTACAGTTCACCGCTGTGGCCACAGGAGGGAGCTGCAGGTAAGACAGAATCTATCTCAAGCCAACTGCCTCAGCCTGATGTGAACTGGTTAAGGTTGCCTGAGATCTAATAATCAGTCCTGGAGTTAATGTCATCCACTTAGTGGTAAGTGCAGATGATTCAGCTTCTCTGGTCTCAGTGTTATTCGCACAACAGATCTGTTTGGGGGGGACAGGGAAATGGCTTCAGCCATAACAACAGGGTGACACTTTTGCGAGATCAAAGGGGATCAAAGTGCATCAAAGGAGCTCACCTTACCAGCACTGACATTTAGTAAAGTGGAGATAAAAGCTCCACTTCAAAAGATATATAGCAATTCAAACGCACAAAGTGCTACAGTGTGTTTGTCAGGTGTCCATGGCGCATCTCTCTCTCTCTCTCTCTCTCTCTCTCTCTCTCTCTCTCTTTCGCGCACGCATCACACACACACACACACACACACACACACACATAGACGCATGACCAGCAGATGACGTCCAAGTGCCAAGATATCTTCTGGGCACGTTTCCATCACGCACTTCAGCACCTGTGAGTTTTTCTGGGCATATGGGAAACTGACAAAATCCAGTTTCACTTGTCTCTCACTTTCAGGAGGCAATTAATTGATAGAACATGTCACTGCTTTGATTCAAGATATTTACTCACTTTTAAAAACTTAAGTCTTAAAAAAAAGGAAAATACTCAATCTGAATATTTCAGGGTATTTATTTTTGCCTTAGGGTGGATATTTATTGCAGTGGGGGGAGCCCAACGGGTCAGAGACCAGAGACAGATCAGAGTTGCCTTTAATCTCAAAGTGCCAGTCAGCCCTGAAAGGCCTCGCCGCGGAAGTCCATTAATTCGGTAAACTTTTCACACCCCTTAATGGTCTGCATATCCTACACATTGATGTCCGCCACTGGTGTAATGAAGCACACTTTGGAGCATAATTGCCCCCTTTGCAATCAGAAGGATCAAATGAAGTAGTTAATCGACGCAAGTAACTTCAATCACCGTCTTCACACAGCCAAAGGGCAGTTAGGCTACTTGAATGTCAAAGAAACTGGAATAACCAAACAGCTTTTTTTTTTTTTTTTTTTTTTTTTTTACAAAGAAGCCTAACTGAGTTTATGAAGAGAGAAACACAAAATCCCACATTGTGAGGAATGTTCTGTAGCAAATACATTTACTAGTTTAGATTAATTACACCTATAACAGTGTGGAAGTCATTAAAATATTAAAAATATTAAAAGTGCATCGACACATTTCGACAAACCAAGTAATTGTTATCATTTGAATAAGTGATGAGTTAAACAAGAAGCAAATGACTTTTAAACAAGTCATTTTGTCTTATAAAGAGTGTGAAACGATCATCAAAAACACCCCATGGGTTCTGCCAAAGTGATGAAACTATCACATTTGTTTTCCACAAATGTTCTGAAGTCGGTGGACCTTGACAAAATTCTAAGAAGTTCTAAGAAAAAAAACAAATGTATAAGAGAAACATATAAAATCCCTCCTTTCTTGTTATTTCAAATGTAGTTTTATACCAAGTGGGCTCAGTGAGTCCTCAATGTGGATCTACTTTATTTGCGTCAGTGAGTGATGGGCATTCAGACAGACTTTGCAGGTCATTATCATTACACAAACATTGTGAAACGCAGTCCTGTGCAGGGAGAATAGATGGCCATTTCCGTACAGTGGGGCTCTCTTTGAAATTCCACCCCTCCGCCTTTGTTGTGCACAGCGAGGGGCGGGAAGACAAACAGGTCCACATGTATAAAGAGATCATCCCAGGATCTGTGAGTCAGGAGGCTTCGAAAGCATCGTGCCGATACTCTGGAAACTTTGGGATTCAGGATTCAAGGCCGCTTTGGACTTCAGTCGTTTTTGTTTTTTTTCTCTCAGCCAAAGAGAAGGGAATTTTTTTCCGCTTGTTTGCAACACAGCAGAGTTTGAGAGGAGAGTCATGCAGATTCCGTCAGCGCGCCGCTTCTTGGCTGTGTATCTCACGCTGTTTGGATACCTTGGGGACGTTTACGCGGGGACAGTCCTGATGAACTCCAACGCCATCAAAAACTTACCCGGTGCTTCGGGTAGCAAAGGCGCCGACACTGTCAGTCCGAGTCCGCGCACTTCTCCCTCCGGTAGCGTGGGACACAAATTACCCGTTGACACCTTGCAGGTAATCCTCGTGCGTAAAAGTCCATTCTGTGCGTCACGATGAGTTTCCTTCATGCAAGTTTCATACGTAATATCTCAATACTTCAATGACACGCTGCTTTTGTTTGTTTTATTTTTTATCAAACTGTAGCAGTCAGGTGTCTGCACGGATGATGAAGACTGTGGAGGGGATGAATTCTGCAACGACGCCCGAGGCGCCTGTCTGCCCTGCCGTAAGAGCCGGAAGCGTTGCGCACGGGACTCAATGTGTTGCGCAGGAAACCGATGCAGCAACGGTGAGCAGAAGCTTCCAATCTGAAATAAAAGTCGATGATGATATTCTGATTGCTGCGGATCGTTTTCTTGGACTCATAGGGACCTCTCTGAATATCCATTAATTACAATTTGCGCATGTGGTGGGGGGTGATATCCATGGTAGTTGTAAAAAAACAGACCATTAATGCATTTCTTTCCTTTTTTATCTTTCTAGGTGTTTGCCAGGCAAATGACATAGATGGTACAGATGCATCCATCACCACTGGCTTGCAAAAAAACAACAACACCATGGAGCATCATGCCAAGAAGGCGCCCACTGGCAACGCTCATCAGCCTAATTCTGTGAAAGGTGAGCGCCCTGTTCAGAATCATCAGTCTTTATTCGGTTTGAGTAACAACACAGTAAGTTTTCAGTGAGGTGTGCTTCATGTAACATGGTTTCATCTTTCTTCCCTCTATCTCCAGGCCAGGAGGGGGATAATTGCCTGAGGTCTGCAGACTGCTCTGAGGGTCTGTGCTGTGCCAGACACTTCTGGTCTCGCATCTGTAAGCCTGTGCTGACGGAGGGCCAGGTGTGTACACGCCACCGCAGGAAAGGCACCCACGGCTTGGAGCTGTTTCAGCGCTGTGACTGCGGCGACGGCATGGCCTGCCGACCAGAGAAAGGAGAGCGAGACCACAGTGTCAGCAGGACTGCAGCCCGGAACCTACACACCTGTCAGAGACGCTGACACAAACGTGTGGACACACACAGAAAGACAGAAATATACGCACACACATACACACACACAACACACAACACACACCCAGCAAACCAACAAAATCAGTCACAGACACTGACAAACACTTTTTCAGCCTTGCATACACTTGAGATGCTGACACACAGAGACACCCAACACCTAAGACATTCTTTCCTGCCAAAGTTGCTGACACAAACAGCACCCGGAAGGATAGACATGATTTCTGGAAAAGTGATACACCCAGAGGGATGCAACAGTGCAAAACGGACTGATCCAATTCCCCATCAACAGATGAGGAGTCGGAAGTTAGGAAGTGACATTTCAGGAGTCTTGGGAAGATCGATTCATGTCATCGGTAATGGCAGAGCTGTTTTGTTTCTCTTTTTATGGAACTTCAAGCCTCGGTTATTGCAGTAAATTACTGTATTGTAAATATTATCCTGGAGGTGGCACTTAATTGAGCTATTGAATTCTGTCAACACCAGTATTATAACGACATGGTGCTGCATGCATTGTAAATGTGTTATATATATATTGTTTTATAAGAAAATGTTATATATAGAAAATCTGAATATATTTGTTTTATTAAACATCATGTCATAACCTCACTCCTTCTTTCTGCCCTTTATTCTTGGTGGTAGTGTTTTCGGATCTACTGTGTCTTTTAGGCAAATTGTTTCAGTGCACTTTCACTCAGGATGTATGGAATATAAACTCTCCAGCATCAATTAGAGTCTAAACCATTTAGTCCAAATATTCACTTAACGGTTGGTATGGATGGGAAACATTTCTGGCTAAATAACAACCATCCCCTACTGGAAAGCAAGAGTTATTTGAACAATCACTTGTGGTGTTTAACTTGTAGCCCAGTCCTCACAAATCAGTGGTTACGGCTGAGTGGATGGTTTAAATGTTTGGCCCAGATATGCTTCTCATACTCATTACACACAATTGCTGAAATATGTGCATGCACACATACTCACCGAAGGCATACTTACAACAAACATACAACTTTAATGAGTCATTACTGGAGCCTCAACAGGCCACATCCTGCCAGAGGATGGCCCATTGCAGCTATGTCATCAGACGAACATTAAAAACAGGACAGGATGCTGCCATATCAAATGATAACTGCAGAGGTAATAACAAAGTATGTGTGTCCCAGTGAGTGTTTGCCACCTAACCCTTTGGTGTTGCTGGCTAGTTTCTAATTATACCTTCCCTGCCTTCATGTGCAGCAGAGCAGATAGCTAGCTATCCAAACTAAAGCCTCTAATTACTTCATCTTACTCAATCTACACAAGGATTCATGAAATGAGGTGCACCGCAGCACTTTGAGTTTCTGTGATGCAACTCAAAAGAAGAAGGATCTCGGTTCTGTCCGATTGTACAGCACACCCCATTTCCTGGCTGTTGTGCAATGGATGTGCTCTAATGTGTAGGCTATGAATCCACCCAAATACACCTTAGTGCCTGTAATTAGACCTGTTTAGATTAGAAGATGGCGAGGAAATTACTGTACTTTCTGCCTGATTCTCGTGTCAGATCAAAAGGGAGCACAAGACACTCTTGATATCTGACCGAGCCAGATAACCTCTTCATCTGTTCTGTTTACATCCATAGACATTCATTTGCAGTTTAAGGTGAGGTTTACTCTGACTGTCATTGAGGATCTGAGGTAAAACATGTCAGGTCATTTACTCAAGTACTTTACTTGAGTATTGCATTTTTGTATTATTACATTTCAAAGTGAAACATTGCACTTTTTACTCCACTACATTTATTTAACAGCTGCAGTTTTATGTTACTTTGTAGATAAAGATTTTGATAAACCTATTACCAGTGCATTGAACTACTAAAAATAGTGTATATGATAGTTAAAATGATAAATTTGAATGTTCAAATCAGTAATATTAACAGAATATTATAATATACAAACTGCATAATGAGTATGATATCTAATAAAAACAACTTTGCTGATTTACAAATCTCCCTGAAGTTACTTGCATTTTGAATGCAGGACTGTAACCTGTAATAGAGTTTATTTACATTGTGGTTTTGCTACTTTTACTTCTGAATACTTGTTCCACTACTGTTGAGGATAGATGTATTGACGAGGAGGTCAGGCAGACATACAGAGACACACTCCATTTAAACAATTTACTGTCCATTCTTCAGAGTAATTAAGAGTAATGGGAGCATTGTCAGCAGTACAATATACCATGCAAGCTCAGCCAAGTCATGTTTGTGGGGGTCCTGGAATCTGTGTGTGTGTGTGAGCCTGTCATCATTACTCCAACCACAGACTAACACAGGCCACAGGCATGTGTCCTAACTCAAGGAAGGCCAGTGTTTGTGTGTGTGTGTGTGTGTGTGTGTGTGTGTGTGTGTGTGTGAGTGGACTCCAGAGAAACAACAGCAACAACAACAGCATCCATGCAAAAACAGACACACACACACACACACACACACAATCATGTCCCCACATTCCACCTCGCAGCTATTACACATGCAAACACGTGCACATGTCCACACATGTACACACATTCACACACCCTTATTTAGTGCAGAATCTTGGGGTGTGAGAGGTTTGGAGTAACAGCGTACTTGCCCACACAATGGCATCCAATCCAACAACATTTGGTGTTGTCATACCAAAAGAATGAATCAGCATTTCCACTGTCATACATTTCCATGCTACTGTACACTTCCAAACAATAGAAACTACAGAAAACCTTTATTTCAACATCATGCATGCACGCTAAGATTCATGAAAACGCTGATCACACATGTCGGTTTTCATTACGTGATTCATTTTATGTGTACTTTATATGCATACCTCAAATTCTGATCTAACTGGATTGATATTCATCAAGTACAGCGTGTTATGATTACATTTAATGGGCAATAAAACCCCAGAACTTATTTGTTTATACCGCTGTCTTGAAATCTGCTATCTCGCCTCACGATCTAAAAGTTACAATAAGCTTTTCTCCGCCTGAGTACCTGGCGTATCCGTCATTGTTATTCTAACATCGCTGCCAAACACCCTTGACAGACATCCCTGAGTTAACAAACTCATGAGTGAGCCACCAAAGATAAAAAAAGGGTAAAGGAACGAGGCAGCATACACAGAGGCGATGCGTGTTATTTTGTCAGATGAAAGCGACGGCATACTTCTGAAATGAGCATCGGATTAAAACCAAGCTCTTACGTAAACAAAATTTCACAGGGAGGTGTCAAACTTCTGGCTGCTGGCACTGATCACTTCAAGCACAATGCTCACCATTCATCTCTGTGGGATGACAATCTGCCCCGATTGAGCAATAACGGGAAATCTCCCTGTCCTTGGGAAATACTAATTAAACAAAGGACAACTCATTCAGCACAATGCGCTGAGTGTGTGAATGCAGGTGGAGAGCATTTTTGCTCCGCTGATTTAACTCGAGTGATGTCAACACAACAGGAGAAACAAGGGTTTTCACAGAGCACGGTGACGTATTGTACTTTGATTGGGTCTCATGTTACATTCCAGGTAAAGTCATCAGTGACAATTGTTCTCTGTCATGGCTTAACTATTTGCATTTTGTGTTTAATTCTCTCTACCTCTCTCTCGCTCTGTCTTGCATGGACGTGAGCCCTATTTAAAGCCGTAAGCTTTCTTTCCCAGTTCGCTCATGTTTGTGTGTTGTGGAGCTGGAGTCAGGATGTGTTTAGTTTAACAGGTAGCAACAGCTAACCTAGCGATTTGTAATTTAAGGGAGGGTTACATGTGGGAACTATTTCTTGACAAAGAACAAATCTATTCACAGAGCACTTCTTTGCAGCATGTCTGAATACAGCGTAGATTGTATTCAGAGACAGCTGATGAGCTCAGGTTTTATTTTGGTCTTTGTACGAGCACTTTGGCACCAGATCTGAAGACAAGACTTAAGGATGTTGTGCACAGTCACTGTTCCTGGCTGTGAGACAACAGTCCAGTCATTTTACACTACTTTACATGGATTGAACAGACGATAAACAATTTGTTTGTCACTCAGCTTTACGTGACTTTGGTTTTACATGTTTTTTTTACTGCCAGCTTACCTTTTCACCCTGCTTTCAGTTTTACTTAAAATACTTGCCTTATGTATGCCTTAATCATACTTAAGGCAATAGTTTGACTTTTTGGGATATAAGCGTTTTCACTTTCCTTAGGTGAACTAGACGAGAACATCAATTTCATTCTTGTGTCTGTCCAATATACAGAGCTACATACAGCCAGCAGCACATTAACATAGCTTAGCATAAAGACTCACAGCTAACCTGTTTCTATTTGAAGGTAACAAAACCTTCCTACCAGGACCTCTAAAGCTCACTTATTAACACTACATTTGGTTGTAAAAACTAAAATAAGCAGAGAAACCGCGGGTTGTGTTTCATATCTTATCTGTTTGACTATTTCTTGCTGTGTGAACCTCATGGTGACAGCACACTTGGTTTTAATTATTGATTAAAGAAACAAAATATAACTTTGTTCGCTTTATAGATGCTGGTAGGAGGATATGCATTCAGACAGAGTCAGGCTAACTGTTTCTACCTGCAGTCCTTAGTGTGCTAAGCTATCTAACTCACAAAGAAGAATAGTTTGGAAACACGTTTCTTTTCCTAGAATGTTGAACTACTCATTTAGCATAATGCTCATGAACCATTTCTACTCAATCAGGGAACTGTGTGTGGGGCTTTCCATGTGGCGACCACGAGGCCCAGCCCATCTCTCACTGCTATCCCAGGGACAGAGCCGTGACACTGGGTTCGCTCCCCAGGAGAGGCTCATGAATGACTGGTTTGATCCATCCTGGTGTTCCTCACATCTGCAGCTGACACCTCCTCTGTGGTCTCAGGTCTCTCTCTGATGATGTCATACCATGTTTGAGTCCCCGTTCACCACATGAAGGAAACCCGGCTGCTCTGACTTCAGCTGTAAAGGCCCATGTTCGGGAAGCGTGTTGGGCTAAAACAGAAACAAGTGGTCGTATTATGTTGCGTAAGCTGCTTATTGCAGTGACACTGCAAGAAAGCCCCAAGTAAAGAGATACCTGACCACAACAGCCTGTGTTTTGCTATGCTCTGTTACCCTCTGGACCCATGTTTATTTTCCCTCGGCTATTGGCTTTTTCAGCAAATACAGAACTGGAGGGCCACATACTTCAGTTCATCCTCCAACACCTGTATCCTTAAGGTGGATTCCTTCGCTCTCTCCAGCCCCACCATGTGAAACATATCCCAGTGCTTACACAGCTGCTACCAATTCAGTGCAAACAAACAATCTGCCCATTGTTTATACAAATAATATCCCAATATGTGACATCTGCCCACTCGCGCGGCTCTGCCAGACGAGCAGGGAGCGAACAGATGCACCAGGGGGTGGGGCAGAGTTACAGCTGGGTATAAAAATGCCTACTCTTCATTATGGTTGGTCCAGAAGCTTGCTGCTGGCGGCCTGGGGCTGGGGCTAGGACAAGGGCCAGGGCTAGAGCTGGCTCAGCTCCTGGCTGCTATGTTAAGTCTGCCTCAGCCACAACCACATTGCGCAAAGCTGCTTCACACATATAATTTACTCATTATTCACGAAGTTTTCGAAAGTAGTCAAAAAAACATATTGCAGAGTGAGAGAGTTGGTGGAAAACTAACACGGACTGAGTCGCTATTCAGTAAAAAATAAAGTTATATCCAGTTATATAACATTGAAAGATGGCAGGCTTATGGAGTCACAGTCAATTAGCACAGCTGATTGAATAGAAGTGACCGCAGAAACCGTATACTTTGAAAAATACCTTATAGTACCAAGGAGAGGCAGTTCAGCCAGGGACTGGCAAACCCTAGTATGACTGCATTCCCTGCGTAGGCATTACTGGTTACCATGCCTAATTCAGCTCACAACGGACGGACTACTTTCTATGAGGCGCAGGAAATAGGCCCCTATTAGCCTTTGGTTAATTTCATAAAACATCCTCAACAGGAGATGAGTCTTTGTCTGAGACATGGACACACATCCCTGTGCTTAAGCAGGAGCATCAAAAGCCTTGAATGTTGTGTAATGGCATACCTTTACTCAACAGGGAAGCATCCTATGAGACAATGGCACTGTAATGGCCCCAATGGTTCAACCATTGTCCCATTAACAGTCATCAGGCCTTAATTACAGCTTTTTTGCCACTCGCCACCTCCTTTCATGCCATCCTACCCCCCCTCCAATCCATCACCCAAACTCTTTAATGTCCTTGCTTGTTTTCTGTCCTTTCAAAAACACTGTCTTTAACCCCACCAAAGAAAATGGCTGATGCACAATCTCATTTGTGTAGGGACTTTGCAAAGGTGGAGTCTTTGGTAATAGAATGAAAAGGAGGAGACCAGTGCTTTGATCTCTCAGGGGGGCAAATGGATTGGATTGTCTTGCCCCTGCTGGTGGGGCTAAGCTGGGGACAGTGTGAGTCCCAGGGGGTCATATCAAAGGTAGTTATCTTCAGAGAGTCTTCTCAGCGGCACATTAGTACACTATCTAAATGTTGATTTGTTCACACCAACATCTGAGGAGCCCTAAATGAGCTGACAAAAGGAAACACCCAGTGAATATAAATGTGCGAAGTGGTCAAGTTCACTTCTTTCTATGGATGTGTGTATAGCTCTTCTCCTCCTCACTGCCAATGTTTACTATTCAACCTGTCCAAAGAGGACAAGTTAAAAAGTCTTGCTGTTAATTCCAAACAGCGAGATTACAGGCTGACTTAAATCTGCCTTATTTCCTTATGTACTGCATGGTTCTTCCACTCACAGGACCAAACCTTAATAGTGCGGCATGCTCATTGTCTATGTTGTGGGTAAGGAAATGATTGGGAACATCCTATAGCCTCAGCAAACAGCCATGTTGAGGTTGCTGACTGTGTGTGTGTTCCTCCATTGTGGGTGGGAAACATCATATTACTGTCACTCTCACAGCTGACATTTAGAGAAAGGTATAAATCACACACTCAGACTCCAGCACCGGCTGTTAGCCACAGCCAGAGACAAAGAATTAAGATTATTGTGCATGACATCTTTTACCTAATTTGATAAACTGTGGACATTGAAAAGATCTGTTCACAAATACCCCTGCTGGTACAAACCACAAACTACACATGCATCTGTTGGAGAACCACTGTTGCACTTAACATCACCCTGAAGCCGCAGGTCTCACATTAGAGAAAAGAATAGGTGGGTGATATTGAATTGAAGGAGAGAGAAAAGAAAAAAAAGGTATAATTCAAAAGTTTCTTTCCAGCTGAGAAACTCAAGATTGAATCATAATGTGAATGCCAAGAGCTCTCAACCTGTGGTGTCGCTGCTCTTCTTCACCAGTAATACAGAAGTCAAAGGATAGATTTACATATTTATTATTTCAAAGGCTGCCAGGCTTGTTAGAGAGAATTCTCAGCAATAACCATAAAAGGGGGGGAATTAGGCTCCTTGCCTGGTGTCACAGTTTGCCATTTTCTGTGTGCATGGCCCAAATTGTGGGATCGCAAATAAGCATCTCTATTTTTAGGGACTTTAAGAGCAGTAGCACCCGTCTGGGTCATTCCATATCATTAGAAACAGCTCCAGAGATGAACAAATTCTCATGGCACTCAAATATAATTCTGGTCTTTAAACCTATAGTACCATGAAATCAAAGCCAAACCTAAAACCTCCCTCCATCATTGGTGTTATTTTTGAATCTCTACTGAAATTTGGGTTGACACGTTGATTGAAAATGCCCACTACTTTGGTTATCTTGCGCTTCAAATGTTCAACTCAGCACATTCCCGAGGGGCTTGAATCGCACTCAGAAGCCTCAGTCTAACCCCCGTTACTGAAATGTACATTTCAGCTCTTCTCTATACTCAGTCATTAACCATGCTAGATGTCTTTTAGGCTCTTTCCCCTGTCTTGGGCTGTTGGTAAATATTTGCTAGACGCAGATTGCATTCCGAATTGGTACTCCAATGTCTCCTTTGCATAATAGCTGTTGTGAAGGCATCTATTGTCTCATTTAAACTGACCACATAGTGTATTTTGGTGATGTCGGCAAGGGTTGGCTTCTCTACAACTCTAATTAGCATTCCTTCCAGATAAAACAATGATCACTTGAATACGACTGAGCTAAGCTTGCAGGAAGTGATCTAAAGAGCTGATAGGAACCCATGATTACCAAGCAACTTACTCCAGTCCTCCATGCATAATGTTTTAATTCAACATCACCTCCCACCACCCCATTTTGTCCCATCACTAATCTTGTCTTAAGTTATCTTCAAACTACCGCTTTGCCCCGTGGCTACAGGCCTTATCATTTATTGATTATGTCTCTTAGATTAAAGGAGCTGCTTTCATTTCCACAAGAATGTGCCCCACTCTTTGTGCCCATATGGAAGCATTTGCCGGACAGATGGGTTATTTTCCCCTCTAGTAAAGGTCCCGCTGGTCAGAATGGGATTCACAGGGTAAGTAATGGCGCTGTTGATATCCAATTGTTGCTCACTTTGAAGTCCAACTACCAGGTGATCTGTATTCGACCATTAATGAGAAAGAGAGTAATGAAAAATATGCAGGCAAAAAAACAATATGGTGAAGCTGAAAATCTCAACATTAATCACATGAGCCTGTTTTACAACAAGTCATCTTAATTCCTCCAGACAATTCAGGGCTGTCAAATGGCTGCATAATACTACCCCAAACCCCCTCAAGCCTCCCAGACTTAATTCCATGTGCTGAGAAGCCGAATTGCCTGAATGTGGGTTACACACAAATGACGGACATTTTGTCTTGGGGTAAGTACTAATATGCCACTGTTGTTGCCCAGACTGCCTGTATCTGGGTTTTGGTTTAAATGTTGGGTTTACTCTCCCTGGGCTGTGTGGTTTACAGCAGCTTAATCACAAAGCCACAAGCATCTCAGCCATTTTGATATGAGCCAAACTGGGAAGGCTTCATATGTAACACTGTTTTTGCTAGTGCTACATATAGCAGACGATTCTGCAGAGTCAGCGGGGCGACTAAATTGAAATAGTTCATGTTGACAAATTGAAAATGTGCAAATGAAAATAAACTCAAGGCAGTTATAGACTGTAAAACGTTACGGATTGTAAATCTAATGAGCAAGAGCTGAGGTTTGTGCGGGAATGGAAAGAAGAAATTAAAAAGCTCGGTGTTTTTGAACCCACTTGGAGTAAAACTTGATATTTTTCAGATTTTTAAGAACAGTGATGCAAGTTTCATCTTGTTTTTATTCTTAGGCCGATGGAGTCAATGGCAACAACTGGAGCATCTGGAGATAGTTTTCAGATCAGCTTCAGGTTTGCGATAGAAGATGAGTGAAAAAAAACAAAGCACGGTTCAAAGAGAAGAGAATAAAGTGATGTCTTTGAATGGACAACTAGAACCACAAGCTTCTGAGAGATAATACAGATCACCGGTCTGTGAACCAACACACTGACAGCATTACACTTATCAGCCCGAGACAGACTCTTCAGCATCCAACTGTCCCTATCACATACAATATTTCCCAGCACACAGGTGTTTACAATCCTTTCCAAATAACCTTGTTTACAAAAACAACAGCGTTAAAAAGGGATTCCAAAAAAGTTACAGGCAACGAGGCAATTAACGCCTGTGTACCATGTCGGGTGCCTCGGCTCACTACTAATGGTTCGGGGCTGAGTACCAAGCCTGCTTTTTATTGAGAGTTCTAGTTGCGAGCCGTCCAAATGTTGCCACAAGGGAGGTTTTGAAACTTTGGCCTACTGGAGACAGAGGCTTTTTTGTTGTGCTGTGCATGTAATTTACCATCAAACTGATGGACTTAGAAAACTTGCTACTGTTGACTCCCGTGGTGCAATCACATAAACTCTTATTATTTTTGACTCTGTGCACTTTGGATTGTTGTGCAGGAGCTGTGAGACATTACATTCAGCTCGGTGCCAAGTTTGGCCCTCAGACCAGCAGTTTTTCCACACAGGAGAATAGCTGATTCATTTGAAAAAAAAAAAAAAAAATTATTGGCTCATTTATGATAAAACCGTGGTAAAGTTGTTTTCTTTTTAGTCTAAAGCACTTTGAGCTGCTTTGAGCTTATATGACAGGTGCTGTAAAGTTCAGAATTATAACTATTGTTATAAATCCAGTTCAATTAAGATGTTTCTCTTGTTTTCCATGTGTTTCTCTCCCCTCATTTTACCATTTTACATTTACATTCAGTTCCTTTTCCCCCCTCAGATGTTGTGTTCCGCTGTCCCTCTCATCTCTGCCCCTCGTTTTCTTCCCTCAGATCTGTCACACACATTGCGAGGAAGCTGTTCCTCAGAGATCTGTGAGTACATCGTGAGGCATGTGTGTCCTTCCTGACATTACAACACTCTTGATCAACTAACAAGAGGAGTAGGAGGGGAGCGGGGAGGAAGAGAGGAGGATGTTAAGATGTTGGGAATGGTTTGGGAGCCGGGGAAAAAAAAAGAGCGCTCTTTGTGGCCGCTTATCTGACAGGATATGAAGCAACTCAATGGCTTTGGCATTTGGCAAAATAGCTTCCTTCAATGGGCATTCACTACAAGAGGCATCCCCCGACATGAGGCCACATATGTCTGAGCAGCTGAAATAGAGAGAGACAGAAAGAGAGAATTTCAGGAAGAGAAAAGACAGCCGGAGGGTGTTTTAGAAGTTCCGTATTTTGTTAATTGCCCATGATAAGATGCAGCAATTTGCCGGTAGTTGTGATCATTATCAATGGCAGCGATTTAACAGATGTTGGTGCACTGTTTGAGCTTTTAAACACATCAGTCTTGCCTTCGCTGACTAAAGGACACTTCTGGCAAATTTCTGAATTCTGGAGCAGTTCTATGAGTAGAGGAGCCAGATTTTAGAGTCGAGGAACCGATTTTAAACCACCAAAGGACACTTAAAGTCCTTCCTTCACGCACACATGGCCACACACCACAGTTTCTGGGTATTATTTTTGTTAATGGGATCTAAGGGGACATCCTTTTCCTGATGTGGTGTAATTGAAGCTGCTGTATTAAAGGGTTGTGTTCCTCTCCTGCTGCTGAGACACAAAGTAATGCAAACCCCATCCCAGTTATTAACCCAGGAAGTCCCCACGGTGCACTGCACTCTAATGAGAGAGGCCGATACTTATTTTATTTATTTTTTCTTTTCATTTAGAGGATGCCCTTTTGACCCCTGTGGGGCTCATCCAGTGCTCAGCGGTCCACCTCTGTCCTTGTGGGGAGCTTGCTATGTCCGAATAGTCTCCTATTTTCATCTTTTTAAACCTTTTTCATTCCCATCAAACGGATAAAAATAGCAAAATCAAACTGTATTGCATTTTCCTCTGCTTCATTTCCACACATTTCTCCTTTTCTGGATAATCCTGTATTATTTCCACTTTTGTGATGGTAAATATTTGAAAGTGAAAGGAAATAAAAGAGAGACTTTAATGCAGGTTTTAGCCCCTTGAGCTACCTGTCACTTGATCAGGAGCTTTACCTTTTGAACTTCATGAGAAAGATACACAACAGATTTGCTGTCTTTAGGATTAGCCATGTCATCTCAAAGAAGTTTGTACCATCTCATTATGTGGTTAGAACATGATTTGTATTTGTATCCCCATTCTGTCATTTAGTTACACTTTGATATCAAAATATTTACACGTTTCTCTACCTTTCTTCTCTTCAGCCACAGAACACAAAATATTTTTAATTAATTGTTTCTGTGGGTTTACACCGAGTTTTCCTTTTTTTAATAAACTGCACACAAATATTTTCCATTCATTAAGAATTGACGTTTTTATTTGCCAACATTTGCAGATAAATCTAATTGGAGCTGTCCACACCCTGCTCTCAACACAATGGGCCTTCTTCTCACAACACAACAGCTCCTTGTCTTTAAACAAATTAACACTAATGCATCTTAATGGGGTTGAAATTACAACCCCATGTTGCCCGAGGGCAATTTCTGACAGAGATTCTTCTTGTTTTCCTCAATCTCACTGAACATCTGGAGTTTCCCATAATGCACTTTTTATTGGTCCTCCGGCTCTATCTCCATTTTTCACCTGATTGGCTGTGTTTCATACAATGTACCTCAAGAGGAATGCCATCACTGTTGTGTATCCAAAGAGGAGATTAACTCTACAGCACTCAAAACACTCCTGATTTTCTCACACTGGGCAAAAACCAGTCACAGTTGTATTGTCTCCTTTGCTTTGATGTAGGACATTGAGCCCTGACGGACGTATAATATCATTTACAGTCAGAAATCAGGGGTGGTCTTTCCCGGTGTTAACAGCTCACCCTGCTTTGTGTCCCACTGATTCCAAAAGACCGGATTTTTCTCAGGCTGTTGAACGTTCACTGAATGGTTTAATTGGAAGCAGGCTCAAAGAGATGGATATTTGAATCATGCTGAGTAAAATATGCCTCCATCTGGGTTTGATAAACTCATAAATGAATGCCATCTGATGCTGATTTTACACTTTACACTTCAAACAATTACATTAATACCAGGGCACCTACTATACTATGACTGTGGAGTGAAAGGCACTAATCAGAGAGTAGGCACGTGGTTAGAAAATATGCAGTTTCATGTTGCGAATACTTCATGGCTCTAGTTGCATCAGCCTGGAAAAAAAACATGATATGTTTGCTAAGAATATAGCATAAATGAATGAAATTGGCCCTCTTTGTAAGTGAGAACTTATCACAGGGATAGATAGTCTTATCATCGGAGAAAAAGGATTGAAGCGTTTCCACTTTTTAATACCAAAACAGTTTTTAACCAATGTTTAGAAACAACAAAAACATTTGCCAAAACATCTACTGCAATCCCTGACTCAATAACATTTACACACCAATAGCTTTGATCACAAGAGTTCACGAAATATGTGTCAAAACAGGTCGCAGAGGAAGCATGAATCTATAATTATATAGATGGTATAATTACGAATGAAGCACGTATACAATTCATGGTATAATTATGAACCTCTGCAGTTATAAGCCACTAATGGGAACTGGGAGTGAGGAGTTATTCAACACACAGACAGCGAATTACTGTGTAGACCTCGTTAATTGGTTATGCCCCCAGTTTAGAGCGTGATAAGGTTGGCAGATTTATGGAGCAGTAGCACACGTACACAACCCTGATGTTTTGAGGAAGCTTTGGTATCTCTCAACTGCGTTTACCATGAGAGAACAGACGGACTGACCACAGAGCACAGGGAATTTGGAGAGCTGACACTGATAGCGGTGGCGTTTTGCAACCAGAGTGAGATGAAATCTGCCACCGGCGTGTGATACCTAGACATTCACACATGAGATGAAAAAAAGCAGCCAGGCAGAAACAGCCAAACGATTAGCTTTGTGGTAGCAAAAAAAAAAAAAAAAAGAAGAAGAAGAAGAAAAAAAGCATTCGGATCACCAAAGCAGCATGGTTTTGTATGGAAACAACTGTGGCTGGATGTTTGGTTCTCATGGAAGCCACATGACAGGGAGGTCATGAGAGAGACAGCAGGCCCGGCACTGTGTGCGATCTCACCACACTCGTTCCCCACCACACTTTTGATGTTTCCCTCCTCAACTTTTATCATTGCTCCTCAAGAGACCCCTACTCTCACTGTCAGGAAAGCAGACACACACACACACACACACACACACACACACACTCACACACATACACACACCACCCTCATGCTCCATCAGAATAGAAGCTTGGCTACTGCTACCCATTTCCAGCTTCACAAAACTATTTTAACAAGCAGAGAAATCCTTTAGCGGACACTTTCCTGGATCATAAAATACCAAATGATGGCTTTTGGATCCTGTGCTTTTATTGATCTGCGCTCGCCGATCAAATGTATACTTCCTAGGCCAGGCCTGGTCAGCTTGGAAGAGAGGAAATGGGGTGGAGGGCGAGGATGGAGGGCGAAGTATAAGGGGGGGGGTTTGGGCGGGGGTTGCTCATGTGAGGCTGAAATGTGATCCGGAGCCTGTGTCGCATTAGCCTTAACGGCCGTGTGGCAGACGCGCTGGCACCACAGGGCGGAGAAGACGGGTGGAGGAGGAGGAGGGCTAGGAGGAAGACGAGGGAGGCAAATCGCCGGACAGCCTGACGCAGGAAAAGTATGTGGAGGCAGGAGGCAGAAGGAAGGAATGTCATCATCCACAGTGGAAGGTTTTCTGGCACCTCCCCCCCAAAAAAAGAGACAACAGAGAGGGAGAATGATGCTTATCCCTCGATCTAAGTCACCTTTGTACCCGCAGCACACACATCATCACACATCCTCTGTCAGCCTGTCATCCCACAGGGTCACGGTCAAGCTGGCGCTCCCTCTCACTCTGTGTCATGTTGTCTCTCTCCTGCTCTGTAATTTCCTTTTTTTCCCTCTCCTCTTTCCCGGAAAGAATGTGTCTCCTGTCGCTCCACCAGTCAGTGTCAGGGGGCTAAACAGCCCATTTTGGTGTCTGACTCAGTTACGAAGTCCCAGAGGTGCCTGAAGGATTCCAAGAATTCCAGCTTTTGCACCCACAACTGTGACGCCACCTGAGGGAATGCCATAGAGATCATACCAGACACTTCCTGTACACACTCAGGATTCATCTTTCATCCAGCCGGAACATGAACTGCAACTGTTTCATGCCCAGATGGCAAAATTTAAGATCAGGGTGAAAAACAAATTAACTGCATATGAAGCATGTCTCCGAGTGAAATATGGTACAAAACTTGCTGTGCACATGCATGACTGTGAATGGAAGACAGAGTGACGATGACAGAGAGGATGAAGGAGCAATAGAGAGCAACAGAGGAAAGGAGAGACAGAGCCAGAGTGAGAAGAGTGGAGGGGGTAATGACTAGGTCTGCTCAGGACAGAGGAGGCGACAGAGGGGGAAGCGTCTCCGATCGTCTCCTCATGGCTCCTCTTTGGCGTCTGTGATCCTCGGACCCTTCACGCAATCTCCCTTATTACAAGGCTTCCCCTCTCCACACGGGCACCACTACAAAATGGAGCAATTACATTTAATTAGGCTGCAGAGGGTAGCTAGCCTGCCCCATCCCAAAACCTCAGAGAAGCGCAGACTTCAGGTAACACAACGGTCGGGGAGAACTTCAAAGAGATGCAAAATTACAGCGCCATTAGTGGAGCCACCACAGAACTGCTGTGAAGCCAGGGAATCATTTGACCCAGAGAGGTAGATTCAAAGGAGTTAAAACTGAAAAGCAGAGGAGTGGAGACAAAAACATCTCAGCAGCCAAAGATTAAGGGGCAGACTGAGGACTTCTCTAAACATTGTTTGTGTTGTACGGGAGACTTGAAAAATCTTTACAAATGCCTATTAGTTATCCCATACCCCTCTAGCCTCTCTTGAAGGATGCTCCTTTGGGCCATGTCAAACATTTTGAGGTTTTACAGTAAAAAAGACATATTTTTGTTCCAAAACAAACAGAGTGGGATTAAGTGTCCTAATAAGCCATTCGGGCTGTCCTAGAAAGATGATATGCGAGGCAATCCCACTTTATCTGCCTGCTGTTTGTAGCACTGGATTTTGGCTCACAGAGGGCATGATGGCCCTAAAAATTTTATTGATGCTGACTCACTGGTCTCCAACCAGAGTGGAAAATTCTGACTTAAATGCTGTAAGATCTGCTTCTGAGACAGAAGGACTCTTGTTTAAACGCACAACATCCACACAGGTGAGCTAACAAAAAAGAATGACTAATTCTGCATTTTTTGTTGTAATGCAATTAAGGAGATTGAGTCAAGCGGTGAGTCTGGGTTTTTTGCAACGACACACAAATGAAAAAGGAAAAACCTGCACAAACGAGTAGAGAAACATAACAAATGCAGATGCTTCCATACAGGGCACAAAGGGTCTTTTTAAGATTGTGTGTTTCTTTCTCATTTTGTCTTCACTCCTAGCAGTCTCTTCCAGCATTAGAATATTGTGGGAGAAAAACCACAAGCTGACCAATTAAATTTCTTGCGATCCCCATGTGTTATCCCGACAGCCGCCATAGCCCCGATGTGCAGTTATTCATTTTGAAGGGGGTGCCCCTTAACGCACCACTATAAGTCCAGCTTCAGACAGCACTCTCCACCACTATCATCAAAACATCAAATGAAATGATCTTTTGGAAGAGCGGTGTTCATCCAGTAGAGTTCAGAGACTTGTAAGATCTATGTCAACGACCACTGAAGTTGTTCTTGCACGCCTTACTAAGACACCTTATGTTGGGGTTTCCCTTAATATTGTCCCATCTGTACATTATTTCATAAGCAAAAATCAATAGTAAATTGGAGGAATTTACTCTAATTTTCATGGCTGCTCCTCTTCTCTCGTTTACTTCCACTGAAATGATCTTTCGCGTGTGTCTTTTGTAGTTAACTGCGACTCCATAAAGAAAGGACCATGTCTTTTTTTCCTCCACCACAAATTAGTCTCATGCTGCGTCATGATTTACTGTCTCCGTTATAGTAATCACAACCAGATCTGCGCTCACCGTAGACTACAATCGACTGCTGGAAACTTTGACAGACAGCCAGTCGTACTGTTGTCGCCTGTGTCACTCTGGCTATGAAAGAAATGTTAGCCATATTTCAGTGACTGGGCTGACGGTTACCACAATGTACCACTGGATTTAATATTTAGTTTTCTTCATGTGGCCAGCTAGAATTAGTTATTATAGTAACATTCCTTATAAAACACAACGTAGAAATAATCATAAAATAAGTAAATGGATACTTCAACTGAAAGACTTATGGAAAACATTGAGGTATGTAACAAGCACATTGGAACATTCAAATAAATGGGGTATGGGATACTGAAGAGCTTTTTTCTTTATATACAGAAAACTGGTCCCTAATAAGCCTGACAAGATAACCAAAAATATTCTGAATGTATCTCATAGGAAAAATACAGTAAGTGCGGCACATTTTCAGCATGTTAATGCAGATCAACATTTCAAATAGCTATTTATATTGGATCGTGAACCATACGAGGGCCATAATTCAACACGTAAATTAAATGCTCCAGCAGGAATCCAAATCTAAATATGAAAAGTGACGTCCTTGTTCTCACAGGAGCAGTTTGCGTATGACTTTAAGCTATAAAAGCAGCAGAAGGAAATGTTGATTTAAAGCGTGAGTCACAGCGTAGTGCAAACTTTTTACTTCAAGATGACATCGTGTCTCGCTCGTGCGACCCGGGCTCAGGCCTGCTGTGGCTGCCTTGTGATGACAACATGATAAGACCAAAAGCATTCCAGCGCTCATCAGCTGCTATCTGAATGAGGCCTGCCTCCACTTTAGACAGCATGGATCTCTTTAAAGGGGACTTGGACTTAAATGCAGTGTCTGATGATGGGTTCAGCCTGTAGCTACAGTGAGTGATATAAATCTTTGGATAAGAGCAAGAGACACAAATAGATGAGAAGCCAGGGAAGTGAAACAAAGACGGGAGCAGTATCTTGTCTCTGAATGGTTCATGGATTGCACCAAGGATATGAAGCATGAGGTGCCCAGCTGCTTTTGGCCCGAAGGAAGTCAAGTTCTTCCTGGAAAAATATATTGCTGCAATAAAGGTGTTCCTGGAGTGTTTCTCTGAGAAAAAACTCATATATTCTGCTGTTTGAAATGACAGGGGAAATCTATATAATAGACCTTCAAGATCAATGTAGTGAGCCAATATGTAAAAAAATAGAAAAAATAAAAAATGGGCAGTGTCAGGTGATCAAAGCTAAGTTGAAGCTAAAGATTAGGCACACATTTTACAATAAAAAGATGACATTCACTTCTCCAGGGGGTTAGCTTTAAGATGTTGAGTTCTGCTTTATGCCAAAGCCCACAGCCAAACATCCAAACAACGCTTGGCATGTTCCCCCCACAATATGCTCTTGAATGTGAGCAGACATCTAACCGCCTCTACAGCTGAGAGAGCGCGCTGGCGCTCACTCATCTATGCAAGCATGTCATTGGTCACATGTGCATGGCATTAACAAAGACACAAACAAGGCAGGGGTGTACCACAACCCTATGATTAGGCTGATTTATGAAGATGTCAGAATGCACTCCACAAAAATATGATCCACTTTCCCTAAAAAGCTAAATGGATGAGCATTTAATCTAGCGGCCTTTCTTGGTGACATCAAATTGCAAATTGCTCTGAATTATGGAGGCCACGATACTCTTTAACATGATGGCAGAGTTTGAGAGAAAGCTTGAATTTGAAAGAAACTCACATTTAAAAATACATTTCACAAACAACAAATCAGCAAGGCCACAGAGGTCATAAAACTTTAGGAATCCTCATCACTGCTGGAGTGCTCTGACAATGACATCCCGCCTTGACAAAGAGGCCTGACTGCAGCTCTCCATCATATCACCAATCAATGAAATCTAGACAGACACAAAATACACTGCGGGCAACACTGCCACAAGGCCCTACTGTATCATAAATCACCATTGAGACCACCATGCTACCAAACCACACCAGGCTTAGATTTAGGCCACTCCTAATGGGAATCACTTATGCTCAAACCCCTGTAAATGATTAAGAGCTGAGGTCATGAGTGACATTTTACATGTCGACAGTCTCTCTTGCATTTAACAGTTTTCTGGATTTTCAGAGGCTGCTTTCCCACCTCACTATCCCTGATATCTTATGGAATTAGTTTCTCTAAGAGATCCAGAGTGTGGCTTACAGCTGTCCGACACTCTTATGCCACACTTTCATTCCCGGAAAACTGTCATTCTGTTGCCACATTCAGATATGTGCAATTTGGTTTTGTGTCAATATACATCATTGCAGGATCATATCCAATCCTACCGCTCAACACCTCGGCAAATTCTGCCCGCAGACTTTGAGAGGTACCAACTCTGGCTCTGATTGGCCAAATTTAGCAGCCCTGCTCCATGGGAACCCTGGACCATACAGGTTGCATAACTCTCCCTCTCAAGAGGTCTCTCTTTATTTCTTTTTCTCCCTTGTCCTCCTTTCAGTAAACACCTCTACTTTGACAGGAGTGGCAATTTTCATCTCACTGATTGAAGAGTAAAGCTGCTGCTGGTCCGCCACACAGACTCCTGCCCTGCCCTGCCTTGCTCCCTCTCTCACTTTGTGCTATCAGTCATTTAAAAGAACCTCCCCCATAATCTTAATCCTTCAAGTCTCAAGGCCCCTTAAGAACTGAGTCTGAGCCCCGTGTCTCCTCTCGCCTGTTTCTCATTTGCTCTTGAGATACAAAGCAGGAAAAAGCAGCGCAATTTTAACTTATAAAAACTTCTTCAGTCACAAAGCTGTTTTTCCAGGAGCATGACTTGGTGCACAAATCCCCACATGCATGCTAATATAAGTATATTTAGTCTCATGAACAAAAAACAAAACTTCACTAACTCAACCTTTAATGAGTTGACTGCTTGCAATAACACAAAGAACCACTTCATTTCTCCTCCCTTAATCTGCCAGTAGCCTGTCCCTTTAATAGCGCTGCTTAATTGTAATGACTGTGTCTGTTTGTTTTGGGATGAATGAGGCTCTTGGATAGAAGGGAGGCGGCAGGCCTAGACCACAGCAGCGAGACTGGGCAGTGGTGACGACTAACAGCTCATCAGTATTGGAGACATAGGGCACCTCATCAAAGACTAAATCAACTAAACTGTCCCCCCACAGATTAGAGCCACGAGTGACCGAAGCCTCGAAGCACTGACTTTGGATAATCTTAACCTCACCAAAGCCTTAACTAATATGAAGAGAAAACAGAAAACTAACCACAGATTGTGTCTAGACGGAGCTTTAATCTACTCTGAAGACTTATTCTAAGAACTTGCAGATGAGGATATTGACATCACTGGTGTAGTTTAGGGGGGAGATTGCCCATAGAGGCACACAAGTAAAATGTGCACGCTCAAATAAAAAAACGTTAAAATATACTGCACTTTTTAAAAACAGTAGAGAATATACCAAGTACAGAAGATGACAAGACATGAGTTTAACAGTGACACACAAACGCCACCTTTGAGCTCCTGAAGCAGTTAATTTTAAAGACTTGTAGCTCTGGTAGCAATTGTCTCTTGTTTTTAATCCAGACTTTTAAACGGCCATTAAAATCGGCCGCAGGACCCAAACGCTCTGAAATATAGTTTAGTTTGGAGCCTCATAGGTAATCAGTAACATCTCAAAATCAATTCTTAACCGAGCTGACCGAGAAATGGCTCACTATAAAAGTCAACTAGTTTTAAATTGGAACAATTATCTACTTCAGGTTGGATCATTAATTTAATGGAAAGGCATTTTTTTTGTCTTCTTTTGTTACATTCCCATAACACTCTGCTACAAGGATGTAGATAGACAGGTGGTGACATATTGTTTGCCAAACTGTTCATGGACTTTCCTTTTTTTTCTCTTGCACATACAAACTGAGCAAGAGAAAATTAAGAAAACTGATTAATAAAATGTGATTAAAAAAAAAAAATGCAAAAAAACAACAACCCCAAAACCTTCTAATATATGTTTTATTTGCTATTTTATGGCTCAGGAGCAACCACAAACCATACTTACCTAAAAACTAAGTTAGTGGGTTCACTGGTAAGTTGTGTTCTTGTCTTTGAACATTTAAGACAACATTGATGAATCCCACATCATTCATTTACAGACTTTACAATATTCAAACACACAAGTTACAATCAAACCTGTGTGTACAAACCTTTCATTAATGAGACCCAATATATTCCAGTGAATGCCACTAAAAACATGTACATAAGGTAAATAAGGTCAAACTTTGCTTGGCTGATATGATGACATAACTACAGTATTAATACATTACTACAATAATACCTATTACTTTTAAGTACACATATTGGTCAAAGTGTTGTGTGATATGTACACTATATGCAGCATTTGCCAGTGGTCGGAAGAGGTGGAATGAATATGAGTTAAATACTATATTTGTTTAGATGGACAGGAGAGGACCTACAAAATAATAATTAGCTCCAAGGATAACTGCAGACTGCAGCATTCATTATGGCATGTGATGATAACACTATGTGTGATGAGAGGAGCAAAACAACATGCCTCCTTTGCATTTCCCCCACTGCCTCAGTTGATGTTCCTGCATGATGAAAGCATCCCATAATCCTGCTGGAATGACAGTGGACAAAACATGGATAAGAGCGGCGAGGAAATTGCAGTACAAACAGCCTGATGAGTGCCAGAGACACGGCCCAATGAGTATGGTCTGATCTGTGTTTGCACAGGACAGAAGCATGCAGATTGAAGCTCAAAGCTCTTTTGTGTGTGTGTGTGTGTGTGTGTGTGTGTGTGTGTGTGTGTGTGTGTGTGTGTGTGTGTGTGTGTGTGCATGTGTGCGTGTGTGTGTGTGTGTGTGTGTGTGGTGTGTGTGTGTGTGTGTGTGTGTGTGTGTGTGTGTGTGCTTCATTGAGCAACAAGTTGAGGTTGGGGTAACAACAGTGAGCGAGGCAACAGGTGATTCAGGAGAAGACTTTTCTGCAGGGATGGATTCCCATGGGATTTGTGGCCAACTTTTTTCCCCCTGCCTGTTTCCTCTCATAGATCCCAGAGGTGTGATCAGAATGACTTTAACTAAGATTTGTTGTGGATTATTGACAGGCAGGATTTGACTCACAATAAACATGTCTTTTTTCACACGAATTGAGCAAGGCACAAGGTTTTGGATGATAATCTTTTCTTCCTCTCAGAAAGCGTCTAATTGCATTGGCTGGCAAGCCCACACAGAATGGTATGCAGTTATGAATGGTGTATTTATGCAGGTCGTTTTTATGTGAAGTGTATGTTTGCTCTCATATTGCATATAATTTGCCCAATAACACTCACATCTGCTATTAACTTACCACAGAGTTACTTCAGGCAAAAACACAAGGGATTAACTATTTGGGTTCTAGTCTTGACAGCAATGAAATATTAAAAATAACAACAACAACAACAACAAGACTGCAATTTTTCAGCTCTAGAAATTAAATTGTAGGTTTATAATTAAGAATTCAGCTCTTGTGGAGCACAGACATCCCAAACATCATGTTCAATTGCTGTTTTTTGAACTCTACATATAACTAGCCATCCAGTGGCTATTCAAACTATTCCAGACGCCACAGACACAGATATTAAAAAGACATTCACATCCACATTGTTAGAGCACTGTAATAGGTGGATAGTGTCTATTCCCATGCTCGTATTGTCCCTCCACACACAGCCATGGCTAAATCAGTGGCGCCATAGCCGCAGAAGCAGGTAGTAATAAGGCTCTGGATGGTGGCCCATAGATGTGTTAGCTGATGTGTTACTCAGAGGGCCCCTATGAAAAGACCCCAGGCGCCTATCCCAGTGCCTGTCTCCACAGCACTAAGCGACCATTAGGCTGGATTTAAAGGGCAAGACATTTAGGCTGCTGTCATCTTGTGTCAGTCCACCACAGGGACCGCGCCGTGGTTAAACAGGCTCGTAAATAAACACCACACGCATACAGGCAGGGAGCTGGGCTGTGGTGCTGCTGCTGCTGGTGGTGGGGGAGCCGACCGCAGGTTTGGACCAAGGCTCCTCTCAACGCCCCTCCACCCGCCCCCGCCAGCAGCTCCATGAATTGCCAGACCTAACCTTCAACTTCATCAGTCATCGACCAGACTGACGGCTCCCCACACAGTCGCTTTGTCCCCATCTTGCTTTCTCTCCTCCATCTTTCTTTCTCTTCGTCTCCCACACACACACTTTGCATCTGCCTCATGCTGTCCCCTGGCTCTGCTCAGAGGCAACACCACCACCGTGGTGGTGGCGACAGCAGTGATGGAAAAACTGAGGGTTTCTTTCTCAGCAGCCCTGGGGTCCCACCACCCCTCCCTTCTCCCGCTCCTCACCCTCTGTCTCTCCCCTGTCTGTCTTCTTCTGGAGTGGGGACCACACAGATGTTCCAAACCACATCCAAGCAGTCTGGCTGTGATGAGCACATTTGCACACAGAGTGTAAGCTAACAATCTGCCAACAGCTAAAATGTGTCTGACTCTGGCCTAGCACTAATCTTTGTCTAAGACAACGGCCACTGGAGCTAAAATTGAAGCTGCTTACGTAACTCTGGTAGACTTACTGGGAGACACACACATAATGGCAAATTATCACATGGAATATGGGATGAGCTGTTGCTCTGGAAACAGGGTGAACAACTTAATAGCTCCGGGTTGCCTGTTGTAGACTCTCAACTGTCAACGATAATGTTTTGATCGTCAAAAATAAGACCAAGTATAACACTGTTTACAGGAAGGCTTGTGCACAAGAAATGAATATACAGAGCGAGAAAGCCACGGATTAAGAATGTATTACAGTCAGGAACAGCTTAAATGGTGTGATTCAGTCAAAACTCCACTGAATAAAGAGAAATATAATAAGAGTTACTGAATGCCACGTCCTCTTTGAGTAATCAGCCATCTTTACCAGCCTCACAGACATCAATGCAAGTATGTCTCAGCCCCTGTCATTTAAAACAGCTACTGTTTTAATGCACCAAAAACTAGTCAAACCCCTCAATTACTCTTCATGTGAATACTGTGTGTGTGTGTGTCTGTGTGTGTGTGTGTGTGTGTGTGTGTGTGTGTGTGTGTGTGTGTGTGTGTACGCATACTCATCTGAAGTCTGTGGTTTGGTATGGTTTGGCGGGTGTGGGAAAGTGTGGTTAGAGCTACACTCACACAAATAGCGGTTTTCAGTGTGAGCAGACAGTGAAATTCTCATTTTAAGACAACAACACAGTGTGTACCTCGAGGCTCGCCATTGGCCAAACCGCACAATGTTTAAATCATTTTGGCTTAATTGCTTTTTAACAAGGCTCCCTACTGCGTTGACATTATACATTAACACTGTGGGTGCTGAAAGCTCGCAGTCTGACAAGTCTGGCCACGTACAGCTGCGTCTGACTCAGAATAACACAAGGGAGGCTTTTTGAGAAAAAAACTCCATTATGTGCTGTTTATGAAATCAACAATGAGAGCAGAAAAAGCCTCCAAAAGCATTAAATTCTATTTTTATGCCTAAAAAGCTATCAAAATCATTCTTTTTTAAATAGTGGCTTCATGTCCTGGAAAAATGTCTCCACTATGTCTAATAGACTGAGCTCTTATTGCAGACTAGCACTGCTGGCAGATATAGGATGAGATATGATCTGACCTTGTATCCAGTGATAGAGCGGCGCATGATACATGGTACAAACACAGGACTACCAGTCATAAACCCCTTCATTAGGAGAGCCAGACAGTGTGGAGCATGTATTTTACTACACACCCAACATTTCGGATAGAATATAACCTTTGGGCGGGATGTTGTAGGACTGGGCTCACTGAGCTGCACTGTGTGTGTGTGTGTGTGTGTGTGTGTGTGTGTGTGTGTGTGTGTGTGTGTATGACCTGTCTGTCAGTTAAACCTTACTTTGGGTTTTGAGTACATTTCCAAAATAACAATGTGCAGCATAGAAATTATAAAGCACTCAAGATGTACAATATATAGTTATGGAAACCCAAAAACATCTGAGATGACTTCTAAAATGGCATTAAGTAAGATGGCACACGCTTTGTACACACAACGGCCGACGAAGGTATAGAACTGTCAAAACAAAACATTCTGAGACATCCTAATATCCTCGAATTAGTTTGAAAGCAGGTTCCCCAGATAGCTCCGGTTGTGGTCATCGGGCGCCTATTTTGGAGAGGCACAGTCTTAAATAGCTGCAGGAAATGAGGAGATGATGATGGACTTGAATCTACCCTCTGCCTAAGCACCGCTCTCCGAAAATAGGAGTGATCTGTTGTCCTCTACATGCCAGAAAAGAAAGAAGAAAATAATCAGATTGAAAGAAATGTTAACTAATTAGGCAGGCAGGAGCAGCCACAGGTCATGGATGTAAACAGCATCATCATGGTCATATTTATAAAGAGCAAAAGCATAAAAACTCAATTAATTTAATGAATGTTTGAGTAATTTTTAATGGGCTTCCACAAAAACAGTGAAATTAAAAAACAGATCAACATCAGAAACAAGAAAAGAGGAAAGTTTAGTTAAGAAAGACTGTATGTATGTAATGTCCAAAGTGAGTAAAAGTCAAATATATTACCTTTAATTTCCACTCTGTCAGTATCACCTCTTTATAAGCAATTTGCATCATTTAATTTGCCTTCTCATCTCACAGGCAGACGTGAGAAGCCACAGCTGTGAAGTTCAGGCGCCATCTTGTGGCTGTGTGTGTACAACATCTGTGTACAGCATCATGAATTAGTTGAATGGTTTCACAGCACTTAGCACATCAGATGATGTTATATTTTTCTTTGGTTCAACTCTTTTTCTTAGTTTCACTCTGATACTTATTTAAAAAATATATATATATATTATATTTATACATAAATCCCTCTTCTCTCAAATGTACCACAGAGTAAATGACAGCGAGACACTGGTTTATGTAACAGTGACTAATGTGTTTGGAAGCTAAAGGCACCCCATGCCTAAGTCATGACGATATTCATTATCACCTCTCTGCTGCCTCCCTTTTTATGGTGTAAAAATCTAACGTTTGCACATACATTCTGAGTGACTGACAGCAGGAGTTTTGACTGAGCTTACTAACATTTTATAACTATGACACATAACTTCACTCTTCAAGATGAACAAATAAGGCAAAACAATTCTAGTGAACCCTTGGAAATTCTGCCATATTTATGATGCATGGGAATAACTAGCCTTTAATAGTTTTTTGCTCAAAATAGTTTACTATTTAAAAAAATAAAGTGGTGTTCTTGCTGGTAATTTATCATTTCTTGGGGTGTCTCTCTTTCGGTGCTTCCGCTGGGTCATGCAGGGATTCCCAAAGTTATTCTCAGGTGGCTTTTCCTGCTATCTCTCCGATCAGACTTTCGACTCCACCACACTCCAGAGGAAATCTAATCAGTAAGCAGTGATGTGCTGAAATGTGAAGAAGTTGGGTTAAGTGTAATCTTAAGAGGTGGCTGAGCTGCAAGGCAAAACTGAAAAGGTGAGAGCCAAATGGATCACCGGTGAAATTAGTGGTTTCTGAATGCCCCAAAGAGAATTTGTAGAATGTTTATGAATTGGACTTAAGTGTGGTTAATCAAGTTATGGCCGATGGGGAAGCTTTGATGAATTTAGCATCGATTAGGAAAGGCCAAAGCTCCTACAATACCATCACTTGTCAGCAGGATTAATGAACTATCGAGAGCTGCAACAACATCGGAGCTCGATAAGAGTCACAGCTGTGTGAGCAATACGGAAAAGGGCACAGGAAAAATACAGTACAGTAGGCTATGTAACTTCATCTGGCACTAATGAAGCAAGGACAACAAATACCATCATCTTGAGAATAAGATAACGGATCAATGTTAATGCTGTGTGCAACTTTAAGTTTATCCTTCAGACCTCCAGAATACATAGCTGCAGTGGTTTTGAGCTCAGGTCAGGTGGCTAAAAGTCTTTGTATTTCACAAAATATGTGAATATGTAAAAAAGAAAGCTTCTGGCTGAAACTGATATCTCTGTTTTTTTTTTTTTTATCTCTGAGTGAAGACCAAAGATACTGACTCATAGTAGAGACTGTGGGCTTGTTTCAGTTCAATTCAAGTAAACCTCCGTTCTGTCGTTAACGATCCAATCTAAAGAACACCGTTCACACACACAAAATCTGTACTCCATCTCCTCTAATATCCTTGTCTTGTCTGTAGTGACTATAATCCATGAGTTTTCTACACCCCTGCATCACTTGCCCCACAAAACACAGAAACAAAAAAGACCTCTGGTACGGTTCTATTAAAGGTGCACATAAATCTGTTGCACGCCCCCCCCAGGTCATCTGAACGAAATCTTATTAAAGCCAGATCAGCAATAAGAAAGGCAATGCTTCAGTTAGAGCAGTGGATCCCAACGCCTTTGGCTTGTGGCCCATTAAAATGAAGCAATGTCTCCTTGCAGGGAGTAAGAGTTTTTGTTTTATTTTAGTTTATTTTAATTTATTTCACTTTTTAGAGGTTTAAAGGGGAGAACTGATTCACAAAAAAATGAGAAAAGAGTCCATGTCCTGTTAATCACTCTGAGTCCCCTTAGATTTATCTTGCGACCCCTTGTGGAGACCACTGGCTTGGAAACCCTTGAGATGATTTTTATAAGACGTAGAGATAGTCTCAACATTTATAGAATTCTTGCCTGTATTGTATCTATAACATAATATTCTTATACAGATATAAAACAGATTTCAGCTGAATGTTTTTACATTTCACTTTTTAAAAATCCCTCATCTGCTCATCAGTTTACAGCAATGAAAGAATTTAGATCACTGGGAACAGCCTAGCATTTACAAGTTACACAGTAATCACATCACCTTGTACTGTACTGTGCAACCCGACCCCAGAATCAGGAACACTATCAGCGTGCATTCTGTTTACCGTCAAAAAAATCCTCAAAGCCTCAGCTTCTTAATAATAAAAAAGACCTTCACCTCACTGTTTTGTTGTTTATCAAAGAAATGACCCCTACACCAGATGGTATGCTTGGCATAAACACTATTGCACAGCACCCTCTAATGTGGCTCCACTGTAATAACCGACCTGCGACCAGCCTCGGTCTCCCTCGCAGCCCTGAACTATTCCCATCTGTCCCTGTGCCGGCTGCAGGGAAGACCTGATCTAGTTTAATGAGTAAAAAGCCAGAGTTCACAGAATAACAAAAATAATGACACACCACATGCATGACAAGAGCTGTAATTTCACCAGTAGCTGTTGTTTTTGCCCACAAAGCACAGCATTTAGGTTCAGCATTATAAAATGTATGGTTATATGATATGTTTTTTCTTGATTCCTTCCCTTCAGTTGTATTAATATCCATGACGGATTTAGTCAACAAATATGTGACCTCTAATTTTAAGACTGAAGTGGAGAAATGGATAATTTTATTTTGGAGCTAGGTTTAGGAGGAAACGCAGAGTCCTGCCCTCCAGGTCTGAGCATGCAATAAGCAATGGTGACGGATAGGTATTATGAGGAGTTTCTCCTGCCTCCGTTGGGGATTTGTGATAATCTCCTTTAGAATGAGTCATGGGTAGATTACCATATTGCCTGCTGTAGGCCAGGATATCCTATATAGGCTATGCTAATAGGCGAAACTCAGGAGGCTCGCCGGTGGACTTGGAATGAGAACAGTTTTTACCTGTACCTGGGAAACACATTCCTGAGTGAGTGGAAACGGTATTAATGTATTAGCCACTCCTCTTGTGCACACAGAAAATCAAATCTGCACGCTTATGTTATGGCTTCAGCTATCAAACACCTCTTTACACATTTATGACATTCGGTATTTACATGTGCTAAAAGTGTGGCTGCTGTGTTTGCTTTTATACACACACACTCAGGAGTAAAGATCAACAAACACAAATCAGATAGTAATCCTAATACTGTGTCTACTCTGTGCACTATAATGCAAAGGCCCTGCAGTCTTTATGAGGACCCCTTGATCAGTGCAGTATTTATTTATATACAGTATTTGTTAGGTTCCCATGGCTTCTGAATCATCCGTGTTTCAAAATTGCAGCCTCAAAATAATGTGCCATTTTGTTTTCTCGGGTACAGTTTGCCAGCGTAGCAGAGAAAATGATTCATAACCCTGAGAGCAAAACATTCCTAAAATGTGATTATGTTGTTAAACATCAGTGATAATAACAGGAGTTATACTCTTTGTGGTAGCATCATAAGTACGTAAGAAAACTTTTTTTTTACTGCAATAAGATGAAGTTATACAATGCAGAGATGGAATCATTAGGCCACAGGGCTAATACATATCAGACTACTGACACTTGTATATTTGAAAAAAGAAAAATCTGAATCTCAATTCCTATTGAGCATATATTCTTATTTTACATTCACTATGAATATTTGATTACAAGGTGATTTAATATTGATGCATTTCTGTGAAGTTACTCCCACTTCTTCTTCCTGTCAAATTGAATGTTAACATATCAGGAGCTATGTGGCTCTAGCTGCTGCAGCGATACTACATCCTCAGCAAGCCAATGAATTTGTTAACTTGTTAGAGAGGCTTCAGGCACATCAGAATGCACGTGTGAGTTTGTTGCACTGATTAAACTAAGGGCCAGGAAGAAGGCCTCGATAGGCCAATTAGACTCAGCAAACTGTCACAAACTAGTATAGAGATGGACCATGACCCTGTGCCATTGTTTGGTGCATACATTGCTCTGCTAACTTTGCAGACTCCCAGGCGTATGAATAATCACCCTCCATAAAACCTATAGAGATTTATGAATCTCTCTACAGCAGTATTTCCGTGTCATGATTTACATCCACAGGTCTATTACAGAATTACTGCTGCAGAAAATGGCTTCACATAAACACAAACTGTGGCAGAACCTGTTTTGCAGGATGTATAAATACATTTAAATGAACCCTGAGGTGAAGATTATATGAATGTATGTAAAAGGTGACTTAACAGACATGTATTTAAACCAAAATCTTCGAGATTATTACTTTAAAATTAGATTGTTACTTCTAAAAGACCAGATCATAACGTAATGTCTTTTATTAGGTTCAGATGTGTTATTTCATTTGATCTCATTTCACTTTAAGGAACCTGTTCAAGACTGATTGTGGTTTTCTGTAGAACGCAGCAAATTAGATCTTTGCATTGTTGCAAATTACCAGTTTTGCCTATACAAGCCTCTGGTATGACAGATAACCTAACTGTTGTAACAGTGAACAATAATGAAACTGCAGAATTTTCTGTAGGTGTGCAGCATGATCTTCAGATGGTATTTTTTTTTTTTTTTAAATATTAAATGCAAATGAGAAGTAAATCCCATTTGAGGAGACATTGCATTGTGGGTTCTCTCAAACCAAATATCCATTCCCTCAAGGTGTCCATTCTTAATGCTCTAATTGAATCTACTAACTCAACTGATCAGGACGAAGAATGGAAAAAAAAGGCTTGGGACATAATCCTGTGACAGACCGAAATGCTCAGTAGAAACGCTTCCATTATTTGTTGGGTGAACTTTAATCCAATTCATCAGGAGAGTATTCCAAAAAGAGATCTGGCGAGGTTTGTCCTTGTGTTTGTGTAGATGAGGGCACAGGATGCATTTTCATCTCTGCTGCTAATAATTTTTCTTGGAATACACTCATTTTAAGACTTTGTTAAATAGACCATGCAACATAAGTTTTATGAGAAAATTGCCAAAAACAGCACGTGGTACTGAGCCCCATCTGCCCTGAAGAGGGTTTGAGGTAGTTCCTGTGAGTGTGCATGCAGAGTGAAGCGGGTGGCTCTTGACAGTGAACACTAGAGAGACCCTAGTCTTGTCTGTGCAGATCCAAAAAGCAATCCACACACGTCACACATGTCACACATTTAGCAGTTGAAAAAGACACAACTGACAATTAGCACAGGCTCATCATTAAGCTTTTTTGCAGGTCTTGCTTCCATTTTTTCTTTTTCCGTCAGCATAGTGCAGTAAAGATTTGTTTTGATCCTTTAGGACACCAGGCTTGTTGTGATGGGAACAAGGTTCCCTCCTGACCTATTTTCTGAGCAGCTTTTCAAGATGCTTCACTCTGGCATTCAGCTCCTGCTCCTTTCTGAACTCCAGCCGCCAAAGAACTCTGTGAACTTGATTGGCATTTTCACGGTTTGATTGACTGCAGGACACTTTTTGTAAATGTCATTTCGGATGTGTTAGATTTGTCAATCTCTGATAAAACAAGAAACAAATGAAGACAATGTGCTTGAGATTTCCATTGCGTTCTGCCTTTTTGGTTACAATCACTGCCATCTTTAAAAACACAATAATATATTTTATTTTATTTTTTGCCCTTTGTCTTGACAGGTGAGAAACTGGCCTCAAGAAGAGTGTCAGTTTCTCAGACTTTGCGGCATACTTCCCACTGCTTTTTAGAGATACTGTAGCTATCCATATCCCCATGTTTGGTGACCTGTCATTGCTCTTCTCCAGTGTGAAAGCCCACTGCACAGAGAAGGCCTCATTCTGACAGACCTCTCTCTGCAGACATTGTATTTTTATGAGCTTACTGCTGAGTTCTACTGCTGTGTGCTGCCTTATATTCAACTTTCATTTTCAATATGCAATGCAACTGTATCTTTATAACCCCAAACACCCTTCACATTGTCATAAAGGCACACAATGATGTAGGCCCATGTTGCTAAAGCACCAACACTGCATTACGTAATAACTCCACAAAATATAATACATTTTCATTTCATTGTGTAATAACAGTCAATTTGTAACAATCTCCCGAATTTTGCAATAAACAGCCTGAACCCAACATGTAATAAATTTTCCCACATTTTGCAATAAATTATTAAATATTGTGGTTGCCATTGAAAAACGTGGGAGTTGCACTTTTTTATGAACTGCATTTTGAATAATCTGAAGCTTTTTGCAGTCAACCGTGCAAGAAATAAAAGCATGAATTTGTTTTTTCAGGTCAGCCTTTGTCCCTGAGTTTGGCTCTATTTGTAAGATGGTAACAAGCTGATCTTACTTCTGCTTTTATGTGGTTATTTACTACTAAGATCAGCCCCAAATAACGCCAAGCAGAACACCACAGGTAATAGGAGTCTAATTTAAGTAATATAATAATGTAATAATTTACACACAAGGTAAAATGTACAAATGTATAACATACTGCTTGCATGTAGGTGAATTATTACATAATGCAGCCTTATTACATAATGTGTTGTTACACACCTAGATGTTGGACATAGGGTGAAGTGGCAGAAATAGTCAAAGCCTTCAATTATACTTCACAATACACATTAAAATAGGTTAGAACTTTATTGTTTTAATCTGGTTAATTTTTTGGTAGTCCTTTTTATCCCGTATGGGGTCCTGATGTGTCGTTAATAAATTATCATGAACAGAGTAAATCTGCATGATGTAAAGGGGTTGGAAATACCACATTCTGTAGTTACAAATGTCGATATAAAAACACTATGGTCATACTGTCATATTTCACTGTTGAAATACAGCAATGACAGTCATGTGGGTACTGTATTATGTCTTTAATGTCATATGTTAGATTCTCCATCTCTGTTAGATACAAAATAGACAAAAATAATTTTATATATTTTTCAGAAATTTTCAAAAACATTGTCAAGTGATCACAACATAAAATAATCAATGACAATCTTAATTATTAGCAAGTAAAATGCTATTAGCAAAATAAGTTTCTTTTACTTTATCATAGACTATATAATCACAATTTCTTCATATGTTCACTGTGATTTCTCTGTAAATATTTTTAACATCATAGTGAAATGAATGACAATCTCTGTGTGATCTGTTTTCAAGATTAAAAAACAAACAAACTGAAGCTGAGAAAAGAAAGCAAAACATTGAATCACTGAATAAAAGAGGCCCGTCTTCTGTGTTGAATAAAGAGTTAAAATTACAGTCAAGCACAGTGCACATAAAATTTAATATTTCTTTGAGGCACTCATTGCCTTGCAGCTCTATGTTCCCAACTGTAATAGTCGGTGATAAACTCTCGGTACAAGTAAGCTTTAACAAATCATAGTTAAATAAATCATCTGTCGTGGACAGTGATAGGAGCTTATCCAGTTGAGGCACAATAATATTTTTATGATCATTTTCTAAACAAAAGCAACATGATAAAGATTGGAACATAACAAAAAGGAAATTAATTTTCTGCATGGCCAGTCAGAGTTTTGTCATTGGTATGTGCAGGCTGTTCCAGGGTCCCATCCATAACTCTTCCTCGTCTGATAATGTGTGGTCACTGTGGGACTCCAGTGTCTCCCTACTGTCCTTGTGGTTGTCAACAGAAGTCTCTTGCTCCTCGCTGACACATGAGCCACTGCTGTTTCTGTCAATCAAAGCCTTGGCAATATTGGTTTTGGACCCAAAACTTCTAAGATCTGTGATGGTGGATCCCAGGGAGCCACAAGAGGACCGAGTGTTGAGGTTGACATCCACGTTAGAGGGAACACATGTACCTGTTCCATTTTCTGTGTTGTTTCCTGTGCCCTCAATGCTAATAATTGGAGGGGGTTCTTCATGAGTCACACCCAACTTGTCAAGTTTTTTAAAATGCTTACCGAGCCGGCACGGAGAGCCTATTTTCAAGTTGTTTGGGTGGGGTGGCCGCCTAGTTCGGACAATAGTGCCATTCTGTGCGAGGTAGATGTTCCCGTTGATGTTGCTGTGGCTGTTGGGTAGCCTGTTCCGCTGGGTCTCTGTGGTGCTCTCCTCTCCTGTGGAGCTGGTCTCATTCTCCCGATCTGCCACCAACTTAATCCGCTTCTTTTTCCCAGGCTGAGGAGGAGAGAAGGGGTCAAGGTCAATATAATTTTTATTCAGAAGGTACACTAGAGTTTCACTGAAACAAACACAAACAGAGCAGATAGAGTTGTACACTAAGTATCGAGATCATGGTATTCACAAAAATTCTTGCCATAATTTACTTCCTTGTCTCAGGAAAAATACAAAAAAAGGTTTTTGAATTCATGGTCATGTGAATTTGATAAGTTGTGACTCAGACAACTTCCTCACAGACACTGACATCCAACCATACAATACTACTAAATAATTTTTATATGTGTGATAATATTTTTGGAACATAAACCCTATTTTAAGATCAAGTATCAGTTCTGTGTTAGAGTTCGTGGCGAGAAATCTTGGTTTTCTATGATATGGAAAAGAGTAATACTAAAAGTAATCATTTCAACAGGAAACGTTCAGTCAAGGCAGAAAATATGGCAGCATGCAAAATTCTCACAGCAGAAACAAGAGCATAGTGTTATACTAACAGTAAAGGCCTAAAAACACACTCAGAAAACATCAAAGAGAAGAACAAGTCAAAGACGTGAGAAAGAGAGCAAAACTGATATTTTGCAGCGGGAAACCACCAACGTTCTCCTTGCTAAGGGTAGATGAGGAAAAAGTGGATGTTTGAAACACACTGTAGTGGAAAGCAATATTTCTTCACTCCCATGCAAGGGTAATTGATTTTATTCACTCTTACTTCACAGTGGACAATATATCTCTCTAGAAGGCAGTTGAGCTTCCCTCAGACTCTGAATCAGCACCTTCTGTGTCTCCCGGCTCCTTTGACGCATCTGATCTTGAGCCACTGGCTGAAGTTTTGTCAGAGGAGATGGCATCCTCGTCCACCTCAGTGATAGGGGACAGTCCGCCGTATGTCTCTTCAGAGCTGTACAGGGGACTAGCGTAGGGGGCAGAAGGCCCAGGGTCTTCAGATGCAACACTGGACCTCTTAGATGATGCTTCATCACTGAGCTCACTGGCTGACTGGCTGCTCTCGTCAGCTGGTTCTTCCTCATCCTCTTCTTCGCTCTCCTCTGTGATTGTGTCCTCAGATCCACGGCTCAGGATGGACTTTTGGGAACTCCGACTGCCACTGGTGGCCCGGGAACCCGCTGAACTCGCCACGCTGCCCAGGGAACTCTGGTCTGTCATCTGACTGCCAGATGAAGGCCCTCCACCAGACTCTGACCCAGACGCTGTCCTCTGGCTGGACCCACGAGAGGAAGAGCCTTCACCTCCTGACACTGACTCTGCCTCGCTTGCCGTCCCTGTCCCTGACTCGGCCTCACTGAGTTCTTCACTGGACTTCTCTGAGGTTACTGCGCTTCCTGATGATTTGGTTCTCTGTGATGACCTAACACTTGAGCCAGATAAAGAGGCAGCGTTGCCACTACCACTGCCACTACCACTGCCACTACCACTGCCACTACCACTGCCACTGCCACTGCCACTCCCACTCCCACTCCCACTGCCACTGCCACTGCCACTACCACTGCCACTACCACTACCACTCCCACTCACGCCTGAAGCGCTGCTCTCCCTGCTGGCCTCAGTAGCTGATGATCTCATGGAAGAGCGGGCGGAAGAGGCACTTTCTCGAGTGCTCCCTGAGGCCTCTTCCTCCTCCGACTCTTCATCAGAGTCTCTCTCTGTTCCTGAACCCTTTTCTGTGCTTGTTTCCTTCTCTGTTCCTGTCCCTGTTCCTGATTCTGTTTCTTTCTCGGAATCTGACTCTTTTTCGGACTCTGACTCTTTCTCCGTTTCTGACTCTTTCACTGTACCCGATGACTTCTCTGACTCTGATTCTCTTTCAGTCCCCGATTCTTTCTCACTGACAGATTCCTTCTCAGTTTCCTCCCCTTCAGATTTGGACACGCCTTCCTCATCAGAATCGCCCAGCTCTTCATCAGGCTCCTCCTCTGAGTCCACAGTGCTCTCGTTAGCATCATCCCGGTCTAAATCTACTTTCAGATAATCTCTGTCAACACTGCTTCTCTCAGATTCCTCATCAGAGCCTTTCTCCTTACTGCTTCCACTTGCACCTGCTTCTGGCTCACTTTCTGTCACACTAATAGAGACTTTAGACTTCTTATCATCCTCACTGGCTGCTTGTGAGGCCTCCTCGTCTTTCTCGCTGCCTGTGGCTGAGCCACGACTCACACTACTCTGTGATTTCCTCCGGATCTGTAACTTGTTGCCTAAGTTGATTTTCTTCAAAACTTTGCCAAGCCGGCTGCGGGTATCAGACTTGCTGTCGATTGGTCCCGTAAGGGCTGGTCCGTCGGTCAGACTCTCCTGGCTGTCAATACGGCGGGCTGACATCAGTTTGGCGTAATCCTTGTCCTTCTTCCCGGCACCAAACATCTTGAACATCTTGGCTTTTTTCCATGGAGATTGGCCAGAAGGACCAGCATCAGATGGCTGTTCTCCTCCCTTGCTGGCTGCCAGGAGTTTGCTGAGTTTCATGACAGACTTCAGTTTCTTGGCAGCCTTAGAAGGCTCGCCCTCTGCTGCTGGCTCAGCTTGTTCGATTTCATCCTCTGGCGGCACATCCCTAAATGCAACCCGCTTGGGTGTACCTCCACCCCGCATGCCGCCACGGCCCCTGCCTCTGCCTCGGCCCTAAGACAGTCATATTTAATTTAGCAACCTTTTGTGATGAAAAAGCCACAATGTTGGAATGTCACCAAGGGCTGACACTGCTGTTTCAATAATACAATGGACACACAACCAATTAAGGCAATAATTATTGACATTATCTTTGAGAATTCACATCTAAGGAAGGGTAATACCTCAGGGCCATGAGGACTGTAGTAATACCCATCATCCTCCATGATCACCTCTCCATATTCATCATACATCGGAGTAATTAGCCTCCTCCGACTGCCGTACTGAGGAAGGTCATACCTGAGAAATAGTCATACAAAATATGAAAAATAATAAGGAAGGCATCAGAAAAAATGATTAGTTTTTTTTTCTCTCTACATTCTGTACGATAAAATGAGACAAGCAAATGCTTTCAACCAACATACCTTCTGCATCGTGTTAGGTTATCCTTTAACATAGCGAGTACTGTCAGATATGTCTAAGCATTAATATCACTGCCAGAATCATAAAATTCCTTACTTTGTTCTTTTTTTTTTTTTAACTCCTTCTTCTTAATCTTCCACTATTATAACAGTCTGGCCCCATTCATTGCTGCTTTTGATCTTTTTTTGTAGTAGCAATATCTTTGATCAGATATGCAGTAATTGCTGTAGTGATTTGCTGCTCTTCCTAAAAATCACTTGGCAAGTTTGGAGAGATATAATAGAGAGAAAAAACATTCAGGAAGCTTTTACAAAAATAAATATAGCAGAGTACATATTTATGCTGAGATGAGAACCAGTGGAGTAACAAGTATTGAATAAAAGCCCATCAAAACACTTTAAAACTGATAAAATCTGTTAAGTCTGTTTTGTTTTAAATTCAGGAGCAGGTTTGGCTACATTGCTTTTATCAGGGGAGTGTAAATGAGACTATCCAACCACACTCCCTACTAAAGAGAGCAGAATGCACTGTTTTATTTCTTCTTCAAAAGGAAGATGAAGATATTTAATTATGTTTCTATTGCTTGGTTGTTTCAGTGTTGATGGCCAAATATACAGAACAGATCATTGATATTGATTATTATTGACAATTATTCTTCTTGCTCCACAATGTTTAATCATAGAGGAGCCTAAACAAAAGAGGCTGATGGCAATTTGTGTCACTGCCACCATCTGAACACATGCTCTGAGGACCATACGGTCGGCTGATTGCTGGATTAAAAGCTTGACCGCCGTTAAAGTGTGCCCCTCCGTGCAAATAGAAACAGATCAAAGGCATCCGTTGACAGCGATGATACACTCATTTGCAATAGTAACTTTTACAATGAACTTTGTGACATGCCAGTAAAATGTAATTACAGCCTGTTGCAAATCAAGGCCAGTGTGAGTCAGACTCAGTGAGCAACAGCTGAGGTAATTATAGTCGGTAAAGATGACAGGTAGGTCAGTGAGCAACACAGAGGTAATTACAAAACTTAATTTCAATATGGACAGTTTTTAACATTTGTCACACTTCCTTCCAGCGATTTGAGCCTGTAAGGTGCAAAAAGCTTCTCTCTCTTTTGATAAAACTGCAGCGTAATTCCCCAGAGAGGTGCAAGTCACCTGCCACAGAGAGGGAGCGCTTAATGAATAACAATTTCTCAGCAGCTGTTACAGCTTTGAGTTCCATGTTTTTCCTCTTTAGACCATATGGGCAATGTAACTAGCAAACCAGAACACTGTCTATCCAATAAACCATGCGAAAACACTCTCAGGTTCCCGACTCAAGGCGGCATAATTGATTTCATTTGATGGGAGTAGAGAGGGTAAACGCTTGGATGGTATGTACTGCTGAAAGGGCAGCATAAGTTATGCTCATCATTTTTATTCTGAACTTCTTTAAAATGTTCTCCAACCCCCAAGGACCTAAGCGCTGGGAGCTGGAAGGCAAGGTTGTGATAAATAAGCCCTAACGATGTAATTTTTTAACTTTAAATGAACCGATGGAGATCAGCTCCATGGATTTAAGAAAGACTGATGAGAGATGAGACAGTCCGTGGGCTGCATGCTCACCCTTGGTCGTAATTATAGTAGTCCTGCGTGTAGTAGTCCTGGCCTGGATCGATACCTGACTCCATGGAGAGTTCCTGCATTTCATAGAGGCAGAGAGAGAAATTACTCAGCACTCCTTGGAGAAAAACAGAAAAAGAAGAAGAGCAGCAGCAGCAGCATACAGGGTGAGTATACAGCAGTATGACTACAATCCCTGTGAATTAAGGAAAGCAGGAGTGTTTCTACCTCAGGTCTCAGAAGAGATGGCCTCAGCAGTTGCTGTTGCTGCCAAAGATTAGTACAGAAGAAGGATAAGGTAATGGAAGGAAGGGACGGTCAGGAGACACACAAACATAAGGAAGAGTTCACTCTACACACCTCTCTTATGTTTATTGCTAAGTCTGTTATAACCATGGAAGAGGGTTGATGAAATATCCAATAATTAATATGGAAAAAAAGCAAGGAAAAAGAGGGAAGAGGTTAACCAAACAATTGCAATTAAGTGCAACAAAAAAATGTAATATCCTGCATATATCGACAGTTCACAGATTATTTGAAGGTGACAATAAAGACTTTAGTGTCAAACATTGTCAAGCAATTTGTTTGGTCCCTGATTGTTATTTTTTTCATCAGAGGAGAAAAACTCACCCAAATGCTTATCTGCTGTTTGACAGGAACATTGGAGAATACAACAGACTTTTGAATCGAACCTAAACTGTAATGTCAGTGTCAGAAGTCCTATCACTGGAATCTCATCTTAATCTCATTCAGTGTTTCCATCAAGTAATTGTAGATAAGAATAATAGGATATAAGCTGCCTCAAGCTCAAGAGTGACAAAATGTCTTGGCACAACAAAAAGATAAAAACAAATCACAACAGAAATGCTTACCTGTCTGCCGTAGCCTCGCCTGCTGTGTGGTGCAGAAAGGAGGGAATAAGACAAATAATGAATATGGATTGACAGCAATATTTCAAGTGCTTTCAGATAAATTAAATGTTAAGTCTACAGGACTAGCTTGTCTACATTCTGCTGACCAGTGAGGAAATTGCAGCTTTACTTACTGTGCATTTTCATGTCTTAAATTACAGTGTAGCAGACCTCAGTTCAGTTTTAAAAAGGGTGCCTAAGGCCACAATGTTATCATGCTGGTGTGGGCTGTCCCCCCCCCTCCGTTATCTCATCCAAACAGAGAGAAAAAAAAGATACAATAAATGCAAATATCAAAGAGGCTGGGAAGATTGGAATTTGAAAAAGTCAGTGTTTATACAGACATATCTAGAGCATCTCCTAGCAGATATGAAAAGGACATTGCGAATCAGGGAGGAATTACTGACTCAAAGAAAGTTAATAAAATTGTCTTCGGTTGTCACGTCATAATGTGCCATTTTCTTTCAACAGACGGCAATGTTTTTTAGCTAAATTGAAGCAAGTAAATCACAGGAATTTCACTCTATCAGACACATAAAAAACAACTCAGAGCTGCTCCTGAAGACAACAGTGCAGTGCATTCAGTACAAGTCAATGAGAAACGGCGAGTAATGTAGCAACCCAACTGAAACCTCCAGGTTCACAAGCGTACAACTGTAACCTGTCTGGGCCCATAAATAATGACGACTTTCACACTCAGATATATGGCCAAGCAATGAGGTGAGCTTCCTCGGGAGGGCTGTAATCTGTTATTATGGGCAGGGACCAGGGGACAGGGCAGAGCCATATGGCCACACCTCCCAGGCAGAGGGGATGATGGGAGTGGGATCTGATGGATGACCTCTTGGCTTGGCTGCTGGCTACTGCTGCTTCATACAACATCAAGAAAAATGGCCCAGTGGACAGCAGCCATAGGAAGTTTGCACAAGAGGGGACTTCGGGGAAGATGGGTGATAAGGTAATGTTGCAGAAAAAGAGCTGAAAGAGGTGAGCTCGACAAGACTTGAATACTGATGAACCCAGTGTATTATATCTATATTTTTTAAGGTAATCTTGGTTTCACACATAACTTACATTTTTTATTGCATATTTCTATATAGAAGTAATAAAAATAGGTCTTATTATTCTGCTGCAACAAATATATTAACCAACAAAATACAGCTCATTGTAGCAGAAATCATAAGTACTTTGACATTCTGTTAAATATCCTTATCCTTGTCAGGTGTTAGATGAGAAGATTGATACCACCCAGACTGAGAGTGGTATTGATCTTCTCACCTAACTCTCAAAAAACAAAAACGAATAAGCGTATTTTGCGTACTGTTGAACTATTCATGGAAAACATAATGTAATATGTGGTGCAAGAGCAGGTGGATGATTTCATACAACAAAAGATCTCTCTGATCAGCATTTTGTGCAAACATAATGTACTAGTTTTTTTGTACACCCTTTGCTATGAAAATGGTCTATGGTTTTAAAATGTATACCTAAAACATACTTTGTCTCTCCCGTCTGGCAGTGAGTTTAATTACACAAACACTCTAGATGTGTGCTAATATCTCCAATGAGGAACAGCTACACCATTGCTTATCCGTATTTGTCCTTTCCGTCAATCACTGTAAACCTTCCTCTTTTTCATTTGGAGCATCAGAAACTTTTTTTGGATGCTTTCCGCCATACTCATAGCTGCTGTAGCCCACTCCGTCACAGCGTTTGCTCTCCCCTTCAGCTCTGGCAAAACTATCATTGCTGGTTGAAGTAAACTGCATTACTACCGGTGTGCCTGTGCAGGAATGTCCCCTCGAAATACTACGAAATACAGAGAGATTTACCTGGCAGTAAAAGGCTTAATCAGCTTTGTGTGAACTCAAGGGCTTGAATGTAACCGATGTTTACTTATATGTAGTTAAATCCTGCACTCCAGCTTTAAGTTTGCCTAAATTTTAGTTGTAACATTTCATTAGAAAGGTGCTTTGGAAATAAAGTTTAGAACTACTTTAATTGTTCAAACACTTTAATTCTGTTCTCATTGTTCACATTTTCATATTACTGCAATCAATCATCAGTCGGGACACAAAAGAGTTTGATAAAACCAGTTGTAAAAATGGAATATAAAGAATACCATCCATTAAGGCTTTTTGCTCTTTGGGTTGAAAAAAACAGCATGTGAGCTGAGAGCCTTTTTACAAAAGAGATTACCCCATGTAGTGAACATGGAATACAGAATTAGCAGGCCTTCGATCTGCCCATCAGGGGAACGTGTGATGAATCAAACATAACATTGCTCTGGAAGGGAGGCATGCCTAGACCATTTGCCTTAGGGCATGCAGGGTGAAACAAACACATGAAGGGTATGTGGGAGAAGGACATAAGGAGTGGAAGTGAAAAACCTGAGCACAGAAATAAAAAGGAAGCGAGAGGAGACAGAAGCCGCATTGCAATGAGTGTAAAGAAGGTAATAGAATCTCCCGAGAACCACGAGGAAAGATTAACAAGAAGGGGCCAAGGATTGGAAAGTATTAGAGCTAACTACAATGGGAGAGGAAGTGGGAGAGAGGATCACGGACAAATGGGACAGGCAGAAGGTCAGAAGGATGGAAAAGGAAAGGAGAAGGTAACAGTAGTTGACAGTCTCACAGGCAGCGGCCCTGGTTAACGATTGATTGGTTCTCTAATTAGCCTTTTCCAGTGTGCAGCCAAACATCACAGTGACTACTTTATCATGCTGGTAGGATCTCTGCAGACATGTGAACAGACAGATCCCCCAGAGGTTAGCTCTCTTAATTCAACATCAGCCTGCCGGTGAATGCAGTCGATGTTATAACCAATTTTAATACCAAAAAGGGGAAATGTTTTCACTTAGAAGTGCCAGGCCCTGTCGAGTCTGCATTCAACTGTATTACATTTAAATGAAAGGATTTCTTGTAGCCTGCCTCAGTATAATATCCAATAAGTTTAATTTCACGTAATGTTGGTTTCAGTATATATAGTTCTAGATTTGTTTTTTATTATCTGTATATTACCTACTGTTCCCTTGCTTTGTGGCTGTGTATCCCTCATCACTGTATGTATTTCCTGTAAAACACAACTAAAAATGAAGTCATATTTTATGTGAGCTTAAAGGTCCAGTGTATAACATTTAGGAGGATCTATAGGCAGAGATGGAATACAATATTCACAGGTAGATAATAAGTGTATAATCACCTGGAAATAAGCATCCACAGTATAAACTGTCAAATAAATGTTTTTTCGCGGGTTTCATAGCTGCTGTAGTTTTTCTTACATGCTTGGAAGGTTGAACTGTATTCAAATGTTTGCAATCTGTAACTTCCCCATTAGATGCCACTGAATCCTACACACTGGTCCTTTAGGTCACTGCAACAACTTTCTGAATATGTTTCATCAACCAATATGTGATCATCCTTCCTGAATACTTATAAGCTAACTTACTTATAGCTTATTTCACAGAATTTGCATAATTTTGGGAAATTCTTAACAGTTATGGTAATTCTCCCTCATTTGAAAAAAATGCCTCACATTTACATTTTTTCTTCTGCCTAATTTGGATTCAGCATGAAGCAAAAGCATCCTAAATGTTTATGCTATTATCTTTGTGAAGAAGAAGAACAAATTCGAAAATAAGCAATATGCAGCCAGCAAATTGTGGGAAATAGACCCCAGGGTTGTGGGATTTATATAGTTTGGTGTTTAGTAATTTAATTAAAGTAGCTTTGGAAATGAAATTTTAATGTTAAGATTCTGAACTGAAATAACATACTTATAACATGAGGAAATTACTAATTTGCTAACTCTGGGCTAAAACACTATCATGTCTCTTAGCGGTTCAGATAATTAAAACATTGAAATTAACTGAACCGAACTGATACCGCATAGGCAAGCCTCTTTTATGTTCTAATGCAAGCCTGTAAGCATATTGTACAGTCAGTGTGGCAGAGCTGAGCACATTTCTTGGCAGGTGACACTAAAATTGGATTTCCACACAAAGTATTAAGTAAAAAAGCATTTTTCTTTGAAAAAACCCACACAGTCAAAATTCTTTGACTTTGCTAAAGCTTATATAAAATACTACTAACTGTGCAAAAAAATAAAAAGTATTTAGAAACAACAGAAAACAGACATGGAGATGTATAAATGGGAATAATGAGAGCATGGAGACAAAGAGATACAGTCAGAACACTGTGGACTGAGAGGAAAACTGTTCACTGAGCTCAGCAGCATTTGGGCTGTTCGAGTTCAATTGGCTTGTCTGCTGAACCTCTGCTGCCATGTTTAGTTGACTCGTTTCATTTTCAGCACAGTTCATACTTGTTGTTGAGTTGATTTGGACTACAGAGCTGGAGTTGGTTCGTTTTGGCGTGCTCTGCTCATCCCAGGGATCAGAGCTTTGCTGTTGGTTAGCACCCTCTGATTCTTCAGTCACTTGCGGTTTCTTGTTAAACTTGGGCACCTTGCAATTTTTGTCTACTTGGCTGTACAGGTTGGCAACAGACCTCTCTATGTCGGCTAGATTCTGGATGTTTTTCAGGATCCCTTTAAGCTCCTTCCTCTGCCCGTCAGTGTGTGATGGGTCAGGAGGAGGGGGGCGTTTCCGTTCTGAAACAGGTCGAAGCGAGGACACGGGTGGCAAAGAGCTTGGAACAAATTGGATGACTGGGCGCAGCTGATCGCTGATGGCAGGTGAGGGAGGGGGAGGAAGAGGTGGTGGAGGTGGTGGAGCAAGCTGTTTAATGACAGGAGGAGGAAGAGGAGGGGGTTGAGGGATATACTGAGGTTTATTAGGGTATGCGGGTGAAGGTGGAGAAGAAGGTGCGCTAGAGGGAGGAGATGTGGGTGGGGAAGGTGGAGGCGGCCGATGTGGAGGAGGAGGCGGTGGATCTTCAGGTGGGTCTGGTATGATCTCCACAGTGATCTGACAAGGCTGAACTGTCATGTAGCTGGAGATGCTGGAGCTGAACTTCCTGAGGACAGGTGGAGTTGGTCTCTGGCTAACCGGAGGCCATGACTCTTCTCCCCTGGTAATGACAATGCTGGGAGGCACATCCCTGCCCACAGACGTGGGGCTGTAGGAGTAATCCATGATGGAGAGCAGGTTTTCTGTGGTCAGCTCCAGCATTTCATCGCCATCTCTATCCCTGACCAGGATGGAAGAGAGGGAGCCTTGGGAGCCTCTGTTGTGCCTGAGGGTTTGCTCCTGAAGGGCTTGCTGCTCAAACTGCCTGGCCTGCTCACGGACTGACAACTTGGTCTCTGTGCTGCCACTCAGTTTAAGCGTTGCTGAACTCTGTGGCCTTCGCATGCCTCTCATGTCTGATTCGAGTATCTGCAGCTCCCAATCGTCCGGGTCCATAAGAGCTTGTCTCCTTGGCACCTCGTAACCATGCAACCCTCCATGAATGCGAGCAGGCATTGACCAGATGCACCCTGATCCTGCTGACTGGGAAGGAGAAAAGTAGAACTGTCTTTCAGACGGACTCTCCCCCCGCGCAAAGACATCAGGACTGCTTAGGGGACTGTTGTCATCATAGACAGGGTTGTGAGTAGTGAGAGGGTTGCAGTCAGAGAGGAAGGTCACGTTGCTCTCTGACTTGGGCAAGTTGACATGCAATGCTCCGTTGCCGTGGGCTGCAATGGCACGACAGGCAAAGGTGCTAAGAATCCTCTGGTGGTCGGCCTCCTCAATGACAGACTTTTTAGCCCTGCCCCAGTAAAAGGTGGAGGTGAAGAAGAAAAAAGACTTGAAACAGGTAAAGATTGATGAAGAATGAGCGAAGCAAGGAAAAGGGATGAGGCAAAAGCAACAGCACTATCATTTGTTCCCTGCATCTTAACTGATAATGACTAGGTATTGTGACTGTGACTCAGATTACTGATTTAAATAGCTTGATGTATGGTTTAGTTTTCAACTGTGTTTTGAATGTCTGCACAGGCTACATCAATGGATGCATTATGCTTTTATGCGATCAAATATTGAAATAATAATATTATAATGCCCACAGAGACGCTGGGCTTTGGTCCAAAGATACAGAATAATACAAATAACTAACATCAAACCATATTGGATGAATTAGTCATATTCAGTCACAACACGAAGAGATTCGACGGTAAGATTGACTGAATACAAAAGGAGACGATTATCTAATGGGAAGGGTTAGGGACAGCGGATGTAGTGATATCTACTGAAGTGCAGTTCCTCTAAATAAAGGGTTTCACTAAACCTAAAAAAATTACAAAACTTTCCAACTGCTACCATTCCACCAAGGTTAAAATGCATTTACACACAAGGGTATTAATGATACAAAAAAGAAACACGCTATTTTAATAAATGTTATGTACAAACTAAAAACACAGCCATATATAGTATATGCCTATGCTCAGCAAATGCTATAAGCAAGAGGGGAAACACAGGTGCTGCTCCTATATTTACAAATAATATTGATCCTATTCATAGACCTGATATATTTTGAGTTTACTTACTGCAGTCTGAATCCAGAGAGACAGGGGAATATAAATGATGGAGAAGATAGAAACACAGACAGATGGTAAGATGACTAAAGCAGCAATGTCAGAGGTGTGGATGAAGTGTAAGCTCAAGGGTGCGTCAACTTTTTTTGATTTATTTGCTGTGTGCATCTGAGGGTATGCAACACTGTTGGCACAAACACAAAGCACACATACACTCATTCACACACACACACACACACACACACACACACACACACACACACACACACACACACACACACACTATACCTTTCCGATTAAAAAACTTTATGCTCATGTTTCAGAGTGTTTTAACGGGGTTGTTTATAAGACCAACTCCTCTTGTTCATATTGCATACTGGAAAACAACCCCCAAATAAATGATGCCCAGCTACAATACAACCCCCTTGAGAGCTTTTCTCCCGCTACAGATCCAAAACCTTCTGTTTGTTGTTGAGTGTTGGTCAACATCTGTTGTAAACATTACAAAGGGTCTTTACAGCATGTCATTAAATCTCTATTTCCTTTTTTTTTTTTTAACAGTGATTGTGATGTAAGCAGCAGTATTGCTTGAACAAGTTGTAAATCAAAATTATTAAACCCAGCGGGGCAGCAGTTTCAATTCAATCTCATTTAATCTGCACGCATTAACTTTTCATTACACGTTCAGGGTAGTATTTAACATGAAAGGTGAAAACGGATTGTGCTGATGGCAAAACACTGTTGACATAAAGGCAAGCTCAGGAAGCGTTCAATATAGGTATTAATGAAAGGAAGGTTTAAAGTAATTAATGACAAAATCAATTATAAAGCACAGGCCAGGTTCTGTATTTGTTTCTTTTTCCAGTAAGCTATGCAGTATTTTATGAGCTTAAACACACTCTTACCTTGACAGAGCGTCTCGCAAAAATGCATACGAAGTCAATTATGAAACACATACATAAGCTAAAGTCTAATCACCAGCTGCGCTGCGGCATATAGTGTAGTTTGCAGAAATCTATAGTGGATCATGGTTAGGAAGCCAAAGAGCAGCGAGATTCATTGATGCAGCAACTAATCTGTCTAAAGCAGCACTGGTCATAATAGAAAAGAGGGGTAATATGATTTTTAATAATAGCCAACTGTTGATGGTGTAAAAAGCAGGAAAATATGAAGGCAGTAGGATTAGCATTCAACATGAAAGCATTCCGTCTGAGTTTGAACCTGAAATATAAAGACAGGAACCCGAAGAGCAAAATAGCTGTTTATCATGGGAACAGGTGGGATGCGAGATAGATAATAAAGGGTCAGGGTTTACTCACATGCTGCTGTCGCCCAGCTCTTCATAGAGGTTAGCAGTGGGAGCACCCGCTGGAGGTGCTTTCCCTCCTGGTGGTAAAGCCATCTGAATCCTGGCAGTTTTGGCACACTCTGCCTGTCGCCTGTGAAAAATGTTAACATTTACAATCACCAAGATATGTGTTTCTAGTCCACTCATACACAAACATAAAGAAAAATCAACCCAAAATACCATCTGTTTCTTTCACATTTAATGTAGTTAAGAATAAACTCCTCCCTTCTAGAACAGTGCAGTTAAAAAGTGAGTAGAAGCCAGACACATCACTTATGTATGAAGTCTAACATGAATTAAGGATGTGTTTTCACAAAGAATCTTTGTAAAAAAAAGAGGCACATGCAGTAACTGGTAGTAAAACTAAATATACTGTTATGTTCAGTCATGTCTTAAGAGATGTTGGGGATAGGAAAAGAGTAACTTGGTAAAGTGGGGTGAAGTATAGGTAGCATCTATTCATATTTCATGTTTATACAAAGCTGCATTTTGCATGCTATTTTTTACTGTTAAGGTCAAAACAGCAGTGAGCCTTGATATATTATTCTATTACACTGGAGTCATCTTGCCATATGTCTTCTATGTGCAAGTCCAATATTCACTCCTATTTTAGTCCTGGTTTGTTATCTTTTTAGCTAGTTCAACTCTCCATCATTTACTTATTTATCTTGAAAGCTGTGTAGAGCTTTAAGGGTTGATTCTTAATGGGATTGACAATACTAGCAACCCTTTCACCTTTAAGGGAGGCATTTGTTTCAGTACAAAAACTATTGCTTAATGGAGCTTTAATCACGGGAACAATAGAAGAACAAAAGAAGGGAGCAGTAAAGGTATGACAACATAGTCCGGTAACATTTTAAAATCAAGTTTGAGGTTGTTAGACAATCAAAGATCCTTGTAATTCTAATAGAAATTGACATTATGATACCCAACAACTGAAAAGTTATTGTAGAAGCTTTTATTTGTGTTCACCTACGGGGTTTAGAGTTACATTATGCCTGATTATACTTTTCTTAAGGCACTAACAAGGAACGTTCAGTTTTTGTTGATTCTGGTAGGGCCCTGTGGACAAAAGCGGTAGTGTTTCCATTGCCTCGTTGCACTGATTTCAAAGGGAATCCGACCGAATCTGACCTGGTGGCAGGCACTAAGAATAACTATACAGAAATAGCCAATCTTCTCGCTGATGGTCTTGTGTTCTTTTGTAGGTCATATAGAGGCATCAGTATTAAATTTAGATTGTTTCACAACCAGTTAAAAAATCCTAGTAGGTTCAACTAGGCCTAACATTTTAGCTGCAGTAGGTAGGTAGCTAGGCAGTAGGTAACCTTTATAAAAATGTCTGAGAATGACAGTTGAGTCTTATTCCCAGGTCCCAAAGTGCTGGTATTTGACGACTTGGGAATGAGACTCAACAATCAACTATCCTTCTTGGATCTGACAGGTTGTTGTTTTTCAGCCACGGTGGATTCTTGCAAATGCCATTAGGACTCAGATTTTATCATATGTTATCTGTCTCATGTAGTACTGCCAACATATAGTTTCAGGAAATATGACAAAAAAGTTTTTCTAAATGTTATACTGCAGCTTTAATGCACACGCAGAACTGATGGGGATAGATTAGAGTGATGCAGGTAATGTTAGAGTTGAGTGAGTGGATATTAGTACATAACTATGAGTCTTGTTGATTTTTGGGTTGATTTTCCTTTTGAATTGCATCAGATTTTCCACATGAAGAGAAACTGTTCTGCCAAATTAAACATTCATTCTGTAACCTCCAAGATGAATCAGTGTTGCTTTATGTCATTATACTGGAGACATTTAGAAAGGGGGGCATTAGCTGGCATGTATTTTGTTCATCATCTTCACAAATTCAACTCATCTTTAAATAACTAATGAATCATGCTGATGAAACAAACTACTACAAACTACTCTACTTCTGACACACACTTCAAGCAATGAAAGAGCAATCACTTGTAAAACATGAAGAAAAATAATTACTTACTCTTTGAACCTGGTGATGGGTTTTGATTCAGAGGAAGCAGAGAGAGGAAGAGAAAGAGATAGGGGACAAAAAAGATGAGTAATTACATAATTGGAGAGACATGTTAGATTAAATAATGACCAGTATTCATGCAATTGTTAGTAAGACAACAGAATATATTTGTATAACATACTATGTTTATCTACTTAACCACAAAACAGGTGAAACAGGAGAAAACTTTCAATATGTTTCTAATTTCTATGCAAAGTAGGAAGCACTCAAGCCTTCAGCAATGACTGCAGGGCTACATGAAAAAGTAGCCATTGCTTTTTTCTTAAGTGAATCTTCTATGCTTCATGTCACCATTACTTATTCACAACAAAATTCAATTATTCCACATGAATAAACAGATTCATGTTTTAAATATTATATTCCAAATTTAGGCAACAGCAAATTATGTTGACTCACAGAAATGAGAAAGTGATTTCCTAAATCATTTCATTTTACCAAAGTAATGTTGCCACCAACAAAGCACCATCTGCTATGACAGTTTGTGTGTTAGGTCTAATGTCACCATCAACAGCTTTCTGCTGTGTGTTTGGTCTGTGCATTTGCGTAAGGACAACCACTCCACCCATCTGCTGTGAATAAACATTTTCCAAGCATCACCGTTTATGGAACACTTGCAGCATGCCAATGATTAGAAGGGATAAGAACCTGACTCCTGCCAACAAAGAGATCAAGTACCTCAACAATCTGAATGATGCTTTAAACAAAAAGCACCATCTTTTTTAAAACTGTATAGTGAGTGTGAATGAGAGCAAGCCAGACTGAGAAAGCACTGTTTACTGTGTGTGTGTGTGTGTCAGGCAGAGATGATTAAGTAGTGTGAAGACGCTCTGTGACGGTCACAATTGGCTGTAGATATTTGTCACAAATGAGTGTTAATTAATCTGCTTTCACAGAGCATGAGCAGGGAGATTAGCCCAGCAGAGTGCGCAGTCAGCATGTCTGATGAGGGAGAGAGAGAGAGAGAGAGAGAGAGAGAGAGAGAGAGGGAGAGACACACACAAAAAGGCAGCAGCCAAGCAAGAAGTGCTCTCGCTTTATCTTAAATACTTGACAAATACACTTTTCAGCAATGCTGTTTGTGGTTTTGCTGGCTCTATTCTAACAGACCACAGGGTACAGGATGCAAACAATGGTTTACATTCCAACAATAAATATCTGATTTGCCTGTGAGGAAGCAAACCCTTCAGCTAAAACTGAGTGTAACACAATATCTCCCAAGACAATGGTCTGCTTAATTAGAATGAATTTCCCTCTTAATTTCTTGACAACCAGTTAAAGGTGATTAATCGAATACAGAAGCCAGTGATTATTACTGAGGTGAGAGAACTCACTGTTTGTAGGTGACCATCACAATGAGAATTGCGGGGATGCAGCAGAGGATGATGATGATGGCCAGGGCCAGGAGAGCTCCCTCTGTGTAGCCCACCGCCTGGGCCGCCTTCTTTACACTGGCCACAATGTCTGGAGAGCGAATCTCGAGGATGCGGCCACCCTCGCCCAGGTGTGGCTGGAACTCCTTGTTGATTTCCAGCACATTCCCATCCAGAAATCTGTTATCACATAATGAGAACAGGAAAGTTAGTTAGTTAATCTTGCAAACTCTTGAATATCATATTTATCATAAAGCTACTATAATCAATATTTTTATGAGAACAATGTACCAAATAGCTCTAGCCGCTCTCATAAAGTTGTTATTGCCTGCAGTAGACAGCTGTTTTCAAAGAAAAAGCCCTCACAATCCACTGTATTCAACCTGCTCAGCACCAAATGGCAGACAGACAAAGATAGCTGGTGAACACTTTGGAGCATTTAGCAGGTATAGAGCCAGATATTTCCCTCAGGAGTTGGTATAGACTAAAAACATGGTTGTGTCTAGATGGCCAGCCTAGATTTGCAAAACTCTTGCGGGAATTGTACTTGATTTGTACTTGTTTCTGCATGTGGGAGAAGTTTGCTTTCAGGGCTTTCTTACCCAGGTCTCCTGTGTTTTGACCAATTCATCCACCACAACCTCTTCCCTACATGGACGTCTTTATCTTCCTCTCTCTTTCTGCACTCATTCATGTCCCTTTAATGCATGTTACTAACTCCACTTCTTCCCCGGAGTTCTTGTGCTTTCTCGTCTCGCAGGTTCTCATGGATCCTGGTGGAGCCTCCTGCCATGGTCCTGCTTGACTGCCATTGCCAATACTGTTGTTGCTGTGCACCTGTCTGTCTGTCTGTCTCTCGCTCTCTCTCTCTGCCTCTCTCTCTCTCTCTCTCTCTCTCTCTCACCCCAACTGGTCGAGACAGACGACCACCCACCTAGAGCCGGAGGATCTGTCCTAGGTTTCTGCCTTTTAACAGGCAGTTTTTCCTTGCCCTTGTCGCCAAGTGCTTGCTCATGGTGGTACTGTTGGGTCTCTGTAATTAATGTTAAAGAGTTCGGTCTAGACCTGCTCTATTTGAAAAGTGTCCTGAGATAACTTCTGTTATGAATTGGCGCTATACAAATAAAATTGAATTGAATTGAATTGAATGCTATGTCACCTGACTTCCTACAGGCTTTGTCAAACTTACCAGTTTTTCCAAAAAACTTGTTGCTCTTTAAAACAATAAATTTAGTCTAGGTTTTATTCTAGAATAAACTAGAATACCACCATATTTTGAAGCAGATCCTGGTATATCTGCCATTGCAAAGTCAAGTGCTACTGTGTTGAATCATATACGGATGGGTGAGTGTTTTGCAAATCTATGGTTACCATCTGGACATGGCCCAAAAACAGAGCAGCAACATATCAGCTTGAAAGGAAATATGTCAACACTGTGTTTCTTGTTTCCACTGTCCCCAAATGGCCAAAAACAGTTATTACAGGTTTAAGTGTCTCATCTGAGAGACAATTATTTTAAGATCAGTGGCATCTGGTAATTTAGATGATCACATTATGAATTATGTAAAAGTGACTGGGGATCTGCATACTGTTCATAGAAATGTCTCTTCTAAGTGCAAGTGATTTGTCTAAAAAAGAAAAAAATGAAATACTTTCGACCAAAATGTATTGATTCACACGTCTGCAGTGTTTCACTTACAGACCTGTGGCAGAATTTGCATCAATATTGTAGTAAAATGAACATGCATACAAGAAATTCACCCACTGTTGTACCAATGTTATTTTGTAAGAATAACCAGAGTGGCTTTCAAACATTCTGCATCACAGGCGTGTGCACACTGCCACATCCAATTACTGTCATTTTTGTTTTTCTATAGGTGAATAAATGAGTGGAGATGAAGGTTATTAAATGGCTTCTCTAGAAATCTATCCTCTCGAGAGCCCAAATGGTAGAACATGCTGTATTCAAGGTGGCATAAGGACACTCACACGCAAGAATCCACTCACTACGTGGTCTTTCTCTTTCTTTCTCTGTGATCTGACAGCAGATATATTACATGCAATTACCCCACAACATTGTCAGACATGTACTGCATGCATAAAAAGCCTTTCTCCTCTAGTCTAAAGGATTTTCCTGACAGTATCTGTATCTAAGGAAGCAGAATAGTATTAAAGCCTCTAATAAAAAATAGCTTGGCCCTCTCAGAAGCTGCCACTTGCGATAACAGTGATGGTCACTGGTTTTAGTTAAAAAAAAATATGTTTTTATGACACAAGTGACACCCTTCCAATGGCTCCAACCTCAATCCCCCACTTAACACCACACAAAACAGTGGAAGCACTCATCTGATGGTCAAGGACACTGAGATAATGTCAATAGATTAATTCAGTATGTACACAAAGCACCCATGAATGTCATGTGTGGAGCATTTCCAAATGAATCTCATCACAGAGAGAAGGGGTGACGTTTCTTTGAGCCACACACAAAACAGAATTGGCAGTAACCATGGATAAAGAGAAATAAAGACAGAAGATGGTGTCAGCTCAGTGTAAGGAGCAGGAAAGCAAATTGGTAGAGAATGAAGGGGACAGCTCAGATGGGGGTGTTTCCTATTGATTGGCTACTCTCATGCTCTGATGGAGTTGCCTTTTTAAAATTGGTGTCTGATCGGTTTGACAGAAGGGCTAAGAAACATAAGAAAGGTTAGGACAAGATTGTCCTCAGGTGCCAGCTAAGGCCAAGGTCTTTTTCTTCTGCTGAGATATAAGTGTCTTGTAAGCACCTTCTGTGCTGCTTTAATAGCATGCGAACATGGCCTCTCAGTGGTCAAACAGGGTTTAAGCACATAGAAATCTCTCGTTGTCCCCATATAAAAAGGAATAAAATGTATTGCTGGCATATCTCCAGGCTCTTGGAACAGCCTTTGAGGGACTGGTATGATGGGTTGATGGACTGATTGAAATACTCCCTGCTTCACCCTCACGTTGTCTCTCCCTCTCTTATATCTGCCTCTTTTCTATGACATATGACAGATTTGGTGCACCTGCAGGATAATCAACATCTTGAGAAAGTGAAGGCAGTGAAAAAGTGGAGAAACTGTAGAGGAGGAAGCCAAGGGGCGGCCTGAGAAAGAGACATTTGCTGACTCACTGTATGGACAGAGGATTAAGAGAGACTGCAGGGAAAACATGCAGCACAGCAGGAACATTAGAACATCAATTTAAACCAAACGGTGGACTGTACTTCTTGTAATAAAATTCACCCACTCACTTGAAGAGCTCCTTGGGCGCAATGGCTCTGTTCGTGAGCGGGTCAATAGCGTACACCATCAGGTCCGACTTGCTGTAGTCCTCTAGCTCAAAGCCATCGCCATGACGACGTGGCCCGATGGACTCGACAATCACCTTGGCACCCGGGATCTGGTCCTGGACGTGGCGCTCCAGAATACTGAAAACAAAACCACAAGTAAATACTTATACTTATATAAAAAAATATTAAAAAAAATCCGTAAATACTAAAAAGCAGTTAATGTCTAGACTTATATAAACTATAATCCAGGTTCACATTAGTTCAAACCATTTCTGGCACCTCTCTGCCCAAAGCAATATGAGAGCCACCAATCTTAAGTACTCCACTCTGGCAATGATTGTCCCATTGGGCAGCAGTTTTCTTCCCCACACTGGGCTCTTGGCAAAGCAAGGCTCCGATAATCCTTTTCAGGCAGAGAGAAATCCACACCTCAAATTACAGCCAATAAAGGAAAGCCTTGCCGTCTGCGTTTGCCAAGGTGGATAAACAGTTTGAGCACTCAGGTAAAATGCCCCCTGGATCATTACCAGCACTGTGCAAAATCGCAGACCTCTCAAATGACATCACTGCAAAGAGCTTAACATGACTAATGTGTGTGTTTTTCAGCCTAAAGAGCAGTGTCACTTGTGTGGGAGAGACACACAGCAAGCTCTTGAAAAACAACTATTAACGCCCATTTGCCTTTCAGATTGACTAATTAGGCTAAACACTGTGCCCCAAGAGCTGAAAAAATATGTTTCATGAATCTCTATCATTAATTAATTTGGACTAGGAAAAAGGACTCTAGAGGACTCAAATGTCTCATTGGCTAGTCTATGATCTTAATTGATTGGTCAATGGTTTTTGAACAACAAGGTGGCATAATTAATTTTTATTAGTCAATGTTTATTTTCAATAGTTGTTTGGAACTGCTGAATCATACATGTTGCTCCTGTCCTTCAAAAATAATTTCATTTGCAAATTAAGGCGCCACCATGAACCAAGTTCACCTCATATCGCAGTGGGCAAAGCACTGGACAAAAATGCAATTCATTTTCTAGTGTAAATTATACCTGAAATCAATCAACAAAAGACATTTTAGAATGCAAAGGAATGTCCTGAAAATAATATGCTACATGGACGAGAGCGGTAGAAGAGATGTGGTGATGAGCATCTGCTGAAAGATGAATATTTGATGGCTATTTCACCTTGTTACATAGTTTACTTTATAAAATGTTAACCCAAATATGTACTCCTAACATTATGCAAACAAAGGTATTGGTTTATTCTCATTTAATTTGGTTGTACTTTAGAATTTCATGTTAAATGTTGTCTTACCTAATGAGCTCCTCCCTTTTCTCCTCCACTAAGGTGGGTGGGACAGTGGACACAACAACTTGCATATCCAACGCGTTGACCACAGAAACCTGAGAGAGAGTAGGATGGAGGGAAAGAGAGAAAAAAAAACACAAGGTAAAACAGACAGCAGAAAAAAGTTATTCACATGCGTCCTAATGTGAGTTTGTTCGACTCATTCAAATGCTTCTTTCGGTGGACAAAATGAGACTCTCTAATTGCCTGCTTGTATTGGTGCCATGCGGCAAACTTAACAGGGCCTACTTCTGATGCTGCAGTTAAGTGCATAGGCAACAGCCTCTGTGCTCCGAAGCCAAATCTCCCATGCGGCTCCTGTGAAATTAGGTTTCCCCTTGAAAATTAACGAGCACCATGGTTAAGCACTCGCTGCTCTCTCATATCCAGGCAATGTCCCAGACCCTCCTTCTGTCTCGTTAGAGGCTTGTTAGCCAGACATATTTCACTGCAACGAAAAATAAGCCTGCCCACAGTCAGGAAAGATAAGCATTGAATTGGGGGCAAAGCTGAGCCCAATCACAGTGGGTGCATGGGGAAATTATAGGGAAAAAGAAATACACACAGAGAATAGAGACACACAGACACACATTTAGACAAACATATAGACACACACACTCACACGGACTCGGACATGGACAGATGTACGTAATGCCTTAGTTACATAATGAGTTAATACACATGGCTGAGAGAAAGAGTTTAACTGGATCATCAGCCAGTGGCAGAGGCCACACACTGAGTGCCCCATACCCGCTGTGCATAATTCAATAGACTGGAACCAAAACATTTAGTACTAAGAAAAAAAAAAAAAAAAGCAAAAAAACAAAAACAAAAAACACATAATCTAGGCTCATACTAAACACATTATTATGAAGGAATACAGAGCAGAGATTTCTCCAAAGTGAATAAACGAAATGTGCTCTGACATCTTTTGATATATTGACACAACTATTGTTAAAACAGCCATTCATGTCTGCAGTTTACTTCATAAAACATCACTCTATTAAACAAATAACATGTTAAAGGGTTACTCCAGTGATTCAATATTCCATAAAGTAGAGGGAGTGTGCAGCAGATATCCTGACTTTTACTCCCTAGTATGGGACAAGCTCCAAAACCCTGGACCAAACACCCTATAATGCCACTTGAACTTGTCTTTTGTTAGACCTTCTCTACCTAGTCTTTCAAACTCCACAGTAACACTCTATAATACAAACAGCATAAATTATATAAAATAATAATTCAGCATGTTGGAAAAGATTAGCTTAGTATATAGACAGAAGATAGAGAATTTGAGGGGCTGGCAGGTTAATTTTGTTATTTATAGACACAGCTAGCTGTTTCCATTCTTTGCGCTGAGCTAAACAAACTGGCTGTAGGTTCATATTTATCAAACAGACATGAGAGTGATCTAATCTTTTTAATTTAACTCCACCAGAAAGTGAAGAATGTATTTCCCAAAAGGTCGAACTTTTTCTTTGAAAATCCCACAAGTCCAATCCAAGATTATAAAACTGATGTTATTTGAGTAATTTACTGGGACTTGACAAAGCTCCTTTAGAGCCACTGAGGACATTGTTTTCACAGGCTGTGCAGCACACCCCAATAACTACTAAATTGACTTTGACGTGTAAAATTGTTGGAACGCCCCTTTAATAAGGCTCTCCTGTATCAATGAATTATAGACAGGTGACATTGCAAACCAATTCCACACTTCAAAGCACTGTTCTCTGCAGAGATACCATGCCGTGGAAACAGCATGTAACGTACAATCAATATGCCACTGGTGTGTAGGTAACAAATAAGTCAAGGACTCACCAGTGGGAACACAGTTCAGTACATGTGCTACATATATATTGATCATTACAAACATAGATACACTGTAAAAAAGCACCATACTGGATACTCACCACCACTTCGGAACTGCTGCTGAGACCTTTTCCATAGTTGTCTGTGGCAATAACTTGAAACTTGAAGTAGGACCTGCGCATGTTTCGAAACATCATGGCCGATTTGATGATACCTGTGTAGGTCTCGATGACGAAGCTGTCCTGGCCCTCTGGTGTGGGTGGGATAATCAGGCGGTATGCCATCTTACTGTAATTCCCAGTGTCCTTATCAGTGGCCTATAACACACATGTAACACACAATGTGAGACAGGAAAACATCCATGTGATATGCTTAAGAAAAAAGAAAAAATTGTATTCAGACAACAATGTCAGGATTTTTTGGAATGAAATGGACTGAAATATCAATACAGCCCGAGCCAGCTTCCACAAACTCTTGACTGTGATGGTGGCTGTTGTGGTTCCAAGCATATTGCACTTCTGGCCACTTTCCAATCAATGACATCATAGGAAAGATTTTGTCTTTGAAAGCCGATGGGAAACACCTGCTGTGACATCAGTGAATTGGACCAGAAGAGCAATATACTTGAAAGTCTAAACAGAAAACACTGAGGATGGGGTTTTATTTCTTGGATGATGCAGTGTCGATTTTCCCCCAAATCTCCCCTGTGGAGCTTCAGTCTTGCTGTTATTTATCACACAATTATTCTGCAGCCATGTGACAAATCAAAACGATTAAATTTTCACATGACAACAGACTATCAGAGCTTCCTGGCCGTAGTACTGGAGGTTAATGCTGCTTTTTTTCTTGAAGGCAGCATTTCCTTTTATGCAGCCATGATTTGTTGCCACGGTGTCGTATTATGTTGTGTAATAATGTCAAAACCACTGATGGACAACCATTATAACCTTATGTTAAACAAAAGCTGGATGGGAACCACTGAGTGTTTGACACATTTTTATTAACAATTCAATGATCACAACAAACTGAAACAAGCAGTGAATGAGTGGAGCTTTAAAGTGATGTCCTCCTGGCAGAGATATTTGCTCATAATTCTTTTTCCATGCAGGTGTTCTATAAAAGTAGCTGACAAAAGGGAAAAGAGCTGCAGCTGGAGGCTCATCAGTTATCTCTATCTCAAGTGGTTTGTTTCACGCAGCTGCAGCATTAACCGTTGTTACCCACGGCAAAAGGCTAGAGAAGAGCCAAAGTTTCCTGTCTTTATTTTCTTTTATTGTTCAATGTTGAATAGTTTTGTTTCATCAGAGGTGAAATCAATTTTCTGGCCACTGATATGGCAAACTTTGTTTAAAGCTTGGGTAGGGAATGCATTTAAGAAGGACTTTTTGTCATATTTGTTGAAATTCTTTTTATATCCCGACAGCAATCAATAAATCAAATGCTCTGAAAAAAACCTACAGTATCTGTGGCTGTTGCATGCCTGTAATAAGCTGGCAATCATTTCATTCAAATCGAATGGGTGCTGCGCGTAAGTGTTTTGTTTTATTTTTCTACCCGTCTGAGAGACCGACGACATCCGCAATCAATTAACTGGTGGAAAATCTCCCCTCACTCTCCCCCTCCCGTACAGTCTACTGACAGTTGCTCATGCTCTGCAGAGAAACACAGAGTGAAAAAGAGACGTAAGCCTCCTCCACACGCTCCAAAATGAGAGTTATATTTTTTGGGCAACAAAGAAAGTCAACAGAGCAGAACAGACATGCAGCCTGTATGTGTCTGTGCCTGCACGATACACCAATGGAAAAGAGAAAAGAGAAAAGAGAAAGTGGCGGGGCAGGGCAAGCCAGTGAGTGTGTGCGAATATCCTAATCCCCAAAATTGAAAACTGAATACCTATTTAATGAGAATATTTAGGGCAGCCCTAATTTTTTGGGTTAGATACTTTCAAAATCTGGCAGTCCAGTCTAGCTACCCCATCTTTATTTACAAAGTTATGGAGCAAAATCATCATTCCTTTGGAATATAGTTTGTAATGTAATGTAAGTTCCATATTCACTCTTTTTTAGCTCTGTTTTTGGTCTCTACCAACTCTTGAGGGAAATGTCTGACTCCTTAGCTGCTAAAAGCACCACAATATTCGCTAACTGTGTCTGTCTGCTGTTTGGTGCTGAGCAGGTAGCGTACAATGGGCTTCTAGAGTATTTTCACTGTCTGCTGCAGCCAAAAACGGCACAATAAGAGCGGTAAAAGTGAACCCAAACAGAAAAGTTGTGGGCCAGACAGCTAATCAATGAGCTGAAAGTCACTTTAAAGCTCTGTAAAGTCAATTGCAGCAGCAGTGTCAGATGGTAATTCTCTGTAGTTTCATCTCTACGAAGGATGCCTCTAACATTAGAGACTACGATTTGATAGAATTATTCAAAAAATATTGATTACAGCCGCTTTAAATAGGAAAGTCTAATTAATGAATTAATTAAGTAATTAAATGTTATTGATGACTTTGCATTTTTTGAAATTTAACATCTAATCCTAAAAAACAACGTAAAATTGAGTTTATTCCCTGAGGCATGAGTTCTGACTGGCCATTGAGCTCACACACAGGCATCAATTTTCAAAGTGCTTGTCGGTAGCGAGTGACACTGATAAATAGGAGCAATCTCTTTTTTTCTCTAGCTATTGGCAGAGGAGGGACATGGGGAGCAAGGTCCCAATGAAAGGGCTGCATAAATCAAGAGAGTGAGATACCCTCATTGGGTAAAGACAAATGAAATATCAAATACATGCATTAGATATGTAGGGCAAACATTTTAAAGATGTGATGGACACTGGTGTGAGGTTGCCAGCTACCACAAGACAGCAAGGGGAAAATGTATAGGTTCCAATGGTTGACATTAAAGGGGACCTATTATGCTAATTTACAGCTCGATATTTATGTATTTATATGAAATAAGCCATTTTAGCTCCTGTCTCTTTAAAGCCCCCCTCCCTGTAAGCCTACTTTTAAACTTCCAGATGCCTGCTGAGGGGGAGCACCCAGTGCTTCATCCTCTTGCCAGTGAGATGCTGAAATTGCCAGGACTGGGAGCTCAGAGCTCCGGGAGAGTGTTGGTGTTTACACCTCCAGTACAGGAGCTGTGGACCGCTAGGAAGCGCCAGTGCTCCAAAATCCCAGTCCGGCAAGAGTCAGCTAATAAGAAATAATAAGAAAGCTAGCTAACGGCACCTACACTTAACAGCAGTTTGTGGTTAGCCACTTTGGCATCAAGTATACAACAATCTGTCAGAGAATCAAGGCAGAGCAGCCAAGGGCATCAGAGGAAGGAGCACAAAATATCTAACTTTCCTTCACAACTGAAAAAGCACTTTCTGTGAGGCATACAGACAACCTCCAAAAACACAAAGAGTAGTCCAGAATAGAGTGTTCAAAAAACTTCAACCGACTGAGCGAGTGCTGTGCTTGAAGCAGATGACCATAAAGAAATCTGCAAATGTGAAAACTTTTTTTGTGAAATTTTGTGTTCAGAGCAGTCTGAAACCTGAGCATCTTACTCACATGTACCTTATTATTTGACATTATATGATAGAAAAAGCATAATGGGTCCACACCAAGGAATAAACGTGAAGCATCTCCTTGTTGTTCAAAAAGCTTTTCATTGTGTTTAAAAACAAGGGGCCCAACAGTCATTGAAGGAGCTGAAACAAAGTGACAGTCATTTGGCTACCCATGAATCCAATTACTTACTGATTACAAAACAGGGTCAAGTAAGTGTCACAAGGAGCTGGGTCTAATCATATAATCAAGACTTTTCCCTCTAAACAGCACACTTCTACCTTGTTAATGAAACATTTTTCAATTCACTTTTCCCCCTCCGCTGAAATAAGACTTCAGCAGCAAATACGGCAAACCTATCTGGCACTGCAAAGTTAATTTGCTTACATGAAAATGTCGACCAGTTATTGCTTAGTGACTATACTATTTCTGGCGTGAAATAACATAAGGTCAGAAATGTCAGAATATGCCAAATGTACGATGACAATATTTCTAATGATTACCTCCAGAGAAAAGGGGCGCTCAGCTTTATTACTAATGAAGTCAAGTACAAACGCCTCACACTAGCCATACTCCAAAAAAGCTGTGCCTCCTGGGGAAATTATAGATAGCACTTGACCCATAATTCAACACTTTGGTGTCTATTCCAAGTTAAAGGAAAAGCCGAAAAGGGATTCGGAAATGGTTGAGTGCTACAAGCCACTGCACAGTGTTCAATTCATGATTCAATGCCACATCTGAAACTACACTGGGTTTTTACATATTTAGAGGACTAAGGCAATGGGCATTGTTAAACAGCTATTATTTTAAAATCATCTCCATCATTAATTATTCTAGAAAAAAATCTCTGCATTCCTAATCTGAAAGCTACAATAACGTCTATCCCTGATACAGGTTATCAGTTTGTATGTAATTACTTTATACATACATACTCTCTCTCTCTCTCTCTCTCTCTCTCTCTCTCTCTCTCTCAGACACACAAAACCACGCTGATTTTAAATCATAGCTGGAGAAACAATGTTGAATGAAACTATGATTTACTGGTGTCTGATCAATTGTCTGTGTTTTTAAGTTTCACCCACTCTGTATTCAGGATGCTTGGATTTCTACAGTTTTGGTGTAAAATGTATTTTAATTTATCTATTTGTTGTCCCTCAAACACCAATATAATCTTGTTATGCTCAGGTGAGTTTTTGTGTGCCTCAAGCATACAAAATTTGGCTCATAAGAGTTTAATTAATTGTGAATGGTTAATTTCCAGCCTGTAATTTTCAATGTTATCTCAGGACCCTCTAACACAACAGCTTTAAACACTAAAATTTGGCTGGAGTGTCATGCCATTGTATTAATTAAAATAGAGGCCATCAGGAAACTTAATTAATACCCTTATTTTTATTTTTTTTTATCAAATGTCTGTGTCAAAAGACCTGCTAATACATTTTGGGGATGGAGCTACCCATTTGAATTACTGATTGTGGCTCTAACTCGTGGTAAAAATAAAAATAAAAGAATTATATTAGTTCAAATTAAGGATATACTGTTTTTCAAACTTCAACCAATGTGAAACATTTCCCTCCGTTTGAAGGTCTCAGAATAAATATATGACTTATACCTTTAACCTTTTATTTTTATCTCTTGCACACTTTATATACATGTATCATCATCCATTATCCATCCACCCACACACATTATCATGTACTGAAAAAAGGGCTGAGAGTGTTCTACAGTGATCAAACCTCAAGGCTACATCCACAAGCACTGGCCAAGCAAAGTACATTTGTTACAATGGTTTAACGTCTTATATTTAACTTGACGTTTCTGCAGATGTAAATGCATTCAGGTCGTTTTTTTACATAGGTATCTCCTATAAGCATCTCTGCATATGCAGTCGTCTGTCTTATATATAAAACTAAATATATGCTAATCCCATGTTTAGAGTTGTCAAATGCAGTACAAAATGATTCACATAGCTTTACCAAGTCCTTGAGGAATGTTTCAGTGTCCTACAAGAGCTTTTTTTTTTAAGTTATAACATAAAGATTAAGGATAAGCTCATTTCCTGCAGCAGGAAAGCAACCAAATAGTTTTATTTGAGACCATCAATAAAGTGAATATAATCCCTGTCTGCCCCTGGTATTCCTGTCTTTTACTTTCAGACAGCAACACATTCTTACGTATTTTATTAATAAGGAAAAGGGCATAAGATGAGTGACAGCTCCCTCCTCTGTATCATTTGATGATTTGGCTGATTTTCGCATTTGCAGGGAGGACTGAAATACTTTTTATGAATCTTACTTCATGACCTTTGTACTCCTCAAGTTGCCTGCTAGATATTACACTGTTTCTTTTCTTAAACCAACTCTTGATACCTTTGGACTAAGTCCAATGTCCATTATACTGAAAATAGCTCCCACGTTTTTGGCCAGCAGTTTAATCTAAAATGGCTACAGTTCCTCCCAATGAAGTTTCCTTTCACCTCCAAAATATTTGGAAAGGAGTGAGTAAAACCCATAATGCACTATAACTATGTTGTTGGTTTGTGTTGTGTTAGGACGAGTGACACATAGTTCATGACATCAGTCTTACCCTGCATAAAAGTCTTGAACCAAACAGTCAAATAAACCAGCGATGGCTTAACCTGCACCATTTATATGCTTCCACTTGGACAGATTACTTCTTTCTAAGTTAAGTGAATGATACTAAGTGAATAAAATGAGGTACAAGGTTCAGGTTAGCTGCCCAACACGACCTCCTATTAAAGATTAGGATTTTCACTGAAATTGAAAAGATAGATGTTTTGGTTGATTACGATAGGCCAGTGAGTTTCAAACCCCCAGTCTAACATTAATTATGGCAAAGGCTTTGGGAGAAAAATACAGTCTGGATATCAAAATATGAACAGCAGCCAGGATTAGTCTGCAAACGTATTATTATAAATCAATGAACTTAGAATCCATGATTTATTAAGGTTATAATCAGATGAAATACATCCTTAAAAAAAATTGGAAACAGACCACTAAAAATAGTTAAAGTGAAGTGGCCAGGAAATATATGTGGAGAATTACAGCTAGCGAGAGGTATGGGGCAGACTGACTTGATCTTTAGCAGTTATTTTGACCTTTTTTTACAATGGCATTTCAAAGACTATTTTCGATATGTAACAGGTTCTACTGGATATCCTTCACGTACTTTAGAAGATATTTTTTACCCCTCAAAAAGATTCTGTTGCAGTTATGGTGGCTTGTTAACTTCTGCCTACAACCAGGATTAGTTCATCTCAGTTGTCTTGTCCTACCTGACTATTGCCTTAACAAACAAACATATATTTTTTAGTGCCTGCATTAGCTTTCAGCTTATCTTATATGTTTCCCCCATTTTAAAGGAGCACCGACATGTTTTATCTACGGTTGAGTAGACATCAATCAAGTTATCTCCTTTATCTATTTCTTTTGCACCACTTAACACTGTATTTAAATACTATATACTTCAATTACAAATTAGAGCCTCTATTAGGATAAACTAGACACATAAACAGAACAAAACCCAAAAAGCTTGAAACCATGACAAATACACAAACTTGATTTGATGAAATATTATACTTTCACACATAACTAGCATGACACTGGTTCCCAAGGATTTTGTACACAGACACAAACCTAAGCTTTCAGTAACACCCACCCACAGATAAAGAAAAAATACAGACATACAGTACAGTGTAGTACACAGGATGACAAAGGCAGAACAGGCTGATAATCCGACATGATGTCCAGCCATATTTCTATGAACATACTCGGATTACACTGCTCAGTTCACTCTGATCCCACCTGCTCGTGGACAAGGCAGTCAGTGGGGAGAGCGAAATTGAGGAAGAGATGTAGCAAGCGATAGGGGAGGATTTGAAACTGTGCCACAGAGAGCAGATCGAATGAATGAATTCTCCCACCATGGCTGCAGGGTAAGTGTTGAAAAAGTGTGAGCAGAATCAGGCACTTAACTTTCAGACTGTTTCCATAAACATGAATATATAAACAAGCAAAAAACAAAGACCAGAGCTGATGTTTTCTTACCACTATCTTGAGCACAGAGCTGAAGATCTTGGTGTCCTCTGTTACGCCACCTATGTAGAGCATCCTGGAGAAGACGGGAGGGTGGTCATTCTCATCCTGCACGTCAATGAACACCTTGGCTGTGTTAGCTGCAAAAAGCAAACCAGAATGCATTCAAGTCCTGTGGAAGCCATTCACTTCACCAATACAGAGCCTTACTTGTATGGATATCTATCTTCGTGTGGAAGAAGAAACTAAGAAACACACAGCATTTCACTCCAGTCTGTGTACTTCAATGTACCTATTCAATCATCTGATAACCAATATTTGCTGCACCCTTCCTCACAAAATAAGAATTGGGACACACAAGCCCAAAAGTTTGTATCACCATGGCCACTAGCTGTTGAATAAACACATCTCTGAAGTCATCCGAAATGGCGTTAATCAAATGTTGCATAATTTAGCCTCAAAAGTGACATCAATAAAATGTTTCATGGTCATCAGCTTGTCCACAACTTCAAAAGAGAGCTTGAAATCATTTTCCAGAATATTTTGCAAGTCATCAGTGAAAAACATCACAGTATGTCCCAAATAGGATCCCTTTGGCTAGCCATCACTAGTTTTGAATAAAGTAGTACTTGTGTAGTTGCTTATCATCCGTGGACGACCAATTTTGAAATCAATTTTTATTTATTTTGAATCTCAGAACTCGGATTCACCAACCCTATGAAATCTGACTGGAAGAGGATTTGTAATTGCATGCAGCTAGAAAGAGTCCTAACTCAACTCTTTCTAATGAAACAGCGTGAGAAGCTATTCTTGGAAGCTGGCAACTTTGAGTCAATAATGAGGAGGTTAATTTTGTTTTGATAATGGCAAATATTTTGAATCGAGAAAAAATATGTTGTTGACTTCTGTCTCACTGCCCCCGATAAGTAGATGAGAAAAACAACTGAACCAGTTTTCATTCTGTTTATCAACCAATTAGCGATAACACTCAGACTCTGAGTGAAATATGGCTTGGTGAAAAAATAAAAATGATGATGAAATCTTGTCTTCTAAGCCTTTATTTTAAAGTGAGGTCTACATCGCATCATTTATTGTTTATTTCCCCTACAACTTGGTGCACGACAATATCATCAATAAAAAGGCTCTGAAAGTTAACAGGCAAGCAATTTGCACATTATTGGGAATAGGAATGTGAAGGGCATCCAATAATCAAGCAGCAAGAATTTCCCTGGAGTTAGAGGAAACACTGTGAGAAAGAAACAGGGAAAGAGGAAGACATTTTGGTATTTCAAATCTAACTTTTCTGGTTTTTGCCTTTCATTCACACTGAAAAGCCTTAGAGCTCAATTCTGATTTGTTGTACAGATCAGATTTTGTTGCGGTAAGCAGATGATAATGATGTTGAGGAGAAAGAGAACCACAGTTTTATTATGGCATGTTGTACAGATGCAAAACTGAAACAAACACAGACCGGTTATGATTCAACCCCTCAAGTTTTGTTTCTAAGCGTCACCCCAAGTGACTCAAGCCAGCGTAGGATTGTGATGAATGTTGATCTAGAGTGACGTAAAAAAGTAGCATGGATTCTGATATGACTATAAAAATCAGACCTATATCTGATTTGGACGACATATGAAAGTGTCCCAAATCAGAATTCATATGAGAAAGATCAGATATCACTGAATCTGATGTTCAAACAGAAATAGAATGTGGGACACTTTTGCCTGCAGTGAGGCCTTTGAAATATTCATCCTGTCTCTTCAAAAGGAAAACACACATATATACGGACTATAAACATTTGTCTCCCTAATTTGTCACAGTTACACCTACAGTGTGCAATGTACAGCATAAATACATACAGCGCAAAATCCTTCCAACACTGCAGTTTAGGTAAAAAATATGCAGTGTCAAGGACCATTTTTCTTCTGGCGGCATACAAAAATGTAAAGTCATGTGGCATTGGAGCTAAGGATGCACCAGGGGAATTGGACAAACAAAAACACAGCACATCAAATTACAGACACAAAAGCCGTAGTGTGAGACACAGAGGGAGGACTCCAGGGGATGGGGAAGAGGTCTGCAGAGTTTCTCTCTTTTCCCTCTCTTTGTAGAAAGCAGCTATATTCCAACCTCAGAGTATCAGTACATAAAATACATAAATATAGACCCCCCCCTCCTTCCTCCTCTCTCACGCTCACATACACTCATAAAGATGCATGAAAGATACGGGGCCATTAAGAGGAGGGATTGCTGCTAAGGCAGAGTAAGCTTGAGTGTGCCTAAGAGTGAATTATTATTTAGAAAAGGTGTTTAATTAAATCTTACCCTGGATAATTATGTGTGTGCATGTGCATATGAATGTCAGAGTATGCACTTGTGTGCAAATTGGCCATGTGAGTACATATACAATAGTGCACTGGTCCTAACTAGGCTAAGAGGAATCTGTCTGACAAATCAGGCCATTGAGGTTCTGATAATTTAAACTCAATAAAGACTCATTGATGTGAAGAAAGATATTCCCTGTCGGCTTCTCTACACTCTGCCAAAGGAGGATGTTAGCCTGTAGATGCCAGGAAAGCTCTCTTGTTTGTGTGTGAGAGTCCACTACTTTACGTCCATCGGATAAGTGAAGTATGTGTGTGTGTGCCTGAGCGTTGTGTACTTGTAATTGCTGCCATTAGCATTTGAGAGACAGAATGTGTGAGAGAAAAAGAGAGGCAGGTAGAGTAGGTCATTGATTATTCATTGTTAGCTCAAATGGATCGAGGTTGAATTATGAACCCAACTTGTTGTTAACACTTCATCCATCATCTTACAGAGCTTTTGTCAGTGAACTGTCCATAAACAAGCCTAATGATATTCGAGCTGAAGCAAGGCCATCAAGTAGTGCAGTCCGAAGATCTCAGCATGCTTCAAACAAAGTGTTTCTAGGATGGTCGAATAGCGCCTAACAATTTATGTAACTTTTTTGTTGTCTAATTAGACAGGTATGAGGAATGTTTTTCAAGCTCTCATCAAGTACTTCCAGCACTTTTTGCGTACATAATAATTGCCTTTGAGGAGCGAAAATATGCACAATTTCCCCATTAGCACGAGTCACTGTGCGTAGACTTCAAAGACGACAACAAGACACTAAATTCTTGGTGACAAATCCGGGAGGCAGTGGGAAGCAGCCAGGCCATCATCGACTGCCGTGTTGTACCATGTGGTTTGTTTCAAGCATACTGAGACCTTAACAATGCGAACACAGGAGGTTGAATTAACTAAATTGTGTTTTGTCACCCACCCTCGTTTTGGAGGTGGTCTGCCTAAGTGAAAACAAATGTGCTATTTCTGATCGTTAGACCCTTGCAAAAAATTTGGACATAACGCTTTAAACCATTTATGACATTGTTGGACTGATGGACTATGCTTTGAAGGAAGGGATAAATTATATTTTTAAGGTTATTTTTAATAATTACCATGACTGAAAGATGAGAGTCACATGTTCATATTATGTGTTCATAATTTAACTTTTCATAGTGCCAACAGATTCATTCAGAACTACCACCCTGCGGGTTGAATAGATTATTGTCAAATATTAACACATTTTGAAAGCATTAAGTAATTCAAAAAAATTAATAAAAAATAATTGCTGGTGTTGCAAAACAGTTACTCAAATAATATGACATCTGATCTTAGCCTGAATGTTTGAAAATTGCCATAGTAGAGTAACTAACCCAGGCTAACAAATGATCAATAATGCAGATTTTTGAAAAAGCAGCTGCTGAGCTGGACAAGAAAACCACCAAAATACAGTACATCCTTAGAGAAATTAAAATCAGCTTAATGTTGCATGGAGTGTGAAGTGAAGAACCAATCACATGTGTCGCAAACCTGCTACCAATTATACAAGTTAGTAGTGCAGTAAAAAAAGGTAACAGTGCATAAAGCACAGATATACACAAAGTTTTCCTTGTTCTGATCCAAATCTGCAGGCTAACAGTGTGGGTAGCACAGACGGATTTCATATGTACGAGGTGTATAATAATACTGTCTTGGAAATTTCTGTGGTGTGAGAGAGCATGTTTCTGTGAGTTCCGATTTTTCTTCAGCATGTAATAATCCACCAATACGAACACACATATAATGAAAAATAGCTCTACATAATTGCAGTAAATGTGAAAATAAAAATGAAAGGATATTTTTATCTGGCTGCGATAGAATTACTACAACTGTATTTAATCATAATCTGTCACAGTGGGGGATTATGATTAAATATAAATGCAACACCTGGAATCACATGAAACATAATTTCATCCCTGATTTCCTACAACACAACTCAACCTCCACGTTCACCCATTTATTGTCTTACTTTTAGAAGGCACACGCAGGTTGGACATGACAACCAACATAGAGTCTGCCTGGACCCGGAGGACGTAGGTGGTCACGTTTTCATAATCCAGAGGTTTAGCTGTGGAGATGACGCCTGTCCTGTTGTTCACCTGAAAATGACCTGGGACCAAACAAATTCAGAGCACATGGAAAATCATGAAAAGACAAACATTAAGACACAGGGAACAGAATAGATGGTGAGTTGCATAGTTATGCCCCCCTTTTTAACTACATACTGTTCTGATCAGAGATACAGGGCTTGGCTTTGTTTGCACTCTTGGCACTACACACCTCTAGGTCAATATTTAAATGCCACTCTGTAGGTATAACAATTGAATTCATTTATACTCCTTCCTAGGATCATTTATCTTTATGGCTAATTGGTCCTTAAGTGTAGATCTCAATAATGCCTTTTTAGCACCTTTCACACATTGAATCTGTAACAGTGTTGAGTTCAGTTATCCAGATGCCAAACATGTGCAGGGTTGGGTCAAATTACTTTGAACTGAAGTCAGTTACTGAATACAAATTACATGGCAGTTTTTGTAGTTAGCAACATAATCCATTTGATTACTCGGATTACTTCAAAATCAGATAAGAAGTGGGCGCAGCGACATAAATTGGGTTCCACAAATATTGTTTTTTGTCTTTGTTATCTCAAAACATTTTGAATGCAAATAAAATTCATGTTTCAGTTGGTCAAATCAGATAACGCCAAATGTGATTTATCTTTTTTCTATGTTGAAAGCCATTGTTGTTGTTGCCATCCACTAGCAATCCCATGATACCTTGGGTTGAGTTTATCGACCATTCAGAGGCTGTGTGGGCATGAGTGTAGCTGCTCTGATCTCAAACACATTGCTAAATGAAATATCTATAAAGTTATCATGAAAAAAAGTTTCAGAATTCCTATATATATATATATTTTTATGTAATCCTGATTACCTGTAATCACTTACTACCAAACACTGAGCATCTGCTATATAAAAATTAAAAATAACAAAAATAAGTGGCAGCACTTAAGAAAAAAGGGAAATCATACAAACCCTGCATGTATTATAGCAGAGGTTGCCTGAATGATGGATTTAAAAGCCTTTTAGCTGGTCAATGACTGATAGTTGGATCACTGACAAAGGAAATTTCACATCTGGCTGATTTCTCCGCTTTTGATGGCATGGAAAAAACTCCTCTGTGGCTATGTAAAAAGGTCATGCTTCAGAACACTTTAGCTATCCCTGAGAATATTACTGCTAGGAGCCTGGAGGTAGATTTATAGAACTCTTATTAGGACTTGAGCCTGCAATTTCCAGGAGCATCTAAGGAAAAGTGACTTTAGTTCCTGTTTCACACAGATCAGTGCAGGAGCACTTTGGGTACATAGTGAAAAGGGGTTACTTCCTTCTATACCCTTCTAGCTCACAGGTATGTCTCCTCTTTTAGGCTTTAACACCTGAGCTAACCTCACACTCGTCTTGAGTTCTCTCTCTCCAAGGGTGTAATTATGCTCTTCAGAAGTATAAGTGTGAAAAGCAGTCTGAAGCTGCAAGCATGTCAAAATTGGCTCCTTCTAGACAAAGACAAACAGTACCTATAGCTATTATGCGCAACCCACAGTTTTCAAAATAATGTGGAAGCTTTTCCAGGACTATTTTAACATCTGATTGCACACAATTTGATGTTAGTAAAAATACTTTTTTGCAGCTTTCTTTGCTGTGATGGAAATCTGGTTTGTGGACATCTGCAGTTGACAGAGAAAAGGCTTTGTAGAAGTTAACACTCTGGGACAGAAGTATCTTTGCTTTATGTAAAAAAAGCAAGTGCTTGGCAGAAGTGTTGGAATATGTTTTTTACTATGTATATGTTTTTTTTAAGTTAAAAACATTCATTGTATGCTTTACTGACTGTATGGTATATATACATGTAGTAAGTAAGTAGGTAAGTAAGTAAGTAAGTAAGTAAGTAAGTACAGCTTTATTTATATAGCACCTTTTTAACATAGAGATCCAACAGGGAGCATGTAAATACAAAGATAAGGAAGATAAAACAAGAGGGAAGGATAAATTAAAAGAGAGACAAGTACCTCGTTCATTTCCTGCAACAATGGAGTAGAAGATGGTTTGATTGACAGCAGCAGCTAGAATAGTCCCCACTGGTGTGCCAACTGGAGCCAACTCACTAACTGGAGGATACCTGGAAAGACAGAGCACAAATCATAAGGCAAACAGTATTAAGACTCAATGAAGCTGTCCACAATTGTGGCAGATATTCCAATATCAAAGGTACAGTATAGAAAGGGGTTAAGATGAATACAATCATAAAAGGTACAGTTTATCTATGTACATTATTAAGTTGGTTGATTTTAATGATTTAATTCTCACTTAATGCATGAACAATGAATAATAATGTATAAACATATAAATATAATATATATAAATAATAATTTATTACATTTCAATGAAACTGTTAAACCAGCCACCTATTGTTCCAATTATTTTGTTTCGCATGGTTTCTTTTGTCATTTCTTTCAGTAATACTGAACTGAACTGTTTATTTTAACTTCACTAAAGACAGAACATTATTTTCTCCTCCCTGGTAAATGAATGTGTACATTGTGCTCTAAGAGATAAATAAGCTACAACTGCTTAGCCCGATGCCAGATCTTCCCACATATCCAATAATAACTATAATAGTGGTGAGGATAAGAACACTTAAAAGACTGCCTATGGGTTAGGTGCATCAGCAGCAGTAACGCCGGCTTTGTATCTGAGTGTGGTGGTAAGGAGAGAGCTGAGCAAAGCTCTCATTTTTCTGCACAGCCTTTGCTTTGACTCTCAACTATGGCTATGAGCTTTGGGTAGTGACCGCAATAATGAGATTGAAGATTCAAGCAGCTGAGATGAGGTTTCTCTGCAGGCTGGCTGGTCTCTCTCTATGTGAAAATGCGAGGAGCTCAGGGATTCAGGAAAACCTCTGTATTGAGCTGCTGCTCCTTTGTGTTAAGGGTAATCAGCTGAGGTGTGTTTGAGCTCTTAGTAACTGCTTCCCTCTCGGTGGGTTTTCGGAAATGACCGCCTGGAAGGGGCAGACCCTGCATATTATGGAAGAATTAGATCTTTCAGCTTCACCAGGACAAGCTGGAGGAAGCTGCTGGGGGGAAGCATGTATGCCCTGCTCTGCTGGTCCTGTCGCTGCTTTAACCATGGACACCCTGCTCTCAAAGCAAAAGAGTTTTTTTGGTGGTGGGAGTGTGAATCCACAACTGTTTTTTTTTAAACAGTTTTATATTTATAAAATGTATATATTTTTTTAATTATTTGAATATCATGTTCTTTGAGTAAGTTTGAACAAAGACCTTTTCACCAAAATCTAACTGCCAGACAGACTCTTTTATTATCAGATAAAAAAAATAATATCAGAACAAAAGATTTGATGGAAAACACAGCATGAATTGTTCTGTGAACATATTTGAGTGTTTTTCCCTCGATAAGGGAGACTTTGTAACAGCTAATGACTATGCTTGACTATCAGGCATACAAGTGGGTAATCATATCCAGCAGATATGATTGTCACCACTCTACACAGAAATTACAGCTGCCATAAATAGCAGGGAACCCTGTCTTGGTGGTGTGTTGGTGAGGGCTGATTTAAGCTAATAATGTCATCTCACTGTGACACCATCTTGTGATACTGCTTTCTCGCTTCTTATCTCCGCTGAGGTGTGTATGTATGTGTTTCTGTATGCATGGTGGTAATGCCTTTTTTTTCAGTTTTCATACAAAATTTGACTATTATTCACAGCAGGGGGAAGAAATCTGTGACAGTCGTGGGAGTAATACTCACACCATAATCAGTCAGATTGTGTTATACAGTCAAAATCAGTGTTGAAGGGTATTTTTGGGATTAGACACTATCTTGGCAGTCAGAGTTATAAACATAGACCAGAGGCGATTAGGCACTTCCAGCCCAAGTTTATGATATAGCATTATTTAATGCTTTCATCTCTCTAGTCTTTGCTGACCCCTCAGTTCCAACACATTTTACACCATGAATAATGAAATCATCCAAAGAACAAAAAGGCTGTCAGCCTTCTGGGTTGATTGTTATTTTATAGAACAACTCCCCCTTACAGGATTGCAGTTGTGAGACGTTCCACAAGGAAGATTGAGACAATTTGCCATGGTGAAGATGAAGAGAGGGAATAACTTAATCCACACAGAAACAGAGAAGTCTATTTGCTGAGAGGATACATAGGTGTTGAGACAATAAATGACACTGTCTTCACTGCTCACTGGAGTAAAACAACACACTCAGTTACTTTTTAGACAGTTGGAAAGTATAAAAGTCATCACAGAGTATGTGTTCACCTCGCTCAAAGTTTTAGAGGCAAACAAAGGTGCGAAAACAGTATGTTCTTGAAGGACATTCAGTAAAAAAGATCTGTCTATCCATCCTGGAGGCTACAGTTACAATCTCTAGAGACAAACAATCCCCAAGGACATCTCGGGTTGGGAATAATTCTGGAAAATAGGACCCATTCTCCTGGGTAGAGGATAATATAGCTTGCCATCATGAAAAATAATATTGTTGAGTGTATGCTGCAATGAAATGACTGAACTGCATGAGCTCACAAAACCTTTCATGAAAAATACAGTGCTGTTATTGATAATACTAAATGACTCTCCTCTTTGTGTACTGTTGGGCTGTCACTGAATAATTGCTGTCTCTGTGACATCCAGGAGCATGAAGCCACACCATGCTCCACAGTGATGAGAACCAATTCATTAATGTGGCCTTCACATAAGCAGATTACCTGTTTGGCTCAGGAAAAGCCTGACAAAAACACAAATCAGTGTGAGCAGAGGGAGGTGCGGTACAGGCCAACATGAGACTCTAAAGCAGTCACATAAATGTGCCATTCACTGGAACCAAGGGTGACACAGTGGTTGTCATTAAATGTATGGGCCTTCACTTTTAATACACTTTTCAGCAATCTAATGTCTGTTCGAGTAATTAACTGCCCAGAAGTGGGGATGTCATTGATTAGACGACACTAACAACTCTATTGCTGCTGAGACTAATATATATTTTACACAAAAACCCTTTTTATGATACAGGTTATTGAGTACATATTCCACTGCTCAAAAGGGTTATCTATCAGGGTGGATAATGTGAACAACTGGGTATAATCCTATTCAATTTCTTTCCTCTATTCGGCCAACATATGAAAGGGTTATGCAAATTATTATCTTTGTCAAGGCTATTGTTACAATTGCCTGCTGTACCTAAAATGTGTCCACCATTTGATGCAAAAGCCAGTGAAGCTGAGGTGGAAGCAAGCACCAACCACCCCAGCTGATTTGTTTTAGGCTAAGAGACACTCCAATCAAGGCAAACATTTCCCCAAAATACTTATTTTTGAGAATTGCTGTGTTGTAACAGTCACTTTCAAAATCAGCACTAGACTACACATGAACTGTGACCTCAGCCACTGAAAACCAAAATGTATCTAGCAATAGCAGTGGGTCTTGTGCAAGAACATTTTCAGAATGTTATCCTAAACCTTGACTTGTTCTTGTGGGCAAATTTAAATCACAAAAATGTCAGTTCCTTCTGCTGGAAATCAGGGACATAACATAACATGTGTAGCGTATAGACTGGCATGAAGTTCGATGCCAACAAATGGCTTTCTATAGCAAAGTGGTCCATGATGGGAGGCAGTCAAGGGGGTGTGACAATCAAGGAGATAGATGACAGAAGGATTCTGAGGTAGCAACTGGAGTGTGATCATTTTTCTAGCAGGTTATGAACTTACAATTTGCGGCTGCAATGCCAAATTATATAAACTCACAAAATCCACAAAGAAAAACAAAAATGTTTGACACACTTCACCTGCATATGGTGAATAGAAGATTAAACTTGCATTATTCCATTATTATCATTCCAATTAGGTTGTTATAATACTTCAGTAAAACAAGTGTTTTCCCCTTGTGGAGAAAGGTAGACTGTAGGTGTGTGACTGGAATTACAGCTCTGGACCACTCGTACATTTTGGTCAGATTATGGATATGAGAAAATTCTCTTAAATCACATATACCCCTTAGGGATGAATCTGTTTGTACAAGTAGTTCTTGCATGACACCCAATGACTTTCTGCAGAGATTCTGGGCATTTTACAAAATAGTTCAAAGTGTTCAGCTTTGGTGGTTGCAGCTTTGGTGAAACTCTGGTCTGCAACAGGACTGGATAACCTGTGTTGACCCATTCATACATTTTCCTGAGGTTGTTCTTGAGTGTGAGTTGGGTATGAAAGTATGTGTGGAGCTAGCACTGGGCTGCATGGTGTGATTGCTAGGAAGAGGCAGAGCTGACATGTTATCACTTCCCTACAAAGTGGCTCTGCCTGAGGGTTGTAAGCTGTTGAGAAATGCCAAGGGGGGGTGTGAAGGTGTATGAAGTGTGCAGATTAGTATAAAGGTGTATCCACATGTAGACAGAAAGCATGCCAGAAAGGTTAGATACTGATTGATAGACAGATAGGAGGGCAGATAGAAATATGTATTGTATGCATGTAAAATAGTGGAATTAGGATCTAAACAGCTATTTGAATACAAAGACTAACAATTTTTGATAATTAAGTTGGGGGAGCTATGAGCTGGCTGATATACTGAGACTTGAAGATACCAGAGAAGGTAAATAAGTTGTGTATTCAACAGTCAAGTAGTAGGCAAATTCAAAGAGTCAATTACGCATAATGCAATACCATGTACTACTGAGCAGGACCAAAGCCACTTTTCACTCCTTTCATATTCAGATGAGGAAAAATCCCATCCAGAGAGACACAGAGTGCGAGAGAGAGAGATAGATAAAGAGAAGTGGAAGATGCTGACATGTCTACAGGCAGCAGCAGAGAGTCCCAGTGTCAACATGAGAGAGTGTGAATGGAACGCCACTGAGAGGCGCGGGCGGCACACAGGTGTCAGCGAGCACTCTGCCCCAGGGCCAATGGCGGAGTGATGCTTACGAGACAAGGCAGAGGCGTATACACTACGTCGTACGCCACAGGGGCCGCTGTTACCGTCGACTCTCTTTCTACCTCGCATTCCCTCTCTATTCATATATTGCATCACCGAGTGAACAAGCGGCGACGGACACGCCGGGAGATACAAGGAGTGACCTCGCTGCGTGCAAAAGTCTGTGTTCTTCTAGTGGGTGTGTGGATGCAGTGCTGCATAAAGGTCTTGAACAATAACAAAGGCAGACATGAGTCATTTAACTGTAATGCGCTCACTAGCAAACATCATCATGAACAGTATGTGCAATTGCCCATAAATATGCACTTGCAAATGTGTTGCAGCACATTTCTGTCTGACTGATGGTAATACGCCGCGCATTTTGTTCAGCAATTATGAATCAGCCTAATTCGATGACTGTTGAGGTGGATATGTGCCTGTTTAAGTGTTTGAGAGTTTGTTATTTAGCTGTTATGTCACCCTGGTGTTAACTTGTTTGTTCCTGCCTGGAAGCAAATTCGAAGAGTGACAAACAGAGACTCCTCTGACTTGAACTTAATTACACATAGGGAATCCATTTCAGCTACTCCTGGAACATAAGCAGACAAAAAGGAAAAACACTGCTGTGAATCCAAAGCTCATGTTCTCTATTAAAACCATGGTTCTAAGTGATTTTGACAGCCAAGGCAAAGTCAGCTCAGTCACACAGCATGATTTACACAGGAAATAGCCTTTTAACCTGAATCTTACTATAGATTTTCAAATTTCATTAGGGTATTCAAAATGAATATGAAAATGACTGTCTAAATACTTCAGTATTGCATTAAATCATAGCCCAGTTCCAGATGTTGGAAACTGTATTGTATTGTAATAATCTAAGCCAGTACCATCTGTAAACACTGCATCATGTGCCAATAGATGTCAATTTGCTCCCACAAATATTGCTTTTCATACCATGAAATGGAGCCCTTAAAAAAATTATATTTTTTCAAACATTGCAATCCATTGGAATCCAAGTTCATGCTTAGATGAAGATAGTGCCATCCCTCATTTAGTGTAATATTATTTGAGCTGTAGTGTGTTATTGACTGAAGGGCAAACTTTAAAGATTGTAGGTTATGTTTGGCAAGACCGAAGAGGGACGGATAAGTAGAGTGGAGAAAGGTAAACGAGAAACAGATAAAAGAGATAAAAAGAGCTATTACGAGATCCTGTTACCAGTCATGATCAGTGTGCGGACTATACCACGTCTTTCGTGGGAGCTCACTTATTCTTACAAAACAGAGTCTGTTATATATAGATATAACACCGATTCAGAGCTCAGGCTGAGTGTGAAAGTTTGTTGTTTTCTGATCTTTGACTTACAGTGTGTGCAGTTTATGATATTGCTCTGGCAGGTTTGAATGGTGATGGCGAGGATAGCTTGCATGTCAGTATCTTTAGTGAATTAGATCACCCTCATGCATTAAAATACATCAATAATTGCCTGATTTTACTCATTATTCATGATGATGAAGATACAAAAACATAGAATTGATAGAACATTGTCATTATTTTAGAGACCCCCCAAAATTTCACAAATCATGTTTTCAGGGGAGCTCATGTCTTATTAAGAGGAGCCAAGCTTCCCTAGTTCACGATATTCAAAGGTTTATTCAAAACTGTTTTTCTAACAGTCAGGGTATTACAAAGCTAATTCATTTGGCAAGAGTCAATTCTCTACCTAGAATATACAATATTCACAATGACACAGTGGCATAAAGGTTAGTGCATTAATGTGGCCTGTCAGAAAGTACAGATTAAATTGGATTAACAGATCATAAAGGATGCAGGGGCACACATCCTCCACAAGAGCTCCGTGCTGCCCACTAAAATACAAAATTGCTAGTGAAATTCAAATGCTCCATCTACATTATAATACAGTGTAAAGTGTGATGATAGATGAAAAATAAAATCTGTCTTTTGCGAAAGGTCTAACTGCATTCTGGCCTGACATGTGGAAAGCTCTTTATGTGATTCATATGTGTTTATTTTTAGCAAGTACACTTTCAGAGGCAACTCTTCTGCATGGGTAAATTCAGTAACCAATATTGTTGCTGAAGCTGAGCCTTCTCTTATTCTGAATTATCTTGTGATCTGACACTTTAGCATTTATTGTGGCTACTTTCTGTGGATTTGTGTGGATTGATTAATCACTCAATTAAAGCAACATAAGGCAATTTGCAATGCTAGAGGGTAGAATGTAGACTCCAAACGAAAGTAACTCTGGTTTGATCCTCCAACTCCAAATAAACACAAGTGGTTGTCTTTGGTGGTTCTGCAGTGTTCCATCAGCTAATTGTTTCATTCAGGATTTTTACCTTAGCAGGTAATGTACATTTGGATTATTTGAGATAGCTTGCTGGAACAACTGCTGCAGGCTGTGTTGATTCTCAGTGGGATCAACAGCACCACCATCCCTTTCACAGTACAGGAAGTATTTTGATTCAGTGTTAATATAAAGAAGATTTACTTCACTTTCATAGGCACGTCCTTTCCTATGTCATCAATGTAGGTTTACAGTCACACTGCCATCCTTCTCATTAATCTGTTTCACAAGTCGATTTTTACAAGAAAGCTATATCATTAGTGTTAAAGAATGAGAAGGCCAACTCTTCTGTTTTGACAGAGAATTCATTTAAATGTGCATATGGTAATATAGTCTTTATAAGTAATGATTTTCAGTACCTATTGTTGCAAATTCAATTGGAAATGTATTTAAGATAGACACCAGCAAGGCATTGACATTGTTAATTAAGGAGATAGGGAGAATTTCAAAATCATTCTGCATCTAATGCTCATCTAAAGTGGATTGATTTTTTTTATGCATTAAGTGTAAATCTGTCATTCCAGCTTCCCAGCATTGCATAAATTATGCTAAAAATGAAAGCCTTGCAGATTCCAAACACTACACTGTCCTGAGGTACTTCAATTCAAATGCATTATTATACGTTTTATCTATACCAATCAAGGCTTCCTCAAAATCCTTAAATTTTAACAATTCATCACCTCCTCCAGCAAATGCTCTCTGAGTTGTAAACCAAATTCAACACTAGCAGATATTAGCACAGACTGTTTAGGAGCTGCTGACTCACACTCGCTAAGAGGATTTAGCAAAGAAATTCTCTGGTGCTAACAAACATCTCTGAAATCCAACACCTCTAAAACTAAGTAATACTTAGGCAAGTATTCACATGAAACTATCGTGTTCTATATAAAAAGAAAAATTTTTTTACAACCCCGCGTCTGATCATGTTCCTCCCTGAGCTATTCCTCTGATCACTTATCTTGTTACACCAGACCCAGAATATCTTTTGTATTCATAGTGAGCTATTTTTCTGAGTTCCACAAGAAAGAAAGAGGCTTCAATCAAAAATCTTCTGGAGGGCAAGATGGAAAACATTAGCAAAGCTAGAGAAACAACATTTACTGTGCAGCCAGACAGTGGTACCTCTCTGTGCCAGCTTATCCATGTCCGCCCACAGGACATCACTTCACATATCGTCCACTGGGTCATTTAGCACACGAGAGGAGACCTGGCCAGTGAATGTTTGGACGCTGGATGAGTGTGTTGTCCAAACTGTGCCAGCCATTGGGGCTTGCAATGTGATATCACGCGGTGCCATATAGGTATTGATGCCATCCTGCATGTTTTACTGTCAAATTACTTCTCCTGTCCAAATTATCTATTCTACCATACCAACACCTGGAGGCCTCAGCCACAGAAACACAGTAGTATCTCTCTAACTAGCAGAATGTTGCAGGAAATATAAGTAACAGAAATTGTGTTCTGGACAGGCAACCACAAATAACAGAACCCTTTTTTGAATGTTCACTGTGAGGGTCCAGTCATATGTCTCATACGTCCTATGGATGGTAGAAAGGAAATATTCCAATTTTATTATTATTGAGTGCCATCAATGTTTAAATTAAAATATGATACATTGACAATATAACACCATATCCATTCAATTTCAGTTTAATTACATTGAACAAGCAGACTACTTGATGTGAGGTGTGCTCATTTGTGGCAAGTCGGATATATCAGAGCTTTTAGAAAAATCTAGTGCTAATTGTGTTAGTCGTGTGGATGTGAATGCTATTTAGAAGTCGAAAACTTGTAATTAAAATAACTCCAATATGACATGAACATTAGGTTGTGCTTCCCCAAACCATTTCCTCTGACCTTTATTTGCTCATTAGACGATATTCATAGTTGTAATTTACAAGTACAAAAGAGTTCAAAACTTAATTCATTACTTTATATTGTCACAAATCCTTCCTTATCTCTGCAATCATTCATTGTGCCTGTTATAAATCAGTTCCTGCCAGTATCATCACCTCACCTGTTCCCCATTCCCTCTGATTATTCCAGTAGTATTTACACTGGCCCACTTCCACTAGTCCCTTGCCAGATTCACTTTTGCACTATCCTAAGCAGTCCAGCATCCTTCGTTGTCCTGATGACCTGATCCTGCCCGCCTGAAACCCCTGCCTGATCGCTGGATTTTGATTCTTCACCTGCCCCTTGCCTTGTTTAAGTTTTACGTCTTGTGTGCCAATCTGGTTTTAACCTCTTCCTGATAACTGCATTGCAGATTTTGCTCTTACCTTTAATGGCTTGTGTCATGCTTGTGGGTTGCCTTCTGTTCTGTGCCAGCACTATTACACATACCTTTAATCATATATGAATTTTCTTCTCTTCTTAAATTATACACAGCAAAATAATATTGCCTTTGTCTCGTTGTCAGTCATCTGACCTCAGTTCATAGAAGGCTAGAAAGAGCTGAATTATTTTGCCTTTTTAACTGTTAGTTGTTCATATTCGAGTGGAGCGATGTGTTTGTCATTGCACTTGTCCCTCAGGTTCCCTGTCTTGTTGCTTATCATCCCTTGTTCTGTTAGAATTTGGGAAATTATTGAGAAAAATAACATGTATGTCAGATAAATTAAGCAATGGTGAGGGCAGACATGTCAGATGTAAGAGGAGCACTTTCATTTGTACCAAAGCTTACACTCCTGGAATAATGTTCTGCTTGACCATCACTCTCAGGAATAAAAGATAATGTGATAGCTGACCCTTCTAGTGGGAAACAGCCGACCAAACACTTCAGAAATCCAAATACAAACAACATAATTATTCTGCAGCATGCACTGGCTTAGATAGTTTGTGTCCAACCATACTGTTGGTTTGGTATGGTTACTAATAATTATCTGGAAAGTTACTTTAATGACAGGTCACACTGCTTTTCTTCCCTGATTTTTAGCATCGACCTTTAGCTGATATTTGGCATGTGTGCAATGAGTGTGACTTGGTGATTGTTAGACAGCCAAGTGATGCCTGCCTACTTAGCAGAGACAAGTGAAAGGTCAGTGCGCTTCTGGTGCTAAGAGGTTCAAGGCTCAGGGCAGCAGATTCAAACCTGCGGCTGAAAATCAATCATGCCCTTCACAAGGATGAAAGCGCTTCACAACCTATAGCTGTGATTCGGAAGAGGAAGGAAGCATAGATAAGATATGTTGAAGATAGATTGATGGGTAGATAGACACAGAGATGATTTAGGTTGTTTTTTTAAATGTAGATTTGCAGTGAGGCGTGATGACAGTGTGTGGGAGAGCACACCGTAAGGTTTACAGCTTTAAACGCCTGGCAATGAGCATGGATGAGTAGGCTGTGAGCACCTCTATCACTTGTATACACGTCTGGCAAAACAACAGTTGCAAGAGGGCTGCCAATAAAAGAGCTGTATGCTATGAAAGCATGTCATCTGCCTAATTATGAAAGAATTACAGCGTTGTCTGAATTGCATATATGACGTTGATGGATTTGTTTTCTCTAAAAATAATGAATGCTATTTTCTTCCAGATATCAGGAACAGTCGATGGAGGGCACAGGGTTGAGTTAATTGTCTTCCTTTTAAGGCCTCTAAAATGACCAGCAATGGTTTTGTGGAATACATTTGAGGAGTTATTTATTGCTTTTTGATTAGTGGCTAATGGTAGTGGTGTCCAGTGGGGCTGGCTTCAGAATATCTATATACTTCAGGTACTGTGTGGCCATTTGTGAGTCAGACCACTGAGAACATTAAATCAAAGGTAACATTGTGGTCAGACACCCGCGGAAAATGTACACTGGCAGTCTCTATGGTCTGTAAACGTCAAGAAACTGCAGAAAAGAGACGTGCTGTTCCACAGTTTGAGCTATTACCACTGACATTCACATTAATGGCCAGCGTAACAAAGTAATGGAGAAATAGGAAAAAGCTACAGTATGTCTCAAGGCTTTAAAAAATGTAAGTCTTTAAAAGTGTATGCTGAAACCAAGACAATGTTTTTTAATGTGCATGTTTGCGTTGAGCGCCAAACAAGACTCCTAGACAGTAATTTTAGCATACTGTCACTAATTGTGTAATTAGTGGGGCGGCAAGCATAAGTAGTGACAGCATGTTGTTGATTGTAGTAATACTCAATGTTGACACTGTTTACTATGCTAACAGTACAACTAAGAGCATCACTCAATAATGGGCTCTAGTGCTCTTCTCAGGATTGCCAGACTGCATATTAATGGGACAGGTATGGCATAACATCTGCTGTCTGCAACATCACTGCTACAGAGTGGCTGTAAAGAGAATAAATAATGCCGTGACATTTCACTCCCAAATGATATTCTCTTCAATCATTAAAGAGATCAACTTTTGAAACATGCTGCAGAGATAAAAGGTAGGAAAGTCTAACAAGTTTACTTTCACAAACAAAAAATACCAACTGCTTATGCTGCTCTATGAAGTGTATTAAAATATACAATACAAAAACACATGTAATGATGTTAATATGGACATGTACTTTCAGTGGCATGTGTTTAAATGGCAATTGGGCTTAAAACAAAGACACATTTATTCTAAAACAGGCTAATACATAATTAATGACCATTTAATCACAGTGACCACAAAACCTACACTAATCTGAGTGAGGACTTTATACAGAGAAATACACAAATCCAAGTGCGAGCGAATGCACACAGAATCACACATACCCACACAGAGAGAAATTCACCCCCTTGCTGCGGAGAAAATGAAGGGCTACTGACTGTACAGTGAGGAGAGAAGTAAAGGGAAGACCAAGTGAGAAAGAAACTGACAGAGAGAGATATAAGCTGAGAGGAAAAACCCAGGGGATGTGGGGGGCTTTGGGTGGGGGTGGGTAAGGGGGGGGTGAAAGGAGGAGGAGAGCAAAATGACATACTCAGAGGCAGTGAGGCAAAAGTCTCATGTGATTTAGAGTAGATTTAGAAGGGGAAGTGCTGTGGGGGAGATAAGCACCACGAAAAACTGCTCAGACCGCAGGTTTGCAACATTGGGCCAGAGAAGTAGTCTCAGTACAAGAGGGGGGATTCACAGAGTAGGACCATGTTAGATAGCGGCTTAACCCTCCTCATCTCCAGTCACACACAGGGGGAAAATAAATATTAATTCCCTTCCCATGTGCTCAGTGCTAAAGACTTCCCCAAAGGGTTGTGTCCGTGAGTTCCATGTAAAAGAGCCATTCAGAGTAGTTTTACGATAGGGCTCTGTTACGTGTGTATGTTTTGCCTCTGCTGTCCTGTGTCCTGTTCCAGGTACCGTCCTCCCCTCCGACTGGTCAGGCACACCTGCAGTAGCTTAGCAATCAGGAGGATTGCTATAAAGCTGCTACGACAGAAGCAGACGGGGCCAGTGGGCCAAAAACCACCAGATAGAGTCCTGTCTCTGTCGGGTGTAAAGCAGAGCTGTGTGGTGCTCGTGTGTTACCATTATTCCCTCAGTGGAGGGATAGCGTAATTTATTTATTGTATCCGTGATTTGCTTAGTTAAATGTGTTTTCACTTCCTTCCTTTTTAGGAAGTTGTTTTGTGTTTACGTTTTGATCTAATTTACGTTGGAATAAATAGTTTAAAGGTACAAATTTCTATGTTTCCTGCCCTTCTTTAAACGCCCGGGTAAATTATTAATTATTACTCCTCTTTTCCCCTGGACCCCACAACTGCGGACGTAACAGGCTCCAAAAAATTGTCATATAATAATAGTTAGTTAGTTATTATTATATAATAATTCACATATTTAATGAGAAAAAAAAAAAAACATTGTAAAAGCTATTAAATAATTACAAAATGAGTTAAATCTGCATTAGGTGATTTTTGACTATTGGTTGGCATGATAATAATATTTTCTACTTAATTTCTAATAGAATATTAACTTAATTCATACATAACCATATGATCCATGGCATCATCTCAAGTGCTGCTAATTTCTCCCGTGACTGTAAAACATCAAAACAATTATTTGTAGCCAAGAAGGTATTAAGCTGTTGAAAAAAAGCCTTTTCAATAACCTTACTTAAAAAGACCTTTATGGGCTTGTAATTCTTCATTAGTGAGTGGTATAGATTTATTTGAGTAGCTTAATAACTGCAGTTTTCAGGGGCTGTGGGAAATAGCCTGAGTAGAGAAGTGTTGACTATTTGCAGAGGATCTGACGCCATGCAGTTAATTACATTTCTGAAAAATCCTGCAGGTGGAATATTGAGGCAGTAGGAGGAGGAGATGTTGCACAGCGTTTTTCAAGTTTTTTATAGCTGATAGGATCAACTTGTGTCATGCTAATTACATTTATTCAGGACAAAACTGAAGAAGAGCCTGCTTCTGGCCTTTTGGTGGCAGGAACACTTTAAAAAAACATATCTGCTATGTTTAAGAGAAAGCAGTAACTGGGTGACAGTTTGTTTGAGAAAAAGTTTTTTAAAAAACAACAACAATCAATCAAAGAGAGAGAATAAAGACATATGATGATAATGACACATACTGTACATACTTTGCAAAAGTTTTGCCATAGTTTCAGCAGATGATGGAGCTATCAAGGCCCTGGATAATCCCTCCCAATAAGATATAGGCACAAGGGGATTATAGAGTCAATCACTTATCACCTGGAAGAAGATATATCTTCGATCAACAGAGTCAATAGGAACAGATTGGAGTTGAGTTGTTGGGAGGCTGCAATTTGGGCAGGTGATTACTGAATTCCTGTAAAGATGGCAGTAGAAAAATACTACATATACTTATAAATACTCTTCAGAGTTGTTATGTTTCTGTATAGATACAGGCAAAAAAGAATGCAATTAATATTTCTATTTAATAATATTTTTCTATGAATTGTGAGAGAAAATCCCAATATTGTGTTTGATTAAGAATATTTTACAGATTTATTTTACAGAATTGTGCTGCCCTACTAAAGGCTGAAAGACTTTCAAACAAACTCAAAGAAACCCCCGACGGTAGCCATAATACACCATCTCTGTTTTCACTTACAGAACACAGCCAACCGATGCAGAGCAGCATGACCACTCCATTGAGCTCATTTCTGCCCACTTGACAAATCTAAGTTCAATATTCATTCTCCTTTTCTTTTCTTTTTTGTTTTTACTTTGTTTAACGTGTAGGGTTTACTTCATGCTGGGCAGGTAGTGCACACTCAGCATGGCTGCCTGCAGTATTATATGGGGCTTTGATTGAGGATTGTGGTTTGACTCATATAGTCTACTCGTGGTCTAGAGAACTAAAACAGTGAGCTAAGAGCTTTAAATCTGTGTAAAGCTGTAGAGTTGTTTTTTTTTTTTTTTTTTTACAGTTGTTTGTAAGTTCTGCACTACACTACCTTTCTACATTACACTAGCTTTGGTATTAACACTAATGATATTACTTACTTAAAATGAATTTCAGAGTGGTTAATTCAAACAATTGTGAAATTATAAACATATTTGTAATCCTACAAAAACAACAGAAAGTGTTTTGCTCAAACCTTCTGAAAAGCAACATGCTGCTACAGTAGCAACTACGGTATGAGCCATTTATTTTAGCCAACAATGACTGGGAGCTCCTCATTTCCCTCTGACAGATGGAGGGGACCAACCATAAAGCAGGAGCAGAAATCATTAAGTCAGCCAAAGCCCTGCAGAGTTGTTTTAATTGTGTGCTCTGGAGCTGTAGGCATAGCTTACCTGATTGCCGCTATAACTAACTGCCTTCACAGAGACAGATGAGATCTTCTGTGGACATTTAGAGAGTGATTCGTGTTCAGAAGGTTCCTCGGGGAGAGATAGAGAGGCGAGGAATGAGGAGACAGTTCATCGCAGAGCGAGCAGATTGCACACTCTCCGCTGGAGAGAACCACGTCCAGCAGGAGAGAGGCTCGAGCACCTGGCTAATGCTTTCACGGCTCACAATTTACAGCAGGCCTGCCACTGGGTATGGTTAGCATTGTCAGTGTGACACCATACAGAGGTCTATGCCTATTGTCCCGACATTTCCATGTGTGGGTCAGACAGAGCACTCACTCAAAGCGTTAATCAATGGCCTTTCAACAGCTATGCTGCTGTGCCTGTGTATATCAATCTTTGAATAAAGCTGAGCAACAGAAGAACGTGAGGACACATACAAAGTGCTGGATTGCAAAGGGTGTGTTTGATGCACACACATTCATCTGTATGAGGAAATATACAAGTATCCACACATACAGGCACACACTCACAAAAGCCAGTGAGATGGGCACAAAGGCATAATTGTGCACAAACAAACATACAAACAGTTCAACTGATGTGTTGACAGGTTGGGCATGCGTTACCTTCCCTGTCTTATGCATAAAGGCATATCAAATTCTGTTACAGAAGATAGTCTGCCAAAACTCCCTACTTTGACTGACACACAAGCTAGTAAATCAATCCACTTAAAACAAGCTTTACTTTAAGCTTCCAGAGACTGCATTGTGCCAGGCAACTTTGCCACCAGACCTTAAAGCTTCACAGTCTGGCTAGGATCTCCTGAGCACTGCAGACACGTACCCACTGCAGCACAACATAATAGAAAGCAACTGTTAATGCTAGTACTCACTCATCATGGAAGATTTTTCAAAGCAGCCTCAGCTGGAGTGTTAATAAACCATGTTTATTTTTAATTATAAATGACTTCTTGGCCTCCTGCTAAGTCACAGTACAATCAGTACAGACAAACTCCACCCTGCCCTGGCCCAATAGAGCCGCTTATCGCATGTGTAACAAACAGTCATCTCAGAGCAGTATAGATTATGTTCCCCCATCCTGCATCTCTCTTTGCCAGTTTAACAGTCTAAACACTTAATCTTGTCAAAAGAGACTCTTAATAAACCCAGAGGGAAGCCCTGCTTTGCCCTCCAAGAGAAACAAATGTGGTTTACAGCAGTGATGATCTGCAGCATCTACCCCGAAAGCTCTAATGCATATTTATACTCAAAGCTCATTAATCAGTCATGCAAGGAAAAGAGAGCATGACAAAGACAGAGACATGGACTCAAAACTGGGGGCCACTTTACTGAGCGTTGACAACGAGGGAGCAATAATGCTCAGATAGTAATCGTTATTACAAGATAATAAATGCATGAGGAATAGTGACTTCATGGCTATTTGCAGCAGTTCAAGGTAGAATATATAATATATCAAGTGATTAAATATTAATCAAAGTATTACAGAAGCTGAATGGAAGATGTGACCACAGATGTAAATGTGTGTCAAGGTGTTCTTAAGATACCTTGCCCACTTCCTCCAGCCTTTTTCACCATCTCTCCCTGTCTGACGCTACAGACCTAAGCTGCTCTTTGATGTGTGAATTTACAGGCAGAGGCAGCTTTATCAACAGTTGTGTCAAGGACACGTACCTGTACTCCTCTTGGGTGAAGATTGGGATGCGTGAAGGCTGGAGGACAGTGATCTCCACCAAAGTACTGTTCGACTTCACTGGCTCCCCATCATCATAGGCTATCACAAACAACTGCATCGGGCAAGAGAACAAACATAAGCAACACACAAATACAAGCACAAACATTTTTTAACCATACTACTACTAACTACACAAATAATTCCCTTTTTGAGGTTGCCAGGCATTTTTTGTAGACATGTTCGGCATCCTAATAAAGACAGACTGGAAAAATAGGATCTGGCGAGTGGCCTGCAAAGCTCCCAGAGAGCGAGTATGAATGTATTGATCTACATACATAGACTGTGGAGAAAGGGGCCTGGGGGAAGCAGAGGGGCAAAGACAGAAAGAGAATAAACAAAGACATAATGTTTAAAGAAACAGAGAAAGGAAAATGCAGGAGGAAAGTGAAACAGATAGAGGAGGACAGACAACGTGTGAGGGTAAGCGGCAAATCCAGGACTTATGAACCTGGTCCATCGTTCACAACTAAAGATGTGCCAGATGTAAAGTCATCTTTAGTTGGTAAAAAAAAAAAAAAAACCTTTATGTGAGCACCTGGGAGGGAATTTGTTTAATCGATAGAAAAACTCAGTATCACTGGTCACAGACAACAAGAGAAGCAATGACATGATCATGGAGACAATGGAAGAAAATAATAATGCCCTAAAAATGCTCTTCGATTTTAAAAAAATCTATATGCACAAATATGAACCACTGATCTTCACTGCCACTTGTATCACGCTAAAACATGTGAAGCAGAACAATACACATCAACTATGACAAATAACTAGAGTCTTTGCAGTAAAACTATTATAATATTCTTGTATTTTTGATCAAGGATGTATTATCATCATCATCAATTATACTTATCATCATCACCACCGTCATTATTAAGTCAAAATGTCAAATGCTGAAAGCTAATACAAATATTTTGTACACACTGACTTGACATTTTTATTAAAAGCCAGCATAATTTAGTCGTACTTTATTAGCAGAGCAGAGCACTAAAGTCTCGCTTACGTTAGCTGATCGGCATCAGCGGTTTCATTCATGCTTCACAATCACTGACTCTTTCACAGCTGTGTGGCTATCAGCTGACTGCTCATTTTCAATAATAATTATGCAGGTGTACAGCACGGCTATTATTACTCAACACTTCTCATTATCAAACTAAGATTTCATGTTCATATATGGGTTTATTAAGGAGCTCCCTCAAAGAGCAGAGATCCCTTTCTGCCAAATCTAGCTGTTAAACCATTCACTACAATGAACAATTCCTGGACTTAATCTACGTGTCTCTAACTGGATAACAGAATAATGTGAATATCTTGGAAGCCACACGCTGACATTATAAGCAGCAGCAGCTTATCATGTTACCATAATCACTCCCATTCACCTTGAAAGTGACACTGGGCTCTTCATTGAGGTTGACCTTAGTGATGACTCTTCCAGTTTCCTCTTCCACATCAAAGATGCTCCCACTGTACGGTGACCTGTCCACGTCCACTCTATAGCGGACAAAACTAGCCGGAGTACCCTGGAGGAAGGAGAATGAAGAACATGAATCACATCAATCCACTTATTTGGACACCACCTTTCACATTTTCAAATGAGGATGCAGGGTGTCAAAGTAATCAGGTTATTTAAAATGTAAGCATAAGAATATGGCAATGTTATTTGCTTAGGAACACAACTATTATCGTCGTATTTGATGGTTCCTCTCCTCTTTTTGTAACCTGAAAAATTATCCTAATGTCTCACTCCGCTCATTAGACAGCTAATATAAACTCACTGTTATTCATTGATTCAGACCTCTTCCCTTTCATTTAGAATAAAATAAAAAATAAAAAATTCTCCATTAAACTCACCCTTCTAGTCTCCAGAGTAACACACTTAGATTCATTAGCAAGAGCCTGGACTTTAATATGACCCTTTGATTAAGATTAATCACAGCTCCTGATTACTAATCATCTCTATAGCTTATCTTATTCCAGTTTCATCCCTTTGGACCTCAAATTCAGTCTCATTTTTAATAAGCTTTTTGAAGATGTGCTCCCTTGTCTGAACTGATTTTGTTCCCCAGGGACGGGGTAAAACCTGGGGCTAGAGAGAGGTAAATCCTGTAGTAGCAGTGGATCCCCCGGGAGGCTTACTCACACAAATGTGTCTCTAAGAGGTTACAAAACTATCTGAGAGAATTCACTAAGGGGATTCTCACAAAAAGGGCCTCATCTCTAAAAGCTCCTCAACTTGTTTTCTAACATGTAATGGAAAAGATGTCAGGACAGGATCATTAATAAAAAAACACCTCCCAGAGAAGAATCTAATACAGAGGCAATACCTCTAAAGTGACAGCAGCATAGATGGTTAAAAGTGCTTTGCTCAAGGCTAAACATACAGTGCACTCTAGTTCTTGTATCATTAGTTTGCTTTTTGAAACCGATATGTCAAACTTAGCCCAAGAATATCCAGGCCATACAAAAGCCAACCAATAAAGAAAGTGAAATAATAAGAACATTTTCCTCCTCATAACACAATACTTTTCGAAGCTTTAGCTTGAATTTCAAAGTGATTGGTGTTTCCACATTTGGCAAAGTACTTTTTCTTACAACTCAGAGCGGCAAGACAGAAAGTTTAAAAATGAGTCAAGTGGTGAATGTATTACAGCCAGAGTAACATTTCAGTCTGTCTCTGACTACATACACTTTAAGTTCTACAACACCTTTTCTTGTCTGGCAATCGACTCAAAGCCAAGTAGTTTGGCATCAAAATAATTCTTCCTTATTACAACCTAGAGTAAGATTTTGCAAGAAGGATCATTTTCAAATGCATTTTTGTTTTGCTTGTATTTCTTTTATACAAATCCAATTCTCTTTAGTATGAAATATCCAGTTCATGAATTAAAAAACAAGTTCAGAAGCACTGAAAGATGCCTCAGAGACACACAACACAACAGCAAGGCTTGAGCTGAGAGTGTAAAGCAGCAAAGCTAACATGTTAAAACAACTTCATTTGCTAGGGTTGTGAAATGATTAATGCCTGATTTGATTTGAAAGTGGCTAGAAGGATGATACAATTCTGTATTTCATCACTGACATAGCACACTCAGCCACTGAAATCCTATAGCAAGCCAAGACAAATTACAAGATGCACTTTTTAATCTTAAATTAATTGAGAATGCTAATGTATACTAGAGCCGGACTTCTCTAGAGCGAGATATATTGTGGACCATAGTTTGTATATTACCACCCTGAATGGATGAACTATTGACAGGGTATTGGCATATAAATACCTTGGCATCTGGATGGATCTAGACCGTATGTTTAAATTTCACATTCATGTCAAGCTACGACAAAAAAAATGGATATCAGAAACAGAGCTTGTTTCCTATGTTCAGTGGAAAGTGGATAATTGAGTTTGTTTTCTAGTCAGTTGTGGAATTATGGTGAATGAAAAAAATGTGAAGGGGCAACACTTTCCCCAATTAATAAACACGGCAGAAGAAACTTTCTTTTTCAGTCACAAATAAAAGACTATAAATCTTGTTCAGAAGAAAAAAAGCTTCTTACTGCAACCTTTGTCTCCATGGTGATCTCCTCTCTCATTCAAGGTGTTATTAACATTGACATTATGGGGTTGAGTGGCACTGCCAAAAATACAGTCACTTTTTAAAAACCATTAGCATCACTTCTCCCAAAGCATGGGTGGATAGATATTATCCATCTTTCCAAAATGTACACATACAAATAATAATAGGAGGACTATTATAGCCTTCAGACAAAATATGCATGGCTCATGTTTGTAGCATCAAGGCGACAGGCCAGAGTGAGTCTCTTCCTCCCTTTCTTTCATTGTGTGTGCAGCTTTTTGTAAGCTTGTGTAATAGAGAGAGAGAATGTGTATGTGTGCACACATCTGTATGTGTATTTAGCAAGCACTAAACTAAGCTCTGTTCCATCAGAGGTGTCTATGACAGGCATCCTGTCAATAAAATGCTTTGAGCTCCCAAATCCAGGTCAATAAGAGACTGGGTTAGTCGACTCCTGTTAGGAAATCTAATCCCTCTGTCTGTCAAACCACTTTGCAGAGTCACTCCCAAGTCTCACGATTTGCTGCCATTGTGCTCATAGTAACATAATGATGGTTATTTGTGTTTGAGCAGTGCTTTTCTACTGTACCCGATAAGAAATGTTCAGGATAGAATCCTGTATGAGGGGAAAATGGCACATTCACATTAAAGAGAAGTTTTTAGAACTGAATAGACAGCAAAGTGGTGGTGGTGGTGGTGGGGGGGGCAGAAAAAGCAGGAGGAGGGAGAGTCTCTCTCTGAGAGGGGAAGTGAGATGTACAGCAGTCATTGTGCCTCTCCGGGGATGTTTTACCACCCACGGCTGGAATTGACAAGCATCCATATCCCTCAGCATTTATGTGCTGCAGAGTACACAAGCTAACCGAGTCCTGGTGAGATCCCACCAGCAGGAGGGACACTGACAACACCGAGCACCAAGTCCAGTCATACAGGAGTTTTCTGTTAAACATATTCAGAGCTGGAAGCTACCGGGACGAAGCAGGGATGTCACTGGGGGATTCATATTCCATTTTTTTTTTTTCAGTGAAAATGTGAAAAGAAACAGAAAAGTTGTAATGTGTTATAAGAGAAATGGCTGGTCTATATAAACTCACAAATAGAACGACGAGAAAGATAGAGAGGATGTGAGCAAGAAGACAGCTGACTCACCATGTGCACTAAAAGATTAAAGTGGGTGGCACTGCCAATAAAATAAGTTCAGCTGAGGTGAATGACGTGGGACATTCTCATTCTCAGGACTTGCACTATCCTAAAGATATACATTATGTTTGTGACAGACTCAAACCACAAAAATTCATGCGATGCCTCCCCACCGCAACTTTTTTTCCCCCATTGCTCCCATGTTGCCTCCTCTTAGTCATACAATTTCTAGTCTCAACAGGGTGTCACAATTTCTCTTCTGCATTGTGTAATTTTGGTCCTTCGTTTGCACATTCCCATAAAAAAGAAAAAAGAAAAAAGAAAAAGAAAAAAATCTTCACAGCCCCAGTCCCAGGAGAACCTGCTCAGATATGGTGAAGTAAAGGAGTCTGAGGAAACATATTGCTGTCTGAGGCAACTGGTAGATGACTCATGCAAGTGAAGATGCTAAACAAGATAACCCTTATAATAAATACACACAGCACTGTAGCTCTAATGAGAGCATCTGAGTCTTGAAAACATCTTTAACATGCATCGCGTCGCATGCTACAGCTGAAATTGACCGATGTTCTAAGAGCAACATGTAGTGAGGAGGTGAAAACCACGAGAGCTTTGATGTCTGCTACCTTTATTAAAAACACAACATGCTTCATGTGCTATAAAATCTAATCACCAATCTTGTACACATTGCATATATTAAATAAACATTTAAAAGACGCATTTTGTCTATACTCACTGGAGGGTCTTGGTCCTCAGCAAAAACAGTTGTGATGACTGTTCCTTTCTCTGCATTGGGTGCCACCATGCCCATATACAGGTCTTGGCTAAACACAGGGGAGAAGTCATTCATGTCCTGAAAACAAAAACAGATTTCATAAATGTAGGCATATCAGTTGTGAATTGGAGATATTTGTAACCGTGGCTGACTTCAGTGTCTTCTACTACTAATTTTGCTTATTCTGACTAATATTGGAGCAGTGCAGATTGTGCAGCTGCTGCTTTGTTTGATATCAGCTTCCAGGAAGTTATTGTGGATTCAGGCAAATTTTACCGCTGCAATAATTCAGCATGCCCCAGGCTTTGTCCTTGCACTTTAAGAACTGGGTGTCTGAGCTGAATGTGACTACATATAAACATAGACACAAAAAAAAGTGTATATTGAAGCAATACAAAAAAGTCCCCTTTTTCTAAGCCATATTTGTCATTAATCTGAACATTTAGTTAAATTGTGAAAACATTATAATACTGCTGCTGCTTGAAATGTACTTATTCAGAATCAATGCATTTTTCTTTGTGTTTTGTTTATCTTGATAAACATACACATTCCACTCCAAAGTACCTGCTGGTGGGAGGTAGGCAGATGAGCTTATTGTCACTGCCAAATAAGATGACAGAAATAAATTGCTGCTCATTGTGTTAAGGCTCCGAATGGTTATTTAAAAACAAAAAACAAAAACAAATTAAATTCTCTGAAAATATCTCCTAAGAAATCTCAAGGTTGAGGTTTCTGACTTACTTCAATCTACAGTTAGACGCTTAATAATAGTATTTTCAGTGTGACTTTGTTGGCTGGACCTTTGGAAAACTAGTGTTTGACTGTCCCACATGTCCCATTTCTTGAACCAAATAATAAACATGCTGACACAAACAATCACAAAAGCAACGTCAAGACTTCTGCAACATCAAACTTAATAAGAGGGCTGACCGGTTACTATAAAACAAATCTGGCATATGACACTGGTCCTTACCGCCACACGACAACAAGACTATGATAATCTAATCTCTTCCCTACATTAATCCCCCTTAAATCGATGACGCCGCTCTGTTGGGATTAAGTAATATCATGTTCCCAATGCTTCCCGCATGTGGGAACTTAAACTTGCTTTTAATCACCTTCTCACTGTAAATAATGCACAGCAGAGCCTCGCCATCCTATGGGTCTGCGAAGAAATGAAATCTTGTTAACTGTGCAACCCTTGCTTCGCTTTGTGAGAATGCAAACTCAGTAAGCCATTCACATATCTCTCAGGAATAGTTTAGCTCTGTAGTATAACTGCTGAAGCCTGATCTTCCATTCTCTTGACTTTTCTCTTTACTTTCCACTGTTTTGACTGAGCCACGGGCAACAGTATGTGTTCTATAAACCCAGTGGTGGAGGGCAGCATCCCTTTGATCTATACACAGGTTTAGTGTTTCCTAGCAGAAAATCTATGATCCAGTTCTTACTTTGAACAACAAAGCCTGATCCTTGTGCTGCAAGTGTTCACAAGATGCATGCACAGACACACTTGTGTTTGCGTGAAACATGGGCACACATACAATACTGTTTCTCCATCCGTGCACACAAACACACAGACAACACACACTGAGAGGGTGTCTGTCTTTCATTTCTGAAGTACAAGAATAGAAGGAAAAGTTTGGGAGACTCATTCAGAACAACAAGACACGCAGGACACTCAATCCATCACTGCAAGGCATCCGACGAAAGAGACAGCAACAAAACAATACAAGGGGAAATCAAACACAAGCAACTTCAAATAACCCTCTGGAGGTGTTATATGAGGAAGGAAGCGGAATCATTGGAATCAGCTCCATCTCTAGTCCCAGAGAAGCCTGCATGAATCCATTAGGCTCATTCTAATTCATGTCTGCCATTTCAAATAACAGACATTGGTTTGATATCAGTGGCTGTGCGATGCCTTATCGTATCAAACACAGTTCCGGGTTGACAGCACGAACTATGCAACAAAGCATGTCCTTATCGGAGGACAAACTCACTCTACAGGTTGGCAGAGCATGCAGCGAGCCTGCGAGCCTGCCTAAGTAAGCTTAAGTGCTTCCTCCCATTCTGTGTAATATAGAGAGCTTAATTCTGCAGACTTTAAGACCGTCACTAGGGCTGGACTGAATTCATACACAGAGATAAATGTGAATGCACAGATTTTGAAGCACAAAATTACTAAAAAGACACACAAACAGTCACACACACGCACATCAATAGTATCACAACACAAGGCGTCTAATCCTTTCGTTGGGATTCAGCTGTTAATCTCTTGAAAGGTTATAAAGGGAATACAGGCTCCTGAAAAACCTGACATAATTGCTGTCACAAAGCTAATGAGTCATTCGGATCTGGAACGGCACTGTGTGCACGGCAGAAACATCTATCCATCAAATTGTCTTTGTCCCAGTGATGTTACCAGGACAAGCGGGTCGGGAGGCCAAAACGTGTTTTACAAAGGAAGTGCATTCAGCTTTTGTGCTGCATAGTGCTGAATTTCATATCACAAAAGCAGCGCAGGTGCAATACTGTACAATAAGCCCACAATCCCATTTTGGACTGTGGATTATATGAGCTATTACTATTGTAAAACTCTGCTAATGACTCACAAAACATTCACTGCCATTGCTGCAGCTCCTGAGGGACAATGAGGATAGATGGAAGGAGAATAGACCATTCAGAGGCTGTGGTGGACTGATCATCCGGGGGGCTCTTACCGTGATGTGGACTGTGACGGTAGCTTGCCCTGGGGGCATGATTCCACCTTGGTCGACAGCTTCCACCTGGAAAGTGTGAGAGGCCCCCATGCCCATAGCTGCCAGGTCCTCAAAGTCCAGGGTCTGCAGCACAGCTAACTCCCCTGTGACAGGGTTCAGAGAAAACAGCTGTCTGGCCGATTCCGTCTTGATCCGATATGTGACATTGGAGAAGAGGTCTGAGTCCACCGCCTAGGAGAAGGAAGAGTAAAAGGATGAGTAAGGGAAACATATTACAGTACATTAAAGACAACAGAGCACATATGTAAAGAAAAAGTGGGGTGACAGAAGAAGAGAGGAACAGCCACATATATTTTCAAAATGATACATATAATAGATATAAGCAGTGTGGCTGTGGACAATGAATATTAATGTTTCTTTTTTAAATTGTGTGTTTTTATGCTGCGGGGGTTACTTACATCAATCATTAATAGATTCTGATTGAATGAAACCACTAAGGAAAGCTTAAGTTGGTCCTCATTGCATAAAATCACAACTGATCACAATGATCATTTGTAAAGGTCACTGCAATAGGATATGATTAGGTATATGGATGCTGAAACAGATTGTGAGGCACACACATGGATATCATATCTATTGATAAATACTATCTCACATTTGCTCTTTAGGTGTCTTGCCAGCCACCCCCATCCGTTTAGAGTTGAGGTGACGTTGTCTAGGAGATTAATGGTGTCACAGTGCCACTGTCACTCACACCCCTCACCCTCAACCCTCACCCCCCTGCTTCTCACCCTCCCCTCTTGCTTTATCCCACTCTGGGAAATGTCACTCACAATATGCCAGCAATTACTCGCCCCTCCGCTCTGTGTCTGCGCTTCATGCACATAGTTTCCCTATATTTCACTTCAGTGCAAACATGTGCACTGATGGAAACAATGATCCTCTACTAAAGCCTAGTTATGCCTTGAAAAATCCAGCATTAAGTCTTATTCTGTGTCTAAAAGTACCGAAATAGCTGTCATGACAGGAGAATTTTTTTTTCTTTCTGCTGTGTATATAAGGAAGTGTATGTTTCTGTCTGTGTAAATGTTTCCGTCTGGGAGCATTTGACATTTTAAACACTAAATTGCTTGCACTTGAAGTTGAAAGATGCTAAAAGTCTGTTACTACAACTCTTGTTTTAGGCACCCGTGCTGCATTACATAAAAAGACAGAAGGCATATAGGGATGGAGAGAGCGAAAGAGCGAAAACGACCAGTTAACACGTGCACGTAAGTACTTACGCTTAGCTTCAGGACCAGAGTTCCCACAGGGCTGTTCTCAGGTACATTCACCACATAAGTTTCCTGGGAGAAGACTGGGCTGTTGTCATTGATATCTGTGACCAGGACAGAGAGGGTCAAGGTGGTCCTCCGTGGATCCACTGCCCCATCTGAGGCCTCTACCACCAGGTCATATTGGCCCCTAAGCTCCCGGTCAAGGGGCACTCTTGTGTAGATGCTGCCGTTAGCACTGATAAGAAACAAGTCCGGATGATTCACAATCCGGTAGCGCACCTCGCCATTAGCCCCTGCATCTGGATCTGTGGCCTGGGGAGATAGAAAGTGATCACATGGCTCCATTAAAGGTATACGTATAAATGTCTGACACTCGTGGTTTTTGCTGATGTAGTTTTCAAACAATCACCATTAAATGTTGCCAAGCTCCTAAAGCAGGTAAGTGAACTACATTGACCATAATTCACCATAATGCACTAGCATATCTGCACTTTGTTCGAGTAGTGGTCTGTCCCAACACAAACTGAACAGAGAGACAGCGTAAAATACACCTTGGATAAACAGATCGAAGCATAATAGTCAGCTAATGTTGCGATCGCTGTTATCTTACAGTGGACTGAGAGACGTACGCTGTAGAAAATGTGAGCTAGTGGGACCGCTGAATGAAACATCAGTAACAAATCATCAATAAACTCCCTTTCCCTTCTGATGCTACTGAAGTAAACTGACAACCTGTGGGAAACATTGAGAATCCATTTACATATATCATTAATAGCAGAGAGAGGTAAATATTCACCAATACACAGCATATGAATGACTGCAGAAAATGCAGAGGAGATTTCCCTTTAGGCAAACAGCAGCTGTTGTGACTTTGATGTGATCCATTACTTGATCCATTAGAGCCTGGCTTTATTTTAGCTCCTTACATGTTTACAGAGGCTTCAAGTACAAAAGCCACGTAAGCTGCAGTGCTGCAATCGAGCCTAAACAACCCTTGTACGTTTGAGTCTCATTTCCTATTCTCCATATCAAGGTTAGAGTCACAGACTTATAAGCAATCATTTGTGGCTTCAAAAGGCCAGAACCCTTTTATATGCAAACTTTGCACTCAATCAGAAGAAAATCCTTGAATTCTCAATTGCCCTTTAAATATCATATATGTGTTTATTTAAATAAAAATTAGTAAAATAAAAACTGAGAAAACACTTTATCTGTCTGACTGGTAAAAATTTCTCCAAAAAAAAGGCATATGAGGAACAGTGGATGAGGGAGGAGAATACACATAAACATATGGTTGTTAAAAGCTGTACCCAATTAGTTTTACATGGAGTGCCTGACAAATATTCAAAGCCAAGGCTAAAAATTGGACCTCAGCATTAAGCCTTTGCAAAATCGAGTAAAGCACATCATGTCAATATGTGCATACGGATCACTATTTCTCTGCAGTGATTACATAACAAACATTCTCACTGCTCCTTGCCTTTGGAGAGGTGTTATCCAATTAGTTCACTGCCAATAAAAATAAATAACAAATTTGCATATTTCTTTAGCCTCCTAGTACTGTACATATTATAGAGGTCTGTGCAGGGCAGGTCAGTCCACAGGTTTACAGCAGATATTGGCAGACATGAGGAACATGGATGGTCATGTTGTAATGCCTGGCTATGTAAATGCTTTTGGTTTGTATGTACCATAATTCACAAATTATTATTACCAAATAATTTGGCTATTTTCAGACTATTCTGATTTAGTGTCTAAATCATAGCTCTGGCCTACTTTAGACTGTATCAGCATGTATAGGAAGTTTTGCATTACAGTGATGGTAACTGGCACAGACCTTGGATTGTGAGCTGGTGAGCATTGTGGGAGCGGCAGAACATCCAGCAGGTGCGAGTGGTTGCAGCACACAAAGTAGCTTGAGCTACAGGCCCATGCAGACCATCTAATATGCAGTACCTGAGAAATGTGCCTCCTTTGTGCGCTGTCGGCCTGGGTCCAGTGTTTTTTTTTTTCTTTTTGCATTTACAAAAAGAGCATATTCATCTTGCTCTGGATGATTAATGCTGAAACCTAAAATTGAATTGCCCACTTATATTGTCTCACTACACACTGGGCACAGTATTTTCAAACAGAAAGTTAAGCACTGATGTCAGCCTCTCAAAAACAAAACAAAAAAAAAAATGTGATAACGTGATAACTGTTTAACAAGTAAAAAGCACCATAGCAGTGCTTGCAAGTGTCTTCAGTTAGGAGCAGGATCTCATTATATCAAGGAATCAGCTTGGCAAGAAAGAAAGGAATTATGTTACACAGCCTCTCCAATTAGCAACAATTCTACATTACGATTCCATGATGTGTCTGACACGAATGCTAATCGATTTGTCTTCCGGTCATCTGCATGCTCAGATTATGGCTCCCTGCTGTGAGCAAACAGAATGGGCTTGTATTGTGCAGGATTTGTCAGTCACAGAACAAATGATTATATTAGCACAACCGGCAATGCTGTCAATTGTGATAACCTAGTAAATCTTCTCCGGTCTATGTGAGTGTGTATAAAATAAGAACAGGTGGGAACCAGTTCCAATTACTGTAACAATAATCCAAAATGCTTTAGGACTAGCATTAAGCTACTTAATAGTATTATGCAGTCATCTTCACCATTGGCAAGTGCCTGAGGCCTTGTGGTTGGCTGCATTATTACTCCTTCTCTGCAGGTAAATTCAAAACGCTACAGGAAAAGATTAACTGATTTTACAGTAACACATTACATTTAAATGTGGAATTATTGAGCAAATAGTAGCTTAAGTCAAGCTGTCTTTATCTCATCCCTTACTTCATCTGTCACTTGACTTTTATTTAGTGTGCCATGTTACAGTGGGCTATAGGCTGCTGTTCTGACAGGGTCAACATTTGCTCAATAATGTTCTAATGCACTTGCACACAAAGCTCTTAAAAGAAAATCCACATCACAAGATGTTATTCAGACCTGCGGAAAGAGAGCTGGCAGTTACAGAACATTTGTCAGCCTATCAGGATGGGTGATGAAACACAGAGTAATACTTAAGTGTTATACGTTAAGTGATGATGCTCTGGCTCCACAACTTTTTGCTTTTCCCTTTTTCTCTATCACCATTGGTACATGGACGACGTGGAAGTTGTCAATGTCAGGTGTCCCCCTAAGAGTACAAACTCGACAGATCTGAGCAGCAGCATTTCTTCCCCTGCTTAAGTTTTACCTTACCTTTAACCAACTATTATTGGTTAAAAAAACATTCAACATTTGGTCTTCCTTCTGTGTTGCAACCTTGGATTGCAGATATTGTTAAATAAAAAAAATACCAAAAGTTTATCCCCATGAATTTCTACCTTTTATCCCTCTTGGCTGCCTGTGTGCCTTGTGCATGACTTTATGAAGCTAACTGAGAGTTAAGACAATGTAAAAAAAAAAAGGGCTTTTCATACACATTATATACAGCGATTGGCACTTAGAATTTAAATGCCACATGTCTTTGACGCAGAAATTGGGTAATTTATTAACTAAGAACCCAAAGCTACTCTAGAGTATAAATAGTCTGTCTCCCTTGCACCTTAACAATTGTGTTATTTACATTACAGCCCGGGTGATTTTTTTATTTTGAAGCCACCTGAATGGTATGGTCTCTTTAAATACTGTGCAATGAGCACACTCTCTCAAAATGCAAGTATGAATCCTTGCATGAAAAATATATCTCCACCATAAAAGGATTAAGCTAACGATAAATAAAGCTCTAACAGGGATACTAGCAGGAGACAGTGGAGACAGAGATAGCATGTGTATGTTGTATTTTAATGGCATTGTGGTTCTAGTCTACTCTGTATATAGTTGCCTTCAATTGAGATAACTGTGTTCAGCATCCAACATGTCATACAATTTTAAAAGTCAAGGTTATTCTGATTTAATTAACTAAGGCATACCCTTTTCTATAGCACTTTATAAACTGAGGCAACTCAAAGTGCTTTACAAAGGGAATAAACAACATTTGAATCATTTAACATGACTATTAAAGGGAACATATATTTGAATAGAAACATTTTAATAAAGATAAATGGAATTCTAAAAAAACTGTACAGTTGTAGAACAGCTTCAATGTAATTAAATCAATAATACAAAGGTAGAAGAAAATACAGTTTCTAATTGAGATTTGAAAGTAGAAAAAGTTGGGGAGAATTTAAGAATATCAGGTTTTTATTTGTGCACTTCAGCTTCACCGCATGTGTTTCTGACTCTTGGCATTACAAGATAACTGCCAACTAAAGAATAAGAGTTTATATTCTTCGAACATATCAGAACTCTATAAAATCTAAGACTACCTGTTAGCCAGTGTAAAGATTTAAGAGTAGGCATTATGTGGTCAGTTCTCCTAGTTCTTGTTCAAACTCTAGCAGTTTAATGGTTTAATGGTTTTTGGTTTTTGGAAAGACCAGATAACTACATACACATCCACTTGTTTACTTGCTCTAAACACTGACAGTAAATGAATAATAAGCATAGTCTTTTGGTGAAAGAGCTAAATAAATCTGGGTGTCATCTGCGTAGGTATGGCACGTAATCTCGATTGAAGGATCTTCATGTTCACTAATTGACTACAAAATGTATGTGTTTGAGAGATTGTGCTTATTTCTTGAGATTTTATGACTACGGCATTGAAAAGAAAAAAAAAAGGCTCCATCCCTTTTTGATCAGCTACAACAGGCTAAGCTGTAGCATCTCTATGTGCATATGCATGGAGAGCAGGATTGTGTTGAGCTAAGTACTTTAATGTACTTTTCTTTCAGTCAGAAAGGCAAGCTTCAGCTTAAGTTGGCAAGGTGCCAACTGAGAAAACCTTCTGAGGCAGGACAGAGAGAGAAGCGATGGGGTGGGCTAAGCCCAAAATCTGGCTGCGGGCTGCATTTGTGAGGAAACACTTGGGAATGCGACTGAAGGTAGCTTAACCTGCAAACACCAAGCTTCCTTCATATGTCCTTTTGTCTTATTTCACAGTTCATAAACCTGCAACATTTTCTGGTAGTCCATTTTATTACCCCCTGAAAAATGTAATGGGATGCCTAATGTTAAAACTATATATCTTGAAAGGTGAAAAAAATGACTGATATAAGAGGGCCTGTTTATCCTTGGTAAAATGTTTGTGTAAGTAATTATAGGGAAATTTAATGGCACAGAAACCAATACTCTATTCAAAATGTACTTGGTGACTGCCTGAAGTGATCACACAAATATTAATATTTTACATTTTTAATTGATAAAGTTTAATGCCACAAACACTTCTGTATCCACTTAAAATTAAGATATTTTACATACAGATAGTGTTGTGACATTACAAACTAAAGTGTAGGGCTATATCTTGTACAAGGTACACTAATGTGTCAACCAGAATAACACAAGAATTACCTCATGCACATTGATTAGGTTAGATTGTTAATTATCAAACTAATTACATGCATTTATTATCAAACTTCTCTCTTAATAATTATCACAGTGTGGACCATAATTATTCCATTTAAATTTTCTGATAAATAAACCTGCATCAAAGAGCAGTTGCTCAGACCAAAGTCTTTTTATAACATAAAGATACAGTCTGATTTTGTAATACCACCCAAAGTTTCTCCCGGTTCACTGTTTTGAAACTACGCAGAACTGTATTGAGTTTCTAGACAGCAAGTTTTGAGAAAATTTGGCAGAGCTATTATAAATCAGGAAGTTAATCTGTAGGAGAAACAGAGGCAATAAAAAACCAAGACCCCTGGATTGTATTGCTTAATTTGCCACGTTGTAAGCATGTACTGTATGTGCATACTCACAGAGGATGTCTCCTGTCATTACTTCATGATTAATCCACTGACAAACATCAGGCCAATTAATCTACAGTAATTAGAAAAGTCTGGCTGCTCAGTGGTGCTGAACCAAGCCAGTCAACAGGGATGCAGCTCTGATGGACAAATCTGTCCAACAAAATCAACCATGTTGTAAGAGGCTAGATCATTTTTTAATGGAGTTAATTTTTTAAGAACTAAGGTACATTTGTGACTTAGCGGTCAGTAGAATTTCTGAGGAAACAACATGTGGATATGCAACAGTGAAAAAAACAAATGTGATTTACTGTGGATGGCTGAAAAGGAGGGAAATGTGGAAGTTGGTGAAACAGCAGCTTATTGATTTCAAAAGAACAAGACCACCTGTCTTAAATAAATGTCACACTTACCCTGACTTGTCCTACAAACAAATTGGCCTCTTCTTCTTGGACAGTGAAGTTAGTAGGTACGGTGAGGTCAAACTTAGGATCGTTATCGTTGACATCAGTGACGACTATGTTCACAGTGGCAGTGGATGTCTAGAGGAGAAAAATTCAAAGAGCACAATAAATACCAGTGTTATTCAGTGTTCCGTTAAAACAGTACAAACAAAAGGTGTAATTTAAAAAAAGATGACTAGCGTGCTGTGAAGAAAGCACAGATTAGCGGCTTTAATGATGCAAAAAATAGTACCCAACATTTCTTTCATTACTGGTTAGCAAAAGACACAGTAGAATAGTAGTCATACATGAGTAGACAATATTAATGGGAAAAAAGAAACAAGGTCCAAGTGCTAAACTGTTATTGCTGTCAGACACTTCCTTCTCAGGAGAGAACTGGCATTTACAGACAAAATTTGTACATTTCGGAAAAGACGACACAGATTCTAGAGAGCAGTGAAAATATCATTAACCATCTAAGTAAATTGAATGCAAATATATTATCGCTTGAGTGAGGGAGTTAGGAGGTATTGCCAACTAAGCAAAGCAGGGTTTTCCAAGGACAACGGTTAGCAGTGGTAAACTGTAGTACATTTCACATGAGGCGGCAGACTTCTGCAATAATATGCTGCAACAAACCCTGTGATTTGCACTATTAGACTCACAAATGATTCCTAGTTTAGGGAAATGTCAAAAAGCATCCCATTACATAAACAGCCGAATCATTTGAAACAACTGCTCTACCATAAATGTTAACAAAACGCATTTTCATATGTCAGGTTTTTGGTCAAACTACTGTAATGTTTTTCATCGAGGAAAGAAAAAAAACCTAAGACATCTCATAGAACTTTCCAGTCATATTTATTAACATCTGAAAACTGCAGATTTACAGTTAGTTAGGAAAGCTGGCATAGTTTATTCTTATTTTAGTCAGATCCAAGTTTTTCTTCTTGCACAGGTAAAAAATACTGCAAACACTCGGGAAACTCTGCTCTCATAAAAAGTCTTAGTCTCAGTGGTTAGTCTCAGCCAATGATTTTGTCAGCCAACATGATAACTATAGATGTTAAAGCTTTTGTTGGGATTTCACCTCATGGGAATTAGATCAGATACAGACTACGAAAAAAAAGAGACTTAAACAAATAGTGTTTTAAGAATGATTTTTTAGCCACACAAACTGTAGGGCTTTAGTGATAGTTTATCAGTCTGTTAGCCAGTCCGCCGCTATGGTCCTAGCTGAAATATCTTGACAACTATTGGATGGATTGCCATGAAATTCTGTGCAGATGTACATAGTCTTAAAAGGATGAATTGTAACAACTTTGGTGGTCCCCTGACTTTTCATCCAGCATCATCATCAGGTTGACATCCAATACCTATCCTGCTCCTACTTATAACCTCACAGAGGTCTTAGTCTTGTTAGAATACAAATTATTACTGATAAAATGAATTAAATGTAAGGATGAATACAGTCATGTTCATGTATACACATGCACACATACATCCATGATTTGTTGAGAAATGTGTGGAATTGCCGGTTCTAGTGCTACCTATTAGTACAGCGTGGCTGTGGCTGACAACAAATAAATAAATAAATAATCTTTTTAATATGAATAAACCTGCCTCTTGCATGACCTGTCCATAATTAAATGGGGTAGGCAACATTTCGAATGCCTAAGATTTTAAGAGGTGGCACGCAAAACGCTTGAGAAACACTGGTATAAGTGATATTATGTGGAATTTGAATGCCAACACTAATGCTTTGTTTGCAGAATACTTATATTCATAGTGTTCTCTGTCTTTCGGAATTCAAGGTGTTTTTACCTTCTGCGTTCTTTTTGGGACAGATTTATTTACAGTAATTATTAAGAGCGAACACTACAAGGTTGTGGGTGGCCCATTATCTCGGGCATTAAAGCAAGGAATCCGATCAATCACATCTTCCTTCCTCTAATTAGCCTATACACTTTCACTGTAAGAGTAAAGGTTCAAGGATGCAGAATTCAGTTACAAATTTATACCAACACTGGGACTCTTTATGACATTACAGGATGTCATAGTTGCTTTCCTCATGTTTACATTATGTTTATACGTGGTTTATATAATGTTTATTGATGTGGGTTTATCTGATCCCAAAGCTCATTCAGCAAAGTAAATTCCCCTTAGCTTCATTTAAGGTGTTCATTCATTTGCAGGGCCAATATGTACTAATGTAACATCCATTAACCTTCAAACAATGACACACCTACAGCACTCCTATAAATCAACATAGAAAAATGGCTGAATGTGCACAATCCATATACTCTCAGTGCACTGGGACAAAGCTATATGCAAATAATGGTGTAAATGGACTCCTTTGGGGTAGGAAGGATGGGTAGGTTGTGGGAGGAGTTGGCCTTTGCAAGAAAAAAATACTTCCCAAGAGATAGCTGTTTGAAGTTACCCTGGCAGATGAGACATTCAGCAGCACATGTCACAAAAGAAATGGCCTAGTTAGTGTCACCTTCATCTCACTGTCTGTTGGGAATTCCTTCACCATTGTTGTTTCCTTTGTTCTATCTTCTGAGACGTACATAATCAGTCCTTTCGAGTACAAATTGACATGGCAACCCATGCTGAAAACCATCACACTCAATGCCTCTTTTGCTCTTTTACTACTAAAACTAAGAGGACGCCACTCACCATCAGCATGATGATGGAATCTACTTATTTCTCATTTCACAGAAGACCTGAAGCCAATTAGCATCTCCATCCTAGCGTGGGTGTTCTTATCAAAGCTAAAAATCCTACCTCTACGGCCATGAGTGTGATTAATGAGCTGCTATTATTTATTTAACATATAATAGATAGAGCTGTGTGATGTCTCGCCTCCTGTCCTCACTGTCTGAAAGATCCAGAAGTAACTGATGGTGTTTTCCCTTTCATGTGACAACCCTGACCAGAAGCCATGTTGCAGGGACTGATATGATCAGGCTGTTAGGAGTCATGTACTCTCTCCTCAGAGGGCAGAAGAATACCTTTATCCAGCATCACTGGATGAGTTTTTTGTATCTGACTGTGCTTGGTGGTTATGATTACAGCTTGCACTGTTGAGGATATACATTTTGAATTGGTCACACAGATTAGCACAATTTATTTTGGACAGTAATAGATATTAGATTTAAACTCAACAAGTAAAAAAAAAAAATTGTGTGTGTGCAGATTTGACTACTCAAAGAGAAGTAGAACCAGGGGGGCTTGCTTCACTCCTTGTGTCAGGTTCCCATGGTTACCAAAGTTCTGTGCTAATTACACATCCGAATCCCTTGTGTCCCCCTTCTTTCCTCTCTCGTTTTCTCCTTTCTGTCCCCTCCAACTGTGCTTATTTTGATCCTTTCCCTGTCTCCAGCCTTCCTTGTGGTACTTTGTCTCACTGAATGAGTTCCTCACATCCACCCTCCTGCAGCCCTTTACCCCTCTGCCTCCTCATTTCAACTTCCTTGCTGTTTTGACAGCATTACTTCCTAGCTGTGACATTTAGCACACACGAGTCAGCCAGTAATTCACTCTATGGACAAGACATTTTGCGTACACACACACAAACACACACACCCACACACACACACACACACACACTACACAGGTAAAGGGTGTCAGTTTGAACAATCTGTCCATCAGTGTTAGGACAAAGAGCACCAGCATGTGGTTACCTCATTCTGTGAGGTGAAGTCCTACCTTACACTCTCCTTATTTATTTGCTTTTTTTCTCTCTGACCCTGTCACTGTCCATCTCCTCTGCCTCTGTCGCTAACTGTTTGACTCTGTTCACCATTTGCGCTCCAACAGCTCTGAAGCACTCACAAATGCGGGGACACACTGGCAGCAACATATGCCCCTTATACAGCTCCACTTGACCAACATACGTAGTCTGCCAACAGATGAAAAGGAGCTGTAGATCTGACTCTTTATGCGTGCCCAGGTGAGAGGGGGGCAATCAACATCACTACTGTGACAGCTCATCAGCTAATGTTCATTACCCTATCACACACAGCATCTTAAAAAGGAAACCACATTTCACCTCTGTCTGGATCAGAGACAGCTGCAAAAGCTGAGCCAACTGAGGTGAAGTCTAATTAAATTAAGACGGTTTATATGATTATCAGCTCTCAGTGGGAGCTGGAGCAGTCAGCATTCACTTTCAGTTATAGTGTCTGCTGTTTCTCTAGGCTAAGTTACAGAGACAGTTCAGTGAATGTAAATACTCAAAAGACACAACAACTCGTGATGATGTCGTATGAGCAGTTTTCTAAAGGGGAACTCCACCAGTTTTGCAATTAAAGATCATTTTACTAGTAAGTACAACTCAGCTGAAAATATTTGTATAATCTCCTCTGTAGCTCTGAACAAAGAGGTTTGTCGAGTTTGAGAAAATAACTCTGATGATGTAACAGTGATGACACAGTTTGGGTTACTACACAATTATAAAACAAGTTTTAAAAAGGTGGGCGTTTACTAGACGGGGATGGTCTAATTAAAAGATGCTATCAGTTGCATCATATGTGGGATCCAGTGTTTTTGGAGCTCGACTCATATTAGGAACTGAAAGTCTGGATGCCTCAACCTCTGCTGCTTCCATCTTGACCATTGCTTTTTACACACAAGACAGTCCACATGAAATGGAAATCAGAGTGCTATTTGCTTTTGCAAATTTAGGTTATTCCTGTAAAAAAAAGGCGGCTAGGAAGGGACTTGTGTGTTACGTCCTCCAGTCTAACAGGTGTAGTGGACCCATCGGCTGACTCTGCTGGGACTGGGAGCTATCAGTTAACAGCACAGTCATAATATCATTGGCTGAAATCGGTTAGTGTTAGTAATCGAAAAATGATTGGATTTTGATAGAAAAATACAATGGAATTACGTTTTTGTTATCTGTTGGCATACATTGTTAAATAGGGGTACACTATAATTGAGGATGCAATCTTAAAGGGTTAAAATGTCAGTTTTCATTTTACCTGAACTTTGAACTCATGCATGTTGGATACAATGTTACAACCCTTTGGCCATTTAAAAAAACACACAGCTGTTCAACATCTGTAGAGCAAAACTGCTTTGGTAGCTCAGACTTGCTGTAGGTAAAATAAACACCAACAAAACATACTTCTGTCAGATGTCAATTTTTACAGCAGGTGTAAGCATCCATTTGCACTACAAACAGTGATAGAAGAAGCCCTAAGCAAGGACCTGCTGAATTTCTATTAGCCCTTGCACAATTATATTCACAGCATTCCTTTTTTCAATGGCTGGTGAAGAACTCCTATTAAGCAACTAAACAGGTTACCAACGTCACAAAATTATAATTTCCAAAAGCAATTTATGGCCTTATAGGTGCAGGCAGCCCTTATTATTCTGGTGTCACATTGGTTTGCTACAATGAAGTGGCACTACTGACTCCTAGTACTACCACAAATTTGATGAATCTGTGACAAAACCACAGGGTATTAAACTCTGAGTCCAAATGCACTATTAGATTTTCCAGGCTAATGAAACACTTGGGTTCAGTGAGCCAAATTTCTGAGCTAATAAGCTTGTATAAAAAAGATCTTATTTGAGCTTAATGTGTTCAAAATGTTTGAGGATTGTCCACCCCGAGGAATCAGGCCAATAATTTACTTAAGAGGGTTGTGCCTTACCCCTCCAGGGTTGCCGTCAGAGGCTGTGACAATCAGACGGTACTGATCTGTGGTCTCTCTGTCCAGAGGCTTTCCCAGAAGTAGAAGGCCAATCCTGCAGAGAGGGGTCAGAGAAGACACCTGTATTACTATTACACACAAACAACTAGAGACATCAATACAACAACCTCACAAGAAGGGAACACAAAATTGGGCTTTTTGTAGACATTGCATCGCATTGCTTCTTTATGTCACATAAACAACAATAGTTTTCAATACTTTATAGCTGATGCAATAGAGGGTGGCAGAGAAGGCTGCACTTTGGAGTTTATTTGCTTCCAGATTAGACAGATTTATAAAACATGGTCGATGATAGAGGAGGATGAGTTTGGGGAGAAGAGCAGGTGGGTTTTTAAATGCTCCCACTCTGTCTTTCTCTCTCCATAGCCCGCCTCTTGCTCCCAAAGCACATGGACTAGAGACAGAAAGATTCATGTTTTCTTTCCAATGACTGCAGCAGACACAGCGGCCCTCCTGCTCGTTCACAAGGTATAATTTGGCACTCTGGCATTCCAAACACAAAGTGTGGATGCATTCCCAAGCAGAACACTGAATTATCTTTGTTTGCACACACAGGCACACAAGACACGTGAGTGCAAGTGGACACACACACACACACACACACACACACACACACACACACACAAACACACATACACAAACACCTACACAAACACACACACCATGCACAAAACAATTTCACAGCCACACTCAGGAGAGTCTCTGCCAGAACCGCAAATGGAAGGAAAGACGAATGCATCTGAACGCACTGCTAGATTAATGCCCGTTGCAATTCCCTGCTGTCCCCTTGCACCTTCACATTTCTAATTTAAAGCTACTTTGGCCAAACAGTCCAAGCAGAACCGGACCGCTACTTCTTTCCTGCCTCTCCGGCCCATAACCGTCAAACTATAGAGCCACATCTTTAAATCTGACAGGCGTGTTACCGAAACCTCGATTGACCTTGTCTATTTCTCTACGCACTTCCCCCCCAGGTTACGGTGAACACGTTGCTTTGAATCCAATACACCTGATGACCGCTGGTTCAAGAGGGCAAACACAGCTTGCTAAAAATGCCATAAAAATGCAGCACCATCCTTCAGTGGCTGCTGCGCTCATGTTTATTTATACTTAAGCACAAGAGTAGAAAATAATATTCTCTGTGCTCAATGAAGCTAAAGACGTACAGTAAGCTTTGATGTGAATATGATAATGAAGATATACAGTGATAATTGTGATGATATTATGGTGATGATGACAAAGATCAGAATGATTAATGCTACTTAGCCTGCCTGGTGAGTTTATTCCCTACTACAGCTGGAGGGCTGAACCACACTCGAGCGGTTGGGTCTGAGAGGTTCACTGATCATCTGTGATAGCGTCCTGCCTCCTCTCCCCAGTCACCACAAATGAAAAGATGTTGTCAGACTGACTAGATGCTGTTAACAGCACAGTACAGAGTGACAATGGTGCAGGTTAGAGGCTATCCATCCCAGTCTGTTGATCTTTTATTCTGCTCAGATCGTGTCTCTATCTGGTAATAGGACTTGATGTACAGGATGTTAGTTTGAAGTGGCATGGATGTTTTATTTCAGATACAATAACTTTGATAGGATAACTCTCACTTAAGATAAACTTTAGTGATTCCCCAAGGAGAAATTAATGAAAACTTTGTGACATAAATTTACAAATTGTGTCTTTTAAAATGCTTTTGAGTCTATTCATTTAAAACTGAAGTGGAGTGTTTCGGTTTCACAGGGTAATAAAAAGGATACCTTCTCCTGAACTCTTTTTTGATTTCAGCTTCAATTTCACTCCTAAGCAAGATAACCAGCTTCCAACTAGAACACAGGGCCACAAGGAAGCACAGAAAAAAGCTCAAGTATCAAAGTTGACATGGCCTCTAGACAAGTTTCTTGTTAGACTTGACAAAAAAAAACTTTGGCTTCAAAGAAATATTTTTGTTTGACCAAACATAATTTTGTTCCAAACTGACACTGGCCATAATATTCAACTTTACAACAGGAATATGTGCCAAAGTCCAGTATGTAGGAATTAGCGGCATCTAGCTTTGTAGATGCAGAGAACAACACGCTCACTTCACTCATTTTCCCAAGCACTAAGGAAAAACAACAGTGGTTGTGAAACCCCCAAAAACGCTAACACCTCTATCTACAGCCAGTGTTTGGTTTGTCCCTTCTGGGTTACTGTTGTTCTAGGGTTCAACATGGCAGACTCTGCCAATAGATCCTATTAAATGTAACACACTGGACCTTTACCTGCCAGTCTCCCCAGAAAAAAATTCATTAGAAATACTTGTTTAGACTTGTTTACTATTGTGTTTAACAGCGATCCTTAGCGTGCCATTACTGAATACTCTGCGTACAGTGCCTGGTGGCTGACAAACTCTGAGTCACTGATTCATGGCTGCATCCTGCTCACTAACATAATGGCGAGTGTATCTGAAGCATTTCCACCTCCCTCAGGGGAACCTGCCCCATTTATAGGGAGTTATAGACTGCAGAGTTCATTATTCATAATAGCTGGATTGAACCAGCCCCCATATGTAGCCTGAATCTGATCATGCAGCAAAGCAAAAATCTCTTCACTGAATCTTCCTGGAGTACTGAAGGGTTGAATAATGAGAGCGTGAAGTAAGGCTCTGTATATTGCACACTCATCAAGCGTACCAGCTAATTATTCTTTGATTCATGTGCTTTATCAGCACCTGCTTGAAGTTATTATATTGCTAGGTGGCTACAACTTTTGATGGGATTGTAATATTTCTGCCACACAGACAATGTACTGAAGCAGAATGTGCATGTATCTATTTCCTTAAGATTTCGGTCACATCTGGTTTAAGAGATTTCAGTGACATCGGCAACAATAGCTCGGGCTCGTGTTTTGATCGTGTCGCCATGTTTTTGCTTGCCCTTAACACTATGAAACCATTAAGTAAACATCCCTCCATAAAACAAACAATGTGGAGCAGATTGAGAGTAAACAAATGGCAGGGATACAGTGCTGCAACACAGCTTGCCCTTGCATAGCTGGGAGACTGAGGATGCAGACAAAAGAGGCTTTAATCAATTAGTGAGAAACGTGTCTGGCAGGGTCCTGCATTTTCATTCTCCCCACGTCTCTTCTCTCCATATTTTCTTGCTTATTTAAGAGATGGTAAAAAGCACTGATCACTTTAATATTTTATTCCTCCTCCTTGCTCCCTACTAGTGGTTGAGAGAGTTAGATTTTTCAAATGATTATGTTGATTATGAGAGGTAAGGTAAGATATTTAGGGCCCTTTTCATCTCCAGGAATATTGTCTTCTCTTAGACAGCAGAAAGGCTGGAGCTAGAGAGAAAGAGGATAGAACATGTGAGGAGAACCAAACTCCAGCAATCAATTAAAGTGTTATTCTGTATCATTATTTCCACAAAATATTTCCTCTTCACCTCCAAGATCGTCTGAGACCAGCCACCCGGACAGCTGCTGCAACATCATGTTAAAAAGCTGGGTAACACACTGAAATTTAACCTCATAAACTACAGACATATAAGAAACTCTCTTACTGTTGAAGCATCACATACATATTAAAATGCAATGATTCTCCCACATCTTTTCTATTGCATGACAAGTTGGTCTCAGGCATGTAAAACAGCCTTTAAAACAACTTGAATCATTATATAAAAGTGCCCTTAAGATTCACGACAAAAAAACACATCAGTATCATCACTGTCATATACTCACCAAATATAGTATTTTAAATCTTGAAAATCTAATAATGCACACAAATGTATGCCTACTGTTTAAAATCATTCATAATGCTACTGCTCCTCCTTTGAAAAAAATGGTTACACTCTGCTCAGAAAAAACAACGAGAGCTACCCGATCAGTTAGAGTGCAGTATTCCTAAATGCAGGACTTCATTTGGTAAATCATCTTTTTCTTTTGTTGCCAAAAATCAATGGAACACACTTCCAACTGCGGATTTTAAAACATTTTCATGTCACACAAAACGTTGGAGCAAACTTGTAAACATTTGTGAGTGTGTGTGTGTGTGTGTGTGTGTGTATTTGATGGGGGGGGGGCATATTCATTTATAAAAGTTGGCGGGAGGGGGGTAAATTGTTTTAAATTGTTTTAATGATGTGGGAATGTGTGTATTCATAACTTTGTAATTGAAATTTTGCACAACGGTGAATTTAGTAACTGTTTTCAATTTATTGTATGTTCCATCTACCTGCCCAGGGACTACGGGTGGAAAAAAGCAACTTGCTAAAACCCGGTGCAATGCATCTCTCCTTGTTATATACAGGGTTAATGTTTTATTGTGCACTGTCCCTGTTCAAATAAAATAAATAATAATAATAATAATAACAATCGTTTGGCATAACCAAATAATTTCCACACAAACTGTCAGGAACCGTCTCAGGGAAGCTCATCTGCATGCTCGTCGTCCTCATCGGGGGCTCGACCTGACTGCAGTTCGCCGTCGTAACCGACTTGAGTGGGCAAATGCTCACATTCGATGGCGTCTGGCACGAGGTGTTCTCTTCACGGATAAATCCCGGTTTTCACTGTACAGGGCAGATGGCAGACAGCGTGTATGGCGTCGTGTGGGTGAGCGGTTTGCTGATGTCAACGTTGTGGATCGAGTGGCCCATGATAGCGGTGGGTTTATGGTATGGGCAGGCATGTGTTATGGACAACGAACACAGGTGCATTTTATTGATGGCATTTTGAATGCATTTTGAGATACCGTGACGAGATCCTGAGGCCCATTGTTGTGCCATTCATCCACGACCATCACCTCATGTTGCATCATGATAATGCACGGCCCCATGTTGCAAGGATCTGTTCACAATTCCTGGAAGCTGAAAACATCCCAGTTCTTGCATGGCCAGACTACTCACCGGACATGTCACCCATTGAGCATGTTTGGGATGCTTTGGATTGGCGTATACGACAGCGTGTTCCAGGTCCTGCCAATGTCCAGCAAAAGAGGAGTGGACCGACATTCCACAGGCCACAATCAACAACCTGATCAACTCTATGCGAAGGAGATGTGTTTCACTGTGTGAGGCAAATGGTGGTCACACCAGATACTGACTGGTTTCCGGACCCCCCCGGACGCCCCCAATACAGTGAAACTGCACATTTTCAATTGCAATACCCTGTGCAATACCCATGCTGTCTGATCAGCATCTTGAAATGCCACACCTGTGAGGTGGATGGATTATCTCGGCAAAGGAGAAGTGCTCACTAACACAGATTTTGACAGATTTGTGAACAATATTTGAGAGAAATAGGCCTTTTGTGTACATATAGAAAGTCTTAGATCTTTGAGTTCAGCTCATGATGAATGGGGGCAAAAACAAAAGTGTTGCGTTTATAATTTTGTTGAGTGTAATTGCCCTGGCTTGGTAAAAAATCTCCCATTGTTTTCTTTCAGTTTACATAGTAGGCTACAGCAGAAAGGTCAATGGTATTCTGATGATATATGAAAGGAACTTTCTTTCCATCACTTCATCACACCACTGAGCAATATATTAGCTTCTTGAAAATTGTAACCAATCGCAAAACAGTAGACCTCTGATCTAAGAAACATTTATTTATATAGTCCCAGTTAATTAATGAATTCATAAATTAATGTATTAAAAATATTAATTGATTGCATCTTGGTTCCATATATTGGTATAAGGCAGTCTATTCTATCTTAGGCTACACCTGGAAGTTGGTTGACATTTTCCAAAATTCATATTCTCCATTATGTAAAAGATAAATGGACTGTACATCCGACCAACTGAAAGCAATTTACACAACATGTCACATTTAGCCATTCAAACACATTCATACACCTACCTCCTGAACAACAGCCGCCCAACATACACATGTACATAATGTCTATTGCATGTCAATGAGCTGAAAGAGGCATTCCTATGCTGCTCTTCCTGAGGTTTTCTTCCATTTTTTACCATTAAAGGATTTTTCTGGGCAGTTATTTCTCATCCGAATTGAGGGTCATATGCTATACAGATTGCAAAACCCTTTGAGGCAAACTTGTAATTATGGGCTATATGAATAAAATTGACTTGACTAGAGCATTGGCGTCATGGGCACAAATAACCACCCAAAGCAGCCAGTGAATGTAAATAGGTGTGCTTTTAAACTAGTTTTTTCTGGATGAAACAAAATACTATATTACCTAAAATAAATCAGCCAAAACCAATAAGTCAGTATTTACTCTCTACCATCACAACTGCACATCCCTTGTTCTCTCCTTCTTCCCCACAACTTGGCTGACACATTTGTTTGAAGGGCTTCTTCCATATCATCACAGTGAGGGGAAGAACACTGTTTTAACATACTGTATTATTACTGTTTGTCCATGCCTAGCCGTTGTAAGTTCAATAAAGCTTTTGAAACCAGCCAGCTTCGTCCTATTGCTCAAAAACCTCAATAAACTCTAAAACTGAGATGTCAGCGTTTGAAGAGTGTCCTTGAAGAACTATAATAGTTTGCTAGGGGCTTGTTATGTTTGGTGGACTGCAACCTCGCAAAGCATTTGTATCAATCCATTCATCATGCTTATCCTATTAAACATACATTGGGAGAGAGTTGGGGCACAGAAAATATAGACACACACATTTACACTAATTAACTATTTACAATCTGCAGTCCACCTACAGTAACCTGCATGTCGAGAAAACCAGAGAACCTGGAGGAAACCGACGCAGACACAAGACAAACTACACAATTTCCTTTCCTATTTTCATTTTAAAATCATTTTGTCAAAGGAGCTGAAGAGCAAAATGCTGTCAATCAATAATTTACTACCCGTTCCTCCCATCCATATACGTGTTCCATCTCAAGTAGGCTGTGGTGGGAATACCTTATAGCATGTCTGTAGCCTGTAGCTAAAAAATGAAAAATATCTGGGCTTACGTTTCGGAGAGGTTGAAGACCTTCTGGGAATCCCCACTCACAATGCGGTACGTGATCGGGTCGTTTTCTCTGTCTATGGCCTGGGAGAAGGAAAAGAAAAGCAGACTCTTGAAGATTATATTGAACCATTAAAGGTGAAGGTTATGAGATATGACAGTTGAGCAACATGGATGTTGGACTAGAGTGGAAGTGAGAATACTGCTTGCTGGAGAGTGAAACATGAGAGAGGAGGGAAAAAAGTTGATTTTGTTTGCCCAAAACTACAATACACTGTAACAATGTATTTAAAATATAATCAGCTTAAAAACTGTAGTATACTGACAGTGACTCACCTGCAGATTGAGCAGAATAGCTCCTATCCTCATGGCTTCACTGATTTCCAGGCCATAGGTGAGGAGAGGGAACCGTGGGGGACTCTGGTTGTTGGGTGGCAAAACCTCAATGTACACTGTAGTGATGGAGCTCCTGGAAGAATAAAAAGCACGCTCAGCCCACTGACGGCATCGGTTTCACTGTGACAACTTGTTAATACATACTGAAGTACCTAGCCTATAGTGAAAAAGATTATAATAATATATAATCCCAAATTAGAGCTATCTTATTTTATCATCTCATTTATTTGACTCGTTTTTAATTACTCCTGTGTTGTTATGTCATTATGTAAAACTGTAATGGATAATATGAATTTTAGTTTAATTTCTTTTAAGTAGGATCTTTACCTGATTCACAATGGTATCATGAATGTTTCTTTATACAAACACAATGCAAGCCTTTCGTTCATGATTTGATCATGAACGAAAAATCTGCTTGCTTGTCCTCAGTTGTTCACAGCAGCACACACAAAAATGGAAGTGACTGTGTTCATTATTTATTCATTCATTATGTGAGAAATCTTTTGGTGAACTGCTATAAATGCACATGTACAAATGTACTTGTAGATGATCTGACGTGGAGCGCAAAAAACATTTTGCATAGTACATTGTGTCATTATGTCAAGCTGTAGTCTGCTGTAGCTTCTTTTAATCCTGGGTCATTGAAATGTGGCACTGCCAGTCTTACTTTTACTCTGTGAAATCAAAGTGGTTATTTTATTTCACTGCAACTCCAACCTTTTGATACTTTGTGCCAATATACTTTGCTTTTGCACTGAGTTAATTAATTTCTTTTTATTAACAAGATAAAGAGCAGACAATGTATGAAACATATCAACCTGAATCTCTGCATTGTTATATGGAACAAGGCCATCTGTTTTTTGGCTTGTAACAGCTCAAAAATATTCTTTCTCCATAATTCAGACTTTCCATTCTATTCAGAAACTAACCTGTGAATCACTATGAGCACATATTGAATTAAACAAGACTTGTAAAACAACGCATGCTTGTGCTCCCCTACAACTCTGAGAAGACACAAAAATTAAACTGACTGCATATGGGAAAGTCTTAAAACAACTAAGAAACACATCTGTTCTTTATAAAACAGTAATGAAAAGCACATCACATCAATCGCATTAAAATAACAAAGCTTTCAATCTAAGAATGAAATCACACCTAAAAAGACATCTAGCACGCAAGGTCATTGTGCAGTACCTTCTCTGGATCTCTGGTGCATTGTCAGATGCCTTGACAGTCAGTGCATAAGATCGTCCCACGGTTAAAGTGACACCAGGCGCCACTGTGATGCGTCCAGTGCGATTACTAATGACAAAGTCATTCTGGGCCCCAGCCAGTATCTCATAGGTCACCAGACCATTCAGTCCCTCATCAGCATCTGCTGCTGTTAACTGGGAGAATAGAGGGAGAGAAATAGACAGATACACATTATACAAATATGATCATATTTTCATCTGTACTTTGTAGTTTTACAGGGGGGGTTCTGCACAGCTGCCAGTATCATGCTTACTGAACCAGTCAAGCAGTAAATATTTCTCAGTAGGGGGTTGTGAATGACTTCAGTCAAGTTGCCAGATTACAGTAGATTCATTTTGCTGCCATATTATCATCTAATTGACACATGACCCTTGTTTTTAACATTAAATAGGAACAAATGGTTGGCATTTAGCTGGAAGTGTATGTGTTACTGATGTTGCAAGCTGACCAACTTTTTCTGTTGTCTCCAATCTCCTGACTCCTAGTGATTGTACTTTGGGGACATTAATGATCAATAACGTTGGGACTGGATGGAATTAACTCCCTCTACCATTTATATGAGATGGATCGCCGAGTTGTGGAAAGACAGCTGCCGGGGAAAGTTTTTTGGGAAGTAAGATGAGAAAAAAACATATAGCACTATATAAATAGATAATTTCTTGCATACTCTGTTATCGAATGAATTAGGCAGCCACCATTTCCTTCAAGCCAATTATTTAGGGCATCCCGCTGCTTGTAATTATGAGCCCTCGTGGTGTAGCTGGTTTCATATCTTTAAGGCCTTGAAACTTTAATCCAGGCTGCCCAGACCTCCTTTTTCATGCTCCTGACGTTGGGAGTAAAAGCTGTAGCATCAAATAAGCAGCAGCATCCTCAGGGAGCCTGCGGCTCTCATAAACGGCTTATAAAAATCGGTTAAGCGGTCATACCAGACACTCTGTGACCCCTGGCCTCATTTTGGGGAGGGCGAAACGGCTGGTTTTTAAGACAGATTAAACTTGACCTTTTCAGCGTCTGACATTTTTTTTGAGTGGCTATACTGAGAGGACAGATGAACTGAAAGACGAAAAGATCATGCTCCAACTACCAAATAAGATGACAATGAAATTATGGAATTCCCCATGTTAATAGATTAATAGCAGAATGGGGGGATGGAGTTACATTTATTTTGAAGACCATGCGTGCATGTATAATGTGTCTGTGCATGTCCTCACGTCATGCACTTGTGCACAGATGCTTGCTTTAGTTGGTATTGGCATGCATATATGTGTGTGTATGAAAAGATAATAACCTTTAAATCCAGTTCACTAATGACATCAAGTAAACAATGTTCCTAATCCATAAAAATAATAAAAAACCTGTTTTAAAATCCTTTTCATGCAATGGGAAAGATTGAAAAATGTTCACTGATGCCGACCACAATTAAATAACTTCAGTCATGATAGCAGCGGATCTACTGAGTTAAAGGTTTCCCAGGCCTGTGCACTGAGGATGGAGAAGACATTTTCTCCGATTTGTCTGTCATGACTGCAGATGAGACGGAGGGAACTGTTCCAGGGGTTTGCCTGTCAACACAATGCACTGGATTGTTGTGGTTTATTTGCTTTGAGCATAAAAGAACATGTTTGAGAGTGAGAGACAAGGACAGAAGTGTAAAGCAGAATGCCAGAGCAAGAGAGCAAAAAGTGAGGGAGAAAGACAAGAGGACAATTGTTGGATTGATTACCTGTAGTACAGTCTCTCCTGGCTGCATGTCTGTGAAGACTTCAACGCTGTAGGAGACCTCTGCAAACGTGGGTGTATTGTCATTGGCATCAATGACCAGTATGTTGACAGTTACTGGGCTACTCTGCTGGACGCCATCTGATGCCACCATCTGTAAACACAAGAATAAGAAATAAGTATAGTGGCTTTGGAAACGGAAAACAAGTCAACATTTGTTTAAATAAATAAGTAAAATTCAAGTTTATGCTTTTAATATTGTTTTGCTTTGATAAGACAACATGCTTCTCCCACCACCCTTACACTGTGCTGTTGTATATGTTCATTTTTCATTCCTTTAATGTTAGGAAACCCTTTACAGAGATGAGAGGAGAGAGCTTGCCTAAAGGACTGCATGTTTATTTGTCCCTGGCAGCTCTGATCTCCACTACTTGGCAAGGGAGAAAGAAAATTGACCGAGAAGAACAACAAATGAAGTGTAGGAGAGTAGAGATCTAAACATCAACTGTGGCAGCAGCAAGAAAAACATGGGGAAATTGCTTTTCCCCAAAAAATGTACACTCAATGCTGAAATTGAAATGACACATCCTTCTGGTTATACTGTACACTATACATCAGGAAGGGTTTTTAGTAGCAGCTAAACACTTGCAGCGAAGGTGTCGTACAGAAACACATGATAACATATACGACAGCAGCTATTTTCTGTCCTATCAAACAGTGTTTTTGTTCTTCAGCCAGCCCCAGGAGAGAGATGCCAGACATTTTTGTGGGAGCCAAGGGGTGAAGCAGATTTGGATTTACTGAGTGATCATAGCTGTATGTATAGACCCTCCATATGTATACACATGTGCAAGTATTGACACGTCTCTGCATAAACATAGCTATACAAAACAGATTTAAACAACGTCATTCCTGCCTCCTAATTGCTCTCTTCCTCTCTCTCACACACACAGTAACAGTCAGAACTGAAACAAAACTTAAACATAATAATCTTTGAAGGCTGATATTTATCTAAATTGAATCTGTGTGCTCTCTCTCCTTCCAGCCCAGGATACACAGCGTAATTATAAAATTGATTTGATACTAGCATTTACAGAAAGACACGATTTCTCTCAATAACAATCTCTGAAATAACATCATCTTAGAAAAGCAAATACACAACCTCCAAAGCCTCTATACTGTTATCTAGTAAACATTAGGTTAACAAGCTTTTAGCAAGCTTTTGCATTCACTTGTAATGTTTGATAACATAAGCAATTAAGATTTCTCCAAGATACCATTTCTAGATCAGTTTAACCCGTTTCAACTTCAGAAAAACATTTGACTCAAGAATTGACCTCATTCTATTCACTCATGTACTCATGGACTGAATTAGTCATATGTAAGATTTGGACATAATGACTGGTTGAGAAGTGTTAGTGCACAAAAACGATGTCAACTGAGGTCAATTTTATTTCTATTAAATGATTTTTACAGCTACACAGGCTGGTTTGTGAAAGCAGGATGTCAGTAGCAGCTTCGGTCCTCATTGTGTATACAGGATGCATTCAGGCACAGCCCTGCTGTGTACAACACAACTACAGAATCACTGACGATATGTCCATGAAATGGAAGAAGAGTCACTTATAAAGATACTTCAGGTGATAGGTAAAGTGTGAATGAAAATCAAGCCATTACTAAAATAGAAGTGTATTGATTCCACCAGATTTATGAGATGGACAACTGAAACATCATAAATTGACAGCCTGTTAGGTCATGTAAATAGCTAGCAGGATGTACTTGTGATATAATAATATGATTGCTGAGTCTAATGTGAGAGATGGATCAAACTCTGATTAAAGTATAGGTTAGGTATGTATCAGATTTTCATGCTATGATTATTGTGGCCAAAAATCATCCGATTTTCACCAATTCAAGGTCTAGTCGAGCCAATCACAAATGTTATTAGGCATGATTTATGCAATGACTGTTCTGAGGAGCGCAACCTATTTGGCCATTTAGCCCTTTTTTATAACTAACCAAGATGGCTGCAGCCGAACTGTTACTGTTGAATCCACCATCTACGCTACTCCCTGATTGGTTGTAGGTACATCCAATTCCTTCCAGAGGCATTTTGGTCTGCGCCTGTTGGAAATCAAAAATTAACTGAGAGGTTCCAGACCAATTTGAATTTGTGAATTAGTCTGACGATGCCAGGCTAACAGATGAGTGGACTTTAAATGTAGTGCTGCATCTGTGTCTCTTAGATTCTATGCACCCATTTGTGGTTTCAAAATCCATTAATTTGTTTATGAAATTTGCTCCGACACACCTGTCTATAAGACTTTCTGGAACAAAAGGACTTTGTAGTAAGTGTCAACTGCAGTGTGATAAAATAATTTAAAAAAAGAACTCCTAACATAAGAGCGATGTAGTGCAGCAAAGTTCTCCGCATTACTACTAAGCTATGTCAGCATAGTAAGCCAAGGCAGCAGTAGCTACAGCATGGTTCACTGATCCTGCAGTGGGCACTCTGTATCTGTTTGACCAGTAACAAGTTGTTCCCTCTTGGCTAACAAAATACAACCCTAAGTGAAGTCAGTAGAATTGCACTGTGTTCACAGTGCCCTCTGAAGACTGAAATATTCATGGTAATGAAGGTACTAGAAATTCTCAATGGTGTTATCATCAAAATTTACTGAAGTTAATGGTAAAACCAGTATTGTATTATCTCTGGCCGAGACTGAATTCCTCATGTAGGATGAAATGACCCATTTCAACCAGCAAGGGGGTAATACTTTACTAAATATATGCAAGTGGAGTTTTGTACAAGAGAGTGTATAGAAGGGTTAGATCATTACAAATACATCTACCTCTGAAGCTATCAAGCATATTATGTATTACAGGTCTTGGGAAACATCAACAAATGCAACTAAAATATTCACCATGCAATAAACATCATCTTTTATTCTGTGATGTGGAGGATGTGTCAGAGAGATAGTGAGAACAATGCTGCTGATGATCCTGGAAGTGAATTTCTCCTTTACATCTGATATTGCAGACGCAATGCAGAAACCATTATAAAGAGCTGAGGGGGAAACGGAAATCTAAAAATGCCATGTATTGAACAGTCACCACTGAAAAGCAGGGGAACACTGTCAGCTTTCACTGTAATGTGCAGTCAGAATGGATCCTGAGCTTAAAAGCTATTTTAAGCACTTGTCCAAGAAATAAAACCAGCATTTAAAATCCTCATATGCTTCCAAATCACAGAGAAATCTATAACGGACATGTAAATAAATAAAAACCTGTACACACAGCAGAAAAAGGGGCTGATCCTGACGTCGAAAGCAACCCCCCCCCCAAACTCAACGTTAAAGAATTTAGAGTCAACTGAATAATCCCTGTTCAGAAACTCCAGCACTCTTCAGGGAACCATTCCCAAAGAGCTCACTGTTGGTTTAGTGATTCCCTCTAATCCAGAAGAAACCCCCCTGGATGGAAGGAGCGACTGTATTTCCCAAGATACAACCATCTCTCTGAGCAGAGCCGAAACAAGTTACTTACCAGACTGTTGACATCAATGTAAAAGCAGTAAAGCTGACACTTAAAGTTAAGGAAATTCACTGACACTATGACCGACTAGACTCTATTAACAAAACCAATTATTCTACCTTGCAGATAATTGTAAAACACACTTCTAACTGGAAAGAAACACAAAAACTCACCTAAACCATCTTTGTTAGTCTTTGCACGGTATTCCCAACAATCACCAACGCTGGTTAGGTCGAAATAAACCCTTAATTCACAGTTAGAAAATGCTAAAAGGGCTGCAGTCAAAGCCATGTAGCTAATCCTTGGGGACAAATGCGCCTGTCAAAGTACGTCCACTAAAAATACTTGTTTTTGCCACTGACAGGCCCAGATTATTATTCTAAGCATCAACAGACTCAGCAACATTAAGTGTGTTGATACAGACAACATCATGAAAAGGATCACTACAGAGATAGAGGCATTTGATTAACAGCTGCTATATTGCTATCACTTGCCACCAGACTCCATAGACAAAAATGGTAAAAACTTGACCCAGAGGGGGTGTGACTTCATGCTCTGCTTAGAACGCCATTACTCCACTATATCTTTACATAGCAAATTGTTGTTTGCTGCTATATAAATCGCATATAACCTTTATATAAACCAGCTAAAAACACCATACAGTAAGAAGATTAATAAAACATCATGAAGATTATGAGTAACCCACTTCAGAATCCTAATGGAACATGAAGGTAGCTGTGGAGTTCAGTGGGACTGAATCATCTGATCCATATTAAGAGATTAGAGAGGTCCCACAGAATATACCCTTTATATGTCTCTTTAAAGGAATAGATTTACATTTAGGGAAAGCGTTGATTTGCTTTCTAGCTGAAGGATAGATAAGAAGCTTGATAACGCTCTCGTTTCTGTTTTTGTACGGATTACACAAGTGAGATATAACATTTAGTGAGCTTCAGACGTGGTGATAGGGAGATTTTGTTACCTTCAGACTAGCTGCTTTTATCAATTTCCTGTCTTTAAACAAAGCTAAGCTACAGTAACAGCCTGCTGGCTATAGCTTCATATTCATCGACAGGTATTGCATTGATCTTTTTATCTAACTCACAGCAAGAAAGCAAATAAACATTTCCGCTAAATGTCAAACCAAATTGATCAAATGTACAATAGGTTATATTTTGTAATGTCAATTTTTTTTTGTGCAAAAAAATGTAAGTGTTTGAATGATTTGCAAACAGGTTTTATTTTTACTGTAGACTTAAAAGTAAGACATGTATTTGAAGTGTACAGTGGCTGCGAGAGCTCAAGGCCCTGCAACTTAAGAACCACGAGCAAATAGATAAAAAACAAGCCAATTAAGAAACACATTCATCAATTTGACAATACACAAGCGATATAAAGAAACATGCTGCAAATACAGACCACACAAGCAATATAGAGAAAAGCTAACTAAACACTAAAAACTGGTGAGACTAACACTAGACTCTATATAGCCAAGATATCCAATACCTATCAGTTTTAAGTGTGGACCGGATATTTTCATTGTTTTCTACATAACTTGCAGTGTTTCTGTAATTCTTTGTGTTCTGTATTTGCAGAATGTTTCTTCATGCCGTATTGTATATCTGCTATCAAATCAGTGAATGTGTTTCTTAATTTGCTTGGCTTTCTCTATAGACATTTTCCTAGATTACAGTACTGTCTATACAGTATCTCTATATGGTTTAAAGTAGTTAAGTCTATTTTTTCAAATGAACATACACAACTATAGAGGTCTGATGTGCCTTTGGTTCACATTTGGATCTAAATTGGTAAATTCAAGTGAACAGGCTGTTTTACTTCACTGCTATTTGACCACTGATAAAGGTCATAGTGCTCTAAAAGTGTCAGGTCAGCTTTGTATCTGCAAGGGCCTCTTGATATAAAGCTAACCTGTGACTTCTATTAATATACACAGAATAGGAGATGTAGGTCACAAGGCTTCAGTGCTGTCTTGCAGATAGCTACACTGAGGTCTGAGGCCTACCGTGAAAGTATAAGCCATCTGCTTCTCCCGATCCACAGGTTTGAGGAGCGTCAGGTAGCGTATTATCCCAGTTGGGGTCAGGCTGAAGATCGTAGTGTAGTCATCCAGGGTAATCTTCACCATGGGGTCTTTCGTCTTCCAACAGAAAGATATACAAAAAGAAACATGTTACCATGGCGACATGAGTGTTTCATCACTGTTTTCCAAGGCCGCAGCTGTAGGGCTGAGAAAACCTATCAAACAGTACATTTTGATCTGCCAAAGAGTTGAAAAAGAAATCAGCTGGCAGGTCTCTCATCTTTCTTCAGAAAACAATGAAGAAGAAGCAGAAACCAATGTCTTTTTGACATGAATGTATCAATAAGGAGAGGAAATTACTTCTGCTAAAACAACATAAACCCATTATTGCCCCTGTTCCTTTTTAGGGAAAAAATATTGACCGCATTATGTAGTCGTTAAAACATATGAGTTTTACAGCTTCTGTTTGGGGTGTCCAAATGCTAATTAAGCTTGAAAAATATTTTTTTTAGAAGAGCCATTTACCAAAGATGTGTCATCACTGCTGTGGTTAGACTTTTAACAAATAAAGCCGGAGTCCACTGTGGTCCACTGCTGCGAGTCGGCTTCGATTCACGTCCATCAATAAGTCCTCTTAAGCGAGTTTGGTAAACATTAGGACTGGGTGGCTTATTGATTTTGTTATCTCTGTTTCCACTTTGATTTGTTAATCTTCTCCAAAGACTGAGTAAAGGGATATTTTGAAAGATGAACAAAAGGTAGCAGTCATTTGCTTTGGCTGTGTGTGTGCCGGTATGTTTCCACCCATTTAAATATAGATCTCTCAGTGGAGTTAGGGTATGGAAAGTGTTCTCCACAGTGCAAACACGAGGGAAACATGCACCCACGCAATCATGTAGTTTGTTAATTAATCAAACAGATATATCAAAACACCTCCTTCATCTGAGTACACACAAGAATCAACTGATAAAATAAATTATTTTGAGAGAGCAAAGCTTATATCAAAAAGAATAATTGCATATTTTAATAATTGCAAGTTTTGACCAAAGCAACTGCAGAAACCACAGCAAAAACATCCACCTGCATATAAAGAAAGAGAACACAGCACAGCAAAACACTCCCAACAACCACCCAAAACACACACTCCCATAAGGATATAAAAGTCAGTGCACAGCTACTAGATCACTACCAGAGACCTGTTTAGTATTCAGCATTTATAAAACAGAAAACAATTTCTGCTGTTGTTAACACAGCAGAAACCTCACAATTTTATTTTCTCTCAAATAGAGTTACAAAGTTCATAATTGCATGTTTAGGATGTCTCCAGCAGTGATGAGTGCTCTCACTTTATTCTTTTTAAAACTTTTTTTTAAGTGATGCATGAATTAACAGTAGGGATGTCCAGAGTCAATTTGCAGAGTAGGGATCAAGCTGATCAACACTTTTTTTTAATGGATCAGCATTGACTACATAAAGCCTATCTGATTCTGACCATTTGTTTATTGCTCTCCAGGTATGGCAGGTGTCAAAACCGCCCAATTTCAATATGTACAAAACACTGAAACCACTTTCCGATGCGTAGCATAGCGGGCAAATAAACATTAGTTTTAATTCATGATATCCACTCTGACATTGTGCCACAGTGAGCAAACAGAGTACTTTTCAGATACACCAGACAAAGAAAACAAAACACATGGTTTTAATCTTCAGCATTTTGTTAAATTCTGTTCAAACTTTTCCTGCTTCAACAGCTCCACACTGACACTACTCTTTCCTCACTGCTATACAAAATATTGTAAGAAACCAATTAAAGCTGTGATGCAGGTTTATTGCAGAGTTGTTAAGCAGTCAAACCCCTTAATTGAATTGGCTTTACTGATATAAATGTAGGACTACTTTAAGCTATTGTGCTCAGTGCAGCTGTATTATGCAGGAAAACATAAATATTGGATTAATCTCTGTAACAGAAGACACTCAATATTAAAAGGACTTGGCAATTGGTGATAGGAGCCAACAATGGAGTCGGGACATCCCTATGTTACACTATGTGTGTGTGTGAGAGTGTGTGTGTATGTGTCACTACAAATACAAGCAGCCCCTTTACCTACAGGTGTATCACCGGGAGCCAGCTACAACAAGGAAACAAATACAGCAGGAAAATGATTCATGAACATGGTACTTTTGTGGTACACAACACAAACACGTGAACGTGGACCTTTAATCAATATTTACTCATTGCACTACAAGCGCTTTGTGTTTGTATGCACATATGCATGAGTGGACATGTGTAAAGTGTAGACAATAGTGAGCATGGGCTGATGAAGGTGCTTTCTTTCTACCTCCTCAATGTCATTATCCAAAGCGATGATTCCCAGGGGGGCAGTAAGGTTGGCGCTGACTGAGATAGTTGTACCCACTGGGGAGGACTCACTCACGTAGCCCTGATAGGTGGCAAACTGGAAATATGGTGCCTGGTTGTTCTCATCCAGGATCTCGATAATGAGGTCAGCATATGCTGGGAGCGGGTGACCGTTGTCCTGCTCAGCCTGAAAAAAAATGAAAGACAAAATATCATGAGAGAGAAAGAGAGGGGGGGAGAGAGAGAGAGAGCGAGAGAGAGAGAGAGCGAGAGAGAGTCAGTGTGTCAAATATCAACAAGGTTTTAAAAAAGTCTGAAAACCAGTCTGCTGGAAATTTATTAAGAAGTAATAATGAGTTGGATGATGAGAATAACACAGGCAAGAATTATGCTGCCCCAACTCTTATGCAAGCACAGGGACAGAAAGGAGTAATTTCTCTGAGTGTCATTTCAATTACAAAAAGCTACATTGACTAAATTTAATCAGGAGTCCATTTAGGATTAGGCCTTAGTAATTACCAGGGCACTTAATGCAAATACCATCATTTGTAGGGGAGAGACAGTAATTAGTGGCTCTTGCTATTTCGTAAAGCGAGTGACCAATGTTGGACTCATTGGAAATATTACTGGCTAAGTTGGTGCAAATATAAACCAACTGACTAGTAAATAAGTGTACTAGCACTTGTTTCCGGTTCGGTCTGTCTCCATTGCTGGTTGTGCAAACTTGACTGAATTGAATTCCGTGCGCTTCTGTGTCTCAGTTTTGCCTGAAAGCTCAAATGAACCGTGGAACTGTCTGATATGATAAAATGCCAGCTAACACCTCTTCCTACACAGCATGTTGATATCCTTCTCCAAAAACAGACATGCAGCATCCAGTCATAGGACACAACTCATTTAAATGTCATTTTGAAAGTCTCCTAAAGACAGCAATATGGGATAAATAGTAAAGTGAAAAATACCTGAATTGGGTAATAGTTCTTGGTAAAGTCAGCAATTCCCCAAAAATCCCATTCCTACTATATGAAATCAATAGACTTTCTTAATAAACTATTAGACATTCTATAAAATATTAAAATTCACTAAAACATGCAGTGCAACTGAATCCCCAGAAATGTTGACTCAATGAAATGTTGACAGCTGACACAGTTGGTGGGTGACAGCTTCAGTAACATAATACATTACCATAAATCAAAATGTGTGTTCTTCAAACCAGTATAAAGCCTTAAGAAGCTATACTTTTATATATATCAATACCAAGTTGCATCTGACACCAGCCCAGTGAGACCAGACCAAATGAACATGGTCTGGTCAGGCTGTCACTGCAATCTTCCCCCTCCTAAGCACATATGTCACTGTTGGCTCCCACACTGGGATGCTTCAGAAACATTAAGGCTTTGAAAATACAGATGGAGAGGGGGAGTGAGACGACATCAGTTTAAGCCATGACCTGGAACTAATTCTGCACATTAGCTCAATTTCACTGGGCTTGAGTTGTAGAGTGCCGATTGTAACAGAAGAATATAGTTTTGCTAAATGGCAAAGTGCAGGGGCCACAAAACTCTGTAATTTCTTGTTTATTGTCTGGTGTGTATACCTTACGATTGCAGACGCCCGCTGAAGACAATTTTGCAGTTTTTCGCACATCCATTTGAGTTTCACTCCAGTTCAAGTTCACACCTGTTTTTATTGCCATCGCAATGTTATGCTAGACTATCTTTCCCGAAAATCGTCTACCTTTTTCCCTTATCTGAGTGATAATAAAGAACACCCACACTCCGCTGACCCAAAAGATGTAATCTGCTCGCACAAACACCTGAGGGAAAAGTGCTGCCATTGACAGACTAAGTGTGTGTGCCTCGGTGTTGTCTCTTTTTCTCACCATTCACACACACATTTTTGCCAAAGACAGAGAAAAGATGGGGAGTAGGATTACAGTGTTCCCTGGCGATTTAGCTCTTTAGTCGTGTCCCTATTTCTGGGAGGCAGTGCTAAATGACCTACGCTCCACTGCTACAACACACAGGCCTGCAGGAGATTCAATGCAACCGAAAGTCACTGTTTATCTCTCAGTCATGATTCTCCCATCCTGACTCCATCATCCTTAAAGTGTCATACTGTATCTCTATGCTTTCTTTTTTTTCATTTAACCAGACATTTTCTCTCCATCTCCATCCGCCTTTGTCACTTAATTTCATCCTAGTCATCTTGGTAGATATGGCTCCATCAGGATCAATCATGACTTTTGAAGTACAACAGATGTGTTTTAACTAAAATATGCTTGTGATGCTGCAGATCATTCCAACATCAGCCCTTTACCATCCAAAGCATTAGCTATGTACACCACATACTGTGCTGCATCAGAGCACTCTCAAGATACCAAAGTCTAATTCTCACATTCCAGCCCCTTGAGCAATGGTTTCTCCCCCTCTCTATGACTAAGGTAGATAAGGCCCCTACCATCCTCCACACACATCTCTCTATCTATGTTGGTCTTTTCCTGCTTCCCCTTTGAACTGTCTCCCTTCCTCTAGCTATGCACCATCCACCCGAAGACATGCAAAATGCCTCTAATATGATCAATCTACCCTTGCTTCCTTCCTCACCTGGAAATCAGCTCTCCCTCTCATCTCTTTGCTCTCCAGCTATCATGGTAAACAGCAGGTCACGCAGTGCTCTGAGGTGTCTAGAGGTTAGTGATGGGTGGATGGAAAGTTCATCTGCACTGCTGCTCTGCACCAGCAGCATTGAGGCAATCCCTGACTCTGCTCGAAATTAGGATTCATGAGGGCGCAGCAGCCCATCCTCCTGCTAAGTCCATAAATCATAACATCTTTTTCATCCCCATCTCCGAAGCAGCAAAAGATAAGGTTAATGGTCTTCAGGACTGAGGTTATCTAGGTGGAGCGGGTAAGGGTGCATGCTTAAGTTATAGAGATATGAGTTAAACTTAATGTAACACAAGTACATAAAAAATACCATTACAGAATTGAGATGTTGAACTAAAATGATAAAATGCAGAAGCAGCAGGATAATCAATATTCTACCATTCTACCAACTTTGGTAATGACAATAGCATATTATGCTGTATCCATTTGTGTAAAGAAGGAATTGGTGATAATTCAGTATCATCTTATCAGCATAAAAACAGCGTAAGCCCTGGGAAGCCCTGTACAGTATTATCTGTTCTTGTTGCTTAGTTTTTAGATACAGCATCTGACATTGTAGAGTGTTGGATGACAGGCTGTAGTGGGTCTACTCGCTGTGAGGAGTGGTAGTTGTTTTGCAAACAGCATAAAACCAACAACTATGAGTTTGAGAGGTACCGGCGCTCACAGCAGGCGGTCTGCTATTATATCAGAATGGTCTGCACACTTGAGCAGAGCAGGTGTGTGTGCCTCCATTATTTTTGCTGAACTGATTGGGCTTACCTTGTGCAGATATCCACTTAAAAATGTATATAAATGTCTTAATCTATTTATGTTTGATGTAATATTTAGACATTATATGTGATAATTATCTAGCCACAGTTGTTGTACCTTGTTCTTATTCAAGGCAGTTCACAACACTGATAGTGGAAAAAAGTTTCATAGGAATTGAACGACGATGTTTTCACTAGGGTATTGATAAGCTATTGTACAGGGATCTCCTTAAATAATATAAAATGTCTGTGTGAAGCAAGAAAGGTGAGATAAAGCGAGATAGAGAGATCTAATTTCATAACACAATAACTGAAACCCAAAAGCTAGAAACAAGGACTAAAACATATCAATATCTGTCTGCTGAAGCACAGGTTATTTAAAATCTCACTGCTTCTCACTCTTTTGGTTCACAACTGACCCACAGTGGACACGATAAATCCGGTCAATCGTCTCAGAGTCACTCCAGGTCAGACAATGTACTACTACCCTACTGTGAGTGTAGGTTAAAAGTGGATCACTCGTCTGCTCCAAAATTGAGTGATTTCACACATGTCATATTTAAAACTGATATTTACTGAATTGCATTAAAATATTTCTGAAATTGTTTTACAAAAACTTCCAGGCCAGGAAAATGCAATTTGATATATGACTTTATATGAATATGACTTTTCCAGTTTTTTTTATGACTGTACACTACAACCCCAGGAAAGGTTTTTGGACATTTGTAATTCATGCATGTTTTGCTGTTTGGTAGCCTTACAGGATTTTGCACATCTGTGAGTTAACAGCACAACTAGATTATTGTTTGATTTTAGTTTCGTGTAATTTTTGTAAATCTTGCAATCAGTACTGATGACATCCTGTAATCTTTAAAAAAAAATTAAACTAGCACTGGTTCTGATAATGCAACAAGAAAGGAGTGAGTAAGTCAAACTGAATGCTGTTGTTTACCTTGAGGATGAGCGTGAACCTTTGATACAAGTCCCTGCTGATAGGCTGCAGAACACGCAGCTCTGCAGTGGTTCTGTTCAGGGTGAAATACTCTGAGTATGTGACTGGATGACCTGCAATAAAGAATAGAATTCTCAGATTTGGTTTGAGTACACTTTACGATACCATCACGAACAGACCAGAATGAACAATCAGAAGTCATGGCATACCGACCGAGTCAAAGAACATAAAATGTGTCAAATCAATGAAGATACGTGAAGAACCTACCAACCAGGATGTAGTAAAGAATGCCAGGCCTGTCTGATGGCGGCTGTATGTTTCTGTCCATGTCCACGGCCCGGATTGGAGGGGTCACATTCAGTGGGTTCAGTTTGCTCTGCAACAAGGGGTGGGGGAGTTAGTCAACACAGCAAGACAATCAAATGCAAATCCATTTATGTTCTCTTGACTGTGTAGTTGTAGCCTAAAGTTGCACAGCTATTGTCTCCTAAAATAACTCTGAGTGCCTCATTATGCAGAGACAGGAATTACAGTCTTATTAAAAGAAAACTTATGCTAGATATCATCCTCCCTGGAAAATGTTGTGTGTAATATATTCATATTTTGACTGCTGTATAATCTTATGTCATGTGTTGTATATTACATGTAACTCCTCCAGATAAAAACAGTACTCTCTATAGAGGAGGCGCCCTGGTCTTCCTGACCCAGTAATCTGCTGTTATCTGCTTTTAAGGGAATGAAAGGAGCTGCTGTGATTGGCCATTTTTGAAGCTTGACCTACCTCCTACCACCTGCTGATACTGTATTCCTCTGAATAATGTTTGTTCCTATGTCTTTTCACCACATTGTGCTAGCAGGTACACTTTCAGGAAAAGGTCTTACACATTGTGGTTTATTTAAAAATGCTGCCAACATGGAATAAAACCAAAAATAAACAAATAAATGAAATATTTCTGATTCAACAAGCAAATTCGTGATGCAGGCCAGTGCCTTAGCAGTCATAATCCATAGCACACTGGCCAATTACTAGAGTGTCTAATTAATAAGCCAGTGCTATTAAATCTGTTTCTCATGAGCATGCTTCTAAATATGCCTGATGGAGTTTAACCATTAATAATCTGTTTGTGGTGCTGTAGGCTACTTTTCCTGCTCATGCATACTCAGACACCATCAGCACTAATTACCCAGCTCTACCTCTACACTTTTGCATCAACATATGGCTAAGTGGGAATATGTTTAGCACATCACATTTATGAATATGTCTCCTCATGCAAAATGCCTCCATATGGCTCATACTGTATGTGTAAGCATGCTAAGAAGCCTATGCTAAACTTCCTTAGCGTAGACAGTCACATGGCTAACAGCTCTCTGGCAGGAAGAATCCCTCCCTGAGGGGGTATATTTATATCTCTGGAGCTCTGGAGTAATCCTTACACCCCTCCCTACCCAGCCCTCTCGCTTTTACAATGTCTGGAGGTGCGCTAAATCAAATCCCCCTAGCTCTGCACAATGATGATTAGCTATAATACCCTCCTCCAGCAGTCATTATCCCGGGGACTCCAGAGCCCACATTATATCCCCCCAGGGCAAAAAAATAAATACAGATCAACTTAATAATGCCTGTCTAGCCATTGTGATTAATTACAATACACTCATCAATTATGAGAAGACAAATCTCCCCGTGGACAGATATGTTAGCATAATGGTTACACTGCAGAATGGAGAAAAATCAGAGACCAGCAAAAAACTGACTGAAAATTGCAAATGCTAATGTAGGCCATTCCTAAATAAGAACTGTTGTGAAATTAAATTGGAAACTGTTTTAGGAATGTAAAAGGAGGGGAATAGGAGGTTAATGTTATGAAACACTTAATACACCAGAAATGTATGAAACAGACATTCTATTGAGAGTAATGTAAGCGTATACACACAGTAAAGGTAAATGTAACAAGTCTGTAACACCAAACATTGTCTTGGGGCCATGGGAGGATGAAACCATGCAGTGTTTAGAGAGTGAGTAGTGGGAAGAAGGGGAGAAAGGCCAACATTTTCTCACACTAATGAAAAAGCTTTGGTTTGTGTAGCCGGTGCTCTCAGGTCCTGCATACTTAGCAGTCTGCAAACCTTTTATCATAAATTATACATTACATGGGCAAACTCTAAATGGAAAGTCTGGACAAACAACTCACTATGGCAGCTCCCCCTGAACCACAGCTACAGATATGCACATGCAGTACATGTTTAAAATGTACATGCATCAATCTATAACTTTTATATTTTCTCAATATATATAGCTACCATTGTGTCCTTATTGTGTCATTATTACCAGCTTCTCTGTTATCTAATCTCTCTCTCTGTCTCAGTTCAGTTTAATTCAATTCAGTTCGACTCCCATGTCACATGTCAACACAGTACACATGCAGCCTTTTCCCAATACTACATCAGAGCAGTATTCGCAAGGTACCCTACAATTTCATCACGCTCGAGTTAGTGGCGCTAATGAAAATAAAAGTTGGTTTGCGAACAATTAACAACAAAGGAACTTGGCGTTTATTTGCAAAGCAATTCCACTTATTAGAAAAGCTGAAATGTTTCACATTAACCACATATACCTCATAACAGTGAGTGTGAAGTGTGAAAATAATTATACTGGCAGGTCTCCAACATATAAGAGTTTATAATTCACACCTCTTGTACTGTGTTTTCCGATTATGGGAACACCTATGTAATGACATGGAAAACATACAATCACCACACAGAAAGAAGTTGCTAAGATTCAAACCCTCGTGCCTTGAGGATGCCACAATCCCAACCCCCATCCAGTCCAGTCCAGTCCAGTCCATTAAATCCAATCCAATCCAATCCAGACTACTCCAATCCAATTCAATTCAGTACAGTTCTATCCTAGTCTAGTCTAGACTGCTGATGAGGGCTGTGTTATCAAGTTGAAACCTCCGTAACAAACAAGTCAGTAGACCTTGAGTGAAGATTGTTTTGCCAATTGATGTTCCAGAGCAGAACTAAATGGACCTTGAGTTGAGATTGTCCAATGTATTTCAGCACAGTTCACTTGAGTTCAGTCCATTCTAATGACCTTAGAATACACAGGTAATAGATAGATCGATAGATAGATCGATAGACAGACAGACATAGATTAACACATGGTTAAACCTTTTATATTCAATTTCTACTGCTGCACCACTTGTTCTCTCCACCTCAGACTCTTTATCTTAGCTGCCACATCTCTCTCTGTATTTTTCTTGCTTTTATGAACTCCAGTGGTGTTTAGCTGTCATCCCAGGTCAACTCAGCCTTCAGCTCTAATTGCTGGTCCAACAGACCAGAAAATGCCCCTGGAATTACCATGCTGAGACAAAACAGCAAAGCTTAGTCTGCCTCCAGGTGTGGAGGCAAAAGCAAAGTGTAAGCGGACAATTATGCTATTTAACAGGTGTGGCATAGTTTAACATTTAGTAGGAATGTACACATGCAGCATAAATGGATCACAAATCTGAATAATATGACCGTCCATGCACACGCAGGACAGCAGATAAAAACACAACATGCATGCATGACAATACAAATATGCACATATTATTAACAGGAGGAAAGCTGTTAAAATGACCTTGTGGAACAGCAGTGTGTTCACACTTGCCTGTCTGCCTGGTTCTTACCGGTTCAGTGAATTCAGGGATAGCAACACGGTAGGTGAGGGGATTGCAGTCACGGGTGTTGTTCACCAAAACACAAGGCAGGAACATGGGGCCCAGGTCGTCTCCATCCAGAACGTCCACAGTCAGAGTTGTGGTAGCCGTTCGCCTGTTGGGGGGGTATGGAGCACGGTCCTGGAAGATGAACAAAGGCTTTCAGTTTCAACCTTCAAACACCCAGACGATTTGTTGCTTTTTGCACTGGGGCTGCACGCTGCTGGAGCTAAAATCAATAGAACATGTTAAAACCATGACATATCTCTGTAGCTGTTCTTCAGCATATATTACAGTGGTGGCCATTATGGAAGCTCACGGTCATGCCTTAATTCTGTTTTTATTCTTCATTTGTTTGGCTGAGGGGAAAGCGTACTCCAACACATTTTCTTATGCTTTAAGTAGAACAGTATTTAAATACCTTCTACAGCAAATAAAGCAACAAAAAAAAAAATTAATACACTGCTTCAATACCAGGTTAGCTAAGGAAACAGACCATAACCACTGCTAAATAACACATTTGATATCTTAATGAATAGGGAAAACTTATTTATATCATAAAGATAGAAAATACACAATTCAAAAGTAGATTGTATAGGAGCATATAAACATCCAAATTATTTTGCTTATTACTGTATATTTTTAAGGTCCAGTGTATAACATTTAGAACTTTATCTATTATTAGAAATAGAATATAATATTCAGAGGTATGTTTTCATTAGTGTATAATCATCTGAATATAGGAATTGTTGTGTTTACATTACCTTAGAATAAGATCTTTTTATCTATAGACGCTGCAGGTTGCCTTCCATGGAGTCCACCGTGTTAAACTGCCATGTTATTACAGTAGCCCAGAATGGACAAACCAACCACTTTCTCTAGATAGGGCCTTTTGCCTTTTTTGCTAGTTTTCCAGCCACCATATCTTAGCCTAAACACACAGCCAATTCTCATTCCCAGGTCGTCAAACACAGCAATCTGAAACTTCAACGCTAGAAGCCACTAAATCCTACAAACTGGTCTTTTACAAGCATGTTGTTGATTAAGTTACCTGTTTTGTTTTGCTGCATAATAAAATCATATCTTTGAGTTTTTCAACTAGTACTCAGGTAAAAAGTCTGCCACTTGACCATTTGAATGGAAGGGATGTTATGAGTCATCAGAATGTCCAATATCAGACTACTTCAATCCAGATGGTACAGCAATACTCATCCTTTTCCTCTTAAGAAAATGATTCTTGGCAATAAAAGACATCTTTACAGCAGTTATCCTTAAAGATTCACCCTTGTGGTACTGTTGCTAGGCAGAGGGGTATCCTGAGAAGCGAGCAGCACAGCACTTCAAAGATTTTGCGTTGTCAGTGTAATTGAACTCTTGACACAAGCGGCGCAGAGTTCTAGTAAATACCATGTCTTCTTTCTTTCTCTACTCTGACATACTCTTGCTGGAGAAAATGAAATCTCCCTGGAGGACCTCTTACCAGGCTAAAGGGTTGAGTCTTTTGCTCCCTCATGCAGGAAATGGAGTGAACAGGAAGTAGACTGACTGCTAAATGATATCTGTCCTCCAGTACTCCACCTCTTCCAGTTTATAGTATAGAAAATAAGATCTGACTGCTTGTTAGGGTGGGTGAATATGTAATCAGTGATCAGTGAATTACAATGATATGAAGCATGATAATGGTTTGTAACTGAGACTCTCAACTTTCAAACAATAAGGCTTCCAGTACTGATCATACAGGAATGGGAAACTATTAGATCCCAGCCTGGGAGTTTCTCTAATTAAAATTATATTCTTGGCCAGTGGCTTTGTGGCGGCCCTTGGTCAACAGACATTTACTGCCTAATGGCTAATGGTAAGGGCCGGAGAAGGAACAAAAAATCACCTTCATTATTTCATACTCAATTACTTGTGTTACAATATTTTCTCGGTCATGTTGCCTTACGAGAGTGTGAAGGAAAATGCCTTCCCTCAAGTAAAATCCATAATTAAAACAACTCTGATATGCAAAGCTTCTCTAGTATATACAGACAGTTATCTCGGAACGTCTCATAGACATCTTCAATCACTTTTAATGAAAAAAAGATAGAAAATAATAGAAATGAAAAACTGGAGGGTTGAGGCCTCTCAATATTGCTGACTGTGAGCAATCTCTTAGCATTCTCTTAAATTAGTTAACTGTGTTTATGCAATGTCCTTACACTGTCAACTGAGAAATCTCTAATTACATTTTAAGCATCCCTCTTTTCAAGAAAACAAGGAAATCAATGTAATCATTTACAGCACAAGGTTGTACAACAAAATAAAAGTTTGCAGTTCCTACATTCTACCCCCATTTCATCCAAACCGGACATTAGCCAGGAGCAGCCTTAAGTCCAGACTGGGCCAGCATGTCTCCTATCCTGCTCTCTTCTCTCTCTTCCTGGATAGACAGCACCCGCCATGGTGGGCTGGTCGTCACAAGTCCTGCTACTATTTAATCCAAACCCCACCCTTATTTTTCTGATTCAGCAATAAAGCCGAAAACAGATTTAGAAAACCCCAGAGGAATTAGCCTATCCAAGGCAGCATCTGCATGCGCAACCATTGCCATAGTCAAATTCTCCTGATCCAGTTGATTTTAACAATTTTGGATCAGCCACTAAAAATTAAATCAAGTTATGTTTTCAGCAATAAAGTTGCAAAAAATATTGATTAAAACAAAAATGTAGCAAGTTTGAAGGAGCAGTTGCATATACAGGCACAGCCAGTAAAACTGAAAATGAAAAGGATGGTTTGACAAACAATGATGACATCTCTGAAAAAAGAATCCACCAAACTTTGACGTAAAACTACTATCAGGAATAGAAATGATGCAATGTAAGGACTAGAACACATCCAAGCAGCAAACTATTGGCAACATATTCAAAACATCAATTCCCTAAAATGACTGAAAGATCTAAATTATGGTGGGAACCCTCTCTGAGGTCAAGAAAAAAAACAGGTCCTTGAATGTTCTAATTCCACACTACACATGGGAATTTGCAGCTGCTACTGAATACAAAGAATCATCCTTGGTTTAGTGGCATTAAGAGTTTCTTTATCCTCACAGGTGTGAGGTAGACAACCTCCAGCAAAATGTACAAATCAGGTTGTATTTATAAACTGTTTATAGTATAAATCAGTACATTGAGCCTTTATGGTCTTACACATTTACGATCAATGGTGATTGTTCAGATTAGCTTACTTACATTGGCTTGGACCAAAACCAGGTAGCGAGTTCTTTCCTCATAGTTTAGTCTCTCCGCCAGAGTAATGTGTCCTGAAAGGGTGTTTGCGACACTCACTGTTCTGTTAGAGGCCTGAAAAAGATATGAATCGATATGATAAGACATAAAGAAAGGTGAATGTAAGCAAAAAATCATGATTGTTGAAGAAATTTACAATGGTGTAGAGGGTGTTTATCATGGCGTGACTTGTCCATATACCGGGTCATTGGGGTTGTAAAGGATGCTGTATTCTATATGTCCATTTGGTCCATCATCAATGTCCGTAGCGCCATTATTTCCTGAGAAGCCAGTGAAAATGGTCGTTCCAACTGGTGTGAGCTAGAGGAAAATATGGGAGTAGGAAAAAAGAAAAGTCAACAGCTCAAACAGCCCCCTGTGAGTATGTCTACTTACAGCAGAGAGCTCATACATATAGCTATTACTATTGCCACTCCACCCCATTAGTATACAAAAAGAAAAAAAATATCAAAAAGGGGAAATGTTGCAGTCAGCAGCAGTCTAAAGGCTTATGCACACTGCTGACAGAATAACAAAAAGTAAGTATGGGAACCATTGCTGTTCCCCAGAGCCCTCAGCAAAGTCCACAGGACCAGGCAGCGGGCAGGGGAGCTTGTTCAAGGGGAGACGTTGACAGCGATGTAGAATGACTCACTATACTGTTGGGGCAGCTGCATATGGATGTGATAACACACTGTGACAGGAAGTTCGAACATGCAATGTACATAAGGTGTGAACAACGGAGACTAAAGATGTCGTCTAAAACTCAGCAGGAGATTGTCTCCTAATCTCAAGACCCGACTGTAAAGTCAGAAGACTTGATGAATTATCTTGAATCATTGCAGGTGATGCAGGTTTATTTTGGAGCTGTCCTGTCTTGTGCTAGAAGATATACATAACTGACTGCAGAGCAGGCTGCAACAAAATTCAAGAACCTGACTTGCCAGTTTGCATTAATACATATGTGTCAAATGTATAAACTTGAGGAAAAAGAACAAATACTTTGACTGTTGTATCTTACAGGGAAGTTGTACTAAAAATACAGTCTGCGTCAGCCACAGTGTGGGACTGTAGACCCACATTGTACATTATTGTTGTAAAATATAAGTTGTTATTACTTTAAATGTCAAAGTTAAAACATAATAACAGTGTATAGTTGACTAGAAACTAACTACTAACTAATAAGTGCAGGACATCAGACAGTCAGGTTCTTCAATAACAGTGATTCAACAACTTAATTGGACACTTCAGGACCATTTTGACTGTCTGTTTGCCCAAGTGGCCTCAGATGTAAAGCAACTATGTGTGGAAGTCCTTGCCGACCCCACTGGTATCAAAAAGGTTTTTGCAGCAGACAGCAATGCAAGCCACTACAACCAACAACCGGATTTGCTCCCTTACCTCGTTTACTGCAACATAGTAACGAGGCTGCTGAAAGTGAGGGGTGTTGTCATTCAGATCCCTCACAACAATCCGTACTTCATGGAAAATGACAGTGCCGACCAGCTCATTGGTGCACTGGACCTGCACCACAATTGTGGTGATGTAGTTTGGGGGCTGCAAGAGAGAAAAGAAAGACATGTCATTTAAGTGTTACAATGGAAGTTGTTCCTTTTTTTCCAACATACAGTCCTACAGTTGACAGCCACTATAATAAGCTATAACATAAGTGTTTTTATTTTCTTCCCAGAACAGTATCTTGCATTTTATAAAGAATAATAAACTTCACTGACCTTCGCTGGATTCAAATACTTCCAGTAAACAAGCTACATAACCAGCCCAATACACACAATGTTCAAAGAAAGGAGAGAGGATTTTGGCCAAAAATGTTTACCAGCATCCACCAGGGTTATCATTAGAACCAATTTACTTAGTTTGTAACAATGTTTCTGGTGGACAGTATCTTCACATTGAAGACTCAGCCCAAATTGCTATGCAATCCTCTTGTTAATTCTGTTGCCAGCATAATATTGGAGTAAACAAATCATGGCTATTGTTATTTTATTTTAAGCTGGACTGTGGAGCCTGCTTTTGTGTTTTTACATGTAAGAAATAATTAAAATGTCTGATGAAACAAAGAGGTGTGAGCCTGGGCCAGAGCCCTGCCCTGAGTCTGGTACCCACAAAAACATTGTGTAATGGGTAAAAATATCTTTATATAACTTGAATTATAAAAAATGAATTAAGTGCAAGTGGGCAGTGGGAGAAAACAAAAATGCGTTGCTTTTTTCTGGAGAAATCAGAAATGAAATGACAGCACAGAAAGGAAAATATTTAATCAGCCGTCAGGATTTCCTTTTGTTGTGAAAGTCGCAAGCTCGTACATCCTCTCTGAGGAAACATAAAGCTGCAGCAGGAGAACAGGTGCTGCGCCAGTTAACTGAAACTTTTCCAATAATACAGGTCTCTAACCGCAGGAGGACAAGGACACTATAACCCAGTAAACTATTTGTAAAAAAAAACTGTTTGTAATCTGGGACATTATATTGTTGTTAAAAATGTGTGTGGACATGGATTAAGCAAAATTACACAAGGCTTAATTGACATCGGTGCCCAGCTGCAGCGTAGTGAGTCGTAGTTGGTGATCGATTCAGCCAAACAGTTAATTAGCCTATGATTTCAATGAATGTTTCCACATGTTAAACTTATAATTGTGCAACTGACCCGTGTCATTAGCACGGGTCACCAGTTGGATCACAGGTCTTATGTATTAATGGGTTGGGTCTGGTCGGGTCAGAATTTGATTTGGAGATAATTGTAACAGGTCGGTTCTGGTTCTAAGCTCTGTCGGTGCAGGTTTGCAAAACTGGACCTGAAGAGCCTGGGCTGTTCAAATGTACATTGTAGAGCAGCAGCTTGTGCTGCTTGTCAGACATCATCTGAATTTTGAAACAAGGATGATGTTGCCATATGTGTAATGCAGCTGTCTAGCTTCCCCCTCCCCCTCCCCCCAACCCCCTTCTAACTTGCAACGGTTTGACTACAATGTGCACCTCCACTGTTGTCACTTCTCCTTTTAATTGGCCTTATATATACCCATTAGTAGCTTCACATCCAGCTCCCTCCTCTTAGTCCACATAATCTAACCACACATTTCAAAAACAGTTTCTTTCCCACAGCAGTCACAACACTTAACACCCAGTGCTAACCCCCCTGCACTTCACATCTCACATCCTAAACTGTGTCATTTAGATTGTTCAGTATTCGCTGCAGGTTTATTGGATACCCTACATAACTGAAGTGAACATATTACAAACAGACACAGTGCCTGCATTTATTAATTCACTTACTATATTTAGCACTAGAGGCAAATTATCATGCTACACTGTTGCTACAATCCATTTAGTATTTTTGCTCTTTGTGGCTAAACAAAAGTGAATTCACATTTGGTATTAAAATGAAGGAGCAATGAGGCAATAAGAGATTAAACTGTTACTGTAAGATGAAACTCTAGTAAGAATCAAGGTTAACTGCCTTATTATATTGATCATTTTCACACAGTTGCTAGTCAAATTTGCAAAATGCTTCTATTTATCACATTTATTATCTGTTCACTGTTTGTAAGCAAGAAAAATGACAAAGAACTGCAAAGTGCAAAACAAAACTACTAAAGAGACAAAAGGAACAGTGAGTATGTTAACATATGCACCAGCATCCAGGTGCTGATCAGGTTTTTGGAGTATCCCGATAATGTGTTGAGCATGTAAACACCATATCCTGGATTCAGAAATCTGCATAAATCCTTACTCCATTTTGAGAAACCTGGATATGCTAGCTGGAGTACTCTGATAGAAACCAAGAATCAGTGGCATGTAAACACATTATCCAGGTTCCTGATCATTCTCTGCCATGTGTGCATGAGCTTGATCTGCTACAGTTAGGTAGCGGTGAGTCAGTAAATCCACAAATATGATATGGTAAAAGATACAGTATTGATGACGAACAAGCTGGAGGAAAGGGAAAGTCCGACTTTAGTAAAGCAATTCACATCATAAAGTGTATTGTCGCTATTGTTTCTGATTTTTTTTTTTGATCAGATGGAAAAGTTAAATCTAGCTCAGACAGTTCAGAGAGCCATAAATCAAGCTGTGTTGATTCTCAGCTGGTGAATTAACTCATCAGAGACAGAAATTAGTGGCTAATACTACTAATACTAGTACTCTTTTCTTATCCACAAAGGAGCTCACAAAAGACCTAATCTACATATCCATACATGATGGAAAATATATTTTTTATTAATATATATATATATTTTACTTTCTAGACACGTCATGAGTGTGACTTCATTTTTACCAGTTTTTCACTACAGATCACCATTAGTCCTGTACTTACATCTCTGTCCAGGACACGTCCAGTGCTGTTTAGGTAGAGTCTCTGTCGTGCTGGTTCCAGTATCACCCAGTAGTTATAGTTGTCCAGCAATGTCAGTGATATTGTTCTGCCTGGGTCTTGGGCACGGCCATTTATCTGCATGTTTTCCACCAAAACTGTACCTGTGAAGGCAAGACGTCTTAATTTAATACATGTCAGTCTTGTAGAAAGGCATTCACAATCACTGTTTTGTTCTTACAGCATGTTAATAAATTAGGTTGGTGGTAGAAAATAAAGGACATCAAATTAAAAAGACCCGTGACAAAATGTTTTGTTGCTGAAAAAGATTACTGAAAAGCAAAGGCACTGGATGATGAAGGTCATATTACTCCAAACAATCAGCTGAAATGGAAATAAATGAAAAAACAAAGGAGCAATTTTGTTGAATAACATTCCAATGAAGCACAGTGTTTATTTGAATTATTTTTTCTTCCTGTCTTTTTATCTTGTATGCCCTTTTGATAAAACTTTCAGGAGAAAGACATGATTTTTAAAATTTACTCCTGACCACTCAACAACAGCCTTAGAAGACTGACTGCTTCTGATCTCTGTAGACCTTTCCACATCTTATGTGGAAAAATCTATAACACTGATAATTATTATCCTTGAGGGCACCAACACTTTCTGGTTTATATTCCACAGCTTTTAATCAGTGATTGATTAAACTTTGCCACAGCAGCCCTCTGGGACAACCCTGCGAAAGCCTGTTAAATCGGAGGATTGCTTGAATCCTAAGTGGCCAAATTAGTGGATTTATGAAACAACTGGTGGTTAACTAAAAATGGAAAAAAACAATCCAGAAGGAAGTGGTCAGGTATTTTAACTGAGATCAGTGGTAAAATAGGAATTAAAAGTTATACTTAAGTATAAGTACTTCTTATTACGCAACCTGTGGCTCCTTGCACTTTTTCCTATATATTTTGCCTCAATACCTCAATAGCTGTGGTTACTAGTCTTAAGTCTCCCTAGCTAGGCTAGCTAGGGATTCCAAATCGAAATAAAAGTCTTGGAGGGAAATAGTGCACAGACAGATTTGTTTGCTTTCACCACCAACTACGCTGGCTAGGTATACTTGATTTGTGCCAAGAAGTGGCATTATAAGGCTCAAATATGTTTTGCAGCTCCAGACAGACTTTCTTTTTGTAGTTTCTTGGCCAAAAATTGTTCTTTTCAAAGTAAAAATTGCTGACTGCTGTTCTAATGGGTCTCAATTCTACCTGTCTGGTATGTGCTGTTTTATCTAGAGCTACATGTACCCATACAGCATTATGAAAATACAGCATAACTGAAAACACAAAATTCAAAAGGATGAAAGTGACTGACCCACAAAATTCATTCCCCTTATGCAATGGCGAAAAATTTATTCAGTGTATCAGCCTGTGTTAGTTTAATTTTCTGGGGTGCTTCTGATTCAGTATTTCTTGAATATAAAACTTGTGGAAATAATTACTTTTAGTCTTTTAGTTTTATTATTAAAAAACTAAAAAATCGAATATATGAAAAAATATCGAATCAGCTTTGAATTGCAGAGTATAGTATTGTTACAAATGTATGTCAATCATTTTTGTATCAAATGGTGGACTGTACCTATAAAATATAAAGCTTCCGAATGCTAGAGATACACATCCCTGCTTGTAACATAAGTAACAACTGTCTTCTGACCATCATACATACAGACAACACCTTTAGTTTTCACCTCCAACACCAGGAGCTCATAGATAAGCCATCAAATAAGCAAAAAAAATTTCAATAATAGCTCATTAAGCTGAGGTGATCAGTCACTATGCATCTATGCCACTGAAAATTTGAGCAAATCAGAAAATACAGACCATGCATTAGATTCAGATATATTATACATAAGTCTGTGCCAGTGCTTTTGTGTCAAAATGAAAAATGTTTCAATTACTATCTATGACAACAAGAGAATAACCAATTTAGTTCCCAAACACACAGTAACATGTTTTATCCAAACATATATTGGATCAAATATATGATTTATGTGCATATTTTTGTAACCCTTGCTGTAGAAACGTTATTCATATCATGCAGGTATACTGTAAAATATGTTTACACAGTACACTGCTTGAATAGTAAGTCTGGGAAAATCACTTCAGTTTGTGATTGCGTATGTAATTGGCTGATTACATTTGTAATAAAATGATTGTCATTGCTACACTCTTCAAGAGCTTAGACGGAAAACATTTGCCATTTCAACGCATGTCAATGCATTTCTAAAAGGAAGACAAGTATATAAAGCAACATGTGAGGGTTACTGGTCAAGCGCATGAGTAAAATCACAGGTGCCAAGCATAAAAACACATATACACATATAGTTATACTGAGAGCTCAAGTATTTGGTGGATTTTGTTTATTGCCTTAATTAATCTCATTTGCATTCAACACATTTCACATGTAATTAACAATGTGTCTAAAATAAGCTGGTGATTCAAAGTACACTATGTTTTCTCAAAAAAAATAGTTTTGTGTCAAGCTAGTGAACTTAACTGTAGAGACTAAAAGCACTTGACATGCCTCACCCATCTACCAGCTGTAAAACCTAAGAGGGTGGTGGTAGTTTAATGGGCTTTTTAATTACTGCCAATAACATCTTGCATTTTATCCTTTGATAAAGTAGGTTTATCCACTTTGCAGAGTCACTCAGACTCTCAGATACTCAAGAAGGAGCACAGATGGAGGTGTGACGGAAGGGTTTGCCTTATAATTATAATACCCACTGCTGCATTTTTATGCCACTATTAATGACTGTGCTCCCTGTTTGCAGCAGTCAGGGTTTGATGCATTTGTGTGTTGTAATCACAAGGACCTATAATTATCTGTCTCACTTGGGCTAAACTCTGTCTGAAAAATGGATCTTCTAGGAATTTAATTTAAAAGTCAAAAGACCTCCCTGTTGCTGCTTCATTAATCTGAAACACAGCTTTTCATAAATATATCTGCCTCAATAGCTTGAGTGGTGAGCTACATCTTTTTGAAACTCTTGGGTCATAAATTACACCGCTGATAATATTACAAGGGAGGGCACAGAGAGTCTCCTTTCTTTCGCAAGTTAATTGAACTTCAGCTTTTCTGCTGTGACAGCCAATACTCCCACTGTTCTGGGCACTTCCTCTCTCAGTCTCAGTCACTCGGTAAAGTTGTTGTTCTCAACAGGCAAGAGGATGCAGAGGTCAGTCAGACCTGTAAAAAAAACCTACCCAGAGTTTATGATGCTTTATATGTACGTTATTTTGAAATAAATAAAATCACTCTCTCTTTAGTAGCCTGTGACTCAGTCAGGGTCATCTCTGGTCAGAGAGACGCCTCTGATCTGGGCTTCAGAGTGGACTAACCCCACAGAGACAACACAGTGGGCTTACTTTTATCCCAAATATCAATAATGTTGGCATCTGTAGATGATGGCAGCAGATAAGTGTGGAGGCCTGTTTCTGATTGGGCTCCAGGTTTTGTATGAAAAAAATGTGTTACTACTACTGTGTTACTCTTAATTCATAATAGGTTCAGGGTGACACAAGGAAGCAAACCAAAGGAAATAATTGTTTTAAGTAAGTGTTGCCAAAGGCAGGACTGAGTCGGTGAAACAACTACTACTGTTTTTTGAATTGTTCAACATCATTTGATCTCTACGAAACCAAATAAAAAAACAATATTATCTTTTCCTTGAAAAGTGAGTGGTTAATAAGCAAACAAGTATAAATGATAGCATGCTTTTGAATGATGGGGGCTGAAATTAATATTCTGAGAAAATAGCTGCAATTAATATGAACAGATAGCTCTCTGCTGAAAGCTGAAGGATATAGGTCAACAACTATAACTCATTAAGTGTGAACGCTCTCTTTAACAGGTGTTTAATGGTTCTCTCTTCACTCACAATTTCCTTTCCCCTCCTCCCCCGTTTTTAAATGCAGCATTTAATCCTCTGTTGAAAAGGTTTGCACTTTTTTTCCAGCAACTTTAACTATTTTGTACCAGTATCAAAGATCTTTTTTTGTGGGTAAAAGTTCTGGAGGAAATTGTTCAGATCAACTCCTGGCTTTATGAATGGGAACTATATGACTAAGAAGTTTCAGTCTTCTTTTATCAACAACTGAGAGAAAGCCTTTTCCAGTTTTTCTACATCTTTGTGCAACGTTTGATACAGTTGCAATATATCACGTAAACTGAAACGGCACTTTACATTTTAAGTCTTAACTCTCTGGTAAAACCTTTAGCATAGGCCTGAGTGACTGTATGAGTCATTTCAGAACTTCTCTGCAAGGACCACCCTATTTTTATTCCATATTTTTACATTGCCTTTTTCCAACATCTAATTCACTATCTATTTCCACTTTTCTGTGGATGACACAGATTTACTTGGGCAATGACCAAACACAAATGTGCTGTGGCCACAGCTGTCTCTAGGACATCCATTATTGCTGCTGCTCAATGCCAAAAAAGTCTTGAGAGCCTCATAACTGGCCAAAACCCCTGATTTCTAACCCCTGAAGCTCTCTATCCCCGTTTGTTACTCAGGCACAGGAGAAATCCAGTTGAACACACTCAGTATTACTAAACTGACTATCAGCTTTTTTTAATCTGGCTCCCTTTAACTCACAAAAATTATTGGGTGTGGGGTATTTTTCCCCAGTTTCACAGACTTGTTTCTAGTTTTCTGGTGACTTTCGAAGAATACAAATAACAAAATAAGTACATTGCATCAGCATTTTTATGTGGAGGGCATACAAAATAATTTGGCCCTCTGGTGTGAATTTGCATTAACTTCTGGTTTTAACATAACCTAATATTTTTTTGGTCGAAAGGATAGCGAATTAAAAAATTATTCGATTTTCATTTTCTATTTCATAAAACAAAATTAAAATCACTAGAAAACAGAAACGGAAAAAGGCCTGTTTTTCATATTCTGAGACCGGATGTTGTCATTAAAGGGTGGGGAAAAAAAGCCTATATAAAAAAAAAAAAAAAAAAAAAAAAAAAAAAAAAAAAAATAAAAAAAAAATTTATTAAAAAATTTTTACCAGTGTGGGAAATGAAAATAAACGTCTCATATTTATGTCCAAATTGCATATTTGACCATATTTAGTACTGTAAAATTTCATCTTATTTTTTTTTTTTTTTTTTTTTCATTTTCATTTTTTGCCCCTGCACAGAGATTATGTGCACCCCACTGCCCTCTGAGGAGGACGAGGTGCGAGAGATCTCTTCTGGGTGTCTATATGAGCAGTTAAACACAATGTACAGTGAAACATAAATTGACATAAATTGGGAGAAATACAGGAAAATTGTGACACAGGGAGGAAACCAGGAGAGGGAAATGCAAAATTTGAGTTTTCCTGGAGAATTGGCAAGTATGCATTCATTCCTCCCTAAAACAAACTTATAGACTGCTATTTGTCTTTGCAATGTCCCTTCTGGATTATTGAATTTGCTTCCTCTGGAAACGGTAAAACTTTCTTTCTGGCAGTAAATGAGAACATATTACCCATACCCTGGCATCACTTCACTGGTTACTTACCAATATTAAAAGGGATTTAAGATCTTACTGATTATCTTTAAAGCACAGGGGGGCCACCATACGTGCCAGCTTGTTGGCGGAGATCGTGTGAAGTTCCTGTTTTGGATGTTCAAAAGTCTAAAGACCAATGAGATCAGCCTTTCGTATTTCAGGTTCTCTGGAATGAGACTGTGGCCAAGTTCCCTGATAATGAACAAAGACCATTTCTCCTAACAACGTTAGATTTTTACAGACATTTGCTCAAAAAACAATGAAAAGTGAGTGCATGTGCACGACTGGTAAACAGGGGGCGGAGCCAGGCATTGTAAACACGCCAAACCTAATACAATAAAAGCCATGTTAACAAATTCATCCATATATATATGGACAGGATCCATATATTTTCAGCTTTGTCCACCTTCTTTAAAAGTGTGTGACATGTTTTAACTTTAAACTGTATTTATTGTGTAAAACAAATATGTTGAAAACAAAATTGGATATAGTGACAGTAAAAAAAAAAAAAGAAAACAACATACAGGAAAAAGAAAGGCAGACCCCCAATAGTCCAAAGCAAATGTATAAAAAAAGAAAGAAAGGTATATAAAGTATATCTGATATAAACATATATACAAAAACACAGGACGGAGAAAACTGTAGTAAGTGAATTAAATGAGCATGGCTAATTCTGACTGTTGTGTTTTATGGAACAGCTGGTAATTGTATTTTCTCTTTAATATGGTTAGGAAGCCCCCTAACGAATATTTTATTGTGTATTGCTTTTTTTAGATGTGCGTATTCTTCCTCCACAGCCAAAAAGTATAACATCTAGTGCACATTTCCCTAGTGCACAATAGAAATAAAGTGAAAGTATACAATGATGCTGCTAAAAAAAATCCAGTAGCCTACACCTTTCTCCATCAACATCCTCTGCAGTGCATCATTGTTGTTTGAGCAATGCTGTCACAAATTACTTAGAGGAAGAGGAGGATGAGTTCCATCTACGATATTTTGAAACCAAACGTGTCTTTATGCTCACAGTGAGTGGTGGTCAAGCAGCAATTATGGAAAGCATAACTGTAAGAGCACACTTTGCTGTCATCTGTTAAGACTAGAGGGAATTTATTTCAGATAACCCTCACAGAAGTTTAGCAGAACTTTCTCTAAAGTTTATGTGGTGCTAAAACACATGTTCTCTGAGATGTTATTTAAGTTTACTTTCCACTTGTCATGTGTGATTGCTGTGCCCACATACTGACTCAGACTCTCATAAACACGTACAGTACAAACATGTGCACCAGCTGTCAAGGGACCCACTGTGCAGCACACATTGCCAAAAGTAAAATATGTGTAATACTGCCACCACCAAATGAGGAGGGATGTAATATTACTGCCATCTTAGCACTCTAAACGCTTAATAATAATAATTCATTATTAATACTACTTACGGTACTAATTACTTATGATCAAATTTGACATGACTGTTTATGCATTCCGGCCAAAGTAAACTAGAGTCAAAGAGACAAAGGGAAAAAGCTGCAGCTGTATCCTTCAGTAAACAGGGATGCTAAAAAGGTTGACAACAACAGTTTTTTTTTACATAATTTGTCATATACATATGTGCATGCTGAGAATAACTTTGTCAATGTGGGGCATACAATGATCACCCTGCCATCCTCCAGAATTGGGTTAATTTTAGCCTGGGTGAAACTATCAACTTTTCCCCATCACTTTGGCAGGCAGGTAATTTCCTCTATGGCTTGCCCAAACATAGCCCTAATAAAAACATTGTTTCCTGACTGAAAATTGATGTATAGAAATGCCTATGGTACAATAATGTAGTGACGTCAAGTTGCTGCAGCTCATGATTAATGCATTTACGTGACATTACCACCATGAGAGGTCTTAAAACAATTCAGCTATGAGAAACAAAAAACCCATATATTTAAAATAGAAAAGGTTGCAGAAAATGACATGCACACACATACACATATTGAACAGACATGGCTCTCACTTTACAACAACACTAACGATCAGACAGAGACGCATCACTACAGGCGCAGCCGTTTCAAAAAAATCTTGGCACATCGGGAAAAACAGCTGGTGTGCCTGTGCACGGGATTTGCGTGCGCAACCGGGTGATCAAATATGATAAACGGGAATACAAATTTGCTATTGCTCTCTGTTTCCTAAAGACAAGTAACCTACATGAAACTATGGCAACATGAGCAATGAGTTCCCTCTTTCCCTTTCACATGATCTGTTCCTCTAGAAGGAAGCGATAAAGTAACAAATCTTACTTGATTTGATTGGCTGCCCCAGGCCATACCTTGTGTTAAAAAGTCGAGGATATTTTAACTTTTATGCACATCTAAAGATCTCAGCCAAAGAGAAGAGTAGGAAAACAATGGTTTTGCATCCAATGTGTTTATATTGACAGATCTATGATCACCCAGTAAAGCCACATTTAGACCGACTTTAGCCCTGCTCTCCCAACATCCTCTCATAATGTTGTATGATTTGTGTGCCGTTTCCAAAAGCAGCACCTAATGCCTCTGCAGGATCTATGCTGGTTTTCTAAAAGTTAGAAAAAATAATGTGTTGAGCTGGTTGCCAATTGTGGCTACACCTACCTGTTCCCACACACATTTGTGTCTTCAGTTCTCTGTGGTGATAAATTGTACTTGTTGATAAGGTGGTAAGGTTTTAGCGAAATTCAAGTAAAAGTATTTTCACCCTTAAAAAGCCTGTTGGCACCACCTGCCATTTAGGAAGATGATAGCTTATTTATAACTAAGCCTATAAGATCGATTTTATGTGTTCTACTGCATGCAAACGCTGTAAGCACAGGTGTATTTTTTTTTGTTTTAATAATGGCTGCCTACATCAACTGCTGTTGAAAACAGATAAAAGATTAAATCATTTCACACATTTGCAAATAAATGTTAAAAATAGTTGCACTTTCTTAACCTAATTTAAATCTCTTGACAAAAATCGGCATGTTGAAAATTAGCCTCAACTTTCATAGAATTCAAAATAAAACTTTCACTGTGGTACAGTTGTCACACAGTGATAAAATGAACACTAACACGCTAACAAATGTGATGGATTATTATTTCATTTAGAGTCTCACCCACATGTCGTATTTTTCGGTATAATAAAACTATTCCTTTTGATTGTATGTCAAAGAAGCAAATTGGTCCAGAAAAAGAGTTTTGACAGTGCAACTTGCACAAATTCATAACAATGTGATGTGGTTTTGTTTTGTTGGCCAGACTAGAGTCAGAACAGTGCAGGCAGCTCATATTACATAATTGTAGGACGGTGATATGTTGTCTACATAAGAATCAAGTAATGTCTTGGCTTTCCAAGAGAGAAACATGGCTGCTTTGTTGCTGGGCATTGTGAGGTGAAAGAATAGATGGACAACACAGACTTAATGGATGATGCCAAAAAGTACATTAAACCATCAGCACTGTCTCTGAGGAGAGAGCATTAAAATAGATAACAAGGCTGTTGTTGCTTCATCTGCTGAAGAACAATAAAGCACAGGCTTTTTTTCCCACGTTATTACTCTTCCAAGTAGTCCACTGGATTCAGGGAAGCTGCTGTTTAATATATAAAAATATCCTTATGTAACCTCTAATTCCAAGATACATTCACTTTACAAAATATTAAATGGCAACCAACCACCTGACGAGCTATGGGCGAAAGGGTTAAATAGGATAAAAGCATGCTCTATTATTGCTCGACTTCAGCTCATTCAGTTTAAAGTAGTTCATAAGTTGCACTATTCCAAGACTAGACTGAACAGCATTTTTCCTGCTGTCTCCTCCACTTGTGATGAATGCAAATCAGCTGATGGAACTCTTGGGCATCTTTTCTGGTCCTGCTCTAAGCTCACAAGGTTTTGGGTTGACATTTTCAGTTTGTACAGTGCTGTTTATAATAGACAACTGGTTCCTGACTGTCTCTTAGTGATACTGGGCTGCTCCAACGGTTCTTTGGCTCTTCCATCTGCTTTATAACAAGCCCTCATGTTTGGTATGACCATGGCAAAATGGGTCATCCTAAAGGAGTGGAAGTCAGCTTCCCCTCCCTGCTTCAAGAGGTGGCTAAATTATATGGTTTCCTGTTTACACCTTGAAGAAGTTCGGTTTTCTATGTCTAACTCCCAAGATAAGTTTAAAAAGATCTGGGGCCCTTTCATAGAATACATCAGGAAGGATAGACCACAAACTGGGACCTAAATGCACTGCACTGTCTTTTTTTAATTTGCCACCCTCCGGCTCAGGCCTCCTTGACTCAATTTGTGTGAGTGGACTTTCTGGGACATCTGTTCGGTGAATAGACATGTATAATTATACATTTTCTTTTCTATATAATGAGTAAGTGCTGGCTGTATGTTTTTTATTTTTTTTGGTTTTGTTTTGTTTTAATTGTCTGGTTTACTGTCTTTTTTGTTTGTACTATGTGCGCCTGTATGTATAAAAATCTGCAGTAGTAAAAAAAAAAGTAAAATTTACAAAAAAATAAAAAAATTGCAACCAAGGTAAATATTACAACAGCACCCACATGTCCTTGTTAACACAATGACAATTAAATTCAATTCAACTTTTTCGTCATTTAACACAATGTGGAGGCACATACTGTATGTAAACAAAAGGGAGGGTTGCTGGTTCACCAAGACAGTTGCAAAGAAAAGATGAGTGGTGGAGGAGGGGTGGGGGAGCGTTGGTCTACTACAATGCGAGTATTGGATTGTATGGAGCATGGTATGTGATGCATGCACACATTGTTACCAGTATTGAAAGCATTGTGCTACTAGAAGAAATGAAGTTAAGCCTTGAGCTAGCACTTTGTATTGGGAGTTTAGTTGGGTGGAATAATCCATGTAGGTTATACTGCTATGGTGATTCATCTTGAATACATGAACACATTTAAAGCACACGTAAGTAGCAGGGCACGTATTTTATAGCTCTGTTAAAAAGGGTACTCAAATGATTTGAATAACATTCTGGTTGTTCTGATTGATCAGATTCTATGGGATGTTTATAACCATTCAGGTGTACTATTTTACATCAAGCGTAATGGCGATGTGAAACTGGACAAGCCTTGAGTCATATATTCTTCACCAGTATGCATCCTGCAGGAGGCCACATAACCCTGAAAATCACAAAATTGTCGTAAAAAACAGCTAAACCGCCACCGCATGACACTAACTGAACCTGTGTCTGTAACAAGTTCAGTTAGTATCTGATTCTCACATAAATGCAGTCTGTCCATAGATCAAATTTCAAGAACCAAGCTTTTCATCTGTGATGTCATTCTGATTTACTGCCTGGAGCTGCTCCATTGATGATGAATGTGAGACCGACATAACGTAGACTTGAAAAGATGTCCTGAGTACTAGATGGCAACTCTTATGCCATTAGTTTTAACCAATTCTCTATGAAACTGTACATTGGAATGACATCAGGATGGGGTTAAACTAATCTGTCTTGTGTCTAGCCTTTGGAGTGAGTGAAAAAGGACATGGCATTTATTCTTTAACTGTAACAGCTAGATTTAATCCAGGCAGAGTTTTCTAAACACATTAAATGATGTATATCCATATTTATAATCTATATATGCAGACAATAAAATATTTATAATCCAAAAATCTTCACCTTCTTTCTCAAACAATATATCATTCTTTAAGATGATGTCCTAAAATGATCTGTTGGAATCATAAAGTTGTCCCATGTAGACAAGTGTGACACATTGTGCAAGAACTCCAGTGTAGTATGCAATAACCACATTTAAAACTAAGAATGGGGTTTGCTCTTCAACATGACTAAATACTTTGTAGTTGCTCAACACTTTTTCACTGCCTCTACTAACCTGACTGTGCTAGACTACACAGAACAATCTAGGAAGTCATAGTTGGATACTGTTGGAAAGGACAGGCACTTCAACCAATCAAAGCACATAATATTGTCAAACTCTTACAGAAGCCAGTCGAGAGGAGAGCAAAAACACATTTTCCATCAAGAAAAGCCTTCAGTGCAGTTCCCTGCTTTTCTTTCAATGAAGAATTACTCTTCAGTTCTGATATAACTGATCTATAGTTATAGCAAAAGTCTGGCCACCCCTCGACAATTTATTTTATTTTTTTATTGAAAAGATGTAAACACAGCCTCTCAAGGGTATGGAACATAAAACACAATATTTGCAGCAAACATTCATGTATTGTTTTGTTTTATTTCAACTGAACAAAAATTATAATATGCCTCTAAACTGCACTCACTGACAAGTAAAACCCTGTCAACTTTCTGCAATAAAATAAGTTCATAAATCCTCCAATTTCACTGTTGTCTCTGACAGTATATTTAATCCCATCTTGCCTCATTTGTAACTAAATAGGGGGAGTGTGTGATTACGGTCTATGCTGCTGAGAGATCAAGAAAGCTGGTTCAAGAGTGGCTCAGTCTTGGCATTTAGCTGTGTTATAGACAGTAATTAACACCATAACAAGGTTCCAGCAGCAATTATGCCATTTCTTACTGCTGTAACGTACATTTTCTCAAGAACTTAATTTCCAAGTATGAACCTGTTAAACAATAAGATAAAGAGCGAACAGCCAAGCCAGCAGCTCTGTGATACTGTTCTTACAGGCACAGTGGTGCTTTGAGCTACATCAATGACAGTGCCAGTGTTTAGGGTGTCTAGTGTCTACCATGATCACCATTGCATTTTGTTAGCATGGCAACATTTGCTAATTATTAAAAACAAAAAGTACAGCTGAGATGGATTGGACGTCATGATAGCACCATATGATAACTTAATAAACGTCTATACTACATTAAGTCCAGCGGCTGTTAAGAAATTTCACTCAAAACCATACATCATATGATCATATCACCTCATGGTAGCAGTGGAGGAACAGTCAGAGGGTCACCAAAGTCATTAAAATTCATTATCTGGGAACCACAAATGTCTGTACAAGATGATAAAGTAGTAGTGGTAGTAGATGATTAAGTATTTCACAGAATAGGTAAAAAAATGTGACCTGTTGTCTTGTGGCACTAGATGAAAAGACAGGCGATCCCCATTCTGGACTACAAATACCTGTACAAAGTGTATGGTTATTAAGATATTTCAGTTTAGTTTAGACCAGGTAATTGATATTGCCAACCCTAGAGCCAAAATATTTCAACAGCAGGTCTCAGCTGTCAGCAAAGTCTTACAGCCATTACACATGAATGTTTAAGGTCAAGAAGGCAGTGGAGATTTAGATGTTGCATTGTTGGGAAGGAACAACTGACAAATGGAGCTGACTGTAGATAAGAACGGTTTGTTGGGTAAATTCTGGGTTAGTGAGTCAAACCTTGAACAACTCAACTAACCTTCAATTGCTCCCAGTGTGTGAGAGTGAATGGGTGAATCAGAAGCAAATTTTAAAGCACTTTGTCCTAGAAAGGTTGAAAGGTGCAATATAAGTGCAGTCCATTTACCACCACTATTTTACAACCATGGCTGTTGAAATAACAAAAAAAAATAAAAATGTGAGTGTGGTCCTCATTTTCATTAGATGGTTCAATTTCAACAGCAACATTTCTATTGTTGAACAGCACATATTGTATTCTGCTTGCAAATTTGTATTGCTTAAAAATGAGATCCAAACATGAAATATGAATGACCAATCATTTTAATGTCTGTTCAGCCTAATGTGAGGATTAAACTAATCCACAATCTCATTACAATATGCTGGAAATTAATTGGTGAATGTTCCATATCTTATTAACAGAGGAATGCAAATTCCTGGCTGACACAACACACAAACACAAATAAACACAACACAGACAGCCTCTAAATAAGCCTTCAGAGCAGGTTTCATGAAGGTTACTAAAGAAAACACTTGCAAGCGCACACACACAAAGATACAGACAGCATATATGTTCCCCTATAGTGGAAAATGACTTCCTTTCATATTCTGGAAAAACATAAATCCACCTATCCAACATGTTCTGGTATAATGTAGCATATACAATCAATATCTAATAACAAGGGGGCATCACAGAGGAAAAAACCTTGGTCTTGTCTGTTGACAATGACCTGCGTACGACTACAAGGACTCAAGGAGGTTTTGATTAACCTCGGTTTCATTGCAGTGTTAACAGTTATGAGCTGGAAAATGCCAGCATCATTAAAATTGCCCCAAGCATCATTATAGTGCCCACAAACTTGGCATCATTGTTTCAGTGGAACCGTTCTGAGATCTCTCTACTGATGATGCCATCAAAACAGTGTTCTGGTCTGGTCCACAGCTTTGTGTGAGGAAAACTCTTTGAATGTCAAGTGAAATACAATATAAAAGATTTTCTCATTTATTACATAATCTGTAAACAATTTCCACTTTTGTTTTTTGTATTTGTGCATGAGATTTTATTGTGGTATTGCTCATGCAGAGGCCAACAAGTTACTTTTTACATATTGCAGTGATCTCCCCACTCGCCTGTGCCATAGTACAGTGTGGAAAACTAGCAACTATCATTCTGCTCTATAGTCTCTTCACGTACATAAGGGGGAATGCTGCAGTGGAAGAACACTGGGATTCCCTTAGAGAGATGTGAATAAAAAAACACATAGTCTATGATGACACTATTAATCTAAGTTGACAATCACACCATATTCTGGGGAAAACCAGCTGAATAATGCAGTGAGGGTTGCGTGCTCACGCCAGGACCAGCACTCACAAAAAAGCATTTATTTCGATCATCTTAAAAAAAAAATCTGGTGAGAGAAAACAGCATTGTTTGGGTTATTTTCATATTCTCACTTTCATGTTATTTTCTCAGATCATGCATAAAGACATTAAATTGGATTAAGCAATTTGACTCAGTGATTATTTGCATCTCAGAGACTGAGCATTTTACATTGATATTTAAAACCTCAGAGAATACAAGTATGTTCATGCAAATAATGGCACAGTGCAGCATAACACATGAAAGGCCTGTTTTATAGCATAATGACGATAAGCACAAAGTGATTTACAACAGGAATGGAAGTAATTATGCTGACCGTTTATCTTCACAATATTCTGTAATTGCTGTTTTTATTTGCACACTAAAATATGTTCTCCACTTCTAAAGAAAAGCATTGACACAACTAGTAGTCTAATTAGGGGCAAGAAGACTGTGAGGTACATCCTGTTGCAAGCCACTTTAAATGTAATAAACAAAGACCTTAAGACAGAGTTTACCATAAATTATGTTAAGTAAAAAATAATAAAATGGCTTGTTAGGTGTACAAACCATACACAAATATAGATGTTGTATTGAGGTAGTTACAGTGTAACTCACTGCCTTCCCTACTCTCCTGTTTTTCTCTCTAATCCACAAGGAGCAGGTGTTGCGCACTAATCCCGCCTTTCAGCCCAGCTCTAATTATATATTGATGACATAGCAATCATCAGAACTGGGTGTGATCATAGAATGGAACAGAGACCAGTGCGTGTGTGCGTGTGTTAAAAAGACAGAATAAGGAATAGAGTGAACATGTTCAAACCTAATTATTAACCTAATTATAGATAGAATTATAAAAAAGTGAACTGTGCATAAATAGAAACAAGCACAAAACACACACTTTGCATATGCAAGGATGCATGCGCATACAAAAGTGCTTGTTTTGTAACTCCACAAAATCAAATTGGTCACTTGGGTAGCTCCTGTCCAATATTCCCTGATGTTTCCTCTCCTGTTAAATTGAAATTATTAGGCAGAACAAGAATGTCCAAAGCTGACCTGATCAGCAGAATTAAATTCAACCTTGTGAGAATATCAATATGGTTTGAAGCAATTTAAAATGAACAATTTCGCTCACCAAACCCAGTGCACTGGATAAGATATTGGACATAAGAAATTGTGATGGTTTGGAAAAGACCATCCCTCAACACCAAGCTGTGAGAAAAAAAGGGTTAGAGAAAAGTGCTAGGGTTAGGGTCAGGACAGAGTAAGTGGGGCTTACTATTTCTACTTTGTTAAGTCCGCTCCTGCCATGTATCCGGATGACTAATGCTAGCTAACCTATCTGCAGTTATCAGGCTTATGACAACAAACAACAAGCAAGGGAAGATTAATCAGTGAGCTGACTTTCAGTTTCTACCTTTTCTGCATTGAAACCCATTACTTGGTACCCATGTTTCTGAAGTATGCCATAGTAGTAATATAGTGAAGTGCATATATCCAAGGAGTAGTCAACTAAATGTGTAGGCAGTAAAAAGCAGTAAAAGTCTGCATAAAAATTGACTTAGGAAATGATGCACCACAACCGCAATCATCTCATTGTTACAAAAAAAAAAAAACAGAATGAATGTCCTTGGGCTGCTGCAAGTAACATAGTTCAGTGAGTATTTGTTCCTGAATGTATTTACTGTGGATAGACTGTTTATATAGCAGAGGTTTTATTTGTTTTCATATGTAAGTGATGAAATGTAATTTGCTTAATTCAGGTTTTTGCCTTGTCTTCACACCTTGCTATTTTATTTCCTGGGCATCAAGTCAAATGCAGCTAGGTGGCTAACAGTTAGGTAATTCTATTCACTTGTGGTAAATGATGGATAAATATGCCTTGTGCTTCTCTTCAGCCAGGGGTCAATCCCATAGCACTTGGCAAAAAGGTTACAAATTATGCCCTTGCTATTTGTACAGGGCTACCCTGAAAGCCCTATACATCAATTTGCTCCCCCGCTGACAACTACTATTGTTTCAAACCAGAGGAATTCAGGACTAAAGGTGTTTGAAAATTCATCATAGTAAGGCATAGGTAAGGCTAACCTTGGGAGGAAATGTTCCTGCCTTCCAGGTGCAATTTGTGGAAAATTACAGACTTCTCAGGTAGGTCTGAGGTAGTTCAGTTTTAATTACGGAAACTGACCCTAAATTTGAACTACATATTTAATTTCCAGCCAGTGCATTTATTCTTGAAGATGTACCTAACGACTTTATATTCTGATTTAATATCCACTGTCCGAAAGAAGCATTACAAATTCAAAGGTATTATTCACTTTCCATATTTCAAGGGTTAGATGTATCTACAGGTACATAAAATTAATCATGCATCATATAGTACATGATCAGACTGCATTAAGCTCCCACATTTGGCTAGATGTTGTGTCTGGAAAAAAAGAAAAAAAAAGAAAGAAGAAGCAGATGTTAAGGAAGGGAGATGCTTTCATTTTAATGTAAAGGAGTGAAGCAACAGAGAGTATGATCGAACTAATGACAAGCTCGGTGGAGAGAAACAGTGTGAGGGATTGAATTAACTTTAAGGAGAGAAGCTAATGAGTCCGTGGCGACTGAGAAAAACACTCACGTAGGCTGGCTCATCTCATTAATTGTTTAAACCTGCTAACACATTTAACACTTTCTAGAGCTGCCTCCAAGCCCTTTGAGTCCTGGAGGAAAACCAGTAGACACACAGGACCTGGTATTGTGCTCAGGAGGAAAGCCTGCACAACTCAATGAGAGCTAGTCATTGTGGATGATATGAGAGACCTTTAAACAGACCACATGGTATTTAGCATCTGCACTCTATTTTTTCTCTTTTTGCCATCATTTCAGCTCTGTAAAATCTTTTAAAGCTGTGTCAAGGCTGCTCTGTGGCCAGTTGTCTTGGGCCTAAAAACAGAAGCACAAAGTCTAAACACAACACACAAATAAGACGATGAAAGCAAGAAGTTGACAATAGACCAGAGAAAGCAGCTGAAACACTGCAGAAGTTTTAAGCGGCTCACTTTGTTTGTCTTCACACAGACTCTGGCACGGTTGTCATTTCATTTTTCCAGCAGACGAGCTTTGTGTAGTTGACTTTGGTGCATGTTCAGAGATGAGTGTGAAGAGGCAGAGGCGAGACAAGGATATTTTTTCCTTCTCAAAAGAGTCTACTTTCCATCACATGAATGATTGGTCTGAGTACTTGTAACAATGAAAGGCCATTAAATGATAGAGTTAGAAGTGCTTTGTGTTGGAGTGTTGCACTCACATAACATTTACATCACTATCTTATTCAAATAAAGACTTTATTTCTTATTTAACAATGAAAATATGAAGCCTATACAAATTTAAATGAAACTGGACTTAAATTACCATCGAATAAGAGGCATGTAAGCTGATAGTGTGCTTAAATCTGCGCCGTGCTATTCAATAGGTCATAATATTAACAGCTTGCTTGCCATGCTGACATGAAGTTTTTTATTATTTTTCTTTTTCACAGTTTCAAGAGTGGCGATGGCTGTAGCCTTAATGGAATACTTTAAATGAATCAATCAAAAAGCATGACATAACAATTACTACAAGTCTAGGTATATCGCGACCACTATAAGTTGAGGCTGGACCAAGGCCCAGGCCAGGACCAGCAATGGACTCATGGAAACATTAAACAATTTTATAAATCAATCTAATTCCCGAATGGATGAAATATATATTCAGGCTGATCTGAGGAGAACAAATTGGCCCATGGCTATATCTCACTCCTGCTGCAAGTGTTACTGTGCTAAAGAGGGGGTGCGATAACCAAAGGAACCCCTCCAAGCTTGCAGCATTGGTGAACAGGTTTACCCATCAAACCACTTCCTTTGAACATTCAGTGTATCTAGGGGGTAATGGTAAAAGGTCAAGCATGTATTTTAGTGATAGAGTTACTTTTTTACTTTGATTGCCTCATTCAAGTGGGTGTCAGCCATCCTCAACATGTAAAGATTTATCAGCATTTAAAGTGAATCTACCTTGGCAGATAAACTACATAAAAGAATGCAACACTGACTTATTTTAAATAAAGCCCTTCAGCAACACTTGTTTCTGATTTCCTATAAGCTGTTGCTCAATATGCAGAGGGCTGAGGGGATCCTCACACACTTCAGGCAACAGTTGATACAAATCATGAATTTGCAGAGACAAGATGAAAGCTAGGAGACGGCATCCTCATTTATGGACACTGATTTCCCACTGCTGTTGTAGGAAGCTTTCTGTCAATGAGAAAATACACCCACTCTCTCTCTTTCCTCTCCTCCTTATATCCAGCTGCCCCTACCCTATGTGATAGAAATCTCTTCAATCTGATTAACTGTTTTTGATTTAGCTCATAGGCAGAACAAGCAAAGCCTATAGCCTATAGAAAACAAGCTTTGTCTTCCCATTAGAGATCTACTCTGCAAGTGAGTGAGACTTTATGTGCTGTGTCTGGCACCTGTCAGTGGGTCTGCAGAAGCAGCAGCTTGGATAAATTAAACATGTTACGCTTCATTTGAGCAACCGGGTTGCTATACCCTCGTGACTTTCAGCATCTCTAAAGTGAAAACCTCCAATAAAACACAGCAAGCTTAAACTGAAAAAAGCTAGAACCAAGAAAATTGGCTTATCCCACTATGTCTATGCCATGGTCCATCCATCCATCCATCCATCCATCCATTATCACCCACTTATCGGGGTCGCAGTGGCAAGGTCTACTATCTTTACTGAGTCAAATATGATTCCACTTTAGATAATCAATGAATGAACCGTTGATAAAATACAGTGCTTTGACAAATACAAATGTTATCATGTTTCTGAGCAACACACCTTTTCCACAAGGAACCCTACATTTTCTTGGCTCTTCTGACTGGTGTTAAATTTGTTCTTCTGAGGAGCCAAGGGAAACAGGATTACACATTTATTTGTTTGTCTATCTTTTCTGACCTAGACCAAACAAAGCCAGACAGACGGGTGATTAAGTTGTTTGCTTTCCCATTCACTGACATGAATGAATATAGAGGCAACTGCTCAAAAAAGATGGAATCTTATTATGTGCCATTTGTATGGTTTCTGTGTGACAGAAGAGAAGAGATGAAACACATTTAGAAGGATAATTGCTTTGGTCAATAACGGCGGGTTGCCTGTTTTACATTCCATTATGGGGAGGACGGGCTCTAGGCCGTTTCATCAAGGAGAGATAAATAAAAGGACGGTGGAGCCAGAAGAGACCCATATCCCAGGTAAATGAGTGCTTTATGAGGGAGATTAGTGCAAATCCCTCACACACAGAGCATCGGCACATGTGGGGCGAGGGAGGCTTTCGGATGCAGGCTTGGCTACCTCCATCTCACACATTCCCCCGGCAATCGATCAAAGCCCCAAATCACAGCTGCATACACAGAGAGGAAGGAGTAGGTGAGACAGTATGACAGCCTGGATTGGAGGCTATTGCATTGACAAATGGCAGCTTCATCTGACACAGAGCCACCCGATCATGCTCTTTGGATACAAATATGCACATAAGGTGCATGCATATGTACACACACACACACACACACACACACACACACACACACACACACACACACACACACACACACATTTTCTAAGACACACAATCACCCACAACACAGTGCCCAGAGCACATATAGCAGGGAAGTGAAGCATCTGTGCAACACTATTCTGATTGTATAAACAAGCTCTGGATTCTATCTTCAGTGAGAGCTACTCATTAAACTCTATTAACCTGCAGTACTAATATCTGCAGGGAGAACCAAGTGAGACAAACACACACCTGCTCCATTTAGGGGAATGCATTTCTCATTCCCTCAATGAACATATAGCTCCACCCCAAGCAGCAGTCAGCACTCACTATTACATAAACACATATTCGTACGAACACTACACAGTCATCAACTAAACACAGATGGCAAATTCTCAAAACTCATAGCAAAGAGCCATGAGAAGAAAAGAGAGGGATTCTAAAGAGAGCTGAGAGGTGGGTGCAGGTGATGGAGAGGCCAGAAGAAGATGAAAAAGGAAGAGAAAAAGAGGAGCACGACAGTTTCACCTGACCCGCTTGAGTGCTGCGTGTCTGCTCTATGCATCAGTGATTCATGTACTGCTGTAGCACAGGTATACCACAGTAAAGACAACCTGTGTAGGGAGCAGACTACTCATTAATGGAGCCCCATGTCACGCCTGTATGCCAAACACCATCTGTATTCATTCACTAAGACACACACATATACACGCACACCTCCAAGTTACCCTGGGAGAGTAGAACAAATAAACACCAAGAAAAACTAGAATTTATTTATCTTTAATTTAAAATACAATCAAAATGACAATCCAGTACGTCTGACAAAACATCTCCTATATTCAACCTGCCCCAAGAGCCATCAGCTGAGCGACTGGACTCTATTACACTACAACATAACAATCCCAACAGGGAAAGAATTAATATGTATTGCATTACCAAAGCAACATTCACTGTAGTACAGAAACAATCCCAACAGTGTAATCCACGCCACTTGAGTGCAGAAGCATTTACCATAGTGGAATACAGAATGAAGTGGAGCAAAAATAAGTGAGGTGCGTAGGTGGGCAGCTGTTTGGTACATACCATTGGGACTCTCCTCATCAATGGTCACTATGGTTGCAGGGGGCCCTGGTCTGGACAGCTTACACTCTGTATATGCAAAAAGAAAAATCTAATTAACATAAAAGAAACTCAATTCATGTATGCTATATTTACTATAAATCATTTACTTTGATATCCCTTTAGTATATTGTGCTTCATGGCAGCATTTACATGGCATTACATTTTAGACAAAGCATATCCTCAGCTTACTGTTATTAAATCAACCTTTTCCCAACCGTTTCCCAACCTTTTTGGCTTGTGACTACAAAAAACAATTTCTACTTGGGGATCCTTGTCACATTTCCGATGTTTATAAGGTTTTAGCAGTTCCACCAAAGAGACTTTTACCCTTTAAACTTTTCAGATAGTTTTCTTCAAATGATTGTTTGAGTCCCAAAAAGGTAAAATTCTCCAATGTTTCACCAAAAAAAAGCAATACAGAAAGGCCTTGTTTTTTTTTTTTTTTGGTCTTTTCTCATTTTCCCATTAATCCTTTATGTACTCCAGGTTTATTTTATGATCCACAATAGGGTACAATCTTTAGGTTAGGATCCACTTGACCAAAGTACCTAACTTTATAGTATAAGTATTCAAAATTGCTTACAGTGCTTACAGTACTGATGCCTCTGTATTAAAAAAAGGAGGAAAAGGAAAAGGATTTAAGCACATTTTGCTTCTAATACCTCTCCAACTTTTACTTAAATAGAATTTTGAATGAAGGACTGGTACAGTATTGTCTGAATATAGCCGACAGCAATGATAGAACAACACTGTAAAAATCTTGACATTGTAAATATTTCATTGGTCTGAGGAAATAAACCTCAAAATATTGTTACACTGTGTCTTTCTGTCATGCCATAAGCTGTCACATTGACACATCTTTTTATAGCAGGAGGCATCAATGGCTCCTACCACAAAAAACATCAACAGGAATGGACTGTACGATACTGACACCAGACAAACGGGGTGGTCAAAGCATGTGGCAACATCATAAGCAGAAAGCACTGACGAGAGCAGCTTCACAGATGGAGGTCACAGCAGCTAGATGGTACAAGCACATGGGACACAGGTAATGGCAGCTTGACAGACAGTACCAGATGGGGCAGCAGGCGAGGTGGAGAGGAGGAGACAGGAGGAAAGGAGGTGTCAAGTGTAGAGGAATAGGCGCTGCAAGGCAACGCGCTCTGGAGCTGATGTGAGGAAAGTTCAAGATTAAACGTCTTTCAACAGGGAAGAGAGAGAGGGAGAGAGCGAGATGGTGAAAGCGAACATGGGAATGTAATAAAACAAAAGGAAAAGAGACAACAGATGTTTGCCCTCTTACCCTCATACTGCCAGTCTGAAGGGGTCAAGGGTTAGTGGAGCCAGAGGGAAGCAGAGCAGAAGCATGGAAGAAAAGAAAAGCATGAAACAGTTGGTTGAGGAACAGCTCTGATGTTAGGAGAGGAGAAAAATTAATTAATTATAAAAAAAGAACAGATATTAGAAAATTAGGGAAAAGAGAGGCAGTTTCAGGTAAGATATACAGTAGAAGCCTCTACTACGGTGTATGTTAGTGAACCACACACAGTTTTTACAAATATGGCCAGCGGATCTCTTCTTGCTGCCAATAGCTGCCGGCTGACATTATTACACAAGAGAGGTAGTGGGGTGCATTACAAATATGAATCAATTTAAAAACGAAAACAAATTCTCTCGCTAAATTAAGTGGTACCATGTGCTCTGGAAAAGGAAAAACAGCATGAAAGAGCACTGGCCCACATCTACATATGTTATTCAGCATTCTCCTATTTCTCTTTCTTAGCTTTGCCTCCATCTTGTCAGATATTGAATCTCAAGCAGCTTGCCGTCAGGTGGTATCCGCTTACATTACATGTAATCAGAGATGAGCAGAAAAAAAAGACACATGGTCAGTGACACCACATCAATAGTCAGTGCTATAAAGTTTCACACCCGCCTTCTGTTGCCTGACTTCAGTTGTGCAACTGTGCACCTGTAGCCAAGTGCAAAACAGTGGATAGTTTTCTTATTAAATATGCATGCCCCTGAGCCTCCACTAATGTGGTGGTTTAAAAGTGCATATTAATCAGAGATAAAAACCTTAGGATGTGATGCCGCTGCATTTTTAATCATGGCTGTTTCCAAAGTGCACATAGACACAATAATTAGCAATTAAATACCAATGAAAACCTGAGGCTACAGTACGGAATATTTAATGCAAATCATTGATTTCTTAATCATTTTCATCTCCTTTTTTCCTAATTTAAGTTGTCATTCATATAGAGTTCATGTAGAGCATCTCATATTGCTCCATGAGACTGTCTGTGTGAAAATCCTGTCTCATTATGAGACAAGACAACAATAAGTCGGGAAGCATAATCTAAAATCCTTGAGGAATAATTATCAACACATACTCATCTTGCACTGCTAATTCCTAAGGTGTACTCCCTGTTCATTTTAAGAGTTCTATGATTTTATACCAATTAGAAAACCTGTACCCTTCTGCTGAAGAAATAGCAGGATGAGAGTTTCCGTTAATAGCGACAAAATGAACAGAGCAAGTGGGTCACACCTCGCAATCGGAGACATAAACAACAAGCAAAATCAAAATAAGTATGCAAATCTGCTCTGAGAGAATATACTCTGTGTAAAGTAGAAAGAGTGTGCACATGCATGCGTGTGCGAGTGTGCGGAATAAAAGTTACTTGGGCTTATTTTTGAGAAGCTTTTTAGGGGATCACAGACAGACTGTTTTGTTAGTTTTGCATATGTGTGTTCAGGCACAAATGTGTGTGTGGGTGTAGGTGCGCATGCATGTGTGTAGCTTTAAGTGGTAGTTGTGGCAGTAGGAGAAAAAGATTGCAAAGAGTCTGCTTTGAAGACAAAAGGCAGAACCAAGCAGAGGTAAATAATTGTGCCTCCAGTTGCAGCGCTAACGGCCCTATATTGCGATCAAAGCACAAACATATGTTGCACTGAGGAAGTGAGGCACACACATGCATGTGCATACAAAGTCTGCTCAGTCATATACACTACAAAATGGAAATTATCTCAGCGTCTTGCCAAATTTACACCTTTTAGCAGTGGGCGATATTTTCTAATGACGTTTTACATCAAGCTTTCCTCCCATTAAAAAGCCTTCTAGAACAATAATCCCTCCTGCAGCACTTAAGATAATAATGCAGCATGAAACCTGCAGACCCTTACACATATGTACAGTAAACATACACGATTGGAACTACTTATAGACTAATCCACTCATCTGGAAGACCATGACCAATCCAAAAAAGCTTCATCCTTGATTTAGGAAGAAAAATGGTAGGAGAACCAGAGATAATTTGGCGTGTCAAACTGCAAGAGCCAAGCTTTTAATATTATGGAAATGTGGAGAATGTGCACCAGGTTTATATGTGCCTTTATCTCCTATTCTTATAAACAAAATTTAGCTGGTTATTATATATATTTTTAAAAATATTTTATTAATACTTAATATCCAATAATAATCAATAGTGACACAAATGGGATCAGATCAGACTCAAACCCTTGGCCGCTGCAGCAAGGACTGGGCCTTGGTACATGGGCTCTACTAGGTGAGCTATCTGAACACCCTGGTTATAGTTTTTTTCCTTGAACACATCTATGCAGAAATATTCAGTTATAGTCATAGCGCCACCTACTGGCAACACAAAATCATGTGTTTCATACTTTCATGTACTACTCATAGCAGGTTGATCAGAAGACTCTTAAGACATTGATGATGATATGTTATGAATCTTGTGAATATTTGCTGAAAGCTGTTGCTGTGGCAACAAGGTAAATGTTGATGTTAACTTTTTACAGTTGATGACAGTTTTAGTAGGCTAAACATCCTCCCAACCTCGTGAAACTTGGCACACATGTCACAAGTGACATAATTTCACTTCTGATATTGGTCTTGTGCATGGGTGTGGCAAAATGGCTCCATAGCGACCCCTAGAAGATTCCAACAAAGCAGCCCCGGCGGCATGTTTCAACTAGATATGAAAATTGGTAGGCAAACGTTTCATGTCCAGACGAACAAAAAAGCCTCTTGGACCTGTGTGCTAACTCAGTACAGAGTCGGTGGTTTTTAATTTCGTGGTAATTGGCAATTTGCACATGTTGTATTTTAACTAAGTCCTCCTAGAGAATTGATTTGATCAACTACAAATTTAGTCAGTGCAATCTAAAGACCATTACAATTAAAAGTTGTGCTCTTTGTTACTGAGCGTTAAATGGCGTGTCCAAGGCTTGGTGTTGAATTTAGATGTTTTTCCAGGTAGCAGGAATGTAACTTCAGTATACATTATCAAGTCTGCGCCAAACTTCACATGTTTGATAAGGGTCCTGCCCTAAACACATACACACACATGCCAAACTGGAAACAGGAAGTAAGCCACATATGGCAATCATCTGAAATTTGTCTTTCACATGACAGGCGGGGCGCGAGGGCCCCCTTCCCCCCCTTAATTTTTGTTTTTCCCCCAAAAATATAAAAAAAAACCCCCCAAAAAAATTAAAAAAAAAAAAAAAAAAAAAAAAACTTTTTTTTATATCTATTTGTGTAGCAGGCGGTAGAATTGACATGGGTGTTCTGTTTCTCTATTTGTTAATCAGAATAAACAGAGGTCAACCGTGAAAAGATCCTGGGGTTAATGGTGTCTCTCTATCACAACAACCCAATGCAGAAGCCCACCAGTTACATATGTACACAGTAGCTATGTTAGGATACATGTCTGAAATGCAGAGTAATACGGAAAAAAAAAAAAGTGTAGAGTGTAAATATTCAGTGAGATGTGCCCCTGTCAGTCTGCACGAGGGAATGTGTCTATCTTATGATGAAATGTGACGCAGTTGTTTAAAATTGTAACCAGTCAAAAACAACACAGAGGAGAAGTGGGAACAGGATGAAAAACATAGTTGATCACACGGCTCAGAACAGGATATGCAGCAAAATGGGGAGCTCGCATATGACGTCTGTGGACTTTCAACAAGTCTGTTCAACAGGCTTGGGGTTGTGTGTGTGTTTTTAACTGTAACCCAATTTAAGAACAGAAAGTATCTGCCTCTTATCAGCTTTACGTCTCCGGTAAAATGCTCTGGTTGCATTGAAAGGGGGTGGGTGAATGCTTGAGCTATTGTGTAGATATGAAAACAGCACTTACACCTAAGGTTTATTGCATTGGAAAGAGCTGTAGGCCTTGGTCTAGATAGAAATCAATACCATTACAACAGAAGAAGCTAGTGGTGAGACACCATGTGCTAGTAGAGTAAATAAATATTCCACAGTTTTCAGATTCAGTAAATAACTAACTATAACTATATTACGATAATTTCTTGACGTGGTTAAAGCAAATAATAATTGGTCAATACCTATGGGTACTGTTTGATGATAAAGGCTGGAATGCAACATGAGATTGAATTCTTGCTTACAACCTTGTCTTGTGTAATGATAATACATTTCCTGAAATCTTAAAATTCATTATAATATGTTTCTAAAACCTATGTTTGTCAATTGTTGTATCAGCAGTGTAAAAAGATGCAGTTTGCTTGGTTGCTAAACACGCAAGGTTACAAGAAAACTTGTTTACTCTTGGCCAATACTGGGTATCTCTCTCTCTCTCTCTCTCTCTCTCTCTCTCTCTCTATATATATATATATATATATATATATATATATATGTGTGTGTGTGTGTGTGTGTGTGTATTTGTGTTTGTAATATTTACGAACTTACAGAAGGTGTTCAGCACATTCACAAGCCAAACAGTTGAGGAGACAAAAGTAAAGCCCAGATAATTAAGTCCAGTCAAAAAAACATTGCAAGTCAGTCTGCAGACTGTTTGATGTTCATACTATATATTTTGCCAAAGGTACCAAAGGTACATGACTTCAAAGCCAACAATTTGATTAAACTTATTTTTATCTCACACTGCAGGAGCATTTGAGGGTAACTTTTTTGTTGGTTTGTTGCAATGTTATTCCAAGTTGGCTTCACATAGGAGATTTAAAATGAGGAGAATCATGACAAATGCAACAAGCAGAATTAAATCACTCATAATCAGGGCATTGTACACTTCTGAGGTCTAATGCAAATATAATCAAAATCTTCTAACTTTGATGTTGGGGTAATTCCCTCTCACCTAAAGAGGTCTTCTCACTAATCAACGTAACAATGTTGACATGACGCAGTAAAGCTTCAATTACAGAATGATTACTGCGTACCTCACAGAGGAATCAGGTGGAAAACAAAATTTGCAAGTAAACTTCAATCATTTTGTAGAATGCTTGTTATTGAACAAAACAAAATGTTTCCTTGCAAAACCACTACATTGTTCAGAGTTGAGCAGAATGTATCAGATAATGCAACTGAAACAACATTCGTGTTTAACATTGTCCTTTTTTAACAGCAACTGTTTAACACTTTTAAACATTCTCCGCTCTACATTAAGTTCTGATATCGACATTTTCAAATAAAGTCATTATGACTCAATGAATCAAACTGGTTAAAGGAGATGAGTTTCATTTTGGCATATGCATTGGTAGGAATAATTTAATAGGCAACTAAAAAGTGTTCTGGGGAACGCAATGAGTGTCTACATACTCCTACATTGGAGAAAATGAAAGCTTTTATATGCACTACCAATATATAGGTTTTTTTCTATACATAGTTATTTCATTATACTTTTCAAATGAGACAGTCTGAGATGCAGAAAATCTCCTAAGCAATTCATTTCTTTACAAGGCAGCTCATCGACTGCTATATTACTGGAGCAACAAGGCAGTGGCAAGATGAATTCTGCTCACTGACATTTAGTTTCAAAAGGCATTTTTACCTGCCACTCGATTCAATAGCCTGTGCTTTCCTGTGGCTTCATCTGCAAAAGCACCTTTTTAGCAACCAATAAATCAAACTGCTGTTCCTTGGGAGTGGAGATCTAAAAGGAAGAAAAAAAAGACCTTAAAGGACAACTAACCTAACAAACAATATGGTCCAAGAGGCTGCACTGTCTCAATTAATCTGACACACCTTTACAACAAACCTACAAAGGAATCAGAGGTTTCTTATTTAGATAACGAAGAAATTAAATTCATTTCACAAGCTTCAGTGAAACAAGCTTGCCATCTCTAGATGTGGGCACTCACTCAATAAAAATTGTCAAAGGAGGGGAAGCAAAGAAAGAGAGGTAGAAAGAGAAAGATTCTTGAGAACAGGCAGATGCAACAACGTAAGAACTAATTTATCATCCTTTAGATGGATGGCAAACTGCCAATTCAAGGTTCCTCTCATCATAAAACGTCTCACACTATACTGTATGTCCATATGCAATCATAAATGCTTCTGCCCTTTCATATAAATATCAGGCTCTGTGTGATGGTAGGAAAAGGTCTAACATAACCTATGGAGAGCTCCTCCTGCAAGGACAGGAAATGTGGATGAGATCATTTATCTTCTTTTGGCCACGATACCAGTGGTCCACCTGAGGGAGGGATGTCTGCTGACCTCTGCTTTGACCAGCATCTACTTAAAAAACTTCAAGGTTGGAGGTTAAAGTTATGACTAATCCCTGGGGTGGCAGGCAGCCCAGGACAGGGATGAGAGCAGACAGAGCAAACAGGGACACTGTTTTAATTTCCCAGTTGGATTGATAGAGTTTATTTTGCATGGATCCACGTCCAGTGGGGCAGAGGGGCATTCTGGGACAGGTCCAGTCGGACCTGGCAAAAGACGGTCAGACTGACAAAGGGCAGCTGTCCAGTGTCATTCATTGCCAGGTAATGGCTGCTCATCGGGAGACAGCAGGTCAAAACAGATGAGCAGTCTGTGTTATAGTAAGGAGGCTGAGGCCAGTTGTCCACAGGGGTTAGCTGTCAAAGCTGTGCATTACAGTTCACATCATACAGTAAAGGTCCCTTCTGGTTCTGAGTATACTCCACTCATATCTTTGTCATGTCTCAAAGACTTTAAATGTCAGTGATTTTTGTACCGTTCATATTGTAGATTGTTTTTTGCTTTAAACTCCATAATGTCTCCTTGATACATGTATATTATATAGGGTATGTGTATCTATTAAGACACGGAGGGCTAAATACTAAATACAAACACCCCTTAACATTATAAACCTCACAAAGGCAGCACGTATTGCATGTTTTTGTATTTAATTGCATTATAATGTGCGAGTGTTTCTTTAATTATCTCAGACCCTTTTATTGTAGGTTTCCCTTACATGTAAGTAATATGTCATGACAGCTATGGCTTTAATACAACAGTTACCAGATAATTACATTTTAATGCTACAGGCACATTTCAATTAGTTTAATTGATCATTTCTTTACAAAAATAATAAAAGATAAAGGGTGCTCTTGGCTGCCTGCAGATGTGCAGAGCTAAGTAACATAAACACATTTTTTTTTATCAGTAATTCCTAAATAGCCAACAACTATCACATCCTGGAATGAGTTGCCTAACACATTCAAATTAAACAATTCAATTGCAGTCAAAGGCAATTCTGTTTTGAACTGACTTTATTAGCACTTTATTAGCTAGCCATGGAAGTGGATCTACATAGCTTATTAGCCAGCTTGTCAACCACAATGTGTAATTGACTTGTTAATTGAAAACATGAATACCAGCTCCATTCTGAGTGGTAAGTTTTTTTAAAATAGTCTTTTTAGAGTTAAAGTTGACATTTTCAATGCACGTTCCCTTGCATCTTTTTCTACCGAATTGGAACCAAGACCCTCTACTTTACTTATAGTTTTTCATCGTTTTGTTCATTGTAACATTAGTATATCATGTTATCGACTAATCTTTTGCAAACGGATTACTGTATAACCATCAAGGACAAATATCCTATATGTGTAAAAGATTAATCAAATGTAGCTGAAGATCATAAAACATGTTAGAAAAATCATTTTGAATGCAGTAACTACATATAGGTAATGGTTTGGTTTGTGAAAAAAGTGGATTTATTCCAGTTTATGTATGATTAAACCAATTCTTTATAAAAACTTCACTTGCCTACATACTTTAATAGCAATATTAATTTTCACATGTGCAAAGCAACAGAAGCCAAGTATCTGAATCTAATAATATGTTTTCTTTATGGTGAAGGAATTGTTGCAGCTTTAATGTTACGTGACTGCAGTTTCCAAAGACAACAGATCTAATGCAGTTACACATCAAGCAGCTAATTATCTTAGAATTCAACAACTTAACATACAATGTGAATCTATCAAGGAATCTCTCTATTCTTTTATTGTTAACAACCAAAAATCTTGCAGCACAACCCTCTTACATGTAGGCATTCAGCCCTTCACCATTCCCTTACTTGAGAGGAAAAAACAGCTAAATCGATGCGGAGACACACAGTGTTATGTGCTTCTTCTTGCAGCATGTCTATGTTTGGCACAAGAAATGCAATCACTGCCTCTGTCTCACTCCATCTCTATCTCTCCAAATCTCTCATCATTAGAAGTGTGGGTCTCTCTGTGGGGCTTCTCGCTGTAATTGTGTGTATGTACTTATTTTTAAGGGTCACACGAGGGGTAGAATGTGTCGGTGTGAAAAGGAAAGCAGATGGGAGACAGGGAGTGTGTGTGTGTGTGTGTGTGTGTGTGTGTGTGTGTGTGTGTGTGTGTGTTTTTTTGGGGGGGGCAGGATTGTAATGGTGGCGAGAGAAGAGATAGAGGTGGAAATGAATTCTTGCAACGTCATGTAAATCATTAGTGGCTGATAATGGAGGAGAGAAGGGGATTACTTTACTGATGTGTAATCCCTTGTAGAAGCTCCCCGTCCTACTCTTTTTCAGACTCATTGCTGCCAATCTTTGTCTCTCTGTGAGGTTAACCACACAGGCAGGAGGGCAAAGGGTACAATCACACCCCCTGTGAACAGTTCAGCATGCACATGCTCACATACAGAGCTCCAGTATGGGCCTATTGGTACAAACCCCAGATAGAACGGGGCCCTGTTTTACCAAGTGTGCCCCCTCCCTTCTTTTGCTGCCCAGAGCCTGATTACAGCCTACTGGCGGAGAGATTAAAACCCTCCCCCTTCCCTCCGTCACTCCACTGCTCCCCCACTCCACAGGCTTCTGCTGCAGCCAGACACAGTCTGCACATCTGGCCCCTAATCAGACAATCCCAAAAATAGACAAACAATTGTGGGTCAGAATGGATGTGCAGATGGGAAGGGAGTGAGACAGGCAGAGGTAGGGAACTAGTGTGAGAGAGGTAGGCTGATGTCACGTGGCAGAAGTGTCCACAGGCATATCAACTAATCCTCACCTCACCACACACACAAATAGCATGTCTGAGTGTACGTACATGCATTTGACATCTGGATTTAGCGATGGAGGGATTTAGAGGTATGGACAGCCTACATCTGTCCACTCCGCTCTGGATTGAAGTTTGTCCTTTCATTACCATTTGTTAAACTGCTAGGCGTATCAGTCTCCACTCACGCAAGGATCGATGGACATGCACGAGGTTCACTGCAGGGTAGACCGCACATGTGCAGTCAAAAACAAATCTGTGTTGAGAAAGACAACGTGAGCCTACAGTACAGTGGAGTTGCAGTCAGATGATGCGAGTAAGGGGAAGAAAATGAAATCGCACATAGAAAGAGGATTAATGAAAAATTTAAGCAGAAACGTGTTATGGAAAGGAATGAAGGGGCAGCATTCTGAGGGAATGTGCAAGGAAAAATGCAAGAGACAAACCAAAACAGAAAGAGAACATTCCTTGAATTTTCATAAAGACACTCTGATGCTTACTGGAAATTGCTGGTCGCATCACTCCACAGCTCAATGCCATCTAAACATTTCTGGTTGCTATTTTCATTTGATAGACGGACAACAAACAAGTTGACAGAGCCAAAAGCCAAGGGCGCAGAATAGGGAGATTTATGAGTGAAAAGATGAGCGATGTGGCGTTGAAGGAGGTGAAAATCCCTCCTCAAACCAAGTTCATCACTGGGTGACACTGGATGGTGAAAGGAGGCAACAACAGCATCCACATTTGCACTCACCCCTCAGATCACAACAACCCTGATATACTCTGTTCTGATCCAATCAGAGCTCATTTGCACGCAGGGTAACTATTGCTAATCCCCCAATCTTCTAATTATTTCTGTGGGCAACTAGTCAAATTACAGGCTGCAGCCACATCTATAATCATCAGAACGATCCCCCCCCTTTATAACACAGTCACAGTACAATGTCAGGACAGTTTTTGATCATATATAATTATCGATCATAGAGTATAGATCAATGATATTCAACGGGGCAGATAATAAATGTAGGGTTATTTGAAAATCACTGTGCTATCTCAAGTAACAGAGTTGCTTTTAAAGAACCAGTGTGTAGGATTTAGTGGCACCTAGCAGTGACTGCAACCATTTTGAATACAACTCCAGCATGTACAAGAAACTACGGCCGCCGCGGAGTATCAGTGTTTGCTTTAACATGGCCACTTCTGTGGAGGATCCACTGCTTCTGTAAATTAAAATGGCTCACTCAATGGTAATGAAAACACAATTCTTATTTTCAGGTGATTATATACTAATGAAAACACTATGGATATTATACTCCATATCTGCCAATAGATCCTCCTAAATGACACACTCTGGACCTTAAAAGCATTATCCTTCCAGCTATATCATTTAGGCATACCTGTTTAGCTTAAAGGAAACAAGAAAGCTGTTAGTTGTGGTATGAATGAGTAAAAATTTGAAAGATAAAAAATGCATTTTGTTAAGAGTCCTGATCCATGTTTTATTTTGTTTCTTTTTTGTGGAGATATTAAGTGGGATGGCATACACAGTACTGACTATTCCAGAGGATGACAATACACCAGTGATGATAACTTAAAGGAACACATCCTTAGGTTAATTCCAAGAATCAGGCATTTATTGTTTTTTTCCATTTCAGAACAGTTTCAAACTGATTTAATAACCCTGAAATTAAACTTAGATACAACAAATAAATAGATTTTGTACGAAATGTAATACCGCCCAGATTACATGTATTATAAACACAATGATATATCTGCTTATAGGAACGATTTTTGTGGTATTATTCAGGCACCCACAGCACTTGAAGGTTCGGGTTAGGGAAAGATTGTGGTATTGGATTAATACGGCAAAAGTCAAAAACATGTTTACTCTTCACCAAGGTGTACTTGTTGACTAAACCTAGCAAGACTCAGGGTGGGTTACTGGGGTCACAATCCTGCTCTTTCAACCACACCAACCTTCTCCCTACAACTAGTGTGGGGCACACACAGGTTCCACACAAGAAAAAAAGTTGCCAGGGAACATTACATTTCCCCTTAGAAAGCAAATGTGACCTGCTCCATCATTTTGAGTCACTTTGACCCAGAAACACATTTTGAGTTTTCTTCATGGCTGTAAAGAGGAAAGTCTCAGCTTTATGGCGATACCAAAATTATTTTTCTACTCCAAAAATTGTATGAGACTCGCCCTTCCAAAGGTTGACTGTCACCAAACCTTGTTTTTGAGAAAAAGCGCTCTAAAGATAGCAATCAACTCAATTCCAAATTAATTGAAAGACATTTTTAGACAGTTTATATTCAAATAAATAAACTTTACTGCTTTACTGCTTTACATAATTATAATCAGAGACATTGTATGCTACCATCGGGTCAGCCACGAGTGGAATATCTTCCTCCTCGCCTCCGTCACACTCACTTTCTTCGCCATCACGATCGGAGCCGGCCGGTGTCGGTAGCGCAAAATACCGGAGGTCGAGCCGCCGCTGTCACTCTCACTCTCAGCTGCCGGTGCGGTGAAAAAGTCCGTAATAAGGTCGATCCAGTTGTCGTAGCATGTCTTACAAGAATTGAATTTAAAAGTCGAGCAATTTCGTCGTCGCCAAAATTAATTTTGTCTAGGTTGTCAATCAGTCAATCAGTCAATCTGTCTCCGTGTCCAACTGACAGTTGACAGATGACGTAGATGACACAAACACGCTAGCCAGTGTTTTGAACTCTGACACCTGTTTCGTTTTATTTATGCTAGCTATATTTATCCTTTGTATTTTACATTAATTTTGACATGGTATGAAAGCTGAGACTTTATTTAATTAGAAACATGTAAAAACTGAAAATAGACCAAAAACGATTTTCTTGTAAAAACGTGTTTCTACACAAACGGGCCGCTGCGACATCCGACTCATTTTGATGGAACGCGTCACAAATTAGAAAAATAATATTAGAAGTAGGGATGGGGCCGATCCGATCCGGTATCGGGACCGATACCAGCGTAATTCACGGATCGGAATTTCCCGATCCAACCTGCGGAGATATCTGTTCCATGAGCCATGTCTGCGCTTCAACGTTGTCTGCTGAAATGACTCCACAAGTGATTCCTGCCGACCAGTCTACTAGCTGGCTGCAAACTGTGGAATGGATTTCCTAAACGGAGGCGCGGCTCAATGTGACACAGAGTTATGAGACACGCCCCGGCTCAGGAAATCCATTCCGCAGTTTGCAGCCAGCTAGCAAAGCCGCGATTCAGAGAGGCGGAAGCTCCCTCGCATCGTTCAACCTACGAACGCAATCAAACATTTAAAAACGCACCACGCGAAAAAGCACAAGGATTTTTTTAGCCAGGGGGCAGGAAGATAAAAGGAGCTGTCAGCAATCACTTCTGGAGTCATTCCAAAAACAAGGTAAACTCCAGGCAGACAACGTGAAAGATGTTTACACTTATTGCACTTTTCTTATATTTCAAATGTTTGACATTTTGGGAATTTAATAAATATTGACATGACAATACATTTGAAACCCTTACAGTTGCATATTTATTTTCAGGATGGGATTTTTCCTGTTGACAGGATTTCCTGTTTTTCTGACTTCCTTTTCTGACCTTATACTTACCTCAAGTTGCCTTTTGGGACATACATGCATACATACGTACATATCATACTTGCCTGTTGGGAGGAGTTTATTTCAGCCTCATATAAAATCAACAATAATGATAATAATAATAGTAAAGCAAACAGAGCTCTGGTATCAGAATAGTATTGGTATCGGCAGATATCCAAATTCAGGAATTGGGATCGGATCGGAAGTGAAAAAATGTGGATCGGTGCATCCCTAATTAGAAGTAATTAGAACAGACAGGGTTGAATTGAAACTCTGAGGGATAAGAAAGGAGAAAATATGTTCCTTTACCTGCATAACAGACTCTGGAATGTTAAAAAAAAAAGACTCAATGCGTCTTTATTGAACACATTGAACATGACAACCAGAAATGACAAATTAAAGAATATTGTCATTATGTGTCTATATTAAAATCATTTCACATATCACACGCTGCTTGAATTTTCCATGGCAACAACTACACTTGCTGCCCTACAGTGTTGACAATAACACTGACACATAAGCTACATTAGTGTGCATTAGCTCAAGTAAACACAAGTTTCTTGAAGCAGAGATTTATTTTACCACAAGATCTACTTAATACTGATCTTTTTTTTCTGTATGTCAAGCAACACCCTCCGAAGCTTTGATAAACTGTCTCGTCAAATGAACAATACGTTTGTGTACTAATGCCATCACAAGTTGTGAAAGAAATTACCCACTAGGACTGGGCAATTGAACAAATATATATTATTGGCAATTTTATTTAGCTAATTGAATAGTCTGTCTCCAAAGAACGAGAGCCACTGCACAGCAACAGACTGTTAGATGGTTAGATACCAGAGTAACCAAGAAATGGGGTAGCACACACACATGAAAATATATCAGTAATCACTGGTTGTTGGGCTGATGGTTGGCAAATCTTAACATATCGCCCAACCCTATTACCCTCAAAACCATATTCCATAGGGCTGTACTGTTCCACAGCTGTTTTGTTTTGGGTCAGTGGTTTCCTGACTCCACATAACAACAACATTAATGTAGTCAGAGCCGTTTTCATCGCAAAGGGAATCCACAAGGAACTCGTTCACCTTTAAAGACTCAGTCAGTCATACAGTAAATCATTTCTCTGCTAAAATGATATCATACAATCCCATGAAGCAAACCTCTCAAAATAACATCTTAATTCAAATGACAGTAAGCAGAGATTATACTCTTATCTAAAAATGCTTTCATATTAGTGAGCTTGTCAAGGAAAGCTGGGAAGCAGGAAAGGGATGAAAAGAGGAAGGAAATTGACCTGAATTATGTGCAATATTGCCACACTGGGAGGGGAATTGAAGCATGTCTCTATGCATGCGCAGCTTCCCCTCAGCACTATCTTTAAAGACCTGCCAATCTTATACAGCTGAAATTCACTTTTAACTGGCATCTGCTACCAAGTCAGTGAGTTGAGACTATAAATGCTAAGATTCCCTCCGTAATGTGGGAACTTAAACATGAAACTACAAGGAGAATCCTCTTAGCACGATCAGTGAACTGTGTAGGAAGAAAGCTGGATTTACACCCCCTCTTTAAATAAATGTCTTTTGAAAAACATGTCAATTTGAAAGGCAGTATAGTAAGAATACTGTTAGAGCAAAGTAATTTGCACTGAAACATTATGCACAATGTTGAGAGCTCACCTGAGAGCAACGTCTCCACGGTCCTCCACTTGAATGAAATCAAACTTTTCTTGAACTAACTCTGAAAGTTCTATAACTATTCACTGACTAAAACAAAACCTATAATTTCTATTATTGAAGGCACTGTGATGGAAAACAATCACCCTTGCAATTCATAAAGATTGCATTATTTGCAATAACAGATTGATACAGCTAAGTATAGTAATGAGTGGTGGGAGTATATAAACAGTAAATATTAATATAATGCCGCATACAGCATTCAAACCGCACAGTCTTGAAGAGATGGAAACTCTTTACAGTAGAAAATATGTTGTGGGAATAAATACAAAATGCATAACTATATTTTGCAAGTAAAGACCTTTGAGCTAGAAAATCATTTTCAAATATTTCAAAATGAGTTTTACTTCTGCTCCATTTAGCAAGAGTTTGTAAAACTGTTCGAGCGGTCCACACCTCACTTTGGCACATCATTTATCAGTAACAAAAGTGTTATGCTGTTGTACAAAGACTTTTCCACCACGCTGGTCCTCTGACAGTTAAAAGAAACATTGCCTTTTCCACATTACAAGTTTCCTCTTGGCAGTGCAGCTACAGTTAACTGAAGACGGGGAGGCCTGAGGGTGTTCGCCTCAGTGCTGGCTGCTCATACCTTCTGTGTCCTGGCCCCAGCTGTGGGTTAGCAAAGAGAGGATTGCCATTCCTGTCCCGAGCCATCTGACGAGCCACCACCCCCGTTGCATCTTCTGTCAAGCCTTATTGCCTGCCCACCTGGACAAAAAAACGGGAGAGAGGATTTTTCATTCATGTCTCACTGAGCCCTCCAGCCCTAATACATGCACATCTGTGGCCAGCACACGCACACACACACACACACACACACACACACACACACACACGCACATCTACCTGCAGCATTATCATCAGGTCAATATTTTTGAAGAACACATTAATCTTATAATCCAACTTTGCTTACAGTAAATAACATAATCCACTGGATTATGTGAATTGATCTGAATCTATGCAGTTACTTCTGGATTACTCCCAAAATCGACTGAATTTTCTAAAACACAGCGATAGTTTGATTTACCATCCACGCAGATCCAAAACTCACTGTTAATGTGTAAAATCTCTATTGTAATTTGCTTGAAATCTATTTAAGGTGAAACCTTTCCTCACTTTTCCTTGGAGGATTCAGAGCAAGAAGCACTAATTGTCCCCTTCCCTAACAGTTAATGCAAAAATATTTGGTGTGCCAGTGAGAGCACAGCCAGTCTTAAGTGGGTGGCTCAGGTGGACAGTGAGCTTTCCCTTTCCCAATCAGTCTGTTTTGTTGCCCACTAGAGCATGTATCCATGCGACAGGTTATAGTGTCGTGACTCATGACTTCAGGACTGAAACTGAAAAATTTTGATGGAAGAGGGACTAAATACAAACATGCTTTAATATACTCAGAATAATGGATTATGCAGTGAGGTATGAGAGAAGCTTCTCTGAAAAATGTGATGTGACTTTTTTCTAGTCTTATCTATTTACAATCCATTTCAGATTTCAGTGGTCAATTTAAGCTGAACACAGCCTCCACCCGAGAAAGAGCCAACGACAAACTTTTTAACCAACTATTTACTGTCTAGCGGGGGTGAATATTATGTTAATGGAATAACTGCACAAACAAACAGACAAACAAAACATCTTTGTATAACGAAAATCACAAACAACCACCACCAGCAGACATTCACTTCCATAAATTATGAACCAAACTACTGACAGAGGGGATTTACAGTAAATACACCTATTCGGGCTCTGGTGGAAATCACAAGCAAAGCAGTGTGCACAGATTGTACGTTGAGCCTTGTCGTGCAGCGCACACACAAATCCATAGCACACAGCCTCCACTCTGAGCTAGAGGAAGGCAAGTTGTCAGTTCAAGGAATATAAAGGATTTTTTAGCTTCTATCTGTCTAAGCTATTTGATGTCACACCTTCCTCACAAGGCTTACTCTCAGAGCAAGCGATAAGCTGTGAAATCAGCTTTCATGGCATATGCTAAGGGGACAAGAGGGGACTCACAAGCATCAACATGATCATATCAAACACTGTTTGACAAAATCAAAATCTCTAATGTATCAGCATTTCTTCATTTGCAAGAACGAGTCCCCCCCATTTCTCTATAAAACAGATTGTAGAGTATGTATTTACTGCACTTGCTTTCTCACAAATCTGTGCAGCCATTTACCTAAACTAGGGATGTCCGATAATATCGGACCTATATTATAGCGTTAGCGCTCTTTTCAGTATTAATACAATGAAAGTTGAAGTTGTTCTCTTATTTTGCACAGACAGTGTTTACATTTGGAAAGCCATGTTGCATTTATGTATGCATCCAGTGGGGCATCACAATACAATTAGGCATAATGTGTTAATTCCACAATAGGAGATATGTTATGTTGTTACCTAACAGTTTTGGTGTAAAAAGCCTGCATATATCAGTATCGGGGGATATTGGTAACGGAAATTGAGAGTTGGACAATATCGGAATATCGGATATCGGCAGAAAAGCCAATATTGAGCATCCCTAACCTAAACACATTTTACACCACTGAACCCCAACAACAGACATCCTGCATGAACACTCTGCGGACGACAAGAGACAGCTGTGTTCTCTTCTCTTACAGTGCAACAACAAGAGTGATTTCACACTGGTTTCCTATTCTCTCACTGCCTTCTCATCTCTCCGGCTCCCAGTGGTGTTCCCTTTTGAAGCAGATCTGATTTCCCACATTCATACATCTATCTTTCTTAAGAGGCCTGAGTAAGATTGCTTTGATCCCTTTCACGGGAGAAAACTCAGTCAGACCTGCACAACCAGCCACCCTGAAGTGGGAAGATATTTCTTTCCATAGCTTCCTCCAAATCTCCTCTTGGTTGACATGGGAACGCTGCATCTCATTTACATAGGCTAACAACGATGTGCCTTCAAACTTAATGAACAGGGAACTGAAGAGATTGCTGACCAAGTGCTGAAAGAAAAGCGTCTCCAATATTCTGGTTCCAAACAGTCCTCTTATAATGGCCCATGAGTCACATCATGAGCAACTATCCGTATTTTTTAACAACAATAAAATGCTTTGATGAAACCCAAAGGGCAACAGTTCAATTCCACTTCACTTTAAAGCACTTAATGTAATCGCAATCAAACCACAACTCCCTCCAAGTTAAAAAGGTTCTGCCAAATAAAAATGCTTGCCTGTATGTCTATACAGTGCCTCTGCCATTATATGTCTTTGGTGAATGGGAAAAAGTGCTTAAACTTAAGATGTAGGGGGTGGTCGAGAAAGAGCAGACGGTGTTAAAGGTAGGGTGGGGAGAGGTGAATGAAGCAATCACAGTTATGGATTACACAGAGAGTGAAGATGCAGTTCTTTATCCCCTAAGTGCAGGGGCTTTGCGCACCCTGAAAGAAAAAAAAAAACAAACAGCTTGTCTCTCTCTTTCTTCCTCTGTCTGTGTTTCTTCGATTGTCTCTCTTCCGGCATCGAATTCTTTTCCCACTTCTTCCTGTTCGTGTGCTTTGGTGTTGACAGACTGTCAGAGATGTCTCAATAACATAAATCATAACTTTTTATTAACTCTTCAAAGCCAAACATGTCATCAACCAAAGGAACCATTGTATTATTTGCTGGAATATCACTGGAGGTTTGGTCATCAGTTTTGATTAAAAGGTATATCAATAGCTAATTTACCTTGCAGCAGATTGAACAAGGTGATTGAACAGATTGAACAAGGTGAAAAAACGTTTCAATTTTAATTTTGCAATTCACGATTTCAAATCAAGATTGTGATTGAAGGCATCCATAGTCTACTATGCAACATTTAATGTTCTGTTTCCCAACTACACATAAGCTCACAGATGAGCCCTGCTACGTGAACAAACCAAAAGAGGAATGTAGGCAACCTGATGGCTACGCTGACTGGATAAATTACTTCACATGGCTGTTCCACGTGTTGTAAGCAACTGAGCTGTGAGTACTTGAAAAGGGTTATTTTATGTGATCTTTTGACTTCTGTTACTAACTTCAAATTAAACTCTTAATTACTGTTTTGAAACCTGTGTAATATCTTTAATGCAATATTGTGTTTTAATGGTGCAAATGGAGAGATTCATAAGCTATTAAAAGTCTGGCTAATAGTCTACAGGACATTTGAAAGCTGAGAAAAAAGATTACAATTTTGATTATGTTTTGGCCAGATGGCCCACCCTTATCACAATTGTACCAGTGCACCAACTGGGATACTGTCTATGCATGAACAAGTTAACAAAACATTACAAAGTTGCTTTTTTTTAAGTGTCTGGAGCAGATAAAACTCTAGTCTTCCAATTCATACGTCTAATAAAACGTAGAGTCAAGGCGTTGTTTATGTGCTCCACCATGTGAGTCATCACACTGGAGGGTGTCATCTGAACAGCAGAGCCACATAACTAGCAGAATTTAATCCCCATGCCCATATTCGGCCACTGTCTATGATGTAAAAAGGACTGTGTGATAAATAATTATGTTTATGCCTTTAAAACTTTTAATTTAATTGCCTGTTTTCTCATTTTCAAAAGCTAATTTTAAGTTAGTTTCGTTTTAAAGAGCTTTTGGGTTTTTGTGTTCATATCCCAAAAAAAAAAATAAACCCAGTTTGCGCTGAAAAATAAAACTTATTTTTTTACTTGCACACAGAGTAGAGAGATGTTCTCAGGTCAATACCACTGGACTAAAAATTCTACCTGCACAGATTGTATCGCTAATCGGCAGCTAAATGTTCCCGTCATGTGGAGGCTCTATGACACTTTGTAGAGCTACTTTGTCTCCATGAATTGTTTTTCCTGTTTTATGTCAAAATACATCTATTCAGCTCTACAAAATAGCTGACATTGCCAGTCAGAGAATGTGGATCTCAGATGGTGACCACTGAAGCGGTGAAGTAATGACACCTTACTGTTGTTTTCCAGCTGTTAAGTGGAGGTGTGGATGCTGCTTCTCTTTGATAGTTGACAGCGGAGGATTTTTGAGTGGGTCAGTCTAAAACCAGTGTCTGTTAAATATGTAGCAGCACAGTCATCACTGTAGCAGAACAAAATGGACCAGAAGCAGAAAAGCTAAGATTCACTGACATAATCTGACTGATGTGCCACTCCAACATTCTCTTATCTTGACTGTAACATATTTCTCTACAGTCAATACTTGTGCTGGGCTTTGTGGTTGAAATCAATATTAGAATATTTAGTACAAGGATATTTACCAATAGATAAGTATCATAGTATGGCAAATATTACATAATAACAAATTACATAAAATAATTTGATTAAATAATCTTCTGCTACAAGCACAGAAGAGGGCTCCATTGTTGTGAATTACATAAGACGTAAAACAACAACTTGGTAGCTTTTATTCAGTTTGTTCAAAGTCATTGCTTTTTGATCAGAAATGCCTATAAATACAGTACATCATGAGCCGGGATTAATTCCCACCAAAAGGATTTGACAAACTAATAAATTCAATTTCCTCAAATTAAGTACCTACAATTATCAAAAGTACTGTCCTAATGCAGGGATACTCAACTTTCTTTGCCCGGGGCCCACTTTTGGAACATGACAAGAAGTCAGGGGACAGTAAATAAACAAACATTAATATGATTAATTAGTTAAAACGAATAAATGTCATTGATATGGCAGAATAAAATGAATTCAACGTCTTAATCTTTTCTTGCTGACCTACCAGGCGGGAAAGCTGCACTCAAACTAGCATGTTTTAACTCACGATGTTGCCTGATATTAGCAACCTTGCATATAGAAATTGCAATTTGGCAAATTAAACACAGTGGTTTATGATCAGTATGAGGTGGCAAAATAAAGGCAAATTCATCTGCATTTAATTGCCTGTTTACATCATCAACCTTTCGACGTTTGCTGTCCTCACTCATCTTTGCCAAGAGGCAAATGCATTTGCAGCAGCCCCACGTAGGTCAGCTGTACGTGAACTGTCTGTAGAAATCAAGTGTCACTAGACCAACAGATTGCTGATAGGCTAATCTGCAACTTCCCACCTAACAGCCAAGGGACATAACTTAACATTTACTAACTGGAATAAACATTGTGAAATAGAAAATGGTCAGAGGGCCACCTGACACGATATCGGAAGCCAGATTTGGTCAGCAGGCCTTAAGTTGAGTATCACAGACCTAATGGTTAAGGCGCCAACCACAACAGAACTGTTATGTGTTGCCTCTGCTTTGAACTTTGAACTGTCTACGTTCACTAACTCTGTCCAGCTTGTTCCTGTTGAAACTGTTTTAGAGAGGTGCTCAACCAACTGTACGATCATTTTGGAAGCTGTTTGTGGTATTTTTGAACTGTACTGCATTATGAAGAGAGGTAGTTCTGTTATTTAGCCTACCATCACTAAATTGAATGTGAAGAAATAATAGAAAATGCTGTCTATCCATCCACCCAACAACAAAAAACCCCCCCAAAACGTTTTAATTCAATCATTTCTGCAGCTACACATTTTGTGTGTACTTTACTGTAATGTATTTTCCACCATTATAATTCTATACTTTGAAATACCAAGTTCCACAATGTTTTTCCAAAGAGATACAAAACTGAGATTTATAGTTATAGTATAGTGGTACAGCGAGCTTGTCCAGGTTGTGGAAAGCAGTTGGTGACACTGAATTTCCTAACTGAACTGAAACTTCAGCAACAAAGTGCCTCATATGCTAATTCAAGAAAACATTCATTTCTCAAGAGATTTGACACCCTCATCAATCTTATATCAGCCTCCTCCCTATAGTGCAGGTAATGAAAATCGCAGACTCATCAGTGTTGAGAAGCACCGGATTACATCTTAAGTGGCTCGTTCCCATCCCCATTTACAGTACAGAGCCATGTCATCTGATTGATCAAGCGACCAAATGAAAAACAATGTACTATAAATTATGCAAAGATCTAAGTCATAAAACCTGGGAGATGCCAGCAGCACATGGGTTCATAAATGAAATATCAGACACCATTTTACCCATAATGTCAGAATGCTCACACAAACTGCAACACAAGGAGTATTTGTTTAATCACCATGTTTACAACCTTATTACATCCCAATTATAATGATAATAGCAGCAGACAGTCTTGTCATATTCATATTTAAAACACCTGCAGGCAACACTCTTTACCCTTTTACAGGAACACGGAGAACAATAAGTTACAATAAATGGATTGGAAATAAATTGCGCTTTTTTTTTGAGTTGACTGTGATACCAAACAAGCAACCACAAGAAAAAAGGATTGGGGAAAAAAAGTGTAAAATCAATAAGAGAACAGCACTGAGGCAGGTAAGAAACTGGGTGCTTTGTAAATTATTTCATGAGATTAAAAGCATTTGATTGACAGATGCTGTGTTTGGTTCCCTCTCAGTGCCTTCTTCATACAGCCAAAGACCAGCATCTCAGGTGAAGTGGAAACTAGACTTCCCATCGTATGTGTGAATGTAAATGCCTACATGTTAGCCCTGCAATAGCCCAGCCTTTTGCAGAATGCATGCTGGCTCCACCTGCACTGTCAGCTTACTAAGAAATATTTTATGTAAAAATATGTCTTATAACCACGCTTGTCACCCCTTCTGGCATTCCCAGAAGACTCTTCCACTAAGTTCACTGTCCAACCATGTCACACTTCACATATATTTCTCCCATTACAAAATGCCTCCAATTAAGGAAATACAGACAGCTCAGGACAAAAAAAATCACACAGCTGCAAAACATGTTCAGAGTCTCAGCTGTCCAGACTGACTGAGTTGGCAGAGCACCAGTGAAAAGATGTTATGCATAATTCCAGACATCTAAATAAGAATTTTCTTCCTCAACAGATGGTATTTTACGCTATGATATGCTTATATATGTTGTGTTGTGAGCTTTCTGATCAACATATGACTCATGAAGTATCACCTAAGAAAAGCTTTGAGCTTGGCAAAGGCAGGACTGATGCAGTAGATGGCAATGTTAGAAAATACAGTAGTAATGCCATTTTAATACTTTTACAGGAATCTAGCAAACCGGCCACCCTGTGTTTAGTGGAAAACCCACTCTATCCATTGAGCGTCTAAACACGAATAACGTAACGTAAGTAGTGAGCTAGTACATAAGAAATGGGCCGTTATGGTCTTAGAATAAGGCCTCCCAGCGCATCAGTCATTACAGTAAATGACCAAAAAGTCTGAAAAGGTTACGTCAGGCATGTAATGTCTTACTTCAGACTGTAAGTTGATCTTAACTTGGAAACAGCCTCAAAATCAAGCACGTAATATACCTGTTAGAGTAACATAACACCAACTGCTCAGCACTAGTGTGTAACTCAAAACTGTAAACGAACCTGACACTCTTTTAAGCGAGGCCACACACAGATGCACATGTGCATGCATGTGCACAAAATCCACAAAAAGAAAACAAAATAAGTAAAGCAAATGTTCAGTCGCTTTGGTTAGGTGTGTGAGACCAGTGCAGTTAGTCATACCTACTGTGATATGTAATCAATGCTGGCAAGAGGCTCTAATATTGGGAGCAGTTAACCCCAGCTAGCAGACTGACCTGCATGGCTCACACCCAGATAGAGATAGCATTCAAATAACAAACAAAACAAGATCAGGCTGAACATCCAGGTAAGCAGCTGGTGCTCAAGCCTTATCTCTGTCCTCCTCTGTGTTTATCTATACAACACACCTACACCAGTTCACAGATACCAAGACCATTCATTAACTGATTACTGTAAAATACTTGATCATTGAGCACAATGAGACTTTTGAGAGGACACAGTAACTCATGCTCTGCACTGCTGGGCCAGACGCTCCCTCCACACACCCCCACAATTTCAGCTGCACCAGGCAACCTTAGTTTGCTATGAGAACTAATTGTTTAAACTGGACCAGACATGAGTAAACTGCAAACATTATGCTTGTGTTTAGTAATGGTCAGTGATGTTTGAACTAGGGGATCCAGTTCCCTTTGAATGGAGCACTCACTTGCTGCCATTTAGAAAACAGCTTTTTAATTTGCTCTTAAAGTCACAGTGAAATGAAAAATGGCTTTCATACCTCATTAGTTTTCCCATTTTCCATGCCATGATACACACCTATTTAACAGTAAATGCCAAATCTTAGTTTTACGTCCTCGAAAGAGTGCATCTTTAATGGTTTATCTTATGGAACAGAAGTCCAACTTCAATCAGTAATGTATTTTGGCAAAATCAACTCGGATACCCCAATCAATCCTCTTCCTAACAGATATTAGATTGGTTTATGCTTTTGAATGATCACTCCCTGCATTATTCCCTGCCCTGATCGTTCATTACAGTATGACAAATTAGGGAAGCAAGACAATCTAAAAATGCTGTTTACTGACTATTTAAGCTTTAACTTATTGCCTCATGAGGGCAGAGAGAGGAACACAACCAGAAACTGAATAAAAGCTTGGCAATTAATCAACATAATAACATATCATATAGGCCTGCAAAATTATGGCTGTTATTACGACAAATATTCATCCTCCTTTAAAAAAAAAATATTGTTTTGTCCTACTTTCTGATTATAAATGCCAAAGAAATTATACATATATATATGTTAAAGTAAAATAACAAAGCCACAGCAGCATGCTGTCAAAGACGTGTTGTTACAGTACAATATAATGTTGATGAAGAAATTGAAGAATGAAGAAATTAAAACACTTACATGTAACTGTGACCTGAAAGTCAAGACCATATAATAACAGTTTGATCAAAACAAAAGCCTGAGATTGGTTAGACAGTGTACCTTTGAATCCAATGCACCTGATTTCACACACCAAAGCAGAGCTATAGGTGCAAAGTGTTAGTTTAGCCAACCTGTGCAGCCCACATCTTATCCTGATACAATTGCACAAATGTAATTTTTACCCTGGTCCTAAAGGGGGCATTACAGTGTATTAAAATGGGATGATGGAATATGTTATGCCACACAATTTACTGTAAAGATATATATATTTTTTTATATATATATATATATATATATATATATATATATATATATCCACTTAAAGCATCAAAAGTAATCACATTATCACTATCAATATTATTTGCATTGGCAGTTTTGGTAATGTGCTGTAGTAAACCCCACCTGGATTTCTCTGAAATTTAATTTACTTGTTTGTCTTTAATCACAAACACTGCAGGTGCTTCCCAGTGTAGGATGATGTAACTGTTATTATAATGTGAGTGATTCCTAACTGAGTGCTCATTGTATGCATGGGGGTGGCTGTGAGAGCAGTGATCTCAATGTGCACTTGACACAGAAATGAAAAGCTATTATGAAGTTAGTGTTCACTCAGTTTTCTCTAATTATGTAACTTTTCTCCCCACCTCTGTTACAAGGTGTATTTTATCATATTCCCTATGGGGAAGTGTGCTGAGCTGACTGGTGCTGGTGCTAAACACAGACATAAAGGTTGGGATATTTAGCCTGGGTATTTCAGCTGGAAACACTGACCCTAATGGGAAAATGTATAAACACCATTATGTGCTTTTGCAGTGCTGCTAGCAGGAAATAAAAGATTTAATGTAGGCCTCAAGGGCTCTCATGATTATTGTGATGGGCTAGGGTGGTTTGAACATGATAAACCCTTTGCACCTGTTTATGCAATGTACTTTCCCAGAGAAAACTATACTTGTTCCAAATAGAAGAACAAAGAGGTAAGAAGAAATGAGTGCTCCAGTGTTTGCCATGTTGCATATTTGCAGGCATAATAAGGATGTATTCTAGATTAATGGCAATGATGACATACTTAATAACTAAGTTAAGATGTGATGAGGGTGACCAGTATCAAATGATATATCAGGTTATATATATAGTGGTCAGCCTCACAGACAAATCACCTAACCATCACGCTATGGCTGTTGGTCTTTTTCTATTCCTCCCTAAAACCGACCACCTGACAAAATAGCGGCAAATATCTCTGCATCTTGTTGCGTAAACCATTTATATTGGTGGAAAGCTTAGACACACACAGCAATGTAGAAGTGAAAATAACCTCCTCAGCACAGAAATTAAGTCCGTGGCTACAAAAGTACTGAGAACTGACAACATAAAAATTTAAAAACCAGCACTTTCTCTCTGATCACCAGCCCAGTATACTGAGCGAGTTTAGCGCAAGACAAAGCTTTGGTTTGAAGGAGGAAACTGTCCCAGGGTGACCCTGATTGGCCCTGCTGCCAAACAGCAGCAGAGCAGCACAGCACAGCGTGACTATGGCGGGCTATACTGGCTCTGTGAAAATACAGCCAACGTAACAAGCAGGTGTAACCTGATGAAGATCATGTGAAATGTACAGTACTAGTGTTATCATAAAATAAATGAAGGGACAGTTGATTCTGCACTGTTTTGTTTTAATGACGTGGAATATGGCTAAAACATAGTTATAGCTAGAATCACAAAGGGGCTACAATGATATGTTACGGCACATTTGGATATGGGCTATTACATATTACAAAGCAAAGCAGGATAACATATGATAAGCAGTAAAGGGCTGTTGGCTTTTATTCCACAGTATTATCTAGTGTCAGGGGAAAGTGATGGCTGCAAGACATGAAGCAGCTGAGGAGAAAATCAGGATGCGGATATGGATGAAGAGCAGTGGTGTCAAGAATATATTTAGATTTTTGTTTTGTGGAGTAAATCTCAAGCAATGTAGAAAATAAATTAAAAATTTTAACTGTACACCAGTAGCTCTGTGGTTTTCATTCTTTCATTTTATTGAATAACTTGTAATAGGAAGAAGTAAACCTTCACGCAGTGCAATAAAGTAGATAATGTATTCAGCTACATCTAATGTCAACAGAGCCCGGTGGTCCACTAAACCTCTCATTTTCTCTAATTCAGAGCGAGTGAGGCACAGATCTCAGAGGTTCTAATCCCTCTGCCTTAGTCATCTCATGACCACACTCTAAATCTCTAAACCCTCACTGAGCTCAGTCCATGTGGGTGCCACGACCACTCTGTGCTGTCTGCTTAGCATCAACAATGCCCTATCCATGTCACAAGGCGCACTGCTCTGCACAATAGGAACCACTCAGCCACATGTTCTTAAACACACGCAGCTGATGCCAGACAAAAGAACAGTCTTGACTTTTTGTAAATCTTTCACCTCAGTGGGTGACTTTTACCCCTGCTAATCGCAGCATGGCTGTGATTGTCACAGGGTTTGTCTCAAAGCCTCCAGCACATAAAAGAATGGCTAATCCTTCCACAGAAAACTAAAATCCAAAAGGGAATGTGTAGAATTATTATGTAGCATGTGGTAATTTCTGGTTTATTTATCTAGATGAGCAATATTGACGGAAAACAAAACCACAAGAAATACTTGACCCAAAATTGTCCAGCCCAATGCATTGGTTAGCTTAGATATATTGGTATCTGTGTATGTGTAGGACAATAAGTGCAGTACAGAAATGCTAAACTATATGGCATGAGGTCATTTCAAAACAAATCTATGCTATGCTAAGTTATGCTTATGTTATGTTTTCTTTTTAAATATCAGTATCGATATAAAAAATCCAGTCCAGATCCAAATTGGTTGGACTATAATTCCCTGCTACAGAATGTTTCAGTTGGGTGCAGTTTGTGTTGCAAAAACCTGGAAAAGAGTTCAGAGTACTTGTAACAATGCAATGACTAGTGAGTTGACTACTATACTATGCATTGCCATCTTCCACTTGCCTGCAATGTAGGCCTCAATAAGCTGAAGGAAATAGCTTGTCCCTCTATCTGGTCTTCCAAGGTCAGGGATATCACTCAATCAATTTCAAAAATCTATATCTGGCAGCTGCATTATGCCGTATGGATTTGAAAGATAGCCTCTGAGTTTAGACATCTCAGTTATTCTTATCATTATTATTATTATAAGTTACATATAAGCTATGGGCTCAACCAAGATATGTAAATTAAAACCTACATCTCCCCTTTTAAAAGCTTGCTTAAGTGGTATGTCAGCCATCACACAATGCTATCCACTCACCTCTGTAACCTCCTTTGACTACTTAAAATGCTTCAAAGGATTCTGTGATGGCTGGTGTAAAAAGACAGAGTGCACTCATTTGTATTGAAATGGGTCTTTTATGTGCCAACACAGCTCTGTGAGCAACATTCGGGTGAATATATGCCACGGTGATTCTTCAGAAATGCAGTAGAAGCATAGTAAGGCACTGCCTGGAAGCTTAAACCCAAAGGGCATCTCTGACCTCAGGCCAATGTCCTAAAGATACACTGAAGCACACGCACATCCAGGGAGATTCAAGTACATCAGAGGCTAGGTCATTAGAAGAACAGACAAGACAGCCAAACCACTATAATGCTTAGTAAGCAAGCTATCAAATGGTATGAAAGACATTGTTTTGTTTGTTTATTAAGTGCACTAATGGTGCTGGACACTGAACATGTAAAGTTTATAAAGGCAAAGGAGTAGAAGGTATTAGGGAGGGATTTATACCTTTGGCTATGATTTTAGTAATGATGATGTAACAATCTTTAGGTATTTAGTTTAAGATGGTTACATTTCAATAGAGGTTTAGCGGGGTTGAGGTCAGAGTAAGAGTCTGTGAGGGTGGCACTCGGACAAGGTAGTGTGGTTTTGCCTGGAGCAGAGTAGGAAATTCAACAAAGCCATGGTTCAGTTGCTTTTTTTCCTCATGCACTCTGTTGCATGTGAACAGGTAGTCCTTGCCCTCCACAAGAGATGTCAGGATGTGATTCTATATTTATTTACATTTACCAAAGAAAAAACTTCCAAATGGCTAACTCATTTCCATTTCCACATATACTATGTCTTTTTCTTAAGAAATCAATTAAGCAAGCAACTACAAATCATTCTGCAATTAAACAAAAACAATTAGTAAGCGATTCTGGGGGAGTATTAGTGTATTACATGTTATGTAGTTAGTTACACATGTGGTGTACTAGACTGTAATGGTGAGAAACGTGGCTGAGTAAAACTTTTGGAAAGTTCAGCATATACTGTTGTCTCCACTGCATAGCACCACAGGGTGTAAAGCATGGCTCAAGGGAATTTCTGCAGTGGTGACAGGCACCACAGATGTAATGCCAGCCATCCTCTAGTCAACAGCTCACATTTGGAACACAACCAGCCTGACTAAAGTCACAATAAATAAATAAATAATGGAAATGCCCTAATTTCACATTTCAAATAGGGTTTTTATTGCTTCAACTCAGCATGGAGTGAAACACAAATCAAACTTCAATAAAATTCTCATTACCCTGCTGGGATTTCATATCTAATCAAACAAACAAAAGTACAATGTAATAAATCAATTTAAGTTTGATTGCATTGCTATCAAATGTAAGTATATTCTACTAATTAGAAGTAGAATATTAAATTTGATAGCAATATAATGTGTGAATAACTTTTAAGTTTAATGGGCTGGAATTCACAAGTTTTGTTCATGACCACGCCTCTTTATTTCCCATCACAACAGAATTTTAATCTTGATGATAAGTGCTGCATTCATTTGTATTGGAAGTTTCGCCATTCCTGAGTTGGGAAATAATTTTTCCGACTTTGTGGGAAATAATGTGGGAGCAACATGGATGCTACAAAACAGATGTGTTGTATTTTAATATTTTTCAGAGTGTTACAAAGACATTGATAGCATACCAGAGGAGATTCACGTTATCAAACGTGCTGAGACGGTTCGAAACTTTATTTTGTCCCAGACTTGTTGCTGCATGAGTAACCTACATTCCCTAAAACCACAAAAATATTGACTTGTTATCAGGGTTTGTGCTATAGTCACTCTACATGGACAGCAATTAACTTAAATATTGTATTACACGTTACATCTGAGCAAAATGTATAGGTTATATTAATTTGAAGTTTGGAATAATTTTTCCGATTATTCTGGCAGCACTTGAATGCAGCATTTCCGTTACGTCTCCCGCATTTGTGTTCACATGTTGCGCCCCGGTTAGTCTATCGAGTCGATGTGTGCTGCGACAGGACGACTGAATCTGGTGAGTTAGCGATCACATTGTGTTTTAATATTTGAATTTAAAGTTGTCACTGTGTGTTAGTTGGCTGTTTGAGTGGTGAAAAATTTAGTTTTAACCAGCTAAGATTATATGCTAACGTTCGTCACATTTTAGCTCCAGAGTAGAGAAAACAACAACATTTTAACCAGTTAAAGACATTTTCTCTCTCCATAGTCCATAGATTTAGCTGCAGTGGCTGTTTGTGAGCAGTAAAAACGTTGTTTTAACCAGTAATATGGATATTTCCATTTGATAGAGACCAGTTAGCTCGGAAGCTAATGGAAATTGCAGTTTACAGCAGTTAAATATTTTCAACTGATTATTTTTTTAGTTTTTTTGTTTTTCTCTTTCCATCTACTGTGCTGGAGAGTGAGCTGAAGTTTCCTAATTCTCCTCATGGATGCAGCCTGATTAATCTGCGTTAATTTTTCTATAATTAATCGAAATTAACATGTTACTTTGACAGCCTTAAAAGTAATTAAAAACTGTGGGGAAGTCATGGAATGTATTTCATAACTTTATGTGATTTAGTTATGTCCACTATCTTGCAGACCACGCAGCCAACAGACATAAGGTGCCTTTGTCTTCGGGGACTGCCAGTCATCTTGGGGGATGATCCCTCTGAATTCTTCAAAACCTTCCCTGTAAGTAACTAAATTTGTTGTAAATGATGCAGGTGCATTGTTTCTTTAGTGATTAAAGGTTCAGTGTGTAATATTTATGGTGACGTATTAACAGAAATGTAATATAATACATATAACTATGTTGTTAGTGCTATATAGTCACCCTATGAAACGAGTCGTTACGTTTTTATTACTTTAGATTTCGCCTTTTTATGTACATATACCGCGGGTCCCCCTACACGGAGGCTGACATCTTCCGCTGCAAAGAAGTGATTCGCCGCTACTAGGGATGCACCGATCCACATTTTTTCACTTCCGATCCGATCCCGATACCTGAATTTGGATACCGGCCGATACCGATACTATTCCGATACCAGAGCTGTGTTTGCTTAATATAATTATTATCATTATTGTTGATTTTATATGAGGCTGAAATAAACTCCTCTCAACAGGCAAGTATGATATGTACGTATGTATGCATGTATGTCCCAAAAGGCAACTTGAGGTGAGTATAAGGTCAGAAAAGGAAGTCAGAAAAACAGGAAATCCTGTTAACAGGAAAAATCCCATCCTGAAAACAAATATGCAACTGTAAGGGTTTCAATTTTTTTGTCATGTCAATATTTATTAAATTCCCAAAATGTCAAATATTTGAGTCTTGAAATATAAGAAAAGTGTAATAAGTGTAAACATCTTACACACACACACACACACTATCAATAAAACAGTGTGCATCTGAACAGCACAAATCAAGTACACTGGCTCTTGTAGCATCAACAAATCAAGGTTTTAAAATGTCAATTATCTGAAATATAAGAAAAGTGCAATAACTGTAAACATCTTACACACGCACGCACGCGCGCGCACACACACACACACACACACACACACACACACACACATGCACACACACGCACACACACACACACACACACACTCAGTAATCCCTTTAGCTTTCACGTTGTCTGCCTGGAGTTTAACTTGTTTTTGGAATGACTCCAGAAGTGATTCCTGACAGCTCGCCTAAAAAATCCTCGTGCTGTTTCGTGTGGTGCTTTTTTTAAATGTTTGATTGCGTTCGTAGTGTTGTACGACGCGAGGGAGCTTCCGCGTCTCTGAATTACGGCTTCGCAAGCATTGCATTTTGCTGTCTTGCTCTGCGGTGTTTCTAGTGTAAAGTATTTCCACACAGCGGACATGTTGGCTAGCCACAATGCTGCTCAATGCTATCCTGCTAGCTGGCTGCAAACTGCGGAATGGATTTCCTGAGCGGAGGCGTGTCTCATAACTCTGTGTCTCATTGAGCCGCGCCTCTGTTTAGGAAATCCATTCCACAGTTTGCAGCCAGCTAGCAGACTGGCCGGCAGGAATCACCTGTGGAGTCATTTCAGCAGACAACGTTAAAGCACAGACATGGCTCATGGATATCGGAAATCTGCGCAGGTTGGATCGGGAAATTCCGATACGTGAATTACGCTGGTATCGGTCCCGATACCGATACTGGATCGGATCGGCCCCATCCCTAGCCGCTACTTTGCGAAGAAGAAGGCAGATGTGACATAGGAGGCGGAGGAAGCCGTGTTTACTAGTTGCTAACTTTGTTGTGTTTTGTTAGTTTGAGAAGTTATATTTATTCTCCTTGTCTGTTTCTTTCTGTCAGGACGCAAGTGACAAGGACTTGTACAGTCAGATGCCAGTGGGAATCCTCTGCATTGACAAAAATCCTCAGCTCAACTAGGGTTGGGCGATATGGGCAAAAAATAATATCTCGTTATTTTTTCGGATTTTGGCGATAACGATAATCAGTCGACATCCTTTAAAATGTGATTGGAATTGTCTGAATTAGGGCTTGTGTCCACCAAACGCGTTCTTAGTGCTGAGAGCGCTCAAAAATTCATTTTCCGAGCGCCCTGCGGTGTTAAAAGTTGAACAGATTTCAACTTGAAGCGCTTCGCTAAAAAAGTATTTTCGAAACTAAACCATTTCCATGCCAGAGAGGTAGACCCACGTCTCGGCACTAAAACATCTGAAGTACCGGTAGCTTCAGGGACTGGAGGTGCTTGCGTTTTCTATCTACCATCACAATGCGCTGCTAAACTGTTGCAAGGAGGATGCTAGCGAGAGGTCATGTGATCATGTCATGTGATCAAGTAGGCCCACTAGTCATGTGACTGAATCCTGCCATTCTGTAGAGAGCATTGCTGCACTGTGTATTAAGTGGATGTGAGGAGTTTCCGCGTGCGTTTCAATATTTTTGGTTATTTAAATACTCGATAATGGAAATTTGCACATCGTCAAAACAACAATGACAATATTATCGCAAACGATATATATCGCCCACCTCTAAGCTCAACCCATCCAGAGTAGGCATCGTCTTGGAGGTGGTTGTGATCATGGAGGAGCTGGCCAACCTACCGCAGGCTTTTTTGGAGTGATTTATGCCTTGCACTTAGATTACCCTAAGTGCATGAAAAACACCTTCCAGTTCATTCAGCAGGTAATGCTCAACCTGGGCAGAGGTGAGCTTGCACCAAAAATCCAAACGCTGAAAAATCAACTCTCTGTCTAAAACAGTGTTCTGAAATATATCACTGTTCCAAATATCAGTGCTTGGTTCTGTTGCACGTCTAAAATACCCTGTTTACTGTTTTGCACTGTTTGTGATATGTTTTTAAATATTTCCACTGTCTTTCTGATGATGATCAGATGATGGTATTTGTACTGATCTAGCAGTTTGGTTCCATCCATATTGCTAGGCATGTTTTATGGTTTTATTGTGGTTTTATTATTAGCAGGACTTAGGGTCCTTGTAGTGCTCCAGCAATCCTGTCATAGTGGGAGCATGGAAGACACCGGCATTGTGCACATCAAAGGTAAAGTTGTGGTTCCACTTTCCAATTCTTGCATGTAGAGAGCAGAAGAAGTTAACAGAGAAGAGGCAGTCTTCTTTCCCTTCTAAAATATGTTATATACCACCAGGGTCAACCAAAAACAAATAATATGGTTTAAAAATGTTTCCTGTGTCCCAAGTTAAAATAAAACATGAAAAGAATGTACTTTTGTGGTTGGCTTTTTATTTTCTTAATTTAGAATTTCTGGTTTAAAACAGTTTAATGAAATAGAATTTTGTTTTTTACTCTTAAGATACTAGGTGGAGTAATTGGGTAAAGCAATTAAGATTACAATGTTTTTTTCTCAAATTTTTTAAGTAAACTCAACTTATCTGGGTTTACAGTGTACAGTGTAAGTAAACTAAAAATTGGGCCAAGACACATTTTTTTTCTTTTCCAAGAGAGATTCAGCAAAGAGCCAATAGCATCGTACTGGTATTTCTACTAAATGCCTTTCAGGGGAGGAGAAAACTCTTAACAAATGTTGATTATCTAGTTACAATATGTGATATGTGATCTACAGTTAATTAACAAAGAGTATGAAATCCCACGCTTTACCGATGTTTTTCTGCTTGGCTTCTGTACCTTTATCTCTTGTAAGCTTATTAAAAGTGACTTGTTTTCTAGTGGTGTCGCAATTCTCCAAATCCACAATTTGATTAGATTTTACCTTTTTTTGTTTTTATCACTGACAAAAGCTATGCCATTGTTAGACTTTTGAGTCTTGATTTGTAAAGATAAACAGAGCATTTGTGTTATGCCCTGAGCAGAGTTTTGTGAAACGCTACTTACAAAAGATAACTGTTACTGTAACTGCTGCTAGAATACTGTAGTGTCAGTGGACAGCAAGAGTCAATAAATAATATCTCCAGCAGTGGCCAAGGTGTCAAGCTGAAAAGTGCAGCTGCAGGTTACTGCTAAGCTTGTTGTCTCTGAAGAGTTGTTATTTTGTTTTGTTTTTTTGTTGATGTTCAAAATTGAAAGCTAATTTTGATCCATTTTTAATTTACAATTGAAATTCTGACACACTTATTATTTCATTAACACACCATGTGCTGTTCATTTTTGAAGAGAATCCATAAATATGAGTAATTGTATCGATCCTTGAGCTATTTCCTTTGTTTAAGTTCTCTCACTCTGGAATTGCAAAGGTGAGAATAAGGCTTAAACTAAGAACTGACAGCACAGACACTGTTACTGATGGACTGTAGAAAGATAATGTTACATGGTGTGTTTATATATTTAATTTCTTATCTCACATATAAGTAAACTGGCATGCACAACTTGTGAAATTATAATTCTCAGTAATGAGGACAGCTGCAACAGAGTTACGAGTGGGATTGAGACAATTTGAGATCCACCACTCAAGAACTGTGTGATTAAATTAAAATAGATATCCTCAAACTACACAGACACCATTCCCTGGTGCAGAGATCAGATGATGTGTCAATCGCCCGCAACACACCTTTCTCTTTGACTCATTCTCCATGCTCATTGCAGCCGGTTATACTTGTTCAGGACTAATGCTTCCCATTCGCCGTTTCATTCCACTACAGGTGGCGGATATGAAATAGAGTTTACTACCTCTGATATCTTACACTGAGCTGCTGATCTGACAATGGTATTCTTGCTGTGCAGTACCTGCCCTTCCCCACATGGAAACAGGGAGGAAAGAGGTGGTAAATCATAGCGCAGGCTTACAACCCACAGCATCTCCTCCGAATCCGCAAATGAACATCATTAGAAATTGAAACACCAGGAGGAAGGTGAAAAGGAAGAAAAAGCATTTCACAATTGCTCCTGTTTCCTCTTCCTCTCACTATGCACTTGGGCCCAAATCATTTCAGGCATCACTACCCACGAGTCTCTTATCAAATAATATTGAAATGGTTACCCTGAGGTGTCCATTGTGCATATGAATAAAGTGATATTTGCTGAATGATAAGTAAGTTATGACAGTAATGTACTGTGGGGAAAATATTCTTTATCCTGTGATGAAATCCCATTTTTAGAACTCATCCTGTTTCTTCACTCTATACCTAAGAGCAAAAATTTGAAATTGAGAAGCACATTTTCTATTTTGATATACCAAATCCAAGCCTGCTCTACAGTGCTAGCCTGTAAGCATTCACCTAATGACTCCCTTAAACTTATCTTGCCTGTTTTGTTGAAGTTCTGGTGTTTTACCATGTTTAACAAGTCTGGACAATATCTAGCCAAACTTAAGAAATATTATTATATGAACAATGGGTCAAATGACTGGGTAACAATTATTTGCGGGTTTGTCATTGTGAGCGATCTTTTTCACACACACAACTTTGCATTTGCCCACAACTCTACTGTAGCGTCTCTCAGCTCATTGTTTCAGTTTTCTGGAGTGCAACTTTGTAGTTTTGGTTTACTCTCAATGTTCTCATCAGTGTGGCCTCCAGATGTGCAAAAAGGCAATTGTTTGCCTAACACATTGGCTAAAACAACTTTAAAAAGTCATAATATGTCGGTGCCGTGGTTAAAACTTGTTACACAGCCCCCAAGTGCCAAAAAAATCAATAAATGCAGATTTAAATAAAACCCCTGAGGGAATTTTTTCTCATTTCATCGCTCAAAACACAGAAAAAAATTCTGATTGAATCAAACAGCGTTTAAAGGATACAGCAGGCAATATTCTGTGTTTTTCTTACTGCCAACAAATTCAGAGAAAAAACCAAAACCAACAATAAATTGATTCTGCTAACATGTATTGCCTGTGAAGCCAAAGCCTGATATACTGTAGCTCATTCCTCTGAGGCATGTCCAAAAAACTATTAAAAACACATCAGTGTAACACACCATTGCACTGGGTGACATGTTTCTTCATTATGATCAACATGTGCACAGTTTATTTTGAGTCAATCTCACATATGTGGTCCCTCTGCTGTAGATACTCGCTTGCTCACCAAATCTGCAGCTGACTATAGTCCCCAACAAATGCACAATTTACTCCTGTATGAGTAATATTTGTTAAAAATGACTTACATGGCATTTTTTTTTAGACATGCAAGTACATATGTGTGACCTGCTTTTAAAGATTTACATCGTCAGTAGGAACCAAAGACAGGCCACCTTTAAGTAGCTTATGTTACACATTTTAGCATTAGAGAATACTAAAAGCCTAAAAGTAGACCATTTTTTAAACTCCCAAGATTGTTTAATGCCTTTATTGCTCAAGGGCTACACAATTAGTGCAGTCTTATTTGTGTCAGCACCAGAATGCATTTTGTGTAAAGCACTGATGCAACGCAGAAGATTAGATCATTAGTCAGTCATGGGAGTGTTGCAGGCCTTGTTAATTACCGTTTTATCACTCACACACACACACACACACACACACACACACACACACACACATATGCACACACATCAGTCTGGTGTGAGTGCATGTAATAAAGAGGTGAAAACTAAATGAATGCAAACTGCTGCTCACCCAAAGCGATCCAAGCACCAGGTGCCTTCAGCTATGTAACTGTGGACTGCTGAGCATTGTATTTCAATATTGAAAGATAATGCTGAGGTGGAATAACATGGAAAGCCATCCAGTTCTCTAACAAGCTGCTCCGTCTGAAATAACGTGCTACATGTAGTGAAGGCCGACCACCCAGTGGAATGATTAGTCTCTTTTTAACTTCCACCTGTATGAACCACACCCTGAAGGCTTTCCTCTCTATCCTTTGGTATGAACAAGACACTCCATTACTTCCAAGGATAATTCACCACTGTCTAATGTATCCCCTCTGGTTCACTCCAGGTTCACTTCAGTTACCAGAGTATTTTATAACGTCTTTAGTTCACCCTATTAATACTTAAAGACAAGAGTGCCTTGAGCTTTCTGTCTTCCATTATGACAATAAAAATGGTATATGCCTTTTACCAGTCCTGAAGCTCATAGCAGAGGTAAAGACCTCATATCAATCAAGCAGCAACCAGCAAAGCTGAGGTGCAGAAGTATGTTATTATGTAGTTCCTCGAATGGCCACCAATCACAGGCTCCAAGAAAACCCCAAAAGAAAGTGCTAATTTCACACAGTCTTGTTCATAAACTCCACTCACAAACAGATGTCAAAGATATTACAGACATATTTTTATACTTCTTGGGTATCTGACACAATGTACCAGGGAGGTTAGGCCTTCAACACAAAATGAATCTATCAAGCAACTATTTTGATAATTGATTAATCTTGAAAGTCTCTGAAAAAGTAAAAATTGCCAAACAACTTTAATTTCTCTCCTTAGAATTTTACCTTTTTTCTTTCTGTTGTGCAATCATAAATTGAACTTTTGTGGGTTTTGTGCTGTCGGTCATAAACAACAAGCAATGTGAAGGCATCACCTTGGGCCTTTAGGACATAGCTGCCTAATCATGTGATTCCTTATAGAAACTGCCCACTAGAAGTAACATACAAGTCCTTGTATAGAAGAAACTGCAGGACCTCATCAGGCTGCTTATCTTTCATCTTTTGACAGTTATGTGCTAAATGCGGAGGTGTACAGAAAAGCAATGACACACACGCAAGCTAGGTGAACATATGGTACAGAGGCTATCTGACGTTGATTGTCTAACATGCAGGGGCAGATGTCTAATTACACACTATCAGGGTAGCATTGGGCGGCTGTGGCTCAGAGGCAGAGCGGGTTGTTCCTTATTCAGAAGGTTGTGGGTTTGATCCCTGGCTCCTGGTGCCACATGTCGAAGTATCCTTGAGCAAGATACGGAATCCCAAATTGCTACCAATGCCGTGCATCAGTGTGTGAATGTGTATGAGTGTTAGTTTCTGTTCGATGGACTTTGCCATCAGTGTGTGAAAGGGTGAATATGATACGTAGTGTAAAAGCACTTTGAGTGGTCAGAAGACTAGAAAGGCACTATACAAGTACAGGTCCCTTTACCATTACCATTGCCTGTTAATTAATAAATCTGTGAAGCACCTAAACTACCTGTGGATTATACTACAAACATTAAGGCATTAGCTCATACGTGGTTTCAGACCAGAAGTCCTTACTTTTTTTGTACGATGGTATTTATAGTTACAGGCACTTGGAAAGCATTGCTCAAGAGTAATATTAAAATAGTTGAACAAGAACAGCACATCTTATAACAACACCTATAACATTAATGACTCCATCCACAAGTGTCACAGCAGGATACACCCATTTTCTTTTATTTATTAAACTGACGACCCCTGACTAAGTGACATATTTTATGGATATTTCATATTATATTCAAAATTGTACAATTAACCCAAACAGTGAACTCAGTAACTGCGGGTGACTTGGATACATTTTGAGCTGATTACCAGAAATATCAGCCAGCTGTGTTTTATTACACCCCCTTAAAAGCAAAAAGCCTCACAACCCCCCACAAAGCTTTGGCAACCCCTAGTGGGGATCCCGACCTCGAGGTTGGGAATCACTGCACTAGAACATGGCAGATTGTCATTAATGTTATTAATTATGCCCATGCTTTTGCTTCTATGACATAGTATGCCACACGTATTTAGCTTTATCCTTTATCCTTCATAGCTTGGTTGGCTAAACTGCAGTCCTAATAACCTTTGGGCTTATTTTTCTCTTAGCTCTGATGTTTTGTTAATGACCATGAGGTCTCAAGGGGAACAGTCATGTAGAGTTGAATTGCTTTACACATGATTACTCTACAGGGTTCTACTGCTGTTTGTGACATGGTGACACATGGTGTACAGGCACAGTGTTAATTCTGTGACCTTAAACCAAAATAATGCAGACTGGTGAAGGGTTTTAAAGCTGTATGTGTGTTTGGTGTGTAAAGTTTCATTTAGTAAAGCTCATTATCAGAGCAGAAACAACTATTCAAAAAGAAATTCCAAAAACATGAGATCACAAAATGATGCGATAATCCATCTTGTCTGGCTTCAATCTATGCGATTGGGGCTAAACTATGTAGTACTGGACCAATCAGCGTCCATTAAGGAAGCACTGAAGGCTTCTCTCAATGGAAATGTTGTTTTCGCTCTTCTCCCGAGTGGCTTCGGGAAGACTACATTTTGGTTCCTTGATCTGATTGGCTGAAGTTCACAGTGATGGAAGGTGATAGACAGATGGATCCAATCACCTGCCGAGTATCTTTTGAACAGACAGGTTAGTAGGTGCTGTAATTAATATTAAGGCTATTTCTAGCATGCAAAATAAATTAGGTGATCATATGCCTCCAATTTACCTCAGACACCTGTAGAGTCATAAGCCACAAGAACCACTTACAGGACTCTATAATGCTGCTTGGTTAGTTGTTGGTATACAACTTCTACAGGGGGCATGGGACATTCCTTTAAAAGTGAAATGATTCTGCAGCAATTTTGGACATTTAAAACGGTTTCTAAAGTCTAAAAAGAAAATCAACCTTTTTACATTTCTATGTATGTACTGAGGCTGCGAATAGGCGTTGAGTGAGTGAATTAAGTTTTGAACAGGCGTGCATTGCCTCCTGCAGCGCGATACTGCTCACACTCGCAGGGGGAGGGAAGTTATTGCACGCCAATCCTGTTCTCGATGAGAATGCCGGTATTCATATGCATATGAGGCGAGATACAAAAGTCACCTAATAAGAAATGCAGCTGTCGACGCTCAGCCGGTGAATTGACACTCATCGAGGTTTCCTCACAAAAAAAATCTATTTCGGTAATCACTTTTATATAGCCTAAACCAATAGAAAGGTTTAAAAAACAGCTGCAGTCAGGCTCTGCATGGTCTGTCAAACCAATTACTGTATTTTGCAGTCGACCACAGGCATTAATGGGATATCACCTTTAGATAATCCGAAGTGGACGCTGATGCGCTCAGTCACTGTTTGAAAACTTCACCCTCCAGAGATTAGCGGCACAGATCATGGCAGAGTTGAGGTGAACGGCTGCGCCTTGCCAATGGATTACTCATTTCACGGCGGGGAATCGACATGATACGGTGCATATATTGGCAAAGCAAGCGTCCTAAACGAGCTCCTGCTCCCTGGTCAAACAGACAATTACGCAGCGAGAACGTTAACTGGGCTACAGTGCGTGCGCGTATCGTAACGCGTATCGTAGTCGTGCGCCTGATAATATAACGCCAAACGATAGTCGCCCAGAAAACACATTCACGTCTTACCATGTTGTGGCTCCAGAAGTACTTCACAAAAACCCCTTTCGGACGACAAAAGGAGCCACAAATATCCGCTGTTGGAGCAGCTACAGCCTGCTCACACGGGCACATCAGCACACTGCTGCCCCAGCCTCTTTAGCCCGACAACTCTTCACCAGAGGGCTGTGTCCTGGGTGTAATGCGAGCACACTGCACAGAGCAGCCCTGTTCATCTCTCTCTCTCTCTCTCTCTCTCTCTCTCCCTCCCTCCCTCCCTCCCTCTCTCTGTGGACGTGACGTGTGAAGCAGGTAATCTTATTACACCGGTCAGTAAAGGTGAGCCCGGCTAAAGCTCCGTTGCCCCCATCCCCCTCATATCTGCTAGATATGCACCTGAAGAACTCAGGTATGCCCCCTGAGACAGATTATTATTATTATATTATATTCAACAGCCTATCTTTCCTTTGTGATAAACAAGAAGGGAAGAAAGTCACCAAACCCACACAGGAAGGTTAAACTAATCCATAACTTATTACAGTGTGTGCACTGCGATGCCATTCTCTCACCACAGTGAACCCATAGTTTCTGACTGAAGGTCAACAAAAGCTATTTACTGTCAGTTGTCAATTATTTCAGAGTTAAATCCATTAGTCTGGTCTGTCTGCACCGAGCTGAGAAATAATATCACTGGAGGCAGTTAGCTATGATTCACCTGTCACTTTTCAACAATCACTGGCCTTTTCTTCCCCCCCAGCTTAACCAACAACAAAAAGCCTCCCATCAATATACTCTAATTACATGGCGTGTTAAATAAGTCCCGACTAAAGGTTGCAGGGAATATTCAATAAAACAACTTCAACACGAGAGACGCAGCTGGGGGTCTTGTTTACAACTGACAGGTCAACAGCAGTGAAATTTTAATTCTTCTGACAATATGAACATACTTTTTTTCAGACAGCAGATGTGGGTGTCCCGGTAAATTACCTGGTAGAGCGCCCACCACATAAAGGCTTTCACTTTATGGTGAGTGTTCCAATCCAGCCCATGTGCATGTGCTACATGTGATCCATCTCACTCCCCTTTTCATGTCCCTCTCTACTGTCACTACTCAAAATTAAAGCAAAATGACCACAAAAACCCCCCAGAAAAAATCAGCAGATGTAATTCGATAAGTTTCCCAGTACTTCCCAGTATCTATTACGATTTGTAACAAAATCTGACACCCACATTTGGAGCATAATAAACTCAAATTACACATGTACCAGGGAATATCACAATTAAACTATTAAACAAATGAAACCGACCACCATTCAAACTCAACATAGATGTAATAACAAATATTATGGTTAAAATGTGAACCTACATAAATGTGATCCTATGATAATCAGTGATTCCCACCTTGTACCCCCGGGGGTCTGTGTGCAGTAGCTGACAAAATGTAGAAAGATTGCAGTGTAGCTCTACTAATTTGAAAAATGATGAACAAAATACCAAAGTTCAGCTGCAGTTTCAATCAAAAGCAACACTTTCTGATTAAGCTGAAAAATGTCACTGAAAAGATGCTAATTAAAACAAACATAAACAACACAAGGCGGTGGGGCTGGAAGGTACAGCAGGGGCTTTCAGATGTCTGAGCCCAGGGGCCCATTGTCCCATTATCTGGGCATGGCCGCAACAAGACTTTGTCATGTCAAAGTCTGCAGTCATGCTAGCGGCTCTGTGAGGCAAAATTGTTACGTCATATAATGCTAAAGTTCAGAAGGTCACCGGAGTGGGTAAGATTCATCCTCCGGGGACCATGAATAATTAAATGTCATGGCAATGCATCTAATAGTTGCTATTTCAGTCTGGAACAAAGTGAAGGACCTACCGATTGACAGACAGACAGACTCCCTATGGAGCTAAAAGGGAGCTTAAGAAGAAAAATAAGACACCAAACCTAAATCTTGACAATTCCAAGATCACATGTTCTGGTATAAAAAAAAAAAGTATTGCAACAGTATCCACTTTTATTTAGTTAATAAATAGTAAATAATGTCAACAGAAGGGTATCTGAGGGCTGTATACCTCGGACCAAAAGAGGTTCAGAACCACTACTCTAAATAATACTACTGACATGTATAATTCAGAGTGGAAGGTATGTTCGTTCTTCACCTCTGACAATTGTAACAACCTAAACACAAAGGTCCACTTACTAGCGTTCAGAGTTTTGAACTCTAACAGTCATTATTGAATGAGTGCTCAGATTATTTTAACCATATATTATTCAGCACCATTGGCTCATTAGAGAGCACATGATGTCAGTTTGTGTTGTTTAAGACCGGCAGAGGTAGTGACTATCTTTTCAAACAAACGTAGCTGTATGGTTTTCTTTTCATTATAGGTGGCTGATTTGTCATTTCAAAAGATATGCAGCACATTTTTAAAAGATACACCAGAGCGCTCATTAAGATACAAGTCAAGATAAGATGATTGCATATTTAGTCTATCAATCTTGCTATCAAAGAAACTACAATTTGTATAAAAATAGCCCCGTAACTGGCATGCATGTGCCCTGGATGAGCATGAAGAGCTAATCCGGGTTAAGTCATCACTACCTCCACTTGGCCTAGCTTGTTTTTGGTATGAGGAAGGCTTTGAGCAGAAGCTCTCTAATAATCAGCCCCTGCCACAGTACTAATTCTCCCTCTCATCTCGTCTCTGTTGCTGCAAAGAAAACGAGGGGCCAGGGTTCAGGCAGGAGTGAAGGCACTCCACAGAGGAGGGTGATTAAGGGATATGCCGTTCTCATCTCAGCGACCCAGTGAAGTCTTCTAAGTGAGAAATTTACCAAACAGATACCATACATATCCAGGTGCGTGTGTCTGCATGGGTTGTGTTTGTTTAACTGACATACTAGCACAGACATGTACATTCATACATAGCACTTAATCAGTAAAAATGAGAAAGGAATAAGGCAGAGAAAAACATCATAATGGCTGCAAGCTAATAAAGTTTCATAACTAGAAATTAACAAGCCTTTCCCACTTCTTTATTCTATTATTCAGAATATCTTTCTGCAAATATCTGCAGTGTGTGTTCCTATAACTGTAATAATGTTTATAAAAGAAAAAAAGTATGGAAGAGAGGATCTGTTTCAGTGGATTGAGCTGGATGAGTGATACATAATTCAACTGAAATTTCCAAGCTTTCTCTCCTATAAACTAATCATACAGGCACCACATACTTTTAACCAGGAGCAGTTAAGTTGACTTTGAGGTAACCATGTATTCTTCTGAGAATGCTCAAAGTTCTATCAATGTTTGTGCTTTTTTCTTGTACATACAGGGAAGCCTGAGGGTCCCTTTATGAATGATGCACACTGCTTATTTGTATTCAGTTGAGGGTTCAGTCACTGAGCAGGCAAGTCTTCTTCAGGGAAAATAATTCCTATTAGTGATATTGCATTAATAGGGCACCTTCAGTCATGTCTTTAAAGCTCAAGAAACTGATTTTGCCTAGCAGATGTAAACTCCCCGCAGAGACAGACAGAAATGGTTTAATTATTCTCAATGAATGCGTTCTTGTTTCACATTTGGGGGCTGTGGAAAGTGTTTATTCACTCTTTTTTCTGGTTGGAAGGTGCATTGTTTACCTATTGAATTTTGCAGACCCATTAAATTGGTTTTGGGGTCATTAAAATGGTTGGATATGACTTGTTTTCAAAGAGCGACTGGATGTTTTCAGACTTGAATAGGCACTGTTTGGGTAATTGGTTGCACACCATCTGTAGCATTATTCAGCACTATCAATTTATTCCACCAATGTGAGATTTAAATAACCATCCAGTCAACATGGATCTGGAAAGGAAGTGCAAGTGAACCGATGCTTCCCCCTTATTTGAGAACGAGTCAACTGGTGGTGTGTGCTTCTTTTTGAGCTCTTTGAATCAATGGCACAATAAATCATTGAGACGCTCATTTCTAGGAGAGCATGGTCATACTTGGATGAGCAGAAAATGAACACAATTCCTAAGATGCTTTCTTTCTAAAATCCCTTTGATATCACTTTTGCCTCTTTAAGGTGAGCATTTAGAGAACATTGTCAACAAACTCATCAAAGCAGCACCAGTGATGCTTCCTTGTGAGAAAGAAAAATCAAAAGCAAGCAGATACTGGCACTACAAAAACTCACGCTTCATCTTGAATATTGTTTTTCACTCGGGACAAATTAAACAATTCTTCTTGTTGAAGCGTCATTTCCCTGGACTGTGTGTATGCACTCAGCTGTTCAGTCCCGAAATCCTCTGCCTGTGAGCTCCCTGTAGGCAATCCCATGGGAGTGTGTACACACGCCGAGAAGTGCATGTGCACCCACATACACAGACATACGCAGATCTAAGAGAAAGGCTCCAATCTTAGCATTTAGCACAGCAATTTGAAACAAGCGTGTCTATCATTCTTCGTTATTCTTTGATTTTAGAGGCTGAGATATAATAAGATTAACACAAAAAATAAGAAAATGCCAAAATCTTCCAATCTCTTCTCACTCTTTGTGACATCTTTACTGTGCCGCATACCACAGGTTGAGAGATGAGACAGCTTCTAGACGAGCTGATGTGTGACACCATGTGTGAAGAAAATCTAGAGTATGATAGGGATGCCTTGCTTTTTGAGCACAGCACGGTGCAATGACACATTCCCTCTCTTCCTCTCCCAGTACATTTTCTAAAGGCATGTGAACTGGACTTCATAATGCAGTCCCCCTAAAAGAGCACCATCCCTGATTTCACGGAAAATAGACAGAGAATACAGCCACTAGTTCAGATTAAAAAGAAACGCTCATATTGTGTACTTTGTCTTTGTCACTTTGAACCTTATGGGACACAGGGACAGCAAAAACAAATCCAGCAGTCTAAATTTCTGTTGAATAAACTAGATGTGTTCAGACTGAATGCAGAGCAGATTTTTGATACACTGCAATTGCATATGAAGTCAGGACAAAGACTTGACCGTAGCTTAAAAATGTTTCAACTAGCGAAACATTTTTTATTTTCATGGGATTTAATTTAAGTCAAACATAGAATAGTTCTAGCCCTATCCCTTAAATAATCTAAATATATACTGTATATATTTCAATTTTCTGTGATCAAACTCAATTTAGCCGCAAAACCTCACATATTCAGATCAGATACATATTCATTTTGACCAAATCTATTTCACACACCTGAGACCAAAGAAATATCAGAGCTCAAACCAACATTTCCATAAAAATTAAATAATCCTGCACACTCGAATGGTGAGTTTGTACGCATGGTGTCGTTCTGGTTACACTGATGTGGGCAGCAGGCGGCCTCCCACACAGAGTGAAGTATTTGGTGCTGTCCGTGGTGCTGAAAGAGAGCCTGCTCTGTAGCACAACAGCCCCATGCACTCCTACTGGTGAGCTTTCTGCCATGAATCTTCATTAGCATGCTAATAACCTTTTTAACAGTTTATTGTTATGAATTAGGCTGATTTATCTAAGTGAAGTAAGAAAAATATCCATGAAATGCACTTGACAAGTCAGTATTTGTACTTGTCAAGCTATTTTTAAAGGATCGTGGGTAGTTAGTTCAGATAGTAGATTTGCCAGAAGGTGGGTTCAGATAGCCTCCATGGTTGGGTGAGCCACCCTTTCAAGGAAACAAACAAAGACACACACACAGGCACACACACATTCTGCTTAGGGCGCTTGTTTCTATGTCTCCAACTTTGGCTTATTCTGACTGCTGGCTTTACCCCTGCCCCCACCAGACTATAAAAATTGAAATTGGCTCTGTGCAAATGGAAATGCCGAAGGGAGTCTGAGTCGAATAAGTGTCAAGGGACATTCATAGTTTGGCACTGACAGCTTGTGTGATATTGAGAGGTCAGAGCAACTGAGACAGCGGGCAAGCAAGAGGGAGAGAGTGAGAGGCAGGGAGGGAGGTCAGAGAAAGCCAACAAGGCAGAGTGTGTTAGAGAGAGAGAGAGAGAGAGAGAGAGAGAGAGAGAGAGAGAGAGAGAGAGAGAGAAAGAGAGGTCAAAGAAAACAAGTGAACAAGAGATAGAGTAAGAAATAAAGATACATGGAGAGCAGATAAGCCTTATAACTACACTTATCATTCCCTGAGATAATTGATAACATCAACTTAGAATATTCTGTCCTATTGTAAGCTGACAACTTAACTGTCTGAGTGAGTTGAAGAGGAGGCTGATACGGCTACTTCTGTCCAGTGTCAATAATCTGAACATTTTTAACAGTTTAGGGGCTGCAGATGTACTCTAAAAGATTAGAATTAAATTATTGTTAGTTATTTATAGTTATTCCAACTAAAATAAAAGAGCGAGTTGAAGCCAGAGCAACACAGCTGACTCACCAGAATATCCATGGGCTTAAGTCTGCACAGGGGGTGGATTTAAAAATAACTGTGACTATTTTGTTCAGAAACGTGTTGTGGTGTTTCCCTGTTCTTCACTGAGGTAGGAAATATGCTAAGCGAGAATGTGAATTTAAATCCAAGAGCTAATCTGACAATGTCCTATTCAATTGAGTTGAAAGTGCATAATTATGCAAAATATCTAACTGCTCCCAGATTTGAGCCACTGTGCAAGTATTTATAGTACAGACCTGGAGTCAATTTATATTTTATTGCGGTCTTGGGTTTTCTGCATGAGAAATCGTCCTTGGCGTGAAAAGGCTTTTAGTAGTGTGGTAAATCTGCGAGCGGTGCAACTGTACAGGTACATCAGGTCAATCACCGCAACCCAACAAAAACATGAGCAAAAGTATTTGTCACATGCAGCAGTTTTCTTAGCCTTGCATAACAGCTGTATGTCCTGAGATTTTAAACCTGAAATAACTTTTTTTTTTGGCCACTCTGGGGCAGCAGACACAGGCTGTGAAGACAACATTGACTTAACTTGTCAAGTTATTTTCACCAAATTGTCAACAAATATTTACACAACCTGTGGTTATGAAGCAGCAGTTATGTTTCTGCAGTACTCTTCAAAAGACTGGAATCGCCTGCCAAAAAAGCTTGATTCGGTACAGTTAGATGGCTGAGAGGGCTACCCTCTATTTTTAATGGTTCTTCATGCTTTTAGGTTGAAGAAACTAATCTTTTGAATAGATTGTATTTTGTATAAATGGTTTGCAAAAAAGTAATGCTTTTTGCTGTGGTTGGTTCAACTACTACTTACAACTGCAAGGGCATAATGAGACAAATTTGCCTCTGAGCAACAGATGAGCATGGTAAAATAAATTGGAATAAGCATCAGTATCTGTGCAGATTGAAAGATCATGTTCCTGTTTCAGTGTCAACTGCAAAATAATGTGTAACAAGCAGGACTTAACAGGTGTGTTGCTTTAGCAAAGGTATTTTTAAAACTTTAGAATAGAAGTAGAATATTGGTTTAGAGCTAGCACTGTAGGATCACAGAACATAAGCTGTAGGCACATACTGTGGACTGACAAGTTACACCTATTCACTGAGTAGACTGCAGAGAAAAAAAACAACAGTTCCAAAGATATTTAGAGCCCAATTGAAAGACCTGTTGTGGTTCAATAATGAACTATAGTCATTTACACTTTTCTAAGTGATAATAACAATTATTGAAGGAAATAAGAAGAACATCTATATTAGAGGGGATTCCATACTTTTGAATGGTTGAGTAAGTTCAAAATTCACTCTCCTTTTAGCTTTGCTTTGGTCTCCGCTAATTCCTGAGGGAAATACCTGGCACTTTAGCTGCTAAATGCTCCCCTCTGTTCACCTGCTAGTCACTAACTGGACAGGCAGTGGACATTGGGTATATCAGCGCTTTTTTGCTGAAAAAACAATCGCCTGCTGTGGTCAAAGAGTGACGCTAGGAGAGTGGCGAGCTTTAACCAACACAGAAAACCAAAACAATGAGCTGAAAGAAGCTGAAACAAAACAGCGTAGTGAACTGTGTTCATCACAGAAGAAACACCTTTCACATACAGGCAACCGTGTGATCCACTGTTAATCTAAACATATTAATTACAGCAGATTTAAGGAATAATGTCTACTAGTAAGAAATAAACTGCTTGCAACTGAAATACAAAATAATTGCATGGTTATTATTGCAATACTTCTTTCTTTCAGTGGCCCTTCAGCTGTGTGACAGAAAATACTCATGAGACAGGAGTCTTTGGGCTGCTCACATGGGCATAGAAGCTAAAGGGGTTTGATAATTGGAACACATGGGGACCAGAGCACTAGCACTAGATCTGTTACTAGAAATCCCAGAGGCTGTAGAAACCAACACTGAGGGCTGTAATGAAAATGTTCCCTCTTACTGTTTTTTTTTTTTTTTTACCCCCTTCCTGCCTTTTCTTCTTCACTCCCTTCGGAGTGCACCTTGGCAACCTAGGGGAGAGAGCTCTTTTGACAGCTACCACAGGTTATTACTTTTATAACCAGGGGCAACCTCTAGAGAGTCCATTAGCACCTAGAAGAGCAGTTGACTTCTTCAACTGGCTAGCAGAGACTTTCAACTTTAAAACTGGATGGAATCGTATCAAGTGATTATTATCCATCATAACTTGACAGTTTGTGCAAACTAGGATCAATTAAGTGCCAGAGTGAGCGCTTTGTAAGGGCACTGATTGGAGTCAGAGTTTCTCCATAGAGCCAGGATTGTATCTTTTATCACCTGGTGACAATCAATACATACCCAACAAGACAGTTAAGATGCATTGTATTTTGTCCACAGAGATATAGAAGATAATGGCTTTTTTGTTTTTTCTACGAAAAAAGAAAATTAAATGAATTCTTAAGCCTAAAATGGCCTTTTCATTATGAAATATTTGAATGATTAAAATTACAATTTTACAAGATACAGTTTCATGCTGTTCTTTGGTGGAAAGGACGACTAACACATTGTTACACAGCTTAATGGTACCCACAGAAAACCTTTGAATCTCTCTTTTTTATTCCCCATCATTACTCTTCTCCCTAATTCTATGAGTCCTACTCTCCCTTTATCTGTCTCTCTCTCTTTTGGATTGTGTCTGGCACAACAGATAAGATGCAGGAGATAAAGGACGTAGATGTGATTGGGAGATAAGACTGAGATGGCGCTAAGATAAAGAAGTAACCTCAGATAGAGAGAGGAGGAGAGAGAGAGAGCAAAAGCTTCCAACTTCCCTTTGGTGAAAATGTGCCCTCGACCTGTGTCCCTGTATGCAGACACATAAATCTGCCTCACTAGTGTTGATATGAGACAAAAAGACGGTGACTCCAGATTAACTGAATTCCACCAAATGTGCTTAGCCTACATTGTTCTCTATCTAGACATTAGTTGGACCATTTTATTTCCACATGCATAATAGCTGTCCCTCTCAGAAGCACACACCTCATCTATAAATCCATTCTGTCATTTCCACCTGCAAAAACCCTGTTGCAGTCCCAGTGGCAACTGCAAGTTCATTTCCGCACTCACTGCTTTCCAGTTTCCTGAGTTTAACCGGGTGCGTATGTACATGCATGTGGGTGATGAATAATATGTGATTTCAGACATTTATAAACCCCTTTCACACAGGAGATCAGATAGAGGTGATGTGACAGAGATTGGATTTGAAGGTGGTGAAGGAGTGGGCCATTTTCAAGAACTCCACAGCCGCAATGTCTAGAATACACTGGAGACAGAACAGGACCGGAGACAGACAGCTGTCAGATGAACGGCAAATGAAGTGCATTACAATTTGGCCCTAATCATAGCTTTTGCCTTAGAAGCAAGGACTCCTTTATATGACTTGTCAGATATTGTGTCTCCTGAAAATAACCTTTCATCGTAGACACACCAACTTATTGATGAGTAGAGGCATGCAAAAGCAGAAAACGCTTTTTTCAGCGTGATTTGAAGATATATTTCCTTTTGTTTTAGAAAACCTGTTAATGCACTCAGTAGATTTTTTTTGTGCCAGGGTAGGATGGCTTGTAGTCTCGTCTCTTTATTTTAGTTAAAAAAAAAACATTCTGGCTTGTTTGTATTTCTGTAAACTAATCACAATCATCTTGGGCAATGCTAAGCCCAAGATGCAGGGACAGTGATCTTCCAAAATAGTGTCAGTGGGCAAGTAGCTAGATAGATAGATCTCTTTTCTGTTCATGTCATTCACCTCTATACATGTATGTATAAAGATAACAGGATACACTGTTAGACCGGCCAAACCTTCTCAGCAGAGTTTGGAGATCATCTCTCACCAAGGTAAATACTCCTGCTTTCCCCAACCATGCTGAGGGATCCAACAATTTCTTAATACACAGTGTTACTGGCCACTTCCCACATTCATAGATTCTCACTTCCCTCCACATGCCACCACAAATTCAGAACGATTTAAATTGAAGATACAGTGCTGCTTCACAGTGACATGTACAAGAAATACAGAATAAAACATCACTGAAATAGTAATAGGTATGGACATGTTTTGAATACACAGCAACGACTGGACGATCTTCACTGCAAAACCACAAACACAAAGATTATTCCGGATAATATCACCCTACTGGGTGCTCTGCATCTACACACCATTTGTTTCCTAAACCTGTTACAACCGACTGCCAGGTGAACTCAGTTCAGTACAGTACAGGTTGCATTATGTCAAGACACACCACTCTCACACACACACAAGAAAAAGGCCAAGTTGTCAGACAGCGCAGCCTCCCTGAATTGCTGTCTGTGTTCTTCCTACTGGAAACATCCAAATGAAATTGGAGATGAGTGAAACAACAGCAATAAACATGCTGCAGTTTTTAACATCCCATTAAGGGATGGGAGGCAGAGGGAACTGTGCACTGATTACTGTTTTGTCAGGGAGATGCATTCAGACCTTGAGTAAGGAGGGAGATTATATTAGTGTTACAGTAAAGCACTGAATTGGATTGTCTCAAAGGCATGATTTCCTCTCCTTTATATTGATAGAAATCCCATGAAGAGGCAGGGACTGTTTTGAAAGACAACAACAAATGTAATTAATCATGAGACGATGAAGCCAGTGTCTCTGGTTCAGCTATGGTTTTGGAACAAAAAATACCTTCACTGACTCCTCTATAATATAGTGCAGGCATACAATAATTGATTCAAAGACCATTGAGCTGAAGCCACACCTGTGATTGCACTTCCTTATACATACAAGGTTGACAATCTGTCCAATCTCTGATCCTGATCCCCCATCTTATAGCAGCATGTGAGCATGATCTGCGCCTGAGCTTGACCGAAAATGCAATCTATGGTTATGACCATCTGAACCCCATCAGCTCCATCTCCACTCCCCTTTTGCTCCTACCACTTGCTCAGCGCATATTTCCCCTATGCTGTGGTACATGCTCCACTTCCTGCACCACTGCCTCTTTATTTCTCCTGCCTCTCTTCTCCCTTCTCCTTGTTCTTCAGTTCACACACAAACTCTGAACCTGTCACTCAGTATGTGTATTGCAAATCTGTGTGCCTTTTTGTGGTGTGTGTGTGTGTGTGTGTGTGTGTGTGTGTGTGTGTGTGTGTGTGTGTGTGTGTGTGTGTGTGTGTGTGTGTGTGTGTGTAAGTTACTGGGCCCGTTACCTTCAGAAGTGGTGGACCAAAAGCTAAAGTCAACACCAGACCTTTTCTATTTACACAACAAAGAAATGATAGAAACAGAGAGGGGGTGAATGAGACCAAAACAGAAAGTGACACACACACACACACACACACACACACACACACACACACACACACACACATACACACACACACACACAGAAATTCAAATTATCAACATATGAGTCCTAATTTGCATTTGCAAAAACTCTGAGTACTTGCATGAAACGATTTTTTCCAGGAGAAAACTGGAAAACTTGCATTAATTAGAGTAGTACAATGACTTAACACAGCGCCAATATCAGCTGAAACGCTTTACAACCTGGTGTGAAAAGCCATTTTTATAATAATTCTATCAATAATTACATAAATCTCAGTTTGAGTGTTGAGCCCTCCAGCACAGACATAGATTTGGGCTTTACTGAGCTGCTGTTACTAAGCGGAAGACCCCCAAAATTAATTGATGTCTGATTGAGTAACATTGCATTGTCTGTCAGTTACATAACTCTGGTTTACAATAAATGTAAATGTTTAAAACAGTCTAACATCTAATTAATTTCTTAACAAAACACAATGTTCCCTCATAAGTCCTGCCCAGGCAGAGTTCCTTCTAAACGCCTCCATCGCCCAATCAGGATACAGATATTGACTGTCAAGATACGCTGCTGCTTTCGCCCTTTGAGCAACAAAAAAGCAAACTGCAAAGACAAAATCATCATGTTGAACAGAGATTTTGTTGAGACAATAATGAACACGGGGGATCAATCATGGGTCTGGGGCTTGCCAATTCAATGTGTCATAGAAACCCCTAAACAGCAAAATGTGATAGAGTCTTTAATGTTGAGGCCAAACACTAGATACAGCTCTGTTTACCAGAATTTCTGACATTGAATAAAATAATTCCCTGCACTGTGAAATGGTTGCTGTGAATCCCAATGGAAATTAACTACAAACGGCCGCTCTATGCAGCTCTTAGCCACTTTCCGCTAATTTTTGGTGCCAGACTGTTTGATTGATTGAAATGTTTGTTGCTGTGTATTTTTGGAGTCTACTTTCTATCCTAACTTTAAAGGTAAGTGTAAACCTTGGCAATCCCTAATAACAGTAAAATTCTTACTCTAAAAACACAACCTGGGCCCTGGACACTAGGGACTATCTAGGGAATGGTCAACACTGATGGGCGGACCCCTTAAATATTTACTAAGGGGACCCTGGACAAGCAGTTTTATGATGGCAAGAGATTTTCTTGAGACAGAGAGCATCAGCAAATGTCAGGACGAATCATCTTAGGGACATCAATAAAACATAGCAAAGCAATGCTTTAAAAACCTCAACGGCCCATCCTGTCTGATTCAGTATGTCTCTGGAATGTCCCACTCTAGTCCACCAGAGCAAGATCACAGCGTAATTGACTGGCTGAGTAGAAGGACACTAATGCACACATGCATGCACACAACAGAAGCACACATACTGAATATTTTACAGGTTACAAAAACTACCAAAAATCTGAGAAAGAAATACCTGATTTGAGTTCCTGTGATCACACCACATCTTGCCCTTTAGTCAAACGCACACACACACACCTATGAAGTAAAAAAGAGTGTTAGATCCACAAAGCACAATTCAGAACATCAACATACAGACGATGCAGGGACATACCATGTCTCAGTTAACTATAGCACAATCATCTACTCATTTATTTAAGAATATGAGAGCAATTCATAATATCTGTCTCAGATACTATCCCATCATTCTCTCACACATCCTGTCAGTCTCCATTATACTGTTCAGTGATGCATAGAGTAACTGCCCTACACCTGAGTTTGTCTTGCACGAGATGGAGAGCAGCCTTGTACTGTACAATGTAATGTGTTATGATGGAACCTGCATAAGTATTTCTGACACTTTTATGAAAATGATCAGCTTGGCTGGAAAATTGGCATTATTAGTCTGGTTGATTTGTCTTTTATTTGATTCAAATCTTTCAGACATAGTATGCTGGACACACACTGCACGCTGTTGTGTAAATGTGCATGGTCCCTGCTACGTGATCAGATTTGAATTGTTAAAAGTTTAACTGAGCCATGCAACTATATATAGCTGGCACAACTGGTGGTAAACACTCACCTGGATGTGTTTATCAGTATATTAAAGTGCAGGAAGGTCTCACATGCATATCACCATTCCTGAATATAAGACAGTATCTTTTCTCTTTTGTTTATGCTGTTTAGTTTGGAGGTTTAATTAACTTTATTTGTCTCAACTTTGATGTTGATGTTGATCTGTGAGTAACAGCATTAACAGCATAATATTTAAGTTTTTAAAAGTTTTCTATGACAGTTGTCAACATGCTGCTGTTTACATAAACTGGAAACAAGGAGAAGGTTAGCTCCATCAACAGCGAAGAGCCTTTAAATAACTCCATAACCTCAACAATAAAATTCTACAGAACAAAATAGTGACAGATGATCAACAACCGCTGAGCAGAATGACCACATGCAGCTTCTCAGATTCAGAGATGCCGTCCTCGTTGTGGGGTTGCCAGCTACAATCACTAAGCTTGCTAACTAGCATAACAAAACAGCTGGGGATAGTTTTGGAGATCATATATAATATGTTTAATTTTTAGAGGCTAACTGCTTCACCCAACAACAATTTCACTCTTAATTAAGTATGCATTAGTCTATGCAATCTTTTAAAATCATCATTCACTATTGAGTAGGCCCACCATTTTTATTCAAACTTTTTGTTTACAATATGCCAGGGACATGATGGGATATGACGCGACCCGAAAAGCTACCCACTTAATTTCGTTGACCATGTTAACCAGCTCCATGGTTGGCTTGCGATCTGCAACCACCAGCATCTGTTCTATTTTTTCCGCATGCGGCAAGCAAAGCACACTGCAGGCCAATGAATTATGGCCCCACAGATAAAAACCAGGAAGACAAACAAAAAAAAAACAAACTGCAGCAGGCACAGCTTTGGAGAGGTGACTACATTGACCGACGCTGAGGCAATGAAGATTTGGAAAAACTGGAACCAAACGGAGACACATTAGGCCTTAGCCTAGCTGTTTGTTTGCAGTGCATTGGGAGAAATGTATACTAATTACATGTGTTTATAGTAGGATCAAACACATTTTTAGTAGGATTTTTTACGGACAAAATTCCTGCTTTTTCAACAATTTGAGCTCGTCTTTTGGATTGCTACCCGGGTGCATTAATGAGCCTTGGCCGTCCATGACCCTGTCTCTGGTTCACCTCTTACCTTCCTTGGACCACTATTGATAGGTACTGACCACCGCAGACCGGGAACACCCCACAAGAGCTGCAGTTTTGGCGATGCTCTGACCCAGTCGTCTAGCCATCACAATTTGGCCCTTGTCAAAGTCGCCCAAATCCTGACGCTGCCAATTTTTCCTGCTTCCAACACATCAACTTTGAGGACAAAATGTTCACTTGCTGCCTGATATAGCTCACCCACTGACAGGTGCCAGTGTTATTCACTTCAGCCAGTGGTCATAATGTTATGGTGGTGTATTTGTTAAGAAAACAAATTGCTTTAGTTTGATCCATTCATACCTTGTATCATTTATCAGAGAAATGTGCTTTGTTATCTACATGGATCCCCCCTTTTGAATTCCTGCAATTGCTAATGCATGAAACATGAGTACTTTTTGAAAAAGGACTATTTAGGCCATTTTTTTCATCAGTACTTTTACTTGTAGTTTAAGTTAATATTTCAGTAAATTAACAATACTTCTAGTTTTCACCCTGCTAACAATCTACTATATTACTAGTGGATTGCCATGACATTTGCTACATAAATTCTAGTATCAATTATGTTTACATTTGTTGTTAACCTCACAAGGTTCACACTGATGTCAACACAAGTATGTTGATATAAAAAGATAACCTAATTATTTAATCAGTTCTCAAATTAATGCATTTATGCAATTATCAGTGACCTGTACTGTGTGTTCACACCCTCTACACAAAATATGTGTATTGTCTTAGCAATTATCAAATTGTGTTTCTAATGGAGAGAAAGGACCTGCAGAGAGCTTAAGAATTCAGGCAATTCTAGCAGCATGTTGAGACCTCAAGACTTGTTCACCTCATCAGAGTAATCAAACAAATTAAACAGCCATTAGATGAGACTGCAGAGCACCACTGGACTGAAGTAATCTTCTACACATGCTTCACAAAGTGATTAAAACACCAGTGCAGATATTTATAGGCAGAGGGAAAGCAATTGTGATACATATGCTATTTCTACACAGATATGAACTTAATAAAATGCTTGATTCATTAAAATAAATATGAAATGTCAAGTTGTCATCACAAATCCCTAAGTGGAATCAGTCATTTCACTATGAAGAGGAGAAAGGCATTTGCTTGCATTAACAGTGGTTGATGGAGGGTGAATTATACATGTAGAGCTTGCTCTGTGAGACAGACTGACTCAAGTAATGCATCAAGGGCCACATGAAAGACTATCATGCGGTGTTGGCATTATCGTATGAATATACATGCAAGAGAAACAGCCATATGCAGAAAAGACAGAAAAGTGGAAATTGGAGAAAAGAGAGGCTGTATCAGATTTCAAACGGAGCAGCATACAGCATAATGCGAGTAACTGTGAGATGTAGCTCCAAGGAAGCATGTGGGAGTGGATAAACACATGTCTCAGATGCTTCAGCAGACGATAGTATATGCCCCAGTCACGGATTGCTTCCCAAAGCACTCATTTTGCTTCATTTCCCGTTCCATCCTTTTGTAATGAATAGCATTCATCACAGCATGGATGTGTCTGTGGCTGCATATGCAAGGAAAAAAAGACAATAGACGGAAGACAAAGACAATGGAAGGACAAGTGATTGTCTTTCTCCTCTATGCTGACACGCTGGACTAATGAGATGCTTTAATTCAATCATTAAAGTCAATAGGGTCCTGACATGCAAATCTTCTGGTCTCCATAATTACACCCTGATAGTCTCATACACATCCTGTCAAGAAATGGACAGTTGTCAAGGTTCAACAATCAGAGTGACAGGCACAGATAGGCATGGTCTCTGGAAATGACTCATAGCATTCATCAGCCATACTGTGCTGATGTAGTCTGGTGACGACTTGGAGGATCAAAGCTCTGTGCAGCCATTGTCATTGTCACTGCATGCTGACCAAACTTCTGATGCTGCTTCCTCCCCTCCCATCCCCATGTGGTCCCGAGGACAAGATTCTGCTGTGCTGCACTGTGCCATGCAGTTTCAGCCTGGATTTCCCTATGAGCTTAACAGGGAGTGTAGCCCTCTCATTGTTTAGCACTTCAAAGGAAACAAGAGAAAAGAGAGGGGAGCAAGAGAGAGAGGGAGAGAAAAGGAAATGATAGACACTGGGTGAGAAAGGGAACATGAAAAAGGAAAAAGCAGAGGGGAAGCAGCAAAGGAACCGAGAAGGGGAGTGGAAGGGAAAATATACCAATTGAAAAGATGGACAGAGTTTGAATGCAAGTAGTTGCTTTCACAGCAGCTAAACTGCCATGTGCTACATCTGTCCAAAAAGAAAAGATACACAGAGCAAGTTTATTAGGTTATACTGAAGCTTACTGCATTGGTATGATTTATATAGAAAGTACAAGCCAAGTGTCAAATTAAAACAACTGCTCAGATTCCTTAATTCCAATAATATGTTGAACATTTTCCCAAATAACAAGGAAATAGAAATCCCATTTGGTGTTTTGTTTTCAGCCATCTTGTATATAAACCGGTAATATCTAAAGTGCACAGCATTTCGGTTGAGGCCATATGGTGCTTTTGTCTGCCTTCAAAATTGCTTCTCCCTGTGGCAGTAGTATATCCCACCACTGCAACCGCCTTTGACATTTAGCAATCCTGTCCAAGGGCCAACAAGTCCTCATACAAATAAAATTGGTGCTTTATCAGTGCGCTCCAAAAACAACACTTAATGAGGGTTTTGTAAACTGAAAAAAACATGACCTAACATGGTAAAGGTATGGTTAGTTTTAGGTTACGAAAAGAAAAATTGCGGATAAAGGAATATTTTGACATTTTGGGTTTGGAACGACACTCTCATATTAATCCATTCAATATGAAACTGTTGACAGTTAGCTTAGCTTAGCATACATTCTGGAAGCAGGGTGAAATCTTACAGTCTCAAAGTGATGAGAAGACTATAGGAGGTACTTGATGGAACACAATAATAAACAATGTATAATCTGATGTGCTGTCACAACACTAAACTTATGTTTGCATGAAAGTTGAACTTCAATTGTGAGGATAATAAAAACAACCATATTGAAGAACCAAAAGGAAATTACCGGGAAAGACTGGCTGTTATGACAACGAAGGGGCAGTTAGTCCATGTAGTATCAAAAAAGTTAGTCCATATAGTATTAAAAAAGGACTTTCACATTCAAAATCCAAACTGAAGTTGTAGGTTTTCTTGTGGGTGTTTTGTAATTTCAATAATGCATTTTTAGGAATACCAAATTTGAGGAAAATGTATTGCTTTTTTGACATTAAGACAATCAATTGCTACCATTCATTTAATACCAGCAGATATTTAAAAAGGATATGTTCATGTTGTATTTAAGAGATTCTTTTGCAAGCAAATCAATGTCTTGTTGAACTTTGAAAGCTAAGATTAAAGGACGTGGCCCTCTAAAACAACAAAGTCTTGTAAACAAGATTCAGACAGTTGGGACATTAAGATTCCTAGCCACACAGAGAGAGATATTGACTTAAAATATTAATAAAAAAAGACATATGAGGAATGATTATGTGACTCATCTTTGTTGAGCCTCCTTGTGTGTGTCTTGCAGCTTTGGCCATATTTACACAGAAGTGCCACATCAAACAGCTTTATGGTAAATCCTAATATAACTGCAGAATCCTTATTAAGTATGCATATTAATTGAAGTATTTCTCTTTACACATTTGTCCTCAGTTAAAGAGCTTGTCCATCTCCAGACTGGAGAGGGAGAGATAAAGAAGCATCGAATAAGAGTGAAACTGTTGATGTCTATAATTTTTTTCCTGATGTCTGGTAGCAGCAAGAACATCTCTACAGGTCAGGCTGTGAAGTTTTGTTTCTGCTTTCAGGGATAACAGTTTTAAATACTATTTAATTACAGTACAGTACTGTGCTGCTCTGGCTCTTAAGAGCCCTGCATGGGGTAAACAGTGTACGTTCCAAATCACAAGCATAAATCATAAGCATCAACAAGCTGGAAGCTGCTGTGCTGCTTTTCCACACACCAAGAAATGGGCTGGTGGTTTTCTAAATGCAGTAGCTCAAGTCAAGGCATGAATTAAATATTTTGTCATTGTTTTTAGAGTTTTCAGCAGTCCGTTGTTAGACTAAGGTTTTTCATGTCAAAAGTTCACTCAATCCAACCATGCATATCCCTCTACCTGAGCACTTACAATCCTGTCAAAACCAATAACAATAGAGACTGAAACTTGATGACTTGATGACAAGCATCTATAAACACTCAAACCTATCCTACATTCGGCTGCAGCCTGACTGTGTAAAATGATCTGTTACCTTAGCAGTTCCTTTTGCTGGCAAAGACTGTGCTTGGGTACATTGCTTTGTATGACGATTAAGGATTTACTGAGTCTGCGTTGTGCTTATAAAATACTTTAGAAAGCAAAGTTAGCTGTACATTGCAATTCAGTAGTGTGCATCTGTTCTTCTTGACAATACACTGAGTGAACCTTTCTAGGAATATAGCAACCTCAATTATAAAACCAGCTGATGCTGCACACCTAGCTAGGCACTGGGACTGAACAACATCTGGACTGAGTGTGTACTTGTTCACCTACAATAGCTCCATTCTACAAAGGAGGAAAGCTAGGCCTGCCAAAAGAAGAAAAAGGCAATTCAATGCAATCATCGATAGCAGTGACTCCGGCTTGGTTGTGCGTTTCAAAAAACATTATAGTCAGTATTCCTGAGTGAGAATCCAGTGAGTGAGTATGTCCTTGACACTGCATACTGGTTGGCTGAAACACCTTCGTAGAAGAGGGTGGGATCAGGGGGGTATAATAACATAACATAATGTTATTAAAATAATAAATCAGTGAAAACTAATGTAAAAGGTTTAAATTCAATAATGCACAGTATGCATTTATGTTGTATCAGAAAGTACTTTGTGACAATTCCCTTTTTGGTACAATATTTGAAATGTGACCTGCTTTTCTGTGCAACTGTAATGGGTTTGTTAGTTTATACAGTCAGTGACTGGTTGTTTACCGTATGACTGCTGTTATCACGATGAAATATATTTTTTTAGTAATCCTCTCACACCTGTACACAAATGTAGTCATCCTGCATGTAGTGACATCTGATTTCATGGGATCACTCATCATGAAGTCAGTACAGGGTGCTAAAAGCAGCTCCCCTTTAGGAATTGTGACACAGTCTGACAGCCCGAGACCTGTGGTGGTAGCTATTAAGCTGAAATATTTCTTATTATTAACACGTGTCATGGCTGATGTGCTTTAATGGAAAGTAGAAGCCATTGAGATACTCTCTAGTGAGAAAACAGCCACTCAAATTGCCACTTTGCAAAGGAAGTGTGGGCAGACTCAGTAAATGAGGGACAGCAAGACAGAGATAGAAAGAAACAGAGATATTTCCATTTAGTCCAGGAAATCACAGCAGATGCCATTAAATCCATAGTCAAAGAAAGACGATTAATGCAATTTATTGAGATTTATCATATATTTCTTAGCACAGCGATGATCAGTGATGACTGTCCAGAGAACACATTTTAAGGGCTCTGGGTTGAGCTGAAGGTCTGCCTTAAAGTTTACATCAAGCCATTCACTAAGTGTCGGGTAAAGGGTAAAGGAAGCAACTGCATTACACGTTGTGAACTGTCTACATAGACCTGTAACAACTTTGAATTGCTATCAAACTCTGAGCCATTCCTTTTTTGCTTCTTAAAACATTTTCCAACATTTCTTCTGTGAAAAAATACAAATGTATTTGAATAGGTATTCACATGGTTGACAGAGGTTTACATTTGTCACTTGATAATTCACATATAGCAAATGGAGAAGGATGTGTGGTAGCCCAGAGGCTAGTAGTAAAAAGAAGAGTGGAGAACTAAAGGGACCTCATTGGTATTCATTGTTTTTCATGAGGAAGCTTAGCTCTTTAGGTGACCTCTTGCTCTTTTTCTTTTCTGCATCCAGTACATGGATGACCTTTGTGGCACGTGTGCAGAAACAAAACACGAAGAGAAACGAGGCGAAGTTGTAAACCAAGAGTGATTTGAAAGATTAATGAGTGTGGTCCCTCTGTTGGTCCTTTGTGGTGTTTATTTTAACGTTCATCTTTTTTCTTTTTTCTTTTCCCTCAGGTGTACCCTGTTCTGATTATTAAAGAGACCAGGAACCTTTGTTTACTGTGGTACTTTGTTTTGAGAAGATGGTACAGGTAGTCTTGTTTTTGTGGCTTTGCTTCTGTTCTGTTCCATTTTCTCTTATCTTTTAGTACTCCCTAGCCCAAGGAACGATCGGTCTGGGGCTTCCTTGTCTTTTACCAACACTAGCGACAAGGCTCTAGGGATGTCAGTATTGGACGGTCCACTGCTTTGGTCCAGATCGAAATATGTCATTTTCACTCATCAATTATTGGATGGATTGCCATGTAATATTAAACAGACATTCGTGGTCCCCAGAGGATGAAGTCTACTGACTTTTCCTCTAGTGCGACATTTTGACTCATCAAAGCAGGAAAACACAGGTGTAACTGATAACACTAACGATTAACAAGTCAATCAGTCATATAAAAAAGGTTCTATTGGATGGATTGCCATGACATTTGTAAAGACAGAAGCTAACTGACCTGGGATTCCCACCCCTCACCAGTGACTGGATAAACAGCTTACTGACGGACCGGCCACAGACAGTGAGGTTTGGGACCCTAACATCCACCACTCGGACACTGAGCACAGGATCGCCTCAGGGCTGTGTGTTAAGCCCTTCCCGGTATACCCTATACGCATACGACTGTGCCCCTCTCCACCACTCTAACATCATCGTCAAATTCGCGGATGACACAACAGTGGTGGGCCTCATCTCTGGCGGTGATGATACAGCATACAAGGAGAAGGTCCAGAGGCTCGCAGCCTGGTGCTCAGCGAATAACCTCCTGCTGAATACCAGCAAAACCAAGGAGATGGTGATGGACTGGAGGAGGAAGAGAGCAGACCCTGCCCCACTACAGATAGAGGGCGACTGCGCGTAGATAGTCTCCCCTTTTAAGTTTCTTGGGGTGCATGTGGCTGACAACTTAACATGGTCCACCAACACGTCAGCGGTAGTTGGAAAGGCCCAGCAGAGGCTACACTTCCTAAGACTGCTAAACAGGGCCAAGAAGATCCTGTCTGACCCATCCCACCCAGGCCATGGCCTCTTCAATCTCCTGCCCTCTGGGAAGCGATACAGGGTATTGGGGAGCAGGACAAACCGGCTTAGAAGCACCTTCTATCCATGGGCAAACTTTTGAACACTTGCCCCCCCCTCCACTAAGCACAAAACAGATCTTTTTTTAAATACACAGGGGATAGATTGCTCAACCAACTTTGTTGTAACATCTGTGACAATGAAAATAAATAAACATTTCCATCAGCCTCAGTTGTACTTTGCTTTTAATGCTAATTAACACATCTTAAGGTGAACATGGTAAACATAATACCCCCTAAACATAAGCATGTTAGAATTGCCATGGTGAGCATTCTGACATTAGCATTTAGCCAAAAGCACATGTACCTTTTAAGTCTTTATCATCTTCATACACAAAAAAACATTAAAATGTTTACTTACTTTTATTTACAGTACTTTCCAAGTAGCTACATCTAAATTAAAAAGAGCCCTATTTGATGTTGTAAAAAACACCCTAAATTCAAATAAGATCACCTTGTGAACATATTAACATACAGCTGCATTAATCAGTATAAACATTTCCTTAGATTGGGTTGAATCTAATTATTAGATTGCATTGAATATCCCTTTCATGAACAGATGAATGTCAGTTTGAATTACATGTGGTCCCATTTGAAATGTATAATGAGGAGATTTCAATAACCAGATGACCAAGATTATCACTTACTGGGCAGTGATTATGTTAGTAGTAATTATCGTTGACCTTACTTTGGAGGAGATGAAAGACCATGACTGTGCTGAAAATGCTTAATTCACCATTACAAAGCCAACGGCACTGCGAGGAGTCCGTATCCTGGTGTCCCCATTTTCTGACTACACCCTGTAGCTTCATGCCGAAACAAGACCTCAGTCTGACCTGCTACTGAAAACAGACACAGCCGTTAGGTGTTCGTGAGGTGCTGTGCCCTATTCTGGTAACATTTAACATACAAGAGTTTCGTGTAAAAACGTCTCGTGTGGAGCTTTTTCCACTAAAACATTTCTAGTAAAAAAAGAATGCTGGTTATTGATTGCTTATTGAGGCATTGGTGGCCTTTCCAAAGGTGGCCTAGATTTTTCTCTGCGTCCTGCAAATGAAAATCGATTACAGGAAAACTATAAACATAAATAGACCATAGCAATTTCTCTTTCACTGGACTGACTTCTACTGTACGAACTTAAGGTCACAACGGAAAACATCTATAAGCTAGGGTGACGTGTCCAATCTTGCTGGATAACCCATCATATAGCAGTATAGAACAGTAAGGTAAGCAACAAATGCTGCTAAATGGGAACACGTTTAGGGGCACAGGAGCACAGAGAATGGACTGCGTTGGATACAAATAATTTTTATTGTATATTTGTAATGTGGTGGGCTGGCAATATATTCTGAGAAGGACTCCAGCCTTCAGCAACTCTGAAAAAGGCTAACACGAGCAGACAAAATGAATGAAGGTGTTATCATTTTGACTAAAAAAATCAATAGTGTGATCTACAATTTACCTTTTAATTTCAGAGGTTTTCATGCTCTATTTGGTTATGTAAAAAAAGTGCATATCTTTATGTAGACCACCTTGGAAGAGAGAAAGAAAGAGGGCTTCAATTAAAACCTGACATCGGCACAACTCCACATTTCACAGCTAATTTACTTAGATCACAAGGTGTGTATGGCTACTGCAAAATCCTGCTGAGTGCCAATAAAAACTCTGGCCCTTTTTTTACATTCAGAAAACCATTAATGAAGCCTCTAGCAGAGAGGAAGCCTCTTTATTGTCAGCCTTACAAGTGCAAACAAGAGCAACGTGACACTTTCTAAAATGTCACTGTCATATGTTGCTTTGATAAAGGCTACACGCACTGTATCTGTTTTTGGGGGGTAAATGTCATCCCTCAGAGGAGTGGAAACATAACAGTGTTTTACCTCCTCTGGGACTCCTTGAACTGGTAAAACTGTTTGATGACAAAGAAACAATTTGATTTCTCTTGTAGTCAAAGAAAAAAAAAATTCTGAGGCTTACTGGAATAAATGTTTGTGAGTTTCTTGCTTAACTAAACAAATTGTCAGATTAATTAATAAAGACTTCAAACTAATGCATAAATCACACTGGCTTCAAACTGCACACAGCCTTCTGCAGTCTATGCAGGTTCTGCCAGCATTCGATTATTAATGATTCCATCTGCAGTATGCTGTATGTACACTATCATGAGGCCTGTGTGGTCCTTGTGTGACTGTGTTAAAGTCTGTATGCAATCACTTGAGGTTTCGGCTGAGTGCTGGCAGGTTGACAGTCTATGAACACGAGGACTGCACTGGCTCCAGAATCCCTTTTTTCACCTCAAGTTGCTCATCCATCAGCATGAGGCCTGTCCAGTATTTTCCTTCTGAATATATAGAAGAATTCAGTGATAAAAATTGTTTAAAAAAAAAGTTTATTAAACAGTCAGTACAGCTCTATTTGTCTAAATGTAAAGTAAGAAGGATGAGGACAGCAAAGTTTAGCTCTAACAAGAGTAAAATCCTCAGCTTCATCTAGGGCGACATTGTCAGCCAGTGATGAGTGAGAGGGAGCGTAATTGGTCGTGAAATTGTCACCGCACCTGCAAGACATTTTAACACTGCTTGAAAAGTGATAACCTTCATGATGGGATGCAAGGTTACTCAGCCATTTGCTCCCAAAGTCTGTCCTCTGAATAAATGCACTGTCAAACTTGAGGAAATATTTGTAAGAAGCCCCTGTTGTGAGTGTTATGAAAATGGTGATTGTTCTCCAACTGTTTTCAAGATGCAAATACAGTTTTGGTGTATAAATAGCCCTCTAGTGTTTGGTGTTATTGACGTTGTCATGAGAATTCATAATGGAGGTACGCAGGGGTAAGGATTAGACAAGAGGAGAGCACATTCTGGCAAACGGTTTGATTTGGTGTCCTCTCTAATGGATGTCCTCCAGAAAATAGGAAAACAATAGAGCGAGATGGAAAAGAAGTACAAATAAAATGCAAAGAGCAATACACATGGAGCCAAGCATGATAATAGAAGATTTATCAATATGTTTGGTAGTAATGTAGTCTAGTAATGTAGTCGCAATAGATTAAAGAATATATAAAAAGCCTGATTAAAAACATCAACTAAAGCAGTTCATCTGTGATGCTACATGTTTTCTCATTTATAAAAGTCATTAATGGCCAATGACAAGTGGAAATGTAACTTTTAGAAGTTTTCACATGAACGACATTGATACAGCATCAAATTACTACTTCCCTAATCACTGTAGTCAACAGCCAGGTGGATATTAATGTTCAAAATGACTCATTCACTGATGCATAACTGAGAGAATCCAAACAATTTAAAGCCATGGCAAAACATGACAGATGTCTTAGTGCCTTCTGTTATAATGAACATGAGCTCTTTGTACTACTGCAGGCCATATTAATAAAAGACACTGACCAAATAATCAAGGATTTGGAAGTGGAACACTATGACCCAAATACTTTGTGAAATTTTAGCAAAACAAATCACTCTAAAAACAATTGCTCATCTGATACAACTTAGTGTAGAAATAAGTTGTTTAATAAGATAATAATTCTCCTAAGAGAATGCCAGTCTACTGTGAAACACCTCAGAAATATGTCAGTATACAGTTTACAGTACAATTTGTCTCTTTATAAAATAAATCAGAAATATTTGGAACATGACCCTCTTATTTTATTCTTTATTTGCTTCTTTTTTGCCTCCAGTCATTCCAAACATTTTTCAGAGTCTAGTGTGGCCTTGAGTGTACGCAGACCTACAAAATGTAACACTAGTAATTCAGAGTCTGTTTCACACTCAGCATGAGCTCTCAGTCCACTGCCTAGGGTAGGATCACATTTGAAATACAAAAGATGGAAAATGAAAAGATAGCTGATGTTTAACTAAATCCATTCTTATTGTAATGTGCACTTAATTCAGCACCAAGACTTGAGAGATATTTGCAGATGTCTCCAGTTTTTTTTGCAAAATCTGCTGAATCACTGAGTAGAAGCACATATTGTTAGTTTTAAATGCATATATTGTTCTTGATTCAATCTACAGTGTCAGTTCTCTGAAAATGATGTGCTTCCTGAAAAATTGTGCACATCATGTGCTGTAAACTTTCATCAAAGCAACAGTGCAAATTTGATTACTGTGAGGTTACGTACCCGTCTCATGCAAATAAGATCCTGTTTTTTATCATGTTTTTGCCTCTTGTGAAATGACTGAAACAGACTGCTGGCAAGCTGCATTTCCAATCCTTGTGGCAAGAAAGTGTTTATGCTCACATATAGAGAGAAAATCACTTATTTCACTGAACCAAAAAGTAATTTTCTCTATTGAGTGTACTACTACTCACTGGTGAGGTAATGGGCCTTGACCATGTGCATTTACGCGCTGCTGTCAACCAAGAGTGCCATACCTCCACATGCAACAAAAACACCAAATTCCCCATTTTGCATAGTATGAAACCAGATGCAGAAGCACTGATGTCCAGGACAAGTGGGAAGGCTCTTTATGCAAAAGGTTAAGGATTTGTGCTAAGTAGAGCAAAGTGCGGAAAAATATAGGACTTTTTTTTTTTTTTCCAGTTTAATTGAGCTTCTCACATTAACTTCAAAGCGACAGAGAAGCAATTCCCACTCTTTGCTGGTATTCATTTTCCCAAGCTAAAACCTTGTCCTCTTCATTAAAAGCCCATTCCTCCTCATCCCCTTGAGCCTGTCATGTTCAAACAGTGTTCTCAGCTCCTTGCTAGGCTGGATTAATGAAATATTTGATATAAAATGTCAAAATAAGGGAAAAACAGCATGGATTAGGGACCACTGTGATTATCGCTAGGAGAGAGAAAAATATAATGAGGTACAGTATTTTTTTCCTTCCTTTTCTTTAACCACAGCCTACGCTGTACTGTACGGTGCTCGGAAGCTGAAACACATTTTTCTACCAAGTGAAAATCTTTCAAAAAAAAACAGGAAACTAATCTTCACCTCAAGTTGACATGCTCTGATTTTGTTAGGGATTTCTTGCTTCATCCTTTTCATTGTATTTTAACGATACCAAATGGATACCAAGAAATGCCTCAGTGGTCATGGCTGTCAATCTCAAATGTTTCCTTCAGCAGTAAATTGTTATCCTGTTCTTAATGTTCCTTTAATTGCTGTTGTTATGGCAACTAACTGACATTATCAGTACACTTCAACAGAACTGCTTGTTCAATGTTTCAACAGTCAATTATAAACAGGCATTATGTTGAAATATTGACCATGACTGTTCTTCCGTGTTCACAAGCAGAGAGAGTGTGAACACATTTGCTGCATTCAGAGTATTGGATAAGGAATGATTTGAAATAACATAATGTCCACTGCTCAAATGGTCAATCTGACATGCTCTGAATGGGCTGGATTGCTGGCAAAAAAAACACACACACACACACGCAGGATGATTAATAGCTATATACGGTACATGTAATAACATTGCTGCATTGCAGTATGATAACAAAAATCATTGGAGGTCCATGTTATTGCTATTGAGCTGAGCCAGCTGAGACACACAACTGTTGACCACTACCAGTCAGAAAACGGCAACCAATTGACCAAACTTGAATCAATAATCAATACAGGGTCACAGTCAGACACAGCAGAAAATGTGTTTTTTTTGCCTATTGTTTGTCAGTTTGTTAACACAAGAAACATGCAATTCCACACCGTTCTTGCCAGGGGTGGAACAGTGAGGTTAACAACTGTGTACTTTGACTGGCTAATAACAAGGAACATAAACACTTCACACACACTTCACTGACTGATCTTGATTAAAAAATAGGTTTTATAATATACAATATATAAATACAAAAACAGAAACTGCTGCTTTGTTAATTTTATATAGAAATGCCCACAATACTTAATACGCTGAAATCCTGCATTGTGCCGTCATTGTCACAGGTAACAATAAATGCATAATGCTTCCATACAACATGCTAAAATGATGCTGGCGGATCCTCTAACTGTAGGCTACTCTGTCTATCCACTTGCCATTTTCAAGACTGACAGCTGCATTCTTCACTTCATTCAGAAGTTTCCCTGAGTTATTGGCACAAGGCTTTTTCGCCCACCAATAACTTGGTTCATACTGACCTTTTTCTTTAGGATTGGTTCCTCATTAACTCTGAAGCAACCAATGAAAGGTACAAAACTAGTAATGACTCATTCATTACTAATTACCTAAAAATGTGTACCCCAAGTAGTGATACGTAATACTGAGTCAGAAGACACTCATTGCTTCATCATTACTTATGATTACTTAATATTTTGTGGCCTTCCAAGTAAAGTGGTGCCTCATCCTGAGTAGTTACTGATTACTGAATCATTACTTTAAAATATCTGTCCGTTATTTTGTACCCCCTCACTTAAAGTTGTGCCTTATACTGAGTGATAACTGAATCATTACTTCATGAGTACCTGCCCAGTAACCAAAACTACCTTTCCTTTCCCAAATGGTGCTTCACCCTTACTGACAAATCACTTAATAGGCTACTTGAAATCCATCAATACTAATGACTGATCCTGTCTTTAACATTTTACCCTCATGGACAACAGTTTTACTAGCCACCCATCATTACTCCGTGATTAGATTAGATTAAGTCAAATGTGTATGTATAATGGGGGAATTTGAGTTTTATTTCTTACTTAAAGGGTCCTTTATTGGGTGGTGAGCAATTTTGTGAATAACCAAGGAGTCAGAGAGAGATTCTTAGCAGGTCAATACAGGAACAGGTAACACATCACTGCTCTAGACTCAAATATTATTTCTAATTAAAAGCAGAGTAGTTAAAATGATCATTACAAAGGTTCAACCATAAAAAGGTTAAGAACAGCAGAAATTAAATGGCCAATACTAAAATCAGGGAAGGCCAGGTCTGAATATTATAGGGGTATGCTGTTCAATACTGGCTGTCGGACTTGCACAGTTCATTACCACAGTGTGGTCCAATGTCACCATTTCTCTTCCACGGATCAGGGAACGCACCCACACTTCTGTCTGCCAATTGGAACTCCTAAGGACAAAGAGAAATGGCCAGTAACCGGGTACACCTCCACAAACGTTAACTGGAAGTCTCTTGTGTTACTGAAATCCTAAAGTGTAATCACATGGCAGCCTGAGCTCCTTGCTCTGCCCCTGCCCCTGTGACGTGTCGCAACACTCTTCTTCTTCTTCTCGCCGCCATCACACGTTTTTTCCTCTACTAAGCATGTTGTTCCTCTCCCTCTGTGCTCTGTCTCCATGCCTCCCCCATTTTCTATTGTCCTGTCTTCCTCCTTTCACCTGCTTAGTTCCTTGTTTCACCTGCTCTCTGGGTTAGCTCTTGTGTCCGATTGGTCAGTTAAATTGTCAAGAGACAGAGTTGAGCAGGTGCCGGTTATTAAGGTAATCAAGTAAGTATGTGTCAGGCAGGAAGTCAATTTTAAAAATAAAATATATAAAATTGAGCATGAAAACACAATATAAAATAAATGCAATTAATATATGAACATTGGAAACCACAGGACTTTTGTCACAGCAGCAGGAGTGCCCCGGGTTCTTTTGGGGGAGAACTTCCGCCTACACCTACAAACGGTAATTGCTTGTTTTCATTGCTGCTGAACTTCATGTATTTTACAGGATAATAGTTGGTAAAAAAAAAAATACTTACTAAACCCTAGCTTTATGCAGAAGAGTGTTACAATGATTTTTTAAAAAATATAATTCTGAGTATTTAAAACATACTTTAAAAACCTTGGAAACCCGCTGCACTGCAAGTAATTAGGTTTCTTTAAGTCTTGCAGGCGGGTCGCTAGGTTTGAGGTTTATTTACTTTTCACTCTTAGTTTGGCTCCTACACGGAGTAAAATATCATCTTTAGCCATAGCCAAATGGATTTACATTGAAAATGTTTTGTACTTTTGTGAGTGATGGCTATATTTAAAGTGAGTGTGTAAGTCCCGTATCAGAGCAAACTAGACATTATCTGCTAAAGAACAATTTAGTATCCCTGTAATTTGCACTATATTATAGTAGCCCTTCACTTATGTACATGAGATTGTGTGTACTAAAATGTGGCTTGAAGTAGAAAACTGTAAGAAGTACTCTAGACCAGGGATGTGAGGTAGTCAGTTGTGAAAACATTCTATGAGATGTGGAACAAAGTGGATTCATGGATGTTATACGCAGTTAGGAAACAAATGCAGTCTGGATGATGAACTGAAAGCTCTGTGTATTTATTGCTGCTCAACGTTATCTTTATTTTACAGATTTCTCTTTTGTTGCTGTGGGACCTGTAACATTAAATTTGAATTGATTGTTATCAAAAATGATACATACACATTAGAATTAATCTAATCATGAAGTGCCTGTGTGGGGACTAGTGACTAAAGAAAGGATCAGTCATTAGAATTGATGGATTTCAAGTAGCCTAATACTGTTATTTGTCAGTGAGTGTGAAGCACCACTAAGGGGAGGAAAGGCTTCAGTATTTAGTAACCACTCCATATAAGCCTCAACTTTGCTTGAGGGGGTATGAAACGTGTAACTAACGGACATCTTTAAAGTAATGATTCAGTTTTCAGTAACTACTCAGTATGAGGCAACACTTTACTTGAGGGGCCACAAAATGGTAAGTAATCATAAGATAATGATGAAGTAATGAGGGACTTGTTTTTTAAAGAACTAATCATTAACTAATCATTAGCTACTCTATAAATATAATGAGTTACTCAATAATTGATGGTTCTCTAGCACTTAGTTCCTCATTGTAAGGTGTTACTTCAATTTCAAATGAACTGGAGAACACATACACACCCCGACCTGTGACTAGTGAACCAAATGGTTTGGATTTTTTACTTAAACCGTTTCATCAGTCTTCCTCTTCTGGGAATAAGTATCTAATTATATGTTCCCCTTTCAGTGGCCACCTGTATGTACAATAGCCTTTTCAAACTGAAAGGCCTGTAGTGGACTCTCATTATTCAGTACCATGACATGTACTGTGGTATTTCAGTCTACAAGCTCATCAGCAAGTGTCTACCGTTTTGGAGAGAGAGGTTAATTAGGTGAAGGTGCCCTTAATTGACTGGCTGGACTACTCATCACCCTCTCTCTCTTCCCAATCAACACTTCACTTCTAGTACAATTAAAATAAAATAAAAATATTATTATTATTATTATTATTATTATTATTATTATTATTATATGTGTATAAAAACATAAAGAAGTGGAAATCTGAAACAACACAGCAGAGTGGTATGGTTGAAGTCAGTGAATGGAAGTGATTCACAAGCAGTGTGGAGAAGGTAATGAAGAAAGTGAAGAAAAGTGCCATCTTGTTCCTGGCCTTGGTTGACGATTGAAGGCCACAATATAATTTTCTCCTCACCTTCTGTCTCTTTCTTACCAGCCATTAGTGATGTAAAAATGTCATACGATCTGACACACTCACACGGACACAAGCACATTGCTAAACACACACACTTGTCAGAATAAATTAATTCACTGTATCAAGGTTCTCAGCAATTTGCTTGAAACCTGACTGTTAATTGCCTGCACCCAAACAAAAACTCCACCCAAAAGGATTATTTAGGCACAGTTTCTCTCAAGTGGAAAATTTATAGTATCAAACATGCATTTACAAGACTGAACTGTTACTCAAAATGACAGCATTAAGCTGGTGCTGTAGGGTCTGCTCATTGTAGGGCGGCTAATGGAGTACGTGTGTTACAAATGAGGCTCCACATTGGTTTTGATCAAGTCAAGCTCTACTTCATCTGACCCGATTATCAGCAGACGTCAGAACAATGATGTCCCTTTCTTATGATGAATGGGTTTATTTTTTTAGGCCACATCAGTCACAAGTATGCTTTGATTAATATTCAATCTAAGACTTTGCTACAGAGCTGTGAGAAGATCTTTGTTGTTTTGGAAAGGACATATTAATACAAAGATGTTATAGCATTCCACAGAGTAACGTGACAAAAAAATAAAAAATAAACCTTGCAAAACACAATTGCTCCTGAATCGATAGTCTATATCTCAAGGACCCTCCAGGGTGACAGTGGATGGGCTCTGTTTCTTCTACACCTGCAATTGGCAGGTGATACTCAGGCGGACAACAGTGTGACTTTCAGTGTTCTGTAAGTCAAGGTATAACTCAGGTGGTTAAGGATGAGGCACAATTTTCACAGTAAAATCTACAAGGGATTGAGTTTTGTTTATTGTTATGTACCTATAGGTGCTATCAAGGTGAAAAGGTCCAGTGTGTAACATTTAAGAGATTCTATTGGCAGATATGGAATATATCCATAGGTATGTTTTCATTAGTGTATAATCACCTGAAAAGAAGAATCGTTGTGTTTTCGTTACCTTAGAATAAGCTCATATCTACATATGCCGTAGGTAGCTATCCATGGAGGCCACCATGTTGAACCGCCATGTATCTACAGTAGCCCGGGAATGGACAAACCAAACACTGGCTGTTTTGTGTGTTTCGCAGCCACTGTGCCCTCATGCATGGAAAGGGGAGGGTGAAGTGAGTGAGTTGTGATCTGCAACTACAATGTTTGATTCTACTAAATACTACACACTGGACCTTTACAGATACAAACTTGTGGGATGTTTCATTCTAAATGCTTAATGAACATAAACCTTAAAATAGCATGTGGTAAGAAGTCCTTCTCTGCATGCAGCTAACAGTTGGGTATTGTTTTCATCCAGAGAAATAGACTGGCCCTCCAGCTATATGATCTTTTGAGACTATCTCCTCTACAGAAAAAACGACAGCACTGGTCGTTTGTTCAAACAGCTTAAAACAATAGTTACACTTGGTTAAAAGTAAGCTTTCTTTTTGCCAAGAGAGGTCTGACAGCCTCACATGTACTCACATGTCACATCTAATAGGTTTTGGCTAAGTACACGTACTACAAGTACTGTATGAATATTCACTATGTTCTCCAGTCAAGTGCCATTAAACTATTGCAGAAGAAGAGGAGGGTGCAGCGAGATGACATTCTTAAAAGAGTGCCAGGAAAACTCGAATGGTGGAAAACAATGTAAAAACCACGATGGAATTATGGCTTTTATATTTGTTTTATGTGTTCATTTGATGAACACACATATGATGTTTTCATCTGCTGCTACTTTTATTATCTTTGGTGAAGCAGATGCTTTAATGGAAGTTCAAGTTAGATGCTTTGTGCATATCTGTTTCCACTGCACTTTGTTGCATTTTGTATGATTATTTTTGCAAACTGTACACTTCGTGTGGTGAGAAAAATACCCCACAGTGTTAGGTTATCTGTGACTTAAAGCATAATCAGCTAAATGTCACCCTGGAATCACACATCGTGCTCCCACAACCTGAGATTGCCTCAGAGCTCCATGGTATTGTGTGCATCTTACTATTTTTAGGCTTGAAATAGATATTCAAGGCGAGCTGTGTATGTGCGCATCTGTGTGTTTAAGTGCGTGTTCAAGAGAGGGAGAGAGGAAGAGTGAGAATTTGGAGATGTTTTATTGGTGAGGTGGGGGGGTGGATCTTAAATGCTTCAAGATTCATCCCTCTGAGACTAAAATCCTTCACAGGCCTTTGCATCTTGCCTTGGGTCTTGATGTTTTTTTAATGTCTGCTATACAGTGTAACCTACATGTTGGAAATTCTGAATGTAAAAATGTATAGATTTCAGTTTGAGCATCATTATACTGATGGTGCTTCTCCTGGCGAGGCTGTTGAGTGCACAGCTCCAATGTCAGTTTGTACATTCATTGAGTGCATCCTTGAGTTTATAAGAATCCAAACTGAATGACCAGTCCAAAATAGCAGCACCAGGTGTAGCAGTGCAGTGTTGTCTGCCACGGTGTATTCTTTTTATATTGCAACTGGTGGTGCCAAAGTTGGATTTTTTTTGTCATTAATTTAAAGCTGCCCTTGTCAATAAGTTTCTAATAACATAGATCAAATGACGATAATGTGAAAGGGGTTGCTCGTAGTGACGGACACACAGACGTTTATAGGTTTTAGCTCTGGTTTTGGTTTTATGGCTGGCATAAAGTAACACCCAGAGATTAAAGGCAAATTTTAAGGATGTGATGTTTTGAAACTAGTTATACTAGTTAATATTCTAATATTCCAATGATGATAAAGTACATTTAGAAGCAAGGTCACAGAGGGTCCCTGCAATGGTCTTGCATGGTAAAGTTATAGCCAATATAGCATAACCTGCCACACCAGACAGATAAATATTCTTGCTGAAGTGTGAAATTAAAACATAGCCACAATGTTATCTGTCCACACTTACAAATGGTGCAGCCAATGTTTAGTCAAGCTATTATCATCCTTTGGTGATTCACATCCTTCCTCTCTATTTGCTTTTTGTACAGCAGTATTGACTTGGAGCTGGGGCAAATATTAATTTATGCTAATAGAATTTCAATCAGCAAACATATGGACACTTGCAAACTTCCTTACAAATTACAGATGAAAATAATCTGCATATCTGGTTCTCTGAGTCTCCCCTCAAAACTTGAGCTGTCAGTGGTTCCTTGAGCAAAAATGTAAAATGATAAATTCTTTCCAAGGGCTGCTGCTAAAGGGAGATGGCGTTTAATGTCAAATTACTGATGCACCAGTTGAATCTTGCTCATTAGATGGACTGAGGGGCAAGTAAGCCTCCATCTAATTATTGATTCAAGGGGCAAAGGCGCAAATATCAACAGCATGATAGCTGCTCAATTTTAGCATTTGCTGCTGTTCGGCAAGTTGGCTTTGTAGTTCAACACCGTTATTAAAATGGACAATTCAATACAGAGGGAACACTATTATGCAGCCTCTTTAATACTTACAAACGCATCTGATGAGAATTTCACATGGAGGAGAGGTTACACGTGGGTTACACACACATAGCTTACGGGCACATTGGGGAGCTAATCAGCACAACTCTTGTACCACTGTTGACCACTGCCCTTCTCAAAGATACACAGGTAATCATTCTGTTTTTGGTTTTTTTTTTACGTATTTTTTGGGGCTTTTATATGATAGTGACAGGAAAGGGGGGCAAGAGAGAGGGGGGATGACACGCAGATGACACTCAGACAGGCCAGTGATTCCAATCAAAAGCCCAGCATTCCCAAACATACTTGTCTAACGCTTTAAGCTTCCTTCTCTCTACAAGACACAGCTGCGCAGTCAGCAGTAGTTCGACATTCGGAGACTTAAGAAGAAGGTGAAAGCACAGCAGCTGAGAAACAAATTGCTCTAAAGAAAAAGAAAAAGCGTCCAACATATTCGTAATCAAATTATTTCAGAAACCTGTTACCAAGTAAAACAGTTCTTATCTGAGATAAAGAGAACCGCATGAGAAAGGACAGAGCTAGTCATTGTGCTTGAGAATGAAAGCACAGCATAGATCTGCAGTGCTCCCATACGCATGGATGTTCATATTCATATCAAGTTCCATTTCCATTAATTTTGAGACTATTGGTATTGCCACACTGAGATAACTTATATGAAATCATCTACTCCCTTCATGCTTCAGTGGGGGCCTGGACACAGATTTCTGCTACAGCTGCTGGCCATGACGGTTAGTCGAGCTTTACTAAGACCTAATGCAGCTGCAAGCTTTTGGCTATAAATTTACAACACCTCAAGACTGAGCAGATAAAAGGATGTATTCTTGATCTGTAGGTCACTGCAGCACTGGGTCCATCCATGGTGAAACAAAGCCCTCTAAATCTGGATCTTTACTGGCTGTTTTTACAATTTCATTGTAATTTTTTTTTACTTAATACATGGGACATATATATCATATTAAGAGCTACAAAACCATTCAAACGTCTGGAATTGCCTGCCAGAAAACCTCAGTATTCAGTACTCATTTAGTACTCATTCAGTATAGTTACAAGGCATTCATGCTTTTAGATTGTAGAAAGTCCTCTTTACAAATAAATTACCTTTTGTATGAAGGGTTTTCAAGAAAAGTTGTTTTGTACATGAAAAACTAAACTCTGTACAATGGTTCAACCAGACTGGCAACTGAAAGGACAGAAACAGACAAAGACACCTCTGAGCAACAGTTCAAAAAGAATTTAAGAAATCAGCAGTCATCGGTAAAATAAACTGGAAACTTGGCATCAAAATCTGTGCAGATTTAAATAGTATCAGTGTCAGGTGATAATGCCTAAAACAAGCTGGAATTAATAGATGTGTTAACAAAGCTATTCTTAAACTTCAGGATAGAAACAGAAGGTTGATCTAGGGTTAGCCCTATTGGAATTGGATCACAGAATATCAGCTGAACATACTGTGGACTGACAAATCCCAGTTTAAATCTATTCAATCAATCTAACCACTGAGTAGCAGAAGGCCCTACAAAAACAAGTTTCCAAAATACTCAAAACCTTTTTGCAAGCACTCAATAAAGTAACAGTATTCTCCCATCGTGCGACCAAATGGAGCTTTTAATCATAATTGTTCTTCTTTTAGGGCCAAAAAAATATCCAAAGTAAATAATATATGTGGCGTCTGAATTATACAGTTTTAACTATGTTGAAATAGTCATTATTGAAGGGAAGAAAAAAAACATCAATATAACAGGTGAGTGCAAACTCTTAAATGTTAATGTATACCTTGAACCTATTGATTAAGGCTATACAAGATCAGGTAAGAATAGTCCACACAGTAGTCCTGACTGATTCTCTTATTCATCTGAGTGTAATCCTTTTAAAATTAAATCACATCATAAGTCTAAGCATGAACTGATTTGCTCTATATGAGCTAATTAAGCTGTAAAGTGACACTGACTTTGACAACAAGGAAGCAAATTTGGAAGATGCAATACCAAAAATGTGCAAAGAAATAATCAGTGCTGAGCAGAGAACAAAACCTTACTAGCCACTTGTAAACCTTTGCACTCCAGTGCCAACTTCTCACTCTTCAAAAGTTACTTTTAATTGTTTGACAGCTCAGACTGCTCTTTGTTACTCCCTTTTTGTTGCTCTTTTCTACTTATCTCCTTTCTTTCTTTCAAAAAAGAGAAAAAAGAGTCTTGATCACTTCTTCCTGACACAGAGCACAGGCAGCCATTAGTGCTTGCTACTTTTTTGTGTGTGACTCGTCTCTGTTACTTCTTTATTTCCCAAAGCAATGGAGGATCTGTCTCTCTCACCGGCCCTGGACAGAATACTGCAGAGCATTGCAATTTCACACCCTTGCGACAGATAAATCTTTCTGCTTGACTGGCCATGAATCTTCTAGGGCTGAGTGGCCACACAGTGTGGCACTGTTGCACCTGACGTTAGGCTGCACCCTTTGAAACTTGGGATGCACCTGCGTTGCTTGGAATTCTCTTTATTCTTATGCCATAGGTTACAGTTAGAAAAAATTAAAGGGCCTTCAGGGAACATATCGGGCATCTCTACTCCAAAACAGGGTGAATTCAATTAGCAAACAACGATTAACTGCTCATGTTAGTTTGAGTTTGTAGTGGGCTGCACGTCATGAAATACGAACTAAACTAGCATCTTTTGGATTTACTTAATTTAAATGCAACTCTCACACAATATGCACACGCATACATGCTGACTGTGAGGACATATCTTTAACCTTCAATAAATGAACCTAGTTTCTTTCCAAGCTCACTTTCAACCCTCTTCCATACCCCTCAATCATCAGATGCTATCCCACTGAGCGGGCCATGACAATGGGCTGCCTATGGAGCAGGACACAGACAGAATATCAATGGAGTCTGGCTGGCCTGAGCCATGCTACTCTTCATCTCTCATTTCCCAAATGTGAGCCTCTGGAAAGAACTGGCCCAACCCTGGACTGATGAAGAAATCCTGTAGCAATGCTTTTTAAGTATTCCCTGCACACTTCTAGGGCACAAACCTGTAGCTGTCGGGAACTACAGTACACATAAAATAAAATAGGAGAAGAGAAAGAAAAGTATCAAGAAAAGGATCATAGGATCATATGTTTTTTTCCTGAGCATTGGCCCTGAGAATGCAGAGGCAGATTGCTGCAGATGGGGTTTCTTTATTCATGCCACTCAACAAATTACAATGGCTTTTGTGCTCATATATTTGGCCTGCAGTTTTTTGCTTTATCTTAAAGACAGACTGTAGTCAGGCAAAAGAAGCTCATGAAGTGAGCTTTCTGTGCCCTCAGTTGTTTGGTCAGGATCAGGTGCAATATTTTATACGGCTTTATTGCCTTTTTTGGTTTACTACAAATTGTAAATGATTTAAAGCCGATGCAGGGACTGTAGAGAGATACAGAGATATAAGAGAGCACCGTTTAACTCATTTTGCTTACAGAATAAATGTCATGTTCTTCAATGTTTTATTAATTTTGTTGATTCCTGAAATAAAAGTCAGTCTTATGTGAAGCAACTCCATGTTATAACTCTTACGGCAAGAAATATGTCTAGTTTTGCTTCTGGCTTGGGGAGTTTATAAATGATGGCACTGTCCTAGAGGATCCAAATCACATGTGGTCCTTAAATAGTGGCACTCCGAAAGAAGAATGGCTCACACCTAAATCGTGTCGATGTCTTAATCAGAGTAAGTCGAGGCATGTTATAGTAGCTTTGACCCTTTTCCCAAGCATGCAGCAACACAGACTAAAACACGAATCCCTGAACTATTGATCGTCTCTGAATTGGTGCACATCCTGCAAATCACATTAGCCTTCGCGCGTATGGAGCGCTGTTTCTTCAGAGCGCTTGACGTGTTAAGCGTGTGAATACGGTGCATGGTCCCTGGACAAAGCCGCACAACGCAACACGAGGAATAATCCTCCACTATCACGTTAACTTATGCTTGTCATATATAAATAGTTTTCGATGATATTATTCTAAAGGATCGTGATGGCACCTGCGCGTAACAGGCTCCAATAAATGCTGTCATTTTCCAAATACCAATTGCTATGCGTTCAGAGTAGATTTAGCTGTTTGTCACAACTTCACATAATGTAAATAATCCCAGCAGACTAAAACAACTGACAATATGAATGCCTTACCTCAGGGGCGCACCCGCTGTATTCCAAGTGCACCAAAGGTCATTGCGCAAATATTCAGAGGACAGGATGTAGGAGTGATGAGAAGTAGGTTAGACTGCACAATACCTAATCCTGTTCTTAGTGTCCTTCAGACGTCGTCAACCCTCTAATCTTCAAAGCGAGAGGGGTCGGAGCCTCCCGGGCGCTCAGAGACTCCGTTTATAATCTCACCACTGCCAGTTTATGCGTGTGGCTCACTTTCCCCTGCGCAGCCGGTCAGACAAAGTTGTCCGTGTTTATTTCACTGGCGCAGGCGATCCTGCACAAAAACATGAACGTTTTCCAACGAAACAGTGGGAGAGGTCGGCTCAGTGTTCAGCGATGAAGCCTGTTTTACCATTCCTGACAGGTGGCAAGTCCAACCACCCGCTGAAGAGATTCACACATCATCTAGCGGGATGTGGAGACGGCCGAAGCCATAAAGCGGGCGGATTAACCCATTAGTTGATCCACTCCACCTCCCACCTCCCTCTTCCTCTTTTCTTGCGCTCTGGCGCCACCCAAAGTTGTGCTAGAGAGTTTTTATCCACACGCAGGGATTCCCAAATGTCTTCTTGTCCAACTCCCCTAACAATATGTGGGCCACTTGATAAGATTTTGATTCAGAGACACACTTTCAGGGATGGATTAATTTTATTGAGTTATCATTTGGTGCAGGATTTGGCTTCTGATTTCATTCTCATATTGTTATTCTGTACTGAGAATCAAATGAATTAAATAGCAGTGAAATGGAACTAATCCAAATCCTTCTGGAGCCCCACTGAACGCCCTCAATATACAGCTGGATATATACATCAGGCTACAGCTAGTTCTTGTTTGGAACCAGTTTGTATGCTGTCAGTTTGCCAGTCAATAGTTCTTCCTGTCATTACAAAGCCTGCATCATCTGACTGTCACACCCGCACCTGTTCCAAATTCCCTAATCAGCTCCCCAGCACATAGGCTAGCACTTTGACTCATTTCTCAGCCAAGTCCTCTTTGTGGATTAGTCTCCATTTGTTAATCCTGTTGGCGAACTATGTTTATTCTCAATTTCTGTAATTGGTATTGGAGGTAGTGCAGCATTACACCTCCAGAATCCCTAATATAAAGTTTATAAAATGTCTAACAGAGAGTTAATCTCCTCTGGGGTCTAACTGACCACAGACATACAGTGAATAGTGTCTCTCTGTGGGACAACATACTGTACACGTTTTTTTGTTTCTCACAGACTTTCAGCAAACAAATGGATATATACAGTTTTTGTCCATAACGTACATGTAACATGTAAAACATCAAATATGTACTAATAACCATTTTTCATGGTCATTTTTGTATTTTGTCACCTTCATCAAATGTGCAAGCCCAGTTTGTTGCAAAACTATATTGGTTTTTAATAGGGTCAGAAGAAAAGGGGGAAACATATATATATATTATGATTATTTTCATTACAAAATGAGGAAGTACAGCCAAGGTCAACTAAACCTAAGGGTTAAAACCAGTACCTGCAACACTGAGCCTTTACTTTGTGATTGTTTATTTGACTCCATAGATTTGACATTTCCAGTTAGTCTATTGGTTTCTTGCAGAAATAACCATACTGCATGTCTGTCTGCTGTTGCTTCTGGGAGGTAGAGTAAATCAGGCTCTATAAACACTCCTCCATAGCCCAGAGCAAATTATAGCTGCCTATGGGAACATTATGACATTATAACTGACTTATGTTAAAACAGAACTGTGTTTTTAGTGTGCTCTGCATAATATCTATCCATCAGACAGGACTGAAAAGATCAGTTGTGATTTGTCTATTTGTTTCTGTCATTACTGTAAATCTCGCTAAGCAGAGTGAAAACAACCTCAGTGTCAAGCGCATTACATGTAAGTGCTGAATCTGCATGAGACTATAGAGTATATATAAAGTGCCCACATGTAAGTCTTTCCCATTCTCATCCCACACTGATCCCATGTAAGCTCTGATCTGCAAATCCCAAACTTCAGACCTGGTATATGCAAATACATCAGCATTTTTCACACTTTCTTTTCTCAACTCTTCCATGTCTTATTGCAATAGAGAAGATAAGACATAAACCTAAAATTAAAGGCTTAATGGTCCAGTGTGTAACATTTATGAGCATCTACAGGCATTAATGGAATATAATATCCCTAGGTATGTTTTCATTAGTGTATGATCACCTGAATATAGAAAGAGCCATTTTTATTTACATAGTGAGCCACCATTCACCATTTCTCCATGTGTAGTTGCTTGTTTTCAAATGGTGGCAATCTGCAACTTTATTGCTAGATCCCACTAATTCCTACACACTGGTCCTTAAAGGGAAATATCAGAGGTTAATTTCAAAATAAAAGCAAATCATTTCTGTTAAATGCAATTTTAATGTCCATCTGATTCAACACTTTTTATTTGTGGTCTTCTGATTCTACCTAATTGTTCTTCAGCCATAAGCACTGATCCTGTGGATAATTGTGTCATCTCCACCAATAACATCTCAAATGAGGAGATGGCACCGGTCAAATGGCCTCTCCACACTGGATCAGACCAGTCAGACCTATCTTGTAATAAATATGTAGTGTTAGGAATCTTCACATAATATGAGGAGGCTTAGATCTCGGAGAATTATTTTATCCTTGTAATTTAATTTTGGTAGTGTTACAAACCTACAGGCACTAACTTGATTCCCTTTCCTCCTTTTAAAAAATGTAATATAAACCTTCTCAAAAACTGCTGTAAAATACCTGTTTCTGCTTATTGTGTATTGTACTTGTAAACGTTCAGAGAGCTGCTTCCTTGAAAGATGTTGCTGTGTTCTTCCAGCTTGTTCTACAGTGCAATTAACAGCCTGGATGTTGGCATGTGGAATGAAAGAAGACAGATTACTATGTTACATGATTGCCTTGCACATCCAAACATTTGTATAGTATCATCTCGCTCTGGATATGAGGGATATATATGAGAATTGTTGTAGTGAGGATAAATTCACAAACTCTTTCCCATTTCATTTGTTCCTTATCACCATATCACCGTTGTTATATTTATGATCTTCTATTCTCATTATGTATTTTTGGACCATGTCACAACCTAGGGCCTTAAGTAATTTGTTATTACTTATTTTTCAGAAAAACAAAAGTTAATGAAAAACTATTTCACTAGTTCGATAAGTAAATTAACTGTTAAAACTGTTAAAAAATGTCTCTTAACTTGAAAATTATTCAATATAAATCCTAATCAAACGCACGAAATAGAAATAAACCCTAATCATTTTCCTGCACAGTGTCTTGCACACCAAATTACTGAATCATGTAAAACCTCCACTAATAACTCTGGTAAAATTGCAAACCTAAAATGGAGGCAGTCAAGCAACGCAACACATGCACATCTGAGATTCACATGCTTCTATTACATCTATTATCATGTCTGTCTGATAAAACGGCAGAACACCAAAATGTTAAAACTGTCCCACATTATTAGCACTGTGGGACATGAAACATATGAAATACTATTTTATTTGCCGTTTTGATACTGCAGCAACCAAGACCCAAGAGGGTCATGGTTTCAATATTTCTTTCAGCAAAAGCAGACCATGTAATAACTTACTCTGCTTTCTCATGTTCCCACGTACATTAAAGAAAAGATGAGTCGTGAGACACCTATACTGCCTTGTGGCCTTGACTAACTTTTACTTTGATATTTTGCAGATCATGATATGAGGATAAAAAGTTAATAGAATAAGCTACACTGTTTGGGTCATAGGAAAAGCTACCACCCATATATATTATTTTATCTTATCTCATTTGATTTCATTGCATTACAGAATGTAGTCTTTAGTAAAATATGTATTGTTTTATGTTAATTGTAATGTTAAATGTGTTTGCGTGCCAGTAAAGGGAGAAAATACTGTGCAACAATGACAACCAGACTGCAACACACATTAATTTCAATTTCGAAGCCTCTGATATGGAATTATTGTAAAAATAAATAAATAAATACAATAAACAGTGCAGCACTGTTATATGAAAAGGTGAATAATGACCCTTTACCTCCACAAATGTGCTGCTGTCTCCCATCTGTGAACCCCTGGGTGCTGACAGATTCTCGCTCAATTTAGCACAAGAGGGAAGCTGAGGAGCCCCTTCAGCAATGGACACCATATACACTGTGCCTGACAGTATGACTGAAAAAGTCCAAAGACATGCCTGACATTATACTACGTCTGAAAGATTTGTGAATTTCAGGTGGGAATGTCATTACAGCTTAAATGGCATATTTGAATCTGAGACAGGCATTAAAACAGCTTATGCTTCTCTACATAAACTAAATGACTAAGCTCAATGCCAGTATTGAATGTAATTAATCAGCTGGTAGAAGCTGAAGAAGCCTTATTATGCAACGCAAGCTCCTTCTCATGAAAATGGTCCTTGGGGTGTCCTTTATCGATTTTCAGGTAGGTTGGAATCATTCGTCCATAAACACTGAGCTTAATCATAATAACTCAATCCGTCTGGTCCAATCAGGAGTTTGGCCAATGACTGCAGAGAGATGTTTAATCTAATTAAAATCCATTTGTGGTTGTCTGACAGATCCATTAGCCAACAGATTTAAAGGCTATAGTATTGTTGTTAAAGCACAAACAATAACAGATATTTCAGGGGGAATTAGCACTAAATGGCTCAGCACGCAGCACTTGGCCAAACCACAAATCTCACAGTAAGCTCTCGATGAATAAAACATGTGGATTACATCAAAGAAATGTTGAGGTTTTTGTCTTTAAGAAGTCACTGTCTTTCCTTGTTATGCAGATACAGATGTCAGATCACGGTCTCTTTTACTGTGCAGTAACATTTCTTGACAGCTTGAATGATTCATAACACTCCACCAGAGCTGTACATCCATCTGACTTTGTATCCAGAGCTCATCTGATTTACATAAGGAATATTACTTTGACTCTTATTTTTCTGGCAATATGAAACATATTCACAGTCATTTCCACATACTGTACACCTCGTCTATTGTAACATGTGCCCTTGTTGTTTCTATCCTTGTTAAATGAGTGTATACATCTTCTCTTTCACTTTTATTTTTAAACACAGTTTGATATCCGGTTGTCTGCAGTCAAAAAGTGTTGGCTCTAAGTTTTATTAATGTGCATGAATGCCACTGCAGTTAAGCAGTTAATTAATCTTCATGGCAGGACATAATTTTTAATTATTTAATTGTGCAGGCGTCTGTTTATTAATGTCAGAGATTCTACAAAAATTGCTATTAATTAAAATTTTGTAAAATATTTATTGATTTATTGCATTAATTAAAAAAAGAAGAAGAAATGTTTTTATTGTTTAAGTTTAAGAACAACCATCCCTCAATTAGTTTTTTTTTTTTTTTTTTTAATTAGGGGCAAGTTGTTATGCAGTGCTTGTAATTTTCATAATTAATTAACATCTTGGACACTGTGAACATGACACAGATATTGCAGCATTGCGAACAAAATGTGACACATTTAGTTAATATGCCCAAAGTGACTGCTCACTGTGTTGTCCCTGCAAGAAAAATATCCATTTGGGTTAATGCCAAATCTGATTCTCTGCCACTAAAGATGCTTTTCTTAACCATCTTTTAGCATTATTACTGGTGATCCCACAAATTGTCCCCTATAATCAGATAATGAACTATGAAACCTCCCAGGCAGCCCTCTGCTTGGTATTCATGAGGCAGCACACGTGTTGGGATGGATTTTGGAATGAAGATCAAATCAAACAAGAGCCTGGCCAATGACAGGTGTTTGCCAGTCACTGTGTGTCGATGGCAGGTGGTAGTCAGTCATGAATGTACCAACTGATTTGGCTCCCCTTTCCACGTTGTTTACAAGGCAACTGTCATGACCAGAGACCGAAGGGTGACAGCAAAAGCATGGAAGAAATGCCATCTAGACCATAGATATAGTCACCATAGATGTAAATTCTCGATTTGACATGCGTCTGCACAGTCGCCATGCTGGGGAGGTCAAGATCCACTACTGAACAATACTGAGAGATGCAGGCTTGACTACAAAATCGACTGTAACTCACTTAATTCTGAAGCGATTTTCATAAAATTTTGATGCTATAAACATGAGAAATTGGACATGATAATGGTTACTTATAAAAATGGGGGCGGATCTAATTAGCTCTATGCCAAAAAACTTCACTTGAAAAAAGAGTCAGACCAGAACCTTGGCAAAAATACAGAATGAAAATAATGTATACTAGTGTGTGTAAGGTAGGGCAGTATCAACACATCAAACTGGCAAGAAAAATGTCACATATCAGAAAAAAATAATTATGTATAGCTTAATATCAATATAATATATATAGAAACCTATATTTTTAGAGAAACTCACAAAAGATAAAATTCTAAATAATTTACACACAATGCCTACAGGCAGACAGCTCTTATTTCCATACATCATTGTCAAATAACCAGCAGAAACTAAAACAAATTAGTTAATCATGAACACATGATAATAGATGTAATAGAAGCAATATAGGTGCAATAGTCAGTGAATTAGAGGAAGACAAGAAAATAGAATTGATCTACCTACTTGAGGCTGACAAGGTTTCTTAATTAAAGAGTAAATGACAGCCAGCCTAAGATAAACACACTTGGGCTCATGAACTCAGTTTAACGGTTTATATAATGAGGCATTCTCAAAATCCCCTGGCCATCCTGGAGAGGATGGAAAATACAACCTCTGAAGTAATAGCTGAAATTACATTTTGCCCAGATGGTACAAGGGCTCCAGATAACTGAGAATATTTGGCAGCAGGTTCAGATATGTAAGCTCAGAAAAAGGGCTTTATAACTATATGTTTAAGTACTATGTACACTGTAGTTACAACCCAGATGTGAGGCTGGGTTGGCAGTTATAAAGGTTGCATACAAATCAGCGCTAACCCATTTAACTTTATACACAGTACATAAACAACTATGGCAATGTCTGAAAAAATTAAGGTTGTCAATGTTGGATGTTGAAAGGTTGATGCTAAACTGAATGCCAGCTTGAATTTGTATGAAAAAGCAGCTGAAGGATATGAATAATGGCTGAAAGCTAAACTGCATTGCTTCACTAATGGCTGAGAGCTAAACTGAGAGAGTTGCAGATCACAACTCCCTCGCTTGGGTGTCACCTATCGTCTTTGTAATTATTGTAACTGTATTACAGTTTTTCTCCATTGGTTTGGCTCATTTCTTGAAACAGGAATTACATTCTCAAAACAACATGGACAAACCTCCAAACCACTTGGCAATTGTTCACAACAGAATTGTATTTCTAATTGATTTCATCACATTGCAAATGTCTTAGTACATCTTTGGAAATGATTAAGTACAGTTAGCCTACATTTAGCACAATTTCCAAGTGAATAGATCCCGTTGATCTAAACTGATTGATTGATTCTCAGTCTAATGGTTGTTCTCTCCAAAACGTCAGCATCATTTCATTCTATAAGTCATCACATGCAAAACAGTCTGTTCAATTGTCAAAATTAGTCAACATAATCATATCAACATAATAGCATGAATACTATATACTGTATTTATTTACAGCACTGTAGGCTACATATAATTTTCCTTGTTTTTGTTTATATAACAGTATATTATGCTTTATACATTTTCTTTTTACTCTGATATGGAGGTTACTTTATGTGTGTGAATAAAAATGGCTACCTTTCCTTGGCAGTGTGAGTGCAATGTGTGATGTCAAACCTTAGAGGCTACTCTTACCCTAAAATCCTGTTTTTTTATTTTTATTTTTTCAGTTTTATACACAATTGTATTCTGTTAGCTAGACTAGTACAGTAACCATTGTGAATGAAGGACTTGGCTAAGACTGAGAGGTGGACATGAGGGATATGGTCCTCTGCCATTGTGACAAAACATCTAAACATTTTGATTTGCAGTGCTCACACAATGCCAAAGGGACGATGCATTTTGGAGGTACTGACTATTTATATGAGAAAGAAATTTAGTTTTGACACATGAGTGAACTGTTTGGGAGAGATATGCGCTTTTGCAACTGAGCTATGGTGTTGTGCTGAACTGTAAGACTGTTTTACCAAATGATCTTAGAGTTTTGAGAATGTAATTTCTGTTTCGAGAAATGAGCCAAACCAATGGAGAAAAACTGTAATACTGAAGGAATTTAAATTATATGTTTAGGTTTTGGGAGATACACACAAGTAAGACAGCAGCACAGTAATCCTTCATACTGGAAAAAAACTGGAGTAGCTACAAAACAATTTCACATCTAACAGTACTATACTTCCAACAGTCAAGAGTCTTGCAACATAAAAATGAGCAGTCCAAGGGCTCATGTTATTCATCTTGTAACAATTATAAATTATGCAGGGCATGACATATGATGTGTCAAATACATGTAATACATAATTAAACCATTATCAATAATGAATGAAACGCAAATTTAATTTCCTTCAGGAAATTAAACTGTATGATGTCAGATAGCATGTTTGAAGCCAACACATGTAAAATACCATTTGCTATATTCTTTTAATTTGTTTACGCTCTCCTATGCCTCTCGACCACCACTATCTCTGTCTCTCTCTCAAACAAGCGAATGCAAAAGAAAACTTCTTGGTATGGCTATTTTGTATCATAGGCTGCAGCCAGACACAGACATTGCAGCTGGGTAAACAAATACACTGAGCAAGGACACAACTGGGAGAGTATCATTGTTTGGCTGGGCGTCCCACCCGCAGTGAGATGTCTCTGTTGGTTTATCAAAGACAATAGCAAAGCAACACCATACATAAAATAAACAGAAGAAAAGTCTTGTTATGTTTTTATGTAAAGCACTTTGAATTACCTTGTTGAAATACAAGGAAACAATGTTATTTACTTGTCATTTTACAAAATATAATGACATGAGTTGGATAATGAAATTTAAGGTTTTAGTTCCCTTTATGCTATTTGTAAAAACAAAAATATACACAAAATTATATCCAGTAAAATTGTAAAATAAGTCATGAGCAGTCAGCAGAAGCTTCTGTACCTCTTCCCAGATGGCAGCAGGCCGAACAGGCTGTGGCTGGGGTGGGTATTGTCTTTTAGTATTCTGTGGGCACCTTACCTCACTGATATCACTGATGCTGGGGAGATGACTACCAAGGATCTTCTGGGCGGGTTGAATCACTTACTGCAGAATCCCCCTGCCCTGGGCCATGCACACCCCATGCCTGTTTGGGGTGTCCTGTCAGGATCCTTTGTATCGCTGCTCTGTAAAAGCTAGCACAAACTTGGCATGGGAATTGAGCTTTCTTACGTTTCCTTAAGGAATACATTTGTTTCCGATCTTTCTTAACTAGGGTGGAGATGTGAGATGACTATGACAAGTTCTCTTTGATGTTGATTCCCACAAACCCAAAACTGTTGACCTGCTCCACCTCAGCTCCACCGATGTAGGGCAGTGGTTCGCAACCTGTGGGTCAGGACCCCCACTAATTGTACAGTTATCAATATATCATGGAATATCTATAAAACATGTCACTTTAGCAGGGGTTGTCAGTTTACTAAATGATAGAAAAGGGGTCCCTTAAGGAAAAAGGTTTGGAACCACTTATGTAGAGGCTGCCTCTTTTTTCCTAAAATCAATAATCAGCTCCTTGTTTTGACATTGAGCAGGAGGTTGTTTTCTGTGCACCACTCTGCAACACAGTTGATTTTCTCTTGATATGAAGTCTCATCATTGTTAAAAATCCACCAGATGATGGTGGTGTCATCCGCAAACTTTATAACAGAGTTGTGTCTGTGTCGGGGATGCAGTCATGGGTGTGCGGGAGGGCGCTGCACACAGCCCTGAGGGATCTGGTGGAGGAGGTTTGACCACCAATCCGAACTTGCTGGGGTCTGTTTGTGAGGAAGTCCAATATCAAGTTGCAGAGTGTTGTACTCAGGCCCTGAGTGACCAGTTTCACGGGGGAAATAGTGTTTAATGCTGAGCTGAAATCAATAAACAGCATTCTGACGTAGGTGTTGTTTTTTCCCAGAGTGTGTGAAGACTGAGTGGCAGGCAGTGGAGATGGCATCCTCTGTAGATTTGTTGGTTCTGAATGCAAACTGGTGAGGGTACAGGCTGGCAAGGATGGTTTTCTTTATGTGCTGGCACTTCTGCTTCTATAATCTGTGATGTTCTGGTTCCTTGTCAGCTTTGTATTTATTTATTTATTTTTCATTTAAGCCTAGAATGTGTGCTTTTGTAAACTTCTATAAACAGCTTATTGGTAGTGGGTGTAAGTCCGTGACCTGAGGTCCTTAAAGTTTTTATTTTTTCAATTCTAAACTCATGGCATGATGACTACCCCGATTTGTCCAGTTTACACGGTCTTAATTTAAAATGCACTCTGAAAGGAAGGAAAAACTGCTATAGGCCTGGGTGAAAACACCCATCTTTATAACTTATGGTTAAAGAAGTCCAAGCCAATCAATACTTGTTTTATATAGAACCACAATACCTCCACTTGAATCGCTGCTCAAGGCAAAATGTCAACCTCAGCGCTCAGTATGTGTGGGCTCCAGCAAGGATTTTGGATGCCATCTTTCAAATGTTGCTGCACTAACCATCTGGAAAGTGTTGATTAATCAACCAGATTCTTTTTTTCTAAGACAGACTGAAGAAGATTGATACGTTTTATTAAATCTTTTTAACTTTTGCCTGTAGGCCACCATGGGACAAGACTGTGTTTATTAGCACTAAGTGACTGCTATACAGCTTCACTTTTTAAATTGGTAAGAAAGGAGTTTCCCTGCATACAGGTGGATCCTTTGAAGCCTTCAGAATCGAACAATCATGCGTGCACTGGACAACTGTCTTATGACATTCAGGTGGCCCGTGTCTACTTTTATAGTTAGGAAATGAAACCACCTGTAACCATGTAATATATACACATCAATCACAAATATATGAGCTGAATCAAAAAGCCACTGGAAGGTATAAATATTTAGCAAATGTCAGTCATACACTAATCTTTGTCTGTGCTGTTTGAGTATATTCAACCTTGATCTAGTACACTATTTTCCAGTGATGTCTTGATGAGAAATGTCAAGAAAATTCAAATATTATGGAATTTGTCCCAGTGGTATTAACCCTTTGTGTGCAGTTTGAGGACAGCCTTCTGGTGATAAACTTGAAATGTTTGCACCATTAAGTCTAGCCGTGAAGCTGGAGTCTCGTTTGGGGGTGCGGGAGTAGTTTCAGTAGTAGTTTTGTGGCAGCATCTGTCCAGGACAAGACCCCAATTTGTCACGAATATTAAAAAGATGTTGTAAGATGATGTTAGCTAAAATAAAGTTAAAGACAAAGCTAACAAAGACAAAACCTTACCCCAAAATTATGCAGGCCTGTTATGGAGACATTCAGGTGGAGAATATGTCCTAATTTAATTTTCCTACTTTGCCTCTTGGCTCCTGAAACTAATCATACACAACTGCAGCAGGTGAGACTTTAACCTTCATATGTATTTGCAATTTTCAACCACGGCCTTTTGTTTGATTCTTTTAGTTCTGTTTTTCAGTTATGATAAAACATAATGCACACTACTGCACGACCATATTCCATTCAATTTTATTATTATAGTGCCAAATCATACCAGAAGAAAAAGAAAACGTTTTAAGAGTCGGTCTAGACCGTACAAAATTTACTAAGGCAAACCTAACTAACCGGTGGTAGAAAGTAACTAAGTACATTTACTGTACTTAAGTGCAAATTTGAGGTACTATATTTTAGTTAAGTATGTCCATTTTATGTGTCTTTATACTTCTACTTCATTATATTTCAGAGGGAAGTGATACACAATATACACAGATATAGTTACGTTACATCACTTTTCATATTAAGATTTAACATTTTATGATCATCTTATGAAATAAGATGTGTTATTACAATATTAAACTATTACTACTACTAAACCAAATAAGTACTGCTTACACATCAATTCATCAATGATCCAATGATATAATATAACACTGATTACTTCTTCCACCACTTCTTCCACCACTGGATAATATCTTATTATTCCAACACATTGCTTTCAAATAAACTATCTAATGCTTTCCACCCTAATTACTAATCTACTTTTGTAATCACTTTTCATGCTTTTGTTCCCACAGAGTTTTGAAGTCACTAACCTGGTGGCTGAGGCACCAAAGCTCTGGCAGACCCCAGAAAACACTGTGTGTATGTGTGTGTGCTGTGAGCCCTGTTGTCTCCAGAGAGATTTGATTTATATCCTGCCTCAGTCTGTTGTTTGGCATCTTCTCACTCCCTTCTACCCTCTGTCCCCCAGAGCAGAAGCGAGCCAGCCCTTCCCATCAAAACATATTATTTCCATGCCAGTGCTCTCACGCTGCCACATTAACCCACTTTTAATTCAAACTATAGATCATCAAAAACAATAGAGATATTATAAAGCATTGCGATACAAATTGCAGAATGGTCCAAGTAGTATTTTTGGGGTGGCATTATTATTAGAAATGTATAAATGATTTACTTAAGTAAATCAACTAATAACCCACCGTAAAAATACGTTTATGACTAAAAGTCCTGCATCAGAATGTAAGTAATTATAATCAGGAAAATGTATTTAAAGTATTAAATTTAAAAGTACGCAATGCAGAAAAATTATTATTATATTGTTAGGTTATTGTTACTCAAGAATTAATGAAAAAGCTGGATTTTACTGTACTGATTTAAATGTTGGTCGAAGTGGAGCTATTTTTTAACTATTTTGTATGACTGCAGTGACTGATTATTTCATTATGGATTAACCTGGTGATTATTTCCTGCGTTTGTAAAAATTCTGAAAATAGCGAGACATGTCTTCACAATTACTAAACTGACCCTTCCGAATGAAAACTGACACCTTCCAACTGAATGTTCTGTAAAAGTAAAAGAACAATACTTAGTTACATCCCATCACTGTTGAAAGGGAAAAACACTATTTTGTCAAAGTCATATTTTACTGACTGAGTGTGATCTGTTTTTATGTCTCAAAGAAAGGGAGATCATGGCCTGAGGTAAATTAATGCACAGCAACAATCATTCATCCTAGCTTAAAGAAAGAAAAAAAAAAGTAATACTTGTACACTAATGGGCACAATGGGCCAGCCTGGAGCCACAAGCATGAATGTCAGAATCTATTTTCAGTAGCTACAGGGGCGTAACGCAACAACATCATCCACAGGTGTTGCCAAAATACTAGAGATCAAGTAGAATTTATGCAAAAGCTGGAGAAGTAAAAACAATCATCAAGGCACTGAGATTGAACCGACAGACATATGGATAGGCTTCATCAGCTCTTCGGTCCGATGATGAGAAGAAATCACCTCAGTGGCTCCGGGCTGTTACTCAAATCAATACCTTTTAAAAGGTTTAGACAAGGCACATGAAGGCACTCAAAATCTTTCAGCTTTTACGTTTGGTTTTGCTACTATATGGCAGTTTCACTAGTTACAGGTACAATGAAATCATATGAATGAATCCATATAAAGTTTTTGAAAGCCATAACATGGTGTGCATGCACCCAATCGCTCAAACCAAAATAATGGGCAGGAATAGCTTGCAGCAGAGCAGGTGTGAAGGGGCGGATAAGAAGACTTATCTGCATAAGAGCAAATATACTGTAAAAAAAGATCACATTAACATAGTTTTGCCTTAGAACTAAACTCTTGAAGGGAGTTGCTGGCAATGGCACGGACAGATTAGAAAAAAAAAATAGGAGAATAAATAAGCTTGCTTGTTCCTCGAGGCTGTTAACAACACAAGGGTGGTGGTGGTTATGGTGGGGATGCGGTGTAGTTCCCTACAGGGCTCACAGCACCATCATTCTTCTCTGATCCCCAATGAAACTGTTTATCCATTAATTTCCTCTTCATTTAATTGGCAGATGCAAGAGCCTCCTCCTCTTTCTGAACTAGCCTGCAGGTTTATTAGTCCCTCCACAGTGGGCCATTTTCTTCAGCAGCTCATTCATTTCACTTTGTTGTCAATTCAGGCTGTGTACTTGATGTCTTTGCCCTTTATCTCACATTTCACACCCTAACTGATGATTGAATCAAGAGGTAATTAGAGAAAAATCCACCATATGGAAGATATATGACAAAATGGCCTTGGTACAGTATGGTATATTGCACATTTATAAAATTAAATATATTAATTATCATTTCAAGATCTCATCAAAACACCCCTTGAGATTCTCATTGGGAGTAAGAAAAAGATCCACTTAATTTCTGTAAAAATAGGTTTGTGCTCATATAGAATGAAAATGAGCTTGTTCGGATAAGTTTAAAGACTCTACAACCGTGCTAGTGGTTCTGTGAGGCTGCACAGCATAAGCGTTGTGTTTCATGCTGAGTTGATCAGGTATAACATTTATCATGTTTGCTATGTTAGTTTAGTGTGTTAGTACACTGCACAATGTTAGTACATTTGCTAATTAGCACTAAACAGGTACAGCCGTGTTACACCCAATAGCTAGATCAAAGTGGTCAACTGACATTTCCATAAAGCCATGCATTTAACATGACTAATTAATTATAATTTCATCATACAACTAGTTACATGCTTTCTCAAAACATTCAAAGTGACTTAGGTGTATTAGATGCAGACAGCTGTGTGCCATGTTATCAGGTAATGTCAAAATTACAAATGTCCAATATGCAAATAATCTGTGTTTTTTTTTTCTCAAATCAAGCTAATTTAGCAGGTTGGGGAAAAAATTAAAAATAAATATATATATATAGACCAGTCAGGGAGGCCTTATTACATATACCAGTGAGAGAATGGACCCTTAATTCTGAAGAAAAATATGTCTGACTCATTAAGTATCATAAGATCTAGGTTTCAAATAAGCGATTGGTTCAGTGGAATGTGTGGAAATGTTGTAACACTCTGTTGATACTAAGTTGATTTACATTTGTGTGATTTATGAAAGCATGTATGAGGCAGTATGTTGTGCATGTCCTGAGAGCAGCGCCAGGTGAGTTGGTTGTCTCAGCTGATACTCATGAAATAATCACTCACCTCTTTTAAGGCAGTAGTGTGCTGGAGCTCGGGGCCCAACACACATGACAGAAGAGACGCAACAGGAGCAGACCTGATTGGACTGTTGAAGCAGGCTAAGTCGTGTGTCAATTGTGTGTGCGGCAGACAAAATAATAAAGTTGTCTTGTGCAGTAATCCCTGTGGTTGGTCTGTGTGCTGGGAGAACCCTCGTAGTAGCGAGTCTTGCTACATGTATATATATATATCTGTAGGCTGACAGGATTTTAATATACTGTATTAAATGTTTTTCAACTACTGATTCATTTCTTCATGCATTTTTATAATAGGTCTGCAATATTTTGCTTAAGGTAACTTTTCAAATAATTCAGATTAATAATGGCTCCAGCAATAAAAACTATGAAAATAAAAGCCCTCTTGAGAACCTACTCGAGCTGCTTCAAAGTGTGCCTCCTTTATGTCAGGCCTAAGAGCTGTATGCCTGCTGCATGTGCCTGTTGTCCATACAGCATAAAATGATGAACAACATTGCAGAAGGTCATGTTAGGAAGTGTGGGAGCACATCAGGAATAGAAGGAGGTAGAGGAGAGATTGAGTGTACCATAGAAAAGCCATCACCTGCTCCCCCTCACAACCTCCCCTCCCATTTTCAGCTCAGTGCACTCTTTAGCAGAATTATTGATGGCGCTTGTGAGGTACAGAGGACTGGGATGAAGATGTCTCAATCCCTGGGCAGCAAAACAAGAGCTATGGCAGAGGGTGGGGCAGCGGGAGGAACAACACATGCAGTATTTATTGCTGTGTTCAATATGAGGAAAGAGAGGAGGAAAAAATTGGAGCAACATAGAACTTTCTATACTGCTGAATCCTATATTGCTGTTTTATATTAGCAGTGTTGGAAAAAGCAGCTCCTTTACATAAGTGTAATGCAGTAATAACAGAATGAAAATATTGAGTTACAAGTAAAAAAATTGTGCTGCATTTAAAATGGTGATTAAGTAAATGTACAGAAGCATTAGAGAGCACATATTATGCTAATAATCATGTTCCTACTTGTATTTGGGGGTCTTCTACAATAGTTTTGCATGCTTCAATGCTCAAAAACAGATTATTTTCCTCATAATTATTCACACTCTGTCTGACACACAGATGTTATTGTCTTTATTATCTAATCATGTATTTTTTAATGTAAAGTCTCTATTAGCATACAACTGTCAAATACATGTAGAAGAGTAAAAAGCACAATATTTGCCTAGATAAAATAAGATAATATAAGTGTTTAATATAAAATATGTTCTTCTATTGATCCCCTATGTGAGAAATTCAACTTTGACACAGCAGCATAGGGGAAAAGCTGTTGTGGACTACAAGTATAAAGTAAGAGAAGACAGGGAAATACTGAAGTTAAAGACATATGCAGTGTTCTGGTGAACACAGTGTTGCCTTTTATCACAAACTCTGTCCTGCTATATGTTGCTGGGCAGGCTGTGTAGCGTTGGTTTATCAAAGTTTCTTCACTGTTAACACTTACATGTTGTGCAGAGGTGTAGTGCTATTTGTAGTACCAGAGTGTACCTATGACGCACGGATAAGTTGTGGCTCGTTTTAAAGGTTATGTAACCACCATTCCTGTGGTGCCAAGTTTACATACATTGGTCAATTATAGCTGACCACACAATCTAGGCTAGAAAAACATAGCAAAGCAAGCACAAGCTGGCCAAGTTATATGTAATGTTACATTGAAAATGTATCACATGTAAAGAAACTGTCAAGAGTAAATGATGAATGAAAGGATGGCTTTACTTACTCATCTTTACTGATTAACATTTGCTCACTGGAACATAATTCAATTCACTGTGCCACTCAGTGGTTACCAGTAGCTATCAGCAACTTTTAAGGTGGAATGTTTTCTTGCATGTTACGCAGTGCATGAGTTGACCTTGTCTGTCAATCAACACACTATACCATTACACATTTGTTGTTATTGACTCTCTTGCATGACGTGCACTTTTCTGATGATTAAATCTTTAAGCAATTAAAAAATGTATATGAATTTCAACCAGATTACGTAAACTGTGAATACTCTGTTTACTAATTTGGGGGAAAAAAATGGTACACAGCTGCATAGGTGTAATGCTGCCGTGGCTGAAAACAAAACTGATGAGAGTGAACCAAAAAAGTGCACTGAAATGCTAAAAACAATCAGATGATAATTCTCGGTGGGTTGACACAAAGAGCAACCCCAAACATCCAAGTAGTTATGTGACTCGTTGTTACAGAAATATTGATAACAGCTTTAAGTATGGTACTCAAGTAAGTGCTCTTACTGTCCACCCCTGTGTGTTGGTAATACCACATTTAAGGACTGAGAAAACAGAAACAAATCAATTAGTCAGGAATAGGAATATTCAGACTATTTCAATGAAAAACACAAGACTTTAAATTTGCATAATTTTCAGTTGAAGTAAAGTGTGATGTTTTTCAAAGTCAGAGCAAACTCTGACTTTGGTGGTTTTCCGTCAGGATCTAAAGAGAAGTTTCACTTTCAGGTTCAAAGCGCTATATTTTCAGAAAAAAGAGAGAGAAATATAGGGATGAAATGTACCAAACTGTCTGGGTGAGTTTTCGCCACAGGATATTCAATGCACATGGTTCAGATTCTTCTGACTCACCAGGAAGCTGGACAGAGCGTTTTATGCATTATATAGGAAATGACAGTTCCTTATAATAGTCAAAGTACATTATATACATAATGACTCCTGGTAAGTGTTTGACAACAGATGTTCACAGGGTATTTCAGGAGTGAGTGAAAAGGGTTTGTGAGATTGAAAGAGGGCGAATGTTTACTTTTGGTATAAAGATGTCCTGTTACTTCAATTTCATCATGCTTACAGTACCTTACTCAACTTCTTTTCAAGGCTTTGTGATAACAGTTCTGTTTCTTCTCTCTATTCCCAGGATGTACAGTACCTTGTACATGCTTTGTGCACTAGATGAAAAGACAGCAGAGGAATGAAGAGCAGAGACATGATTTCAGTGAAATAAACCAAATGTTTTTATTGTGATTCCCTTTCTCTGTGCTTTAATTGCCACTTCATGTGTCTCATACAAAGAAAACCATGTTTTTTCTTTCTCTGAAGCTGTCCTTGATTAGAACAAGAGATTACAAATGCTCTGTAGTGTCCTCTTCGCTTCTGTCTTTGTTTTCTCAGTGAAATTAACATTCCATACCTCGAGCCCCTTTTTGGATCACCACCACAGAGCTATGACTCTTATGTTGACAGTTAATGAAACACACTGGCCCAAGATTCATCAATAAACTCATAAACGCCAGCTCCCTTGATGTTTATTCATAGCATGGGCACGAGGAAGGCATGATTCAAGTGTGACAGACAAACAGTATGGCCAGTGTCCCCTTTGATAAACGCCACGGTCACAGAGAACGTCCCTGTTGTCGTTTATAGGAATGAGATCATCATCAGAAGGTGACTTTTACTATGGTCTTATCATCAAAAACTGTGATTAAAACAAGGCAGTTAGCTTAAACTTGGTTTCCATTAGGAGGATTGACTGAACACATAAGATTATTATAAGAGGCTTATAAATAACTCCAGTCGCCTAAATGATCCCAATCAACTGAAACCCCTCCATGGCAGTTTCACCAGCAGAGATACACATACATTTAATTTAATTTGTTAACTCTTATGAGGTATTCACCTATTTTTATCATCCCTTTTATCTTCATTGACCAATTGTTCCTATCTATCACCCTTTTTTTTCTTTCTAATCCTCTTTTTAGGGTTATTGTAGCCCTTGACTGCAGGACAGCACATCTCAGATGCCATTCAGCTTACATGTGTTTATGAGACCCTCTAGAGGAACACTGACAACATCACATCAAAAATAAACCAAGGCCTCTGACGCAAATGGAACAGAAAGTAAACATCCTTTTTTTTCACAATTGTATCACATTTTGCTGCTTAGATATTGTATTGGAGAGCATTACAGTCAGTGTTGGAAGAAGTATTCAGGTACTTTACTTAAAAGTATGTATGTATTATCAGCAAAATGTACTTAAAATATCAAAAGTAAAAATACTCATAGAAAACTAGAAAAAAAAAAAAAACAAACCTGAGAAAATGTACATTGCACCACCAGTTATACAATACAGATGTTAATTCTATTGTGTCCACAACCTGTAAATTGCTTCATATGTGAATAAGGATTATTCAGATAAACAAAATAAAAAGTACAAGACAAATCCATACTAGGTAGGTTCAGTTACAATCTTCTAAAACACCTTTTCATTCTGTCACATATAGCACCCAGATCTTTATCTCTGTCAGCCAATTCATTATCTGCTCGGATGGTTTCCACTGATGCAAACCGTCGGGTGACCAAATTGATGAGAGCTGACACCTCAGATGTGCAGACTTCTCATGTTGTGAAATTATTACAGTTTGTGTAAGTGCATGCTGTGACACATGGTCTGCTATAGCGTGGGTGAAACAATCCAGCATAGCATAGAATTATAGTTCCATTGCTCTGCTGACTGCAGCTCTCAGTTGCAGTTTTTCCTATACCTTTTGAGGTTTAACAAATTCCTGTTGTATGCAAAGTCGTTTAGCTTGTAAACTTCACTGCAACTACAACACACTTTAGCCACATTAACAAGACGAATTAGGAAAAGAGGAACCTTTGCTTTTACAGAAATAGATTAACCGAAGTCTGACTCAGGTCAGCTGCACCCAAACATAGCCCACATGTACTCATACGAATTAGAGTATAGGCTTTATTGATTGGTTTATTTATACAGCAGCTTTCACAGAACCCATTGAATGTGCCTTACTTACGACAAAAAATGCACCAAAGCAACATATAAAAGACAATAAAGAAATAGATGAAGTAGAATCAACTTTTTTTATTTATTTTTTATTACTTTTCCTAAATGTAATAGTGGGAAGAATAGTCCAGTAAAGGAAATTGCTCAACCATAGGCACAGCAAAAAAATACTTACATTTAGATTCAAATGTGGTTAAAGTTGAGGCACATTTACTGTTTCTTTTCCAGTTCAACCTCCTCTGTTTAAATCTATAGACATATTTAAAAGAGATGCATTTTACAGTAAATGTCCACAATAAAGTTTAGATACTGTCAGTGGTTTTAGAGACAGCTGAGCAGTAGCTGTAATAAAGAGGAAGCTGTTTGACCAATCATCAATGTAACACACCCAACAGCTCAACTTCCTGCTTGTGTGTGTGTGTGGTTGTGGTTTCGACAGAGGCACAGAGGCAGACAGATACAGAAATAGAGAGAGAGAGAGAGAGAGAGAGAGAGAGAGAGAGAGAGAGAGAGAGAGAGAGTGGAGAGTGTGTGAAATGTTTTAACAGTCTCTATCAAAAGTTGCAGCTCACAGCAGCAAAGAGCAGGGTAATGGAGCCACAACAGATCAGAGAGGGATACTTGGTGAAAAAGGTAAGAATAACTACAAGAAAACACAAAAAATGCTATCCACTTCCTTGCACTGCATTTGCAGAGTTTGAACATACTTTTTATCTAAGTCTAACGCTATTTAAATATCGTAACCAAACTGACAACTTTGGCAATGATATGATTGCTTCTGTAAGAAAAAGTAGATCCATTCTGAATTCCAAGTGATACTTAGAGGTTTGGCTTTAAAGCAACACACTCTTGATAGGCAATATAGTAAAACAAAACTTTTTTTTGGTAACAGGTTTGTGATACTACTACAGTGGTGGTGATGAACACCGTCACTGTTGCATCAGTCACCCAAACTGTGGCAAAAATAAATAAATAAACATCTCAAAAAGGCTAGACTGGACAAACAACTCTGTTAAAGAATATGGTTATTACTAGCACCTAGAGGAAGAGATGAGCATCTCACATGAAAGTTACAACTATTCACTTCTGTTCTACCGTTGCAACAAAAACTCAAGTTCCTGCTTCTGTCCAGAACCAAGAGCTAAACATGAAATGTTCCACCGTTTTACATACAAACAGTTTTACACTCTTGGAGAGAAAGGATGCAGTGACTTTAAACATATGCTGCCTCCTTGCGATATGTCATGAAAATACTGTGACGTCGCTAAACACAAAGAAAACACATTCAAACTGCTTTCTGGAACAACAGGGGTCAGACATATGAATAATGTGTGTTCATGCATAAGCAATTTTCTACACATAAACTGGAATTTAATATAGAATGTACAATGACTTGTTTGTTTCACACCTTCAACCCACTCACGCGTTTTTTTTAGATCGAGCCAAGTGTGACTGTTTTTCTTTCAACACATCTAACATACCAATCAAAGGCATGTATAGTGTATTTGATAAAACGTTTTTTTGCTTACGTTTATTATTCTTTTGATGTTTCTTACATTCCGTGTTATATATCAGAAACAACTTTATTACCCAATATCTTCTTTTCATTTTGTCCTTTATTGTGAAAACTTTGTTAATTCTGTGTCAGTGTGTGTGAATTCTGTGAATAATCTGATGACAACATGGTTGTTAAAAACAGACACAGCTGTGGGCAATGGTCATGCCTAAAGTTGGGAGGTGTTAGCAGATAACACTTTTCTTCATGTACATAGTGGAAAAGATAATATGAAAACAAACAACTGATTAATGGGTCGCCTATGACTTACTGTGGCAGTGTCAAAGGCAAAGGGTCAAACAAAAAACCTATATCAATGTCCAGCAGTAAAATCTCTCTTACAATAAAAAAAAAAAAAAAAATCATCTTCAATTGTTTATTTCCTATCTGTAGATTTAAGTACTGACATTTCAATATTGATTACTGGTTGTACTCTATATTTTTCTTATTGTCAAACATGAATTGATCTGACTAATAAGAAGTGCCTGTGTATAGCCAAACCTTTATATACAGTAGCTTCCTCTGTGCCAAAATACCTCCATCAACACTGGTGTACTTGCTGGTGTCATTGCATACTTTTTTCAAAATAAAACCATACATTTGTTCTGTAGTTGTACTTTCACCGTGGGAACAAACTGGCTTGGGGCTGAGTGCCACAGACAGCTTAGGGAGGTTGGAAAGTATTGAAAGAAAGACTAAATCGTTACACAGTAAGAAAAGTCCAGGTTTGTGTTGATACTTTGGAGAGTGGAAATCACTTTTATGAATGCACAATTTAATAACATACTTATTGTAATCCAAAACTGTGTTTTGGATTAACAGAGTTTATACACGATGGTACGTATAAAAAGAAAATATGAATGATCAAGTATCCATTACACACAGTGCAGGACATGAATGACAAGATTAAGGGCTCCAGCTGTTCAGTAGGCAAAGGCTAATATTCCAACTCCATTATCTGTTACATATTTCTGTTATGTTATGTATCCCTGGGCATGGTTGAATTTGATGAGCACAGGCACAATTCTGCACACAGTTTTCTTGGGATGCTTGAAGCATGCATGTGTTTCACAGTAGATTTATTTTGGGAAGACTTTGTTTCTAACACAAGTTATGCAACTTTAAATGTTATACTCTCTCAAACACATGCCTCTCTGAAAAAAGTGACACTAGTTAAACAACCTGCTTCTGTTCCCTCGGGGAGGGAATGAAGCAGAGTACACTGCAAGCTTGTCATGGTTTGTTCTAAACCCAACCAAGTAAAATGAAACCTGTACCCAAATTGGTCCAGAGTGGGGTTGGCAAAGCCAGTGATTCTTCTTCCCCATACGTATTACTAGAACTCCTAACTATAGATTCATTTCTGCATTTTAATGCTTCTGGTAAATGCTGCCTGGTCAGATAGTAGCTGCGTGCTTTCATTATTTAAGCCTGTACGTTAATCTTCGACTTCATGTCCGTAAACTCAGTGTGTGAAATGAAACACAAAGCAAAAGATATATTTATAGAGGGGAATTCTTGTAAAACCAAACATTTTTTTTGCATTTTCCATGTAACATCATCTCAACAACAATTAAACCTTTTTTTTATGCAAAACTTTATTACTTTTGAGTGACTTTCAATACCTTGCACTCTGATTTGAGGGTCACTGCTAAAAGAAAGACGTGTGATGTACGGTACTATTTCTGGTGGTTATATTTGGACTAGGGAAAAGGGAAGGGAGGATATCAAACTAACAGACACATGTACCTTTAGTAATGACAAATACATGTTGATGTATAAATCATACTATTCAGTTAATGTACAACATGCCGTCTGTAACAACTACATACTGGAAGCAGCTACTTCCACAGCTCATGGCTGCCTGTTGTCAACTTTCTTATTGATCCTCAGGGTACAGTGCTAAACTCCTGGAAAGCTGTGTGGGTGGTGCTGTCAGATGATGGGGTGGAATTCTATAAAAAGAAAACAGACCATTCTCCCAAAGGAATGATTCCCCTGAAGGGAGCCACACTCATCAGTCCTTGCCAGGATTTTGGCAAGAGGACGGTAAGAAAATGTCATGTATACCTGCTGAAAAATCTGAACAATTACAGATGCAAAGATGATACTTAGCAGAGTATAAGGATTAGTGAGTTTAAAAATACAATCATGGAATTTGATGAGATTACTTATTAAAGACAGCTGAATAAGTCATTAAAAACTGAAAATATAACAGCGTGACTGACTGATATGGTTCCATTTAGATGGTTTTCAAGATTACCACAGAGAAGAAGCAGGATCACTTCTTCCAAGCCTCGCATGTGGAGGAGAGAGAGTTTTGGGTCAAGGACATCAAGAGGGCCATTACCTGCATACAGGGAGGAAAAAAGTTTGCCAGGAAGTCCACAAGACGCTCCATTCGCCTGCCTGAAACAGTCAACCTGACGTATGTTCTGCAAAATCTTCCTCGTGGTGGAAACAATTACTTGAAAAGACCTATTAATGGATTCATTTGATTCTAAGAATTGACTCTAGACTCAGCTAGTTGCTGGTGTTACACCTGTCAAGGGTTCCATTCTTGACCAGCATTATAGAGCCTAGTTTACAGTGATAATGGTGAAAGATCACTCAAAGAATCTTTAATTTCAGAGAAAGGCGTACAAAACCAGGCTTCTATTGACTATCAATTTTGCTGGCTGTAACTCTGAGTGAAAAACTCCGTGGCTAAAGACAAACCTGAAAATAGGTGTTAAATATGCACTTGACAGCTCAGTGGATGATATCACATGATTAGGGTTAGTTTATTACAGGAAACCATACATAGACAAGAAACACATAGGTTAGATTTGTGTTTTACTGTTGTTTCAAACAATATGTTTTAAAGTTGCAAGAGAATAGGCTGCGTGGATGAGGACTAACTAATGTGGTTGGCAACTAACAAGTTTGGCTGTTACTGCTGGAGTTTAAACTTCCCCAAATGCATTGAAATTAGCCGCTAACTATAACATGATAAGTAGCAAGACCGCTGCACACATGCTGTATGTGTCTGTCCTGAACGGACGTAGAAACGTTAAAGCAAGTATTTTATCACCGTTCGCTCTTACCAGTAGACCACACCAGTTCCGCATGTGGAGAAAATGCAAAGCTTGATAGCTTGTCTTGTCTACTTATGGTTGCTTAGACACTAATGATTTTGGATAGAGGTTTAGTGAATGCTCAATTGCTTGTGCTTAGTGATCGAATGACAGCATGGCAATACATGTTGACTGTGTCTCCATTGTGTTTTCTTAGTGAGCTGTACACACTGATGAAAGACCAAGATGATGGAGTGAGAGAGTTAAAACTGGAGCAGGACAATCGTGTCTTCAACCACTGTTTCACCGGTATTGTCTTGGTTTTATTGATGTTACAGGTGTGGAAGAAGTTGTTTTTTTTCTTTATCTTCTAACTGTATCACTTTCCCCCCGCTCCTTCCCTATTTTTACACAGGTGCAACAGTGGTAGAGTGGCTGATTTCAAAAGGAAAAGCGAGAAATAGACCTGAGGCCCTCATGTTAGCAACAGGGCTCCTGAATGAGGGTTTTCTCCAGCCTGCGGGTGACATGTCAAAAGGAGCAGAGAGTGCAGAGCAAACAGCCTTCTTAGATCACACAAATGCTCTTTATTACTTTGTAAGTACTGATTGTCAGTTTTATGTGGATGTGTTTTATGCTATTTATTTGTATCTATATTTGATGTGTGTGGTTGGCTGTGCTTTTTGGCAGGCAGACAGTGGGTTCTTCTGTGAAGGCTACTCTAGTGATGAAGATGTGCTTTTGAAGGAAGAATTCAGAGGAAACATCATAAAACAGGGCTGTTTACTTAAACAGGTAAATCAAAAAACAAGTAAAAGTGTGGCAGTGTTTTGTTGTACTGTGGGCCTTTACAGAGTTAATTTACAAGGTATAAATGCTGTGAACTCACATAAGAATCTTTTAATGAGATGCCCCACATTTCAAAGGAACTCTCACATTCACAGACATGTGGGTAAAAATAACATGTAATCCTGCGGTGGAAAGTGTTAACTTTTTTTCATTAAATTTAGACAAGTAATTTGAAACTGAGAGGAAAGAGGAAGTGTCCTTCATATTTGCTTGGAACAATGTCACATTTGCTAGGGGTGTTCATCAAATCAGATCAAACATTTGTTGTGTTTTTTTAAATCACAGGGACATAGGAGAAAAAACTGGAAGGTCAGAAAGTTCATACTGAGAGACGACCCCGCTTACATGCATTATTATGACCCTACAAAGGTACATATATTGTATATTACTTCCAGAAAATGTTCAGAGTTTCTTTTTCTCACATAATTTTTATTGTTCCTACTTTCTGCTTCCTTTTCTCTCTTTGTGTTAGGGTGATGACCCCCTGGGCTCAATCCATCTCCGTGGATCTGTAGTTACAGCTGTGGAGTATGTGCCTGATGGTGAGTGAAAACACTGTTACACATGCCCCATGTTGCTTCCCCACTGTGACAGACTGCAACCAGGAAATATAACTGCTGTTTACTGTCAGTAGCTTCTCTTCAACTCGTCCCTTTTAACTCCTTTTCCTCCTCTTTTCCTGGTTTCAGCCAAAAAATACGACATTGACGGCAACCTCTTTGAGATCATCACCTCTGATGAGACTCACTACTTCCTCCAAGCTGCTACAGCCGAGGAAAGAAAAGAGTGGATCAAAGCAGTACAGGCAGTGTCAAAAGGTGGAAAATAACAAGAGCAGTAGAGCAGCTGTGCAATATATGCCAGCCACAGCTGAATCTCTTGATTGTAAAATCTCAAATTGTAAATGTCTATTACATTTAACAGTGTGTCATCTCAGTATAACTGAATTATTATCTTAACATAGTGCTGTCATACTAGAGTAACTGGCAAAATTTACTCCTCTATACACTATCAAACTAATGTTTTTGTGTAACTACTTAATTTAACAAGTTTAACAGTAGGATGATAACATTTGATCAATGTCTCATTATGTTTTTGTATGCAAATGATCAAACAGTATTGTGTATTAGTAAGAACCTAGCAATATGATATGTATCACAATGGAAAGAATATATAAATAAAAACAAAAGTACAAAATCTCAGTAATAACAGGTTATCAATAGGTTAATCTCACAAAAATCTGGTTATTTCAAGTTAAAGGTTTATCAATAAAAATGGAGTAATTTCACTATATGTAAAATAATATTAGATATGGTGTTATATAGTTCAAATTTATAATAAAACTACTAATACCACTAATTCTAAGTTTAAAAGTAAAAATGTTGTACTAATGTTTTTCCCCATTATAACCTTAAATTAGTTTTTACCCACCATTATGCCATAACAGAAATGAAACCTCATTATCACAAGCTATTACCAGGCTATTAATACCTGTGTAATTGCAATGTTATTACCCTAGTACTACTGTGCTCAAGATATTACAACTTATTGCCTTGTGAGTGCTACAGTTATACTCATTCTGGCATCTAAAATCACTCTAATTTCATTATATAACCCATTTGCAAACTAACCAGGTAAGTAGGTTAATGTTACTGCATTTTCTATAGAAATAAGACATCATGGAAACTATTTCACACTGTGATCTGCGATCATCCTCAAAAATACAGATGATATACATATGCATAATTATATGTAGATTCTAAATCTTTTAACTTCCAAAAAGTCAAAAACAAACACTGAACATAAAAGCCAGTTAGACAGTGAAGAGCAGTAACATGAAAAAAGGTTGTAGTTAGAGGCTTATTATTCTTCCAATGTGGTTTTCTGATTTCCTCCCTGTTAACTTGTCTTTCAAAAGTTTGAGATAGCTTGTGCTATCATGCAAGCACACTCAGTTCCTGAGTGTGAAATAAGTCAGAATCATATAACGCCTTCGCAGTTTAGTGTCAGTTTGTGGCTTACAGGCCTGTTGCATCTGTGAAAGAATGTATCAGTGACAGAAATGACTGCCTTGAGCTACAATCGGACCACACACGAAAAGCTGTAGCTGTTTAAAATGATGACAACTGAGGTGAATATAATTAAAAGATGACTTCTACTTTATTACAACTTGGGTCTTTTTTTTTAAGGTTTTTGGCATCTACTCTATCAGTGGTGACAATATTTATATATATATATATATATATATATAGATCTGCATGATATAACAAAGTTTCACAAGGTTAGCCTTTTACCGTACAGAAGAAATCACCCACAGCTCACACACACACCTATTTAATTTTCTCTCTGCCCACTCTTCAGTTTAGCCCTTAACGTGTTATTTTATAAATGTTATCAAATTTATACAATTCTGTGGCTGTTTTTGGGTACATTTCTTTTTTGAGTTTTTATTCATATAAGAAGACCAAAATGAAGATCAGTCAATCAATGTGACATTTCTATTTTAATTATCAAATAATTGTTTAAAAAATTATTGCCATTGGCATTCAAAAAACAAACCATAGTGGCTGCCTGTATGTGTGTGCATTTTACTATTTTAACACAGGAGGGCACTATATGTCAATCTAAGACTGTTCCTGTGAGTCATAGCAAAGTGGTTTGCTTTCAATGGTTGAAGGTCAATGTACTTTACATTAACATGGTGAAAAGCAGATCAAATCACAAAACATGACAGACCTCAGAACAAACAAGACAATACAAACACACACAATATAGTAAGTAAATAAATAAATAGTAGATAATGATAATAATACGAAAGAGAAATACTTACTCTTTCTTACAGAATAATAATAAAATGAATGTGTAAAAAACCTTTTGTGGCATCTTAAGATAAATAAAAGAAAGGAATAGATTTCCACAATAATTGAATGTGTTATATCCATTGAAGAACTGTAAACACATCAGGGGAAAAAATAATAGATGTAAACAGGAATGTGGATCCCACCACCATGGGAAGACTGGAAAAGAAATAAAAAGAATGCCACATATCCCACAACTGAGGCATCATGTCAGTTCAAATGAAGGCAAGAGTGAGTTTATATTCTAATGCACGGACACAAGTTCAACAACTGATATACTGTAATCAAGTGATGATTGATTTCTGATACAATTTAACTCTCTTATTCAAAGAAAAATACAGTGCTCTTCGTTGTAATGGCAAACCTGATGTGGGCACTGATTAGGAACTTTTGGATTTTAAGTTAATGAAAACTATATGAATATATGCAGCTGAATGTGTTGTATAAGAAACAAAGTGTGAAAAGACAGAGGGTGAAAGAGCAGATCTGAAAAATTGGAGAGTTAAATCTGAAACAGAAAACAGCTTCTCTCAAAGCCTGTCCACACTAATGTGAAAATGCTTCTGCCTGCACTATATCTCAGAGGGGAATACATTTGAAATGTAATGTGGGAGTGGATAACTAAGCTTTACAAAAATGTCCACAGATGCCATTGACAGTATGGCGTTAAAATATTGATTTGTCTCAGTGCAGCATTGACTTATCCTGAGCCTTGAACGGCTGCATTTACAGTTTACTTCAATAATGTCATTGTATTTGTTATTAATTGTGTTGTTTCATGACTGATTCTGCTGGTATGCAAATCCATCTGTGTGATTCCCTGTTGAGGATTGGTCCTTCTGGAGCAGAGACCACCTACTTCCTGGTTGCTGTTCCCTGGCATCTGTGATTGGTGTGGCTGTGATTCCACCAAAGCTACCAATCAGGAGTCTCCAATCAACCACAGCTGCAGTTAAATTGCTTGTGTGTCCACAGTTCAGGGCGGCTGTGAACCAGTGGTCAGTTCACCTCACTGTTGGTTGCATACCATTGTGTTAGTTTAGAGTGTTTGTATTTCTTAGTTCTGAGTGGATTCAGCCAGTGCTTTTGTAATCTTTGTGACTTGTTTAGTTTGTATAGTGTACCAAGAGTTGGACACTTTTGTTTGAGAACTTTTAAGTTTCAGAATAAATGCTAGTTTGTTTTTTGTTCACTAGTTTGTAAGCTTATGGGTGCTGATCTCTTTGTTCTTTAGTGTCATTTAGTCACCATCATTGTGTGTACTAGTTATTTGTCAGCACCTGTATAGCCTCTTTTGTTATATTTCATTGTGCAAGCGCACTATCTTTAGTTAATTAAACTGCTGATTTTAACCTGTCAATTGTCGCATTCCATCTCATTTCCAATCCCAATTGTATGTTACTACTCTCCAAAACGACCCGGGTCGTAACCGTATTATATTCATATAGTTGTTTGCCAACAGAAGTAAAAAGTTGTATCAATTGTAACACTGTCTAATGTACATATAAATATAAAATTACTGTCATGTACTTAGGCCTGTAGCGATGCGTCGATGTCGTCACAGCTCCACACACACACACACACACACTGGAAGACCAAAACATTGCAGAATGGAGGACGAAACAGCAACCTCCTCACAGAATTCCCAATAAAAGCCCCAATAAAAGAAAAAAAAGTCCTCAATTTGGCCAGCGTTGGTGCTTGCTTGTTGTTGTCTCCTTCGCGAGTGGCAAAGAGGTGCCTCCATTTCAGAGAGCACCACCAAAGTGCACAGCTGCTAGATCTAGCTAACGGCAGCAATAAGATTGCAGTAGCTTATAACGCTATCTGTCTAACGTTAGCTAACTCACGTTACTCGTCCAATTAGTCGTTAGATTAGTCTAGTAATCGATAAAATAATCGCCAGATTAATCGTTTAATAAATAATCGTTTACCCCCAGCCCTACATGTACTCTCAATTTAGGCCAAATCAGAAGATATAGATACGCTCAAGGAGGATTGATGGAACAGGACAACGGTTTTGGAAAAAGTAGTAACAAAAATAGCTTTATTGGCAACAGTGCCACCTTTAAGTGCAAAACATAAAATATTTCAGACATGACTGAAATTCCTTTCCTGTATCAGAAGTTACAAACATACTCAAAATATGGGCCCAAAATAATAAACAAAGCAAGAAAGAAAATTCAAAAGAGTCCAAAAAGAAAGAAAAAGTCAAGTCTGAATTAAGTCAATATTCACAGTTTGTCCTTCCTCAGTGTGTTTTCTGTAATTGTTCACTTTCAGTATGTTGTGTAATTGTTTATCTACCCGGGTAGTGTGATTTTGTGTTTAATGTCTTATCTGTATGAAGAGATGTTCTTTCCAATGCACAGTGAAGCTCTTGCTGGCGTCACACCCTCCGCACGTGTAGGCCTGCGTCCTGCTCCGCGATCCACCGGTCTCTAGGCTCTGGCTCGCCATCAGAATCCACTCATACAAAAAAAAACAACCTGCATAGAGCAGTAGTAATAGCATCTCTTTTAAATAAAATCTTATTTATCTCGTTAATCTCTTTTTATCTATTTATCTTAACTGTACAGTATTAACTCTATTTGTATCTTTAATCAATGAATGAACATGAATTATTCAATGACAAAGTATCATATACAGCTGCACAATAACTTTTTAACAGCCAACACACAATTATATATAAATAAATCTTTAAATAGTTTTAACTCATCACAGCTTAATGTACACAAATTATGAAATGAATGACTTTCAATCACGTTTTTACCCAAGAAACTGAAATGAATTATCTTCTGTAAACTCAAGTGCACACAGCTGTGTGTGTTTGAGCTCAACAACCAGCTCAAACCAGCTTTATTAGCGATATAGCATGTGCTAGCGCAATTAACACAGATGTCATTTTTTTTCACCCCTTCAGAAATACACAATAAAATACAATTTCAACCTCAGCACACATGTTCATCTGTCTCCGGTTGTTTTTTAACCACTATCACAGAAGCATATCTATAAACAGTGGAGACATATTCAATAAAATAAGCACCCAATTAGCCGTGGCGACATCGCTAGCATGCTACGCTAATCGTTCATAGCATTTACTCACCGGAGTTTTCACTCGATAAAATACAATATCCACACGGTCAGGTTTGGCAAGAAAAGTAAAATGTGTAAAATGGAAAAGTCACATGTGGATGGAACCCCGTTTGGGACGTGAGTAGCACTTTAAAGTTGATCTGCATTCACATGGAGATGGCGTCAGTAATATCAGGTACCTTCTCACTCATCCCTGAGTTTGGCCAAAGTGATATTTTGAGCTCCCTTATTTTACCAGCATGGAACAAAGTTTACCTCACCTTTGACCAGTGGAGTCTGCTTTAAAATTAAGTGTGTTTTTGGATTGGATCCGTACTCTGCTGTTGGATCGCAGTATGCAGGTGGAGTACTTCAAAGATCCTCATACTAAAAGCCTATTTTCCATCCACTGTTCAACAGACACAGGCTATGTCTGCAAGATTGGACCTGTCACCTATTACAGCATTTATAATGAGTATGTGCTTTCTTTGTTCTAACTTCAAAGGTTCTGATGTCTGGTCCCCAGTACGCCTTATGTACTGGAGAAAACACTTTTTGTTCTTTATAGAAATAACTTCATGATTTATTTAGGGATAAAAATTGTAAATCTAATAATAAATGCTTGTATTGTTTTTTCACAGAATACGGTAAGATGCTTGTGAAGAGTATACATACATACTTTGATATGCATAATGAGACACTACCTTGACTATGATCAAACAAAGATTCAAGATTTGAAGCTGAGCTTCCTCAAAATCCACAAAAGCTTCAATGGGAATTTGAAACAGAAGGCTATCTGTTGTACATTGAGGTCTAACTCCTTAGCAGGGATGATGGAGGCTGTGCTGTAGGGGGATCACTGAATGGTTTATGAGTATGAAAATTATGTGAATCATATCCTATGGCCTTCTCCGCCAGATCTTCACCTAATTAAACACCTGTCAGAGATTCAGACAGGTTCTTTCCTGTTGAAAGAAAGGTGTTCATTCCTCCAGTAGAGTTCAAGAGACTTGTAAAATATGGGGCATAGCATTAGGTTAAGTACATTCAGGCAGAGCAGTGATGTTGCACTAGACGAGTGAGAGTGTCGAGACCCAAGAGTACAGTTTTCTGTATATGCAGGCTTTTTGGTCCATGCCTGGAAAAAAAATCAACAAGTTGAAAGTGGCCCAAATCTGTGAAGAACAGCAGACAAGGGTGCTCATTGTGTGGGTTTGGCATTATGAGCAACCTTTTAGATGAAGACAGGACGAGACAAGGGATGCGGTTGCAGCCACCCACAGCAAAAGCAGAGAGAGACGTGTTGAGAGGAAAGAAGGGAAGGAGGCTCCCTCCTGAGTATCAGCAGCAGTTTTTAAAAAGAAGTTCAGATTAATGACAGGCCAGTCATAAAGATCTGGGTGTGGCACACGCCTAGTCACCATTACAAATTCAGTACATTATACAAAGCCAATTATAGATGTGACTGGTAATTGCTGATGTTTTACTTGTCTTCTCTATTTAAATGTATATTATTATTTTCCATTCTAATTTGCTATCTGCAAACTCCAGTTTTCCCTATTTCCCTTTTTGTGTTTACGCACACGAGCATTCATTGAATGCTGGTTATAATGACTAACAATAATTCAGGCCGATACCCAATCCAAATCAGAATTCTAAGACTGTTCACGTTATTAGGCATGCCAGCAATTTTCTTTTCTTTTGTACTTTCATGTAGCAATAGCTGTCTGCAACAGACATAACTCATAACTATATTTATAATAATTGCTCAAATAAGAATGGATTAATTCAAAGACTGACATCCCTCCTACAAGTAACATGAAGATAAAATTTCCCAATTCACTCTCACAAACAACACACCCTCTTTTTCCTCATACAGTATAAGCAAATAGATAAATGCATAAAATACATAAATACTACCGTTGCATTTATGCTTTCTGCCAATGACCTACTTCCGTTGGATTCCTTAGACAATGACATTCAAACATGTTATATGTTATAGTTTGCAACCAAGTGTAAAGGGATTAGGATGTTAGAGTCAGCAACAATATCTTGGGATCATGTTCATGAGTTAGGTGGTTCTCAAACTGTGGGGCACTGGGTAAGAACGGGATATCAGGTTCTGACAGCTGCAATACGTTTCTTCCTCAGGTTGCCTGGGCTCGCCCATGGGCATTGGAATGCCTTGGGATTGCAGAGGAGAAGATGGAGGACATGTCTAGATTGCTGCCACAATGGATAAGCTATAATGAATGGACAGATTTAATCAGATTTAGCAAATCTGAACAGGTCTATTGTGATAATTAAAATTATATCAAGACTGCACCGGTGTTGCCAATAAACAGAACGGTATGTTTTAGATGCATCACCAAGTTTAGGTTATAGCTGGAACACCTACAACACAGCTAAAATTGTCTGGGTAATGGATTAAACGTCACAAAATTCAAGACTACCATGAACAATAATCAAGCCACTACTATGCATGAGGGCTCTTTACTTCTTCTTCCTCTATTTCTATGATAAAATCCATTCTCGTCCACCTGCACCAAAAAGGATTCATTGTCAAATAAATCAGAAGACTCCCCACGATCTCCCTGACAGCACTGTAGGGAATTATAGCCTTTGTGAATCAAAACTAACCCTGTGTTACCAATTCACAAAACAACTCATGGTTAGGAAAGCTTTTTCCAATCCTTTCAACCTGATATTTATCATTTTGAGTCCTGCATCTAAAATACAAAATAGCTTGTTTGTCAGTGTCTCCCAAACTGATACGAAGAAAAAAAGTGTTGTATTATCTGCCAGCCCTATAGTTAAGTTTAAGTAGCATACCTATTTGGACATGGTTATGGAAAGATTCCCTTTATGGTAACAGTAAAGATGGTCGCTTGTCAGAAAAAATGGAAACATACGTAGGTTGTTTTGAAAATAAAGACCAAAAGACCAAAGCAGTAATTTTTCTGAGTAGTGCAGTCGGCCAAAGTAATGCACTTTGAGCTGTCATGTCTCATTTTACAGCAACCAAAAAGGAGGACAAGAGATCAGACGCTGCTTGGAATAATTCACACAATTTGTCATTTCAAAGGTCATACTGCGAGGTATTTTAGTAGATTCTGACAGGATGAAATCACCTCATCTTATTTCAGTTTAATTTGTCTTGAGTTTTAATCAACATTCTATCTTGCAGTGGAAAGCAATTGAGCCTCTCATCAGTACAAAAATCATTGATTCTATATATAAACTAATAAGGCCCCTAAAAAAGTAAATGCAATGCTATTAACACTACTTAATCTACTTGGATGTCTACGATACATGACTCTTAATGGCAAACTGCAAAAGTCCCTTGATATAAACTTTATAGGAACATATTTCCTGTAAATATATCCACTGTTTTCTATTACCCAAAGTGAGAGTTCAAAATGTATTTATGTTTATTTATTTTTTTATGACAGTGTTCCAATTTGTATTGTTGTTTGTTTGGGTTTACTGCATTATTTTATATTCAAGTGTTAACATTTCATTTGAGTTAGACATATATTTAAACCACTTATGGCAGCACTCCAGTGCGCCTTCTCACCAAAGCACAGACAGGAATGTAACACAAAAAACAGGTACGGAGTTATCTCCTTGTTTTCCTTGTTTTCCCCTCTTATCCCTGGGCTGAAGGAGAAGCTATTTTCAAGGCCAGCAAACCAAAACACTTAACTTTCTATTATGCAGCAAGGCAACCTTCTCATGGGTGCTGCTAACATGGCGAGCCCATCACTCCACCATCTCTCTCCCTGTTTGCTTGTCCACAAGTGCATGAAGTGTGCATTTCAGCCTGTGTGTGTGCGCGTGTAAGAATAAAAAAGAATTTCCCCAATAGGGGATTAATAAAGAATATATTTCTTCTTCTTCTTCTTCTTCTTCTTCCTAACAATAATTTATTATTTATTTAGTGTTACATAACTTTTGTCTGTTTTGTCTGTCTGGTTTCATAAACATCTGATAAAATGCTCAAAGCAATCCATCTCAGTGCCTTCATGTTTGACAATGAGTCTTCTGACCTACATTGACAGTAATTGAAAGACATGATTGACAAAGGTCTCAACAGCCTGGCTTGATTGTTATTGATGGAAAGTCTTGGCAGGGATTTGATACGTGATCAGAAATTGTACACATTTAGCTTTAGCTCTTGGATGTTCCAGAGTGGCTTAAACCATGGACCTTGACAAGCTGCTCACTACACCAGTCCCATCATGGGGGGCTTGAGCCACACTAACAACTAATGATTAATGGATGGATGGTTTCCTGTTTGATTTCATGCCTGTGGGGATGAAGTCAAAGAGAATATATTGCTCAGTAGGATGTGATGCCATCTTAAAGGTTAGAATGTTGTACACCACACTTAAATTACATATTATAACATTATCATGATCAAATCTTCCATGTGAAAAATTACTGAAGCTTTTATAGCAAAACCACCTGTGCTGATTGTTAAGTACAGCTATTCCATTAGGTATAGTCAATGATTCATTACTACAGGAGCATGTCCTTGTACATACTGTAAGTCTTACAAAACTGTAAAGGGCCAATTTTGAAGGTTTAAAATAGCAATGACTCTATACCATTTGTGTCAAAGACACGGCAGCAAATGGTTATTAACTTCAAGGTATCGACAACCTGAGAAGTGCTGCTTACATAGCTCAGCTTTGTGAGTCAGACCAATGATGATTGAGAGCAAAAATGGAGGTATAGAAAACTACTGACGTACTTAAAGCACTTACGTTTTATAGTAATATTAAAACTGATAAAATTTGCACATATAAAAGTGAAAGAAAACAATGTATTGAAGTTAAATTGAGGTTATAAGACCGACACAGAGAGAGAGAAAGAGGTTAGACATGTATTTTAATTTGTTATCAATAAGTCATAACCAAGGCATACTGCTTTGTAAAAACTTTTGAAAAGAAAACGCCTTTAATAAATGGGCTTGTTTCAATTAAGTCTTCTTCTGGGCATGTCAAACAAATGGCAGCTTACAGACGTACCTGGTGTCAGCTGCCAGGCAATCAAGTAGCACAGGTGACATCACAAAAGTGGTTGTGTTTACGTGGATTCTAACACGGCATCAATATCTTTAAGGTTAACAAAGCCATCATACATAGTCAATACCATCAGATATTCACAAATAATAACAGAAACATTATTACACAGAAATGTAACACACATGGCTGGCTGCATTTGTTATTTTCTTCACATTCATTATTATAAAAAATATACAACCTTTGGTTAAAGCTAATTTTATTAACAGTGAATAAAATGATTGTTCTTTTTCATCCTCTCAGCTAACACTGCTGTTTAGACACCTGCAGCACTGTATAACAAAGGCCATGAAACATGGGCAGTTCTTCATTTAAGCTTTTAAAGGAACAGTATTAATCAACTTGTTCTCTACTCAGTGCAAACAGAGCCTGAAATCAGAATCATTATTCATGACCAACCAACGATTTGCTGTCACAGGATACCTCTTGCCTGCAAAGCTGTGGGCCATGTCAGGGTAGAAGTGCACAAACATTGCATTAAACTGCTATCAAAGAGAGGTGGCCTTAACAGCCCCAGATTGACATCCTATAGTCATTAGCTTGCTGAACATGCTAGCTCCTTTCCTTTCCGATTTCCCAACCTGCTGACTGAAAGACGAGATTCTTGGCTCTGTTTCTTCATGAAAGGGAAAGACATAGTTCTGAGAAAGTCTGTGAGTCTTAAATGAATGAATCTTTCTCTATTTATTTCGAAATTTAGACAAAGGTTGCATATTTGTCAGTGCCACCATTCACTGAGCTTTGATATTGTACACATTTTAAAGTGTTGTATAAAGTGACATAACCACATATAAACATTAGAACTAGAATATAGCAAGTCACAATAACATAGTTGAGGTTACAATATTTCCCCCCTTTTATATATAAATAAAGAATGTAAGACATTTATTTATTTTTTCGAAACTGTTACTGTTAAAGGAAAAGTAAAATGTTTAAGATGATCAATAGCACTCTCATATATGTCCATTAGGTAGAGCCAGTGGACAGGTAGCTTAGCTTAGCCTAATGAATCACCCCAAATGATCCTAATTTTGGCTTTAAATTACTACATATGTTAAGAGCTTCACAATTAGTTTCTAAAAATGTTCAAACTGATAATGACACAGTAAATCAGTTTTGCCTTGTTTTATTTGCTATAACTTATAGAATTTGTGTAAAATGTTGTTAATAACTATTAAATAGGCTATAAATCATTCTGACCATTCACATTAATGCCAAAACCCATAAATGTCAATGATTTAGCATTCAGTATGACGTCATTATATAGACTGACCTTCTCTCAGCACCCCCGACTCCAGTTCCAGGGACTTCCAGTGTCCCTGATGATAGAAACATGTTTTGAACATACTAAAGATACAGATCAAGGGCAGAGAAGTGGATTATGCTGCAGGAGTGGTTTGAGAAGTCTGTACAGATGTATACGTTTTGACAGGGTTTTTTGCCCTGAGTCTAGGTCACAATTAGTGCAATTCAACAGCTGTTGTCCTACATGAACAAGCAAGCTATAATCCTTTAGAGCCACATTTCAAGCCAAGAGTCCTTCAAGGTGGTGGATTGTTCAGTTTACAAATATGCAGTTAGAATACACAATTCATTTCTATTTATTTTTCAAACATAAAAATAAATTATTATTTATTTTATATTACTTGAGATTCTGATTTGAATAGCTAAATCTTTATTTACAAGACAAGTAGGTGAACTCAATTTGAATGTGAGAGGGATTCAATTTTTAAGGCATTCAAGGCAAAAAAATTAAATATATAAAACTATCTTTTAAGGCTTAAAAGATAGTTTCATATATTTTATTTTTTTGACTCTATGTTAGAACATTCAAAGGCCAAATGTTCAAAAACGTACAGTAGTAAATGTTGTACTTTATAATGATGTACAGAATGCTGAAGAAGCCAGATAATGAAAATTATGTAGAATTGAAACTAAAACTTATACTAATAAATCACTTTTTCTGTAAAATCGTTGCCATATCATATAATATGTTATTCTCATTTAAGAAAAGAAAGGAAAAGAAAGGTTTCTATGTTACTAGGAATTGATCAGCATGAAGTCCTATGCAGAACGAGCCAGGCACTTTTAGAGAAGAGGAGATGAAAAGAAAGAGTTTCTCGTTAATGTCAAATGTAGCTACCTGGACAGAGTCATCCTGCTGGATCTGCTTCTGATGACAGTCAAACTGGCCAACCATTTAAGGAAATATTTTCCAACAACAAACAGCGTAATCTTGATGTAAGGAATGGGTTCATTTGAAGTCTTAGTGAAACTTAAGCCAAGCACATTAGGGAGTTAGAACATTAAAAACAACTTATTGTTAATGTCAGATTGAGTCGTCTTGATTGTGTCACCCTGCTCGATCTGCTCCTGATAGGAGGTCAAACTGTGAGTCAGCTGGGCGGACAGGTCAAGAGACAGACACATCACTGCTCCCACAGATGAACACTATGCACACTCAAAGGTCAGACTGTGTACAGCCTAGTGGGAGGGTAAAATGATACCACTTTTGGATGAAGTGAAATATCAACATTGCAACATTTTTCTATAATTTAAATTATCCATCTGCTACTTTAGACTTACCTAGCCTTTTTTTCCAAATACATAAAGCTATTTCCTTTACCATGTCACCAATAATACATTATGTATTACCTATATGGGAACAGAGTAGTTTGAGTCTGTAAAGAATTATTCAGGCTTATTCCAGCATCTGGCCAATAGAAAATAAGTAACTGACTGAAAGATGTCAATGGGAGATTAAACTATTGAAAACATATGGTGTTGGTTGTAGCTTCTCTAAAGACTCAGCATTTGTTCTAGGTTCATAGGCCTACATACATGGTCGTGGGTACTTCTTTCAAAAAAGACCAGATACTATTATATTGGGCTATGGAAAATAAATGTGGTGGACATAAGAAAACCCTTTCATGTTCTGAGGAATTCAGACCAGGCAACAGACCTGCTGTTTACACTGGTGGAAGGAAAAGGGAATTGTTAAATGAAATGAAAAGTCTATGTTTGCACTGATGATATGTTTTCACGGCAAACTGAACCCCTTGCTGGAAGCCTGAGCAATTCCTGCCAGGATATCCTGATATCCTTGCCAGTCAGGTGTGTCTCTTCATGGCAGGAGTGCATCCATCTGCAAATTGATTTTTGCCAGCAGCATAAATCCTGGTGCATGGGGGAAAACATGCTGTGTGCTTGCATTTTGGCTAAAAAATGCAAATTAGTATAGTGTGTTGACTTTCAATATTGTTCCTACAATATGCAGTATTCATTCTTAATTCTTCTCTTCATTCAGAAATAATGCCAACCATACACTCCATGGACACTATTATCGTATGCAACCTCTCAGACAGAAACATAAAACAATCTCAACCCTAAAGTCACAGTTCAAGTTATAATCTGAGATTTGTAGGGGTCTCTAAAAAGTACCGTTAGGAGTGAAAAAAATAATAGCCGAAAGGGTGCAAAGTTCCAGTAGCATGAAATATATCAACCGAGACCTATCACTCGAGGGGAGAATCATTTCCGTCCGTTGATGACCACAGCTACACAATAGCCTAACCTATGTACCACCCCACTAGTGGGAGGATGCATCAGTTTTTACGAGTCATTAATCCAATTGAATGCAAGCAGTCAATACAGAGAGAAACAATACTCATAAATACATTTTAAAAAATATTTTAAAATGCATAATTTGCGATTAAAATAACAGTTGCTGGTAATGTATTAGTGGCCCCCACTGATTTTACGGCTTTCATGTGAACCCTTTCTTATCGGAGGTCAGCTCCCACTGGCTCCTACATAACTCAAACCCTGCCTTAGGTGCTGCGAGTAAGGATATTCTATTTTCCCTCCAAAGAAGATACGAATGCATAACTTGAAGTAACACCTTCCATTACCAGTCCCAAGTCTTTTATTGTGACCATTGCTCAACAAATAAATGATTACACATGTAAGTTCAATAAAAAAAAAATCTTTATAGGTCATGGTCTTTAAAAAAATAATGGTTGAACCCAGGGTCTGAAATAATAATAATAATAATAATAATAATAATAATAATAATAATAATAATAATACATTTTATTTAAAGGCACCTCTCTGGGTACTCGAGGACACCGTACAACACATAAAAAATAAAAACAGTAAGAAATAAGAAACAGATAAGAAAAGACAATGTGGATAGTTAAGTGGGGTATGCAGTTCTGAATAGGTGAGTTTTTAGTCTTGATTTGAAGAGTGTGAGAGAGTCTAGGTTCCTGAGGTCCGGTGGGAGTGAGTTCCAGAGTTGGGGGGCAGGGAAGGGGTGGCAATGTGGAGTAGTTCGGACAGATAAGGAGGGGAAAGGTTGTGGATGGCCTTGAACGTAAACAGGAGGATTTTGAAGTTTATGCGGAGTTTGACCGGGAGCCAGTGGAGTTGCTGCAGAACAGGGCTGATGTGGTGGATGGAGGGGGTTCTGGTGATGATTCGAGCTGCAGAGTTCTGAACCAGTTGAAGTTTATGGAGGTATTTGTGAGGTAGGCTGAAGAGAAGGGAGTTGCAGTAGAAGATAAGGGAGTTGCAAATAACCCCCCACCACCTGCCAAATGGAGGTAAATTGTTGACAGCGGCAGATCTCTGGGAGGACAGGGAAAACGCACAACAGAAAGACACATTTAGAAAGGATTTCATCTAATTTAAGTCCCTGGTCAAACCTCACCAGGACACCTATTTGTGCTTGCATTGAGCTTTGACATAAATTGTGTTTTATTTGAAGAGATTGTGCAAAGTTGGGGGTTTCAGTGGTTTTTGAATCCAAATGTTTCCATATTCTCTATTCTGTACAAAATTGGGGGTTTTCGGTGGTTTTTAAATTCAAATGTTCCAATATTCTCTACTCTGTACATATTTTTATATGTCAATAGGAGTCTCTTTGCAAATGTGGAAGTGACCACTTTTTACACTCCACAAAAAATAATAATAGTGCATGTGAAAATGTTATTGCAAATGTGTGTGGAGTATCAGGAAATTATGTGGTTTCTGAACGAGTGGGAAATACAATCTTGAGGTGATGTGTGAAGCTGAGCGACTTGTTGGAAGGAAAATATATGTGTTTGAAAATAGTGTTTATTTGTACGACCTAATGGCAGGTTCTCCAGGAAAGTAAGGTACAGGGAAAAAAACATCCCTGCTCTGACACTTCACCCACAGGGGCCTAGGCACAGAGACTAATGGGGACAATAAGCAAGGGCCCTGATAATGGCAAAATAAACATTTCCTAGCATCAAACAAAAGGCTGTAAGAAAATTTGCATAAGAGGCGATAATCTTCACCAGCTGTCGGCATTCTAAACAAGAACCTAATGGCAAAATCAGCATGACTAAGTGCATAGTCAAACAATACAGATGATGCACACTGAGGAATGACGCTGATGAGAATAAAGGTTAGCTCATGTAATTTAAAGTAAATGTGTTCTAGAGACAATATCTCATTACTACTGTTCCTACTTTAACTTGGTTTGGAGCTTGTTAAACTGTGCATGTGAATCGTAATGTGAATGGCCTTTTCAACCCCCTCTTGTGGGATAATCTAAAGCTGTTAAACGCTGTCAACTGGTCAACATGCCTTCCATAATGGAAATCTAGCTGGCAGAGGTGAGATGTCCTCTGGTGGTGCTGCTTGGCTAAATTTTGTTACTTTAACTTCAGAGGGAAATATTGTACTTTTACAGTCTCCACTATGTTTGTAATGGCATTGAAGGCTACAGTAACTACATTCAAAAAGGAAAACTTCAGAAACAATAATAAAGTTTGGGTATTTTTGTGAGATTGAGATTATTATTATTTTTTTTTATTACCTTTAATCAAGCTGAGGAGTGACAAGAAAGTGGAGAGAGAAAGGGGAAATGAAATGCAGGTTGTAATCGTGTAATCGAACCAGGGCCCCTGCGGTAATGACTCAACCTTTCTACACGGGATGCAACAACATGAGCCAGCAGGGCAACCCTTTGTGATATATGTTTAACTGTTTGTATTATAAAACAAAACACAAGTCATTGAGATATAACAAAACAGGTTAAAAATGCATGCTTATATAAAAATCACGTCCTCCGAAATCAATACGGATAGGATTAATTAATTATTGTTTTTAGTGTTTTCGTGGAATTTGTTTTAATTTATAAAATATAGACTATAACCAGACCTAGCTTTTAGACTATCAAACAGTATAAAGCCAGACTTAGGTCCAATAAACTCTTCTGTGTCAGACTGTGGTATAAATTTTCACCAGATGTTTACCCCATTTGGGGCTAATAATTCATTGAACACTGCAAAGGTTAAAACAACATTATGTCATTTTTCTATGTCATAACAAGAACTTCAAAATCATTTTGATGCTACATTGACTTGAAATAGAATGAATGGAGTCTCTTTCATTCCCATTCTATGCCTGTTTCACCTGTTCTTGCACTATATACCTTTGGTTGCCAGGTTGTGAGAAGTACTGGAGCTCCGGGCTCAGCAGCCTCTACAGACATGGCAGAGGCGAAGAGACCGGAGAGGACATTGATAGAAAAAACTAAGAGAGAGTGGCTCAGCAAAAGGCTACTGGACAAATGCAAGTCTCGGGCTGGCTCTTTGGTTGTTGGCAAGAGGGGCAGCTTAAGCACACACGCGTTATATTACTGTAGTGCATTATATAACCCAGCAATGATTATGAAGAGTTAATTTAATGAGGTGCCACAACAAATATTAACATCTGATTTTGTTTTTTGCCGGGTTTTTTCCTACTTAGATCATATGTTGGGTCACAGTAAAAACAAGTTTTTGTTTGATCAGAAGATTATATCCAACATCTCAAATTTTAAGTTCAAATTAGGTCCAATAATATTATACTTTAGATGGAAAAAAAAATAACAGCCAGGATTCATCCAGGTTAGCAGTAGAAGTAGAGCTTTATTCCATTTGCAGAAAAAACAAAGCCCGAGTCATCCATGGAAAGACTGAATTTTTCATCTCAGCACATCTCCTTTTATACTCTTCAGGGTTATACAACATTGTCATAGGTCCTGCCCTCTTCTCAACTTCTGCTGACCCATAACATAATGGTGTATAGTCCACCTTGGAGATGCCCTGGAAATGCCCGGGCACCCTTACCAGTCCTGTGGTCTCTCCAGTCTAATGGTGTCTTATCTGTTTCCAACTTAGCCACCCTGCACCTGTTGAGCCTGTGCTCTTATCACAAAACCCTGCAGGCTTCATGGCTCACAACAGTAGGCCATGACATCTTCTTTTTCTTCTCTCTCCCCGAGATTACACCATTACAATCTAACTTGTCGTACTTCTATTTTTTAAAAAACCTTTTATTACCATTTTCTTACACCATTATGTCATGGATGCCTTTTACTGTATTTTTAAAAAAAACTTTATAAACTTTATAATATGACAAGAAGCTAGTGTTACAAACATTCACATACTTTTAGTTAAAACATTACTTGTTTCCTGCTACAACTACACATTCAATATTTTTCTACACATTAAAACAAACTGTCACTAAAACTACTACAAACTACTAGCTCCTGTAGGAATTCTTCAGGGCTTCCAAGGTGCAGCTGCACATTAACACATTATAGGTCAGGTTTATGAGGTGGTTATGCTATCAGTAGTTGCCATGTACAGATATTGCAGAAAGCTTTTTTAAAAATATATATTACAACTAGACATAAAATCATTTGACAATGAGCGTTTTCTAACAATGTTTTTGTCTGGTGATACGATTTCTTCCACATGCCACATGGATCATCAACTCCGTCGACTTGACTTTATCTCTTTGTGAATGCCAGAGAGGCCCTTTCTCTCCACCAACCTGACAGCCAATCTGGACAAATAGTACCATGACAGTGCTGAATATCGTACACTTGGATGACTCAGGCTCTTTACAGAGAATTTACTCTCAGGAGTTCATTTCAACACTCTAACACATTTAAATATCAACTGTTTGGGAGGTTCAGTGCATTTTGGTAATGACTCATAAGATATTCCTGAAGTACCTTATAACAGAAAAGAAGCGGGCATGAATTTGCTACTTTAATTCAGCAGCACACGGATATGTACAATTCATGAGCTGGCCAGGATGTTAACACATGTTCAACAATGCGCTTCAGGATTTAAAATAAAAAAATAGTTTATCATTATTGCTTAAAGTAAATATAGAAAGAAAGCCTTGCATGTAGATTTTGAATGACTCACCAAAACCCAAGGCTTTTTGTTAATGTTTAAAAAGGTGAAACTTTTTCTTATATTCTGTGGTTATACTGAAACATTTTCAACAGTCCTTATCCCCCACTGTGCATTTCCAATTTATCCATATGAAATATACTCATCTACATCAACACTCATCTACAATATTTATAAGGGTATATCATTTTTGTTGATCTTATTCTACCACTCAATGCTGCAGGAACAGCAGAATCTTGCTGAGTGTTCATTGTGGCACTTGTTCCAGTAATAGCGAACATGACAAAAGATAAATCCTACCACTCCTGATTCTCTTAATTATTGAGAATAAATGGAGGGTACAAACAAAATTGGAAGTAACCTGTTTGAAAAAAGTCAATTAAGAGGCTGATATTTATCCCCTCACTATTTCTGTTTGCATGGTATACATAGTAAGATTTACAATGATGGTCACAATGCTGTACGCTGTGAAGTACACACATTTGAAGATTTACAGTAGGATACTTACATACAGGGAAAAAGCAAATAAACAAACATTTTCTTTCCAGTGTTATTCTTATTATTTATTACCATAAACACACATACAATACATTCATCTACAAATAAAGCATGCAATGCAATGACTCTTTTCAGGGACAAATGATCAAGAAAAACATTTTCTTTTTAAGACATTCAGAAGACCTTCTCAATACTCAATACATTCCACAAAATTACATCTCTACTGAAACATCCTGAACAAGTTATTAGAAGCAAACAAGGAAAATAGAAAACACAAGCAATACAAAAAGCAATGGTCAATGAAATTATTTCCTTGATATCAAGAGTTTTTTGACCTTAGTGAAAATAAATATAGGCCAACAGATACAGGCAATACAGAGATGACCTTATGTACTGTAAGTAGTCAACATCATGGATCAGTAAGGCCAGTAGTAGCTGTTATTTACAAGTCTTCCATGTAATATATCTCATACACATGCTACAACATTTCACAATAGCACAGTGCACAGTATGCACAACAATTACATTCTCATAATACCTCAAACAGAAGTACTTTATGTACTGATGCCTAACAAAGTTTGAGCTATGTTCCCCAATTAATCAATTTACTGTTAGGGTTTGACCTTTCCATGAGTGTTAATGATGCTTTAACTTATTCTTAAATGTGTTTTAAAATGAGAGAAATGTTCCATCATCACTGTCAACTATGTAGTTTCTGTATATCAAAAGTCCAAATCTAAATGACTGTTATATCACAGATTTTCTTCTCTTCACCTCAGATGAATGCATTCAATCACCTCTGTTACAGGCACGGAGGAGGTCCTCATATCCATCTCATCCACAGTCTTACTGGCGGCATAGGTTGACCTCCAGCGCAGCAGCACAATCTTCTTCAGGTACTTAACTGTGTTGTTCTTGACACTGACAAAACAGAAGGTATTGATCATGCTGTTGCTCATGGCAATGCATTCAATGATGTAGAAGGCCACCAATGAATTTTTCTGGCGGGAGATGAGGGTTGGATGGAAATCTCGTAGGATGGTGAAGCTATAGTACGGAGCCCAGCACAGGATGTACGCCGTCAAGATCCCTATCAGGACCATTACTGTCTTACGGCGACAACGCAACCTCTTCCTAATCTGCTCCGTCTGGAAACCTGGGACATTCTTGAACCAGAGCTCGCGGGAAATTCGGGTGTAACATATTGCCATGACGATCACAGGTGCAACAAACTCCAAGGCAAAAACAAGCAAGAAGTAGGACCGATAGTAGGCCTGCTGGTCAACTGGCCAGATCTGGGCACAGAAGACTTTGTGCGTGGTTGGGGTGGTGCCACTGTGAGGGTACATGGTCTCAGAGGCAAAGTAGGCAGAGGGAATTGATATCAGAATGGGAACAATCCAGACTCCTGTTATCAGGCAGTAGGCCGTTTGGTACTTCATACGGGGCCTCAGAGGATGGACGATAGCCATGTACCTGGAAAAACACAGAATAACTGTTACACAGAGGAGGCAGGGAATGAATCAGTAATACAATGAAGAGTGCTGTGTGAACTCAATAGATTTGGCAAATAGCTCTCAGTCACTCATGGAAGATTAAAGTTCAATACACAGTGTTCCATTATTCAGTGAGTTTTTCATATTGGCGGAAGGTCATTTTTATGGATTCAAAAAGCATACAGGCTTTTGGCCACTTAAGGCACAATCTCTAATCATATGAAAAAGTAATTCATGTTTTAGAATAGTAAAAATTTGGTTGTGTCTATATCTTTCGCTGTAAAATTATGTGCAGGACATAATAAGACATAATATTTCCACGTAGCCATTAAAATAACATTTGATACTGTTATGCTGTATGGATTTTTCTCTGACGTTAAAGCAGCTTAAAGAATTGATTAATTTCAGGAAACATGCACATTCACTTATTGAGTTTGATGTTCAAAGATAGCTGTCTTATATACATGATATATCTGGCTTGTTTAACCTGTACCACATGTCCACTTAAGTTGAAAACTACAAAGTGTTCTAAATTTGAATCACAAACATCATTACATAACCTCTTATTTGATTCCCACTGTTATATACTGATGTGATAGCAGATGATGTTGAGCTGAGGTCAAGTAACAATTAGTAGATAGTTCAGTGGCTAATTTGTTAACAAGGCAATAAACGCTCTTTAAATGCATAACTTAATAGTTCAATTCTTGATTCCGTCTTGATTACCAACTCAATCAAATGATATATTTTTTGAAAAACATATTTTATATTTATTTTCTAACACTGTTGTCCAATTAAATTCCATTTCACAATTCATTTGTTCTGCTGCAGCATCACCATTTACACTTAGAATACACCTCAGATATAAATGCAGCCTGTGTGCCACATTCAAATACAGAAAACCACCCACAAAGAAGCAAATGATCCCCCATTAGCTTGGCAGCAGGCCTGTGGATTATCCATTACAAGCGGCACTCAAGCTCTTACTTGTTGCTAACACTAGTGAGCTCACACAATGTCAGGTTGATTATTGATTGAACAATAATGTTTAATAATTACTTTGGCACACTAAACTATGGGGGACCGAAACTGCCAAAATCAAAGAAAAAGAAAGAAAAAAAGAAATCACACTAAATAAATGAATATGCCATTAAATGCAACAAAAATAATTAATTAAAATACATGGTATTAATCAATTTATAAAATGTGACATAAATTGATATATTATATTCATTTTTACATTTATTTATGTACTTATTTCTGTTGCCATGCACAGCCCCCTCTGTCATTAAAAGTGTCATGGGGTCAACCTTTCACCTTTGGCTAATCAGGGTGAGAGAGTGCTACTATAGTCTATTGCCAAAGCAATCTTGGTCTTTAGCATGCTTTATCAAATTTTGTTACTTGAGTCTGTGTGAATATAAGCCATGTTTCACAACAGACATTTTTACAGTAGGAATATCACAGGTGTTACTAATAACATTAACAATGGCTCTGTTGGATTCAAGTAAGTCATGGCAGTGTGACAGCCAGCATGCAGAATATCAAAACCCAGAAACAGAGGCAGTCCAGCCATCAGTAATTTCATTATATTTGTGATTTTTCAAAATGTCCTTTGTGAAAAAGGCCAATTGGACATGTGTATGTACTGTTGCTTCACCCTGTAATTAACTGAACAATCTCAGTGATTACAAAATAAATAGCTGCAAAACATTTCTCTCCACTACATCTGCTTGTTTTCCCTACAGTATCCCATCTCCATAAAGTGAAGCATGATACATTCAGTATTGACATTTGCTCTGTAATGCATTGTTCCCTTCTCTTACTAACATTTATTATTATTTTTTAATTTAGGTACCGCTGGTGATTTGTTTGTCCTTCCAATGGAGGTACATGCCAGAAATATGGGCTCATATGGGTTGTTTGGAAACCACTGACAAATAACCTATTTGTCCTTTGTTCATGAGGACTTCAATGTTGAGAACTCAACTCCAGTCTTGTTGAATACTGCTAAATACTACGTTGTTTTGTATGCAAAGGACATCATTTTCAGCTCAAAACATCTGTGTTTGACGCATGTTTGAAGTATGTTTCAACCTGTGCCACAGATGGACTAAATAGATAATGTTGATGGCGCAGATGGATGAGGATAAACAGAGGATATTATGAGAGGATATCCAACTGTTGTATGCTAAACGAACTAAGAAGGGAACTTTTTTCTGTTGAGCTTTTGAAGCTAATTGACGATCAAAAATGGATTAATGCATGTTTTTACATGGCGTTTGAAGTAAGACTGATAGTGTGCACAAACACACACATCTGGACAAATCTGAGCTCCTAAATCTCAATTGCAATATGGTGCCAGTTTATGCCATGAAAAGGATTGCTTCATTGATGAGTGTAAACAAGTAGCTATGGACCAGCAGGGAGTAGAACCACTGTGTATTAGTACTAGCATAATATATATTTATGTGGTATATGGTTCAGAAGCTTGATTGAAACTAATAAAGACATGTTTACAATATTTACAATACAGCCATTTTCATTCAAAAGAGCAGGAATGGTTACATCTGTTGCCTGCTTTAATCTAAAACTCTGTTTAATGTATCTTCCAATAAAAATCATGAAAAAGGCATCAGTATTTCAATAGCTCTCAAAATCTCTTGAAATGTGAATGAGCAGAATCTTACGTCAACAAAGTCTAATGTCTAGATAAAGATCAATCAAGGAGAAAATACTGACAGATAAAGACATGGAAGCCTTACTGATTCTAATCTGTGCAGACAATGCTGGAGGATCCGTCCAAGAAGCAGTGGCTTACTGAATTGAACATATACCACACACTCACAGACCCACAGATTTATAAAAAAAAATAACAGACTCACCTGTCAATTGCAATGGCAAGCAATGCGTTTGTGGACACGTAGAGTGACACAGTCCGCAGATAGTTGACAGAGGCACACAGCACCAGTCCATGGTCCCAGGAAAGTTGTTTCACCACATAGTAGTCCACCAGGAACGGGCAACACACCACTGCCACAATGAAGTCTGAGATGGCCAGGTTGGCAATGAGGAGGTTGGTGAGGTTGCGGAGTTTTTTGTAGCGTGTCAGTGTGGCGATGAAGATGAAGTTTCCCAACCCGCAGACAAGCATGATGCAGGCAAGCACCACACCAATAACAATGGTGGCCACAAAGAAGGCCTGGCCCTGCGTGGTGTCTGGGATCTCATCGGGGGGGATGCCATAGTCCATATCATAGTTGTCCATGTAATGATTCAGCTTTCCCGTTGGGAAACTCTCCTGCATCTCTGTATAAGCTACTGCCATGTGGCTGATGTTGGAGTCTCCCATGTCTTAGCACACACTTTTATTTTGTTTAGAAAGACTTGTTTACTTATTTGACAATTTGATCCAACAAATTAGGTCAATAATAATGATGCTTTTTGGTACATGGTGCCAATTTCCTTCCTTGAAACCAGATTAATTATTATGTTGTTTGTTTGAAAATGTAAATCTTCTTTGGAAACAGCAGCTCATCTTCACCTGGAACACAAAGTTCCCATCTCAGCATTACTCATACAGGGTCAGGATTCATGGCAACAAGATGTGATCAAAACAAATTACATGATGTCAGCACTTTGGGTGTAATCATACTGGCATTTGTGACATTTCTATGATATTTTGTGATGAAAAATGTTTGTGGGTGAGGCCATTATCTAGCAAAGGCCTTTATGTAATTTATTAAGACCCTGTCACTTTACAGCAAGCCAACGTCACAGACTAGGCTCAGCGTGTCAGCACTTAATTGGCTGCAAAAGTGGTCACTTGAATCCCCATGCATGCGAATGAGGTAAAATGATAATATAAAACTAATTACAAGAAAGAAAATCATATTTGACAAGATTATCCCACAGTTTTGTTGATACAAGACAATAAACCAGGCTGCTAACCAAACACAGTGCAGAACCTCCTATAATGTAAGAGACAGAGACATTGTGATATGGCTTGGTTTTACAATCGTGACTTATAATTCTAGGTAGAAAATTCAAAATGATTGCTTAAGGATATCAATAATTGTCTACTTTAATGCAATGCCTTAAAAAATTATATCTGCACTAGAAAACTGTACTTTGAATTAAGGCTCTAAGGTAGGTAAGCTGCAAGGGGTCTCAACTTGAGTATTAAGCTCTTATAGCTTATATATAATCACAGCCTAGAGGGGATCACTGGCTGTGAATTTAAATCAACAGAGGAAAATAACACTCTCAAAGGTAAACTTTTAGGCGAGAGAGACCCTTTCTCCAGAAATGTTCAACTTGAGACTCCAGTGAATGAAACCCCAGTGAATTAAAACAAATGTTAACAATTAAGGCACTTACCAGCAAACGCAGCAGAAGGTTCTCTCACAGGCTTTTCTCAGCTAAATAATAAAAAGCAATGTAATTGCACGCTCTGTGTCAGGTGTGAAACCGAGCTGAAGTGCTGTATTATTGGACAATCCCACCAGTAGATACAGAGGGTCGCTTCATCAGCCTCCCTGGACATTGACTGTGCCAGCTGCCACTCCGCTGCGTTCTCCTCCGGACTGCCTTCTTTGAAAGGGGAAAAGTTGCGTCTGTTTCTCTTCTGCATCAAGTGAGAGATCCGACGATGACGCGCGTTGGAGGGAACCACACAGCACGCCTTTCGGCAGGCGCGGGAGAGGCTGGTGCGCGTGCGCGTGCGCGTGGTCGCAGAGGTTGCAGCGGTTAAAAGTTCACCAGCTGAAGGGATGTATTTAGGCTACATAGGGGACACACAAGTTGTCCTTTGCATTAAAGGTTGCGTTAACATTTACCATTCCTCACAAGATGGAAGGAAGCAGAGAAATAAGAAGACATTCTCATCAGTCACTCCATCATTGTATTTCACCTAAAAGCTTTTTGAATCACATTGCACTTTGCACTTTATATCACAGGTGATACATTATTCACTGAATACCACTGTACTGGAACTGTACTGTCTGATCATATCTAAATACAGTAGTTATAAGAGCTTGGACAAACTGGCTTTAAATAGTTGAGCCATACAAATTGCTCTGACATTAAACTTGCAGTGCATAACTTTTGTCTGCCTTCTGGCAGTGAGTCAGTGAAAACTGACCCAGAAAAGTTTTTTTTTTTTTTTTTCTTTTAAACAAATATAAAATTACATGAATATAAATTAATTTAAATATATAGTAATCAGCACTGGGTGAGCTTGTTTGGCAAGGGCTTGAATGTAACAGACATTTATTTATTTATTTGTACTGTAAAAGTCCCATATCCTAGTTTTAAACCTGCAATAATCAGAATCAGAATCAGAAAAACTTTAATAATCCCAGGGGGAAATTATTTTTGTTACAAACTCCAGATATACAAACAACAACAAGCAACATCTATTAAGAACAAAATATAAATATATATGTATATATATATATATATATATATATATATAACTATATATATATAAAAGATCAAATGTACAGTTTAATAATGTGCAAAAAGTGCAAAAAATTAAAGTCCATGTTTGAGTCAGGTTACAGAGGGGGGGGGGGTGTCTGACTCTCTTACGAAGGCGTTGTAGAGTTTGATGACCACAGGCAGGAATGGTTTCCTGTGGCGCTCTGTGGTGCATCTGGGTGAGGAGTCTTCTGCTGAAGGTGCTCCTCTGCTGGGCCAGTGTGTCGTAGAGAGGGTGTGTGACATTGTCCAAGATAGACACAGTAGCCTGGACAGCATCCTCCTCTCTGCCATGGTCGTCAGAGTGTTCAGCTCCTCCCCCACGACATCACCGGCCCTCCTGATCAGTTTGTTAAGTCTGTTGGTATCTGCGACCTTCAGCCCACTGCCCCTGCATGTGACAGCAAAGAAGATCGCACTGGCCACAACAGACTCAAAGAACATCCTCAGCATCGTCTGGCAGATGTTAAAGGACTTAACTGACTTTTTCAGCCACTGGGGGCAGCAGAAACAAGCTATTAATTAACACTGACCTATTATTACTTTTAAAGTTGATAAGGAGCACTTCCAGCAGATATGCTGGAACATTCACATTCATATGGTTGCCTGTGGGCAGGGGGTTCTTCCTTGATAAAAGAGTCTCAATTTGAATATCTATCATGTAATTCAAATATTAAAATGTACACAGTTATTTTAAAGCTTGTCAGTCCATTTCCTGGCATGGCAGTGAATCACAGTCACTTGCAAACAGGATGTCATGTAGTGTTTATTCTATTAACTGTGTTTCTATTCTATTAAATTTGACTGATTAGTGAGACTGAATTAAATATGAACTTTTGTTCCCTGTTTTCGGTCACGGATCAACATATGGACTGAGCTGTTGGAACCTGTCAACAACCAATCTCTGTGGTCAACCATCCTGAACAGCAGATACACTGGCACAGACAGCAACACTGATGACTTTTTAGGATCAATTCCTTATTGTGATGGGAAGCTAGCGCTGCTGTTTCTTATCTCGCCTCTGGCAATCATCTGTCAATAGCAGCGAGATGGCTTTTTGTGTCATCTCACACTGAGTGCAGGGATCTAGCAGTCAGTGCAGTTTAAATATAATAATGGATAACTTGAGATGCAAGTGAAGCATCAGACAGTTCTTTCTGTTATCTGTATGGACAGGAGGAGAGAAAACTTGTTATGTTTTCTAGTGCTTGAACATATTCAACCCCAAGCTCACAAGAGATGAGAGAACTGCCTTTGCATGTCCCTATTAGTTTTTATTACCCTCTAAATATTAGCGGCTACTTCCTCGAGTCTGTCATTGTAGCCCAGGAGGCCTGACCAGCAGGATAAACACTAGGCTTTCATTTCCAACTCTTGACAGGTCTCTAATCTCACCCAGGCCTTGGATTTACTGCCACTCGTAATCAATGAATATAGATGGGAAAAGAGGACCGTGTGATCCTGGCATTCTCACCTCGACCATGAAGAGAATATGCACAGGACCTATAATCTATGGCCCCTGCGTGAGGGTGGACAGATAGTCAGGTAGTTTATTGGTGACATTGTTATGGGGGAATAAGCAGCAGTGAAACAGAATCCATACAAATATATATATGGGGTTAAAATATGAACAGAGGCAGTCTGTTTTGGCTGTTGGTTCAGCTGGGGACAGACTGACTTTGTGAGTGTCCAAACTCTGCTAGTATTCGACCACACAGTCATTTTCTCTGTACTTCTTTATCATTTTCTCATTCATTCTGTCTCTTTATGATATGGCAGCAAGTTACTGATTATCCAGCATGGTTTACTTGGTTCTGTATGACAAAGGAGTGTCTTAATCTACTTGTGGGAACCCTTGTTATTGTCTCAATCACAGCAAAAATGTACAGTCTGTGAACCACGTCTAAATTATCTTTCTAACTGGCTACAGGTTAGAGTTGCCCTTAAATGTCACTGCACATTTCCTCCAGGCTGTAGCGCCACAGTTCACAATGTGGAAACCAATTGAACAATGAAATCTCAGTGGTGTTTGTTTAAAAGGAAAACAATGCACTGATGCACACAGCCCCAGTGTATGTAGTGTCTATAGTAGTACATTCTATAGATGGAAAATGTCTCAGTGTGCTTATTGTTTAAAATCAGTGCATATTGTGGAAATGTCACATGGACTTCAGGAGTTGATCCACACACACACACGAGGACAGACTGATTTATACAATATCAATCTAGTGCATTAGTGACTGATGCAGATACCTGCATACAACTATAGATTCACGCAGGTGGAGTTGGGCGTCCATAGACCACTCATTAGTTGTAGGGAACATTCCTGGTCGTGGCACTGTGGGAAATGGTAAGTACTGAATGCTAAACAATAGGAAGACATTGTGAATCATAAGTTTGACTTTTCAAGTAGAATATTTGCAGATATAACACACACAGAATTGCTTTATTTATGGTTATATAGTAACCATTATTGATATAATGAGCCAGTTGTACTGTACTTGTGTACTTAAACTTGCATAGCTTAACCATTGAGACAAACAGCTGCTGGAAGGATCAACCAGATTGCCCTTTGGGGATCAAAGAACATGAAAGAACAGCATACATCTATGGCTTAATTGAATTTTAAATTTGCTATATAGAATAATTTGAACTCCATTATGTCATGTTTTTGTATAGTAGCTTAATTTTTGTTGTCCAGTTCAACTATCACAGTCTGCCCTTGGGCCATGGGCTTTGCTGGGTCCAAAAAAATGCTGAAACGCTGATGAACAGCCATTTGACATGTGTTTCATTCAGCTGTTTTACAGACAACTTGCTAGATGTGTCTAGAGGGACATTTTGACTGACCTTGTACCGAAGCCTGCAGACACTCTTCAGTCTCTTCCTCTTGCGTCTATCAATCTCTCTTACTCTCATCTTTGCTAAGTGTTATTGTAATTGTGAGAGAACGAATGGAAATATAAAAGGGAAATAAAGATATATAGGGGTGTCAGGTAAAAGCACCTGAGGTAGACAACTAGAGGCTTTCTGTTATTAGAAAAAGTGCTCAGATGCTTTAGATTCAGAGCAAAGCAATCTTCCCAGCAAAACAAGAAAAGATTGCCACATACTTAACATTTGAATATAGGCTCTTCTCTTTGATTGTTTCCATTAAGGCTAACAACATCATGTGCAGAAATAAAGATTTAAACTTTTATTAGATATTTCATTCAGGACCCTTAGTTGTTCAGTTCAGTTTGACCTTTTTTTGGGACTCTTTTTAGTGTTATTTTTCATTTTGTTTTGGCTACATTTAGAACTAATATACTATAACAAAACAACCATTAAACATTAATTGTATTGTATGATCATGTAACACAGTGTCCCAACTGGGCCTGCCTGCTGCTTATCACCAAATATATTTCTGTAATTTAGGGTTTTTTGTGTTATCCTTTTGAGATTGTGAAGCAAAACAACATTAGTCCCTACTTGTAAACAAGGGCAGTGTACAGTGTGTCGACACTTAGTCACTTCTGGCAGGAATAGTTTTCCACAGTCCACACAAATTGCACTGCACGAAATTTCCCCTCTGTCCTGTTCTGGGCCACTATCCAATCTGCCATATCAAACAGGGATCTAGAAAGCAGCTGACTAAGAACCAAAATAATGGTGTGTAACAACCCAGTGCTTTCGCGGGCTGGCCAATTGTTTGTTTTCGTGGTTCTGCTTTGTCATCATCAGCATGGCTTTCTAATCTCTCCAACAAAGGCAACAATGCACTCTGGAAGGCCCCAGGCTCACAGCATGCGTGGCCACAGCCAGGGAGAGATTTTGGGGGCTATTTCGCCATCAGCCAGTGCTGTGCAGCGTTTAGTCGAGCATGAGACAGCCAAGGGTGAGCACCAGAGTTTTCACACAATAAAGGTGCGGAAGGGGACCAAGCACTCCGGGGATACCACCAACCCACAGGAGAGAAGCCTACCACCATGTTCAAGACCAGCTACAAGCGTGAGGTGCGCAAGGAAAAGTATGAACGCTCAGATGTCTTCGATGAGGAACCTGAGGACTCTGAATCCTCTGCAGGCATCTCGGCCATCCAGGGCTGGGAGAGCCTTCAGGAGCTCAACAGCCGCTTTGCCCGGTACATCAACAGGGCACGGGTCCTGGAGCAACGCAACGCCGTGTTCCGCAAGCAGCTGGAGACGCTGCAGCGGATGGAAGAGGCCAGCGGTCTCGAGGAGGCCTTCACAGAGCAGATTGATGTCAACAGGCAGCGCATCCGTGAGCTTTCCTCCGACCATGCCAAGCTGGAGCGAGAGCTGAGAGATGCTTGCCGCATGCTGGATGAATTCACCAGCAAGTAAGAGAGTTGGCAGTGGTTGGTCTTATCCGTATGTCAAAGGTCAAATTTATTCTTCAGAGGTGGAGTGGAGAAATGTGAACATATTGTTTTTCAAAAATCAAAAAGCAGACAATTGATACTTCGCAAATACTGGAAACCCTAAATTGATAGATAATCAGTGTCAGAATATTTTTAAAGTCAAATTTATCAATTTACCATCTTATAATCAGGTTATCATGCAAACTGCTGAAAAAATAAATGTATTCTGAATACTGTAACATGTTTGGATTTCATTACCATAGACCAAATAATGGTAAATTAAAGGGTCAGTTCAACCAAATCAAAGAAAAAAAACAAAAAACAAAACACTTACCACTTGTAATAGCCATGCCTTCACTAAATATAATGGAGGTAAATGGAATTTTAGTTGTAATGCTCACATGAATGTCAAGCAGCTTTTTAAGACACTGAAGACAAGCAACATTTCTTTCCAGAGAGAGTCTCCATGTTACCCTGGATAATCCACAAAACACTCAACAGGTTCAATAGGGACTATTTGTTCGGTATAACGTAGTTCCAGTGGAAACTGTTCACAATGAGGACTTTGAATTATACAAAGGTTACTATAGCTGTATTGCTGTGGGAATCTCTGAGGCTGATATGGAGTGAAATCAAATCTATCTGCAGAGAGTGTTTTCTTTTGGAATTTAGATTAATCAACCCTTGAATTTCACTGATATACACTGAAGGTGTTGTCAGCTGTCTGCAGGCAACTAAGCCTCGCTACATTACTGATAAGATAAGAAGAACACTGACCAACTCTGGTTGATTCGGCTTGTGAAGAGAGTGGTAGACCATGTGTAGTTTTTATTTACAGCTTTGACACGTTACAAACAGATATGTTGTGCTTCAAGAAAGAGATGAGTTTGTCAATCTGTCTTGTCTCACTGTGAGCACACAAAACAAACTCAATTTAACACACAGGTTGTTTAAGGTCTGTATTCCTGCACCATGGAATATTGTAGTTTAGTATGATAATGTCACGTTCTACCTCTTCCTGCTTTCTATTAACACATAATTGAGGTGTTTTATGTTTCAGATATAGAAATGAATGTGACTATCAAGAACAGCTGCGGGGCACACTGGAACAGTTAAACAAGGTACTGTATGAATACATTTAAATTAGTTTACTCAATCATCCAAATGGAAATTAACAACAGCATTTTAATAAATCTGCATTTAAACATGGAAGAACCTGTGCATGTAAAACAAGACAGCGTACAACTATTTACAAATGATGGTGTTTTTAAAAAGTAAAGAGTAAATCAATTGAGATTATTTTATTTTAATCATATTGATTGAATAAATACAATGGCAGTACCCCAAGAGAAGAGATTTAATTTGCAATTTAAGTGTGAAAAATGGTTTTATGGTGCTGCATATAAAATATCTTACCATACTTACCACAGAGAGCTTAAATCATTTTAGATTGTCTGTATGACTACAGTATGTCTCTGAAGTGTTTTTTGGCTTCAATTGAATTCAATACACTGTACATTTCACGATTCTTTCGCCTTGGGTCCTCTTGGGTCCTTTTTTTTTCCTCTTCTGTCTCCTCCTCTACCCTCCTCTCCTCTTGCAGGAGGCCGACAGTGCTCTGCTGAGAAACCTGGACTACCAGATCCAATCACAGTTCCTGCAGGACGATATCAACTCCACCAGAGATAGACAGAGGAAGGTCAGTGGTGCTAATGCTGAATGAAACCGTGGTTCTTAATCGCAAAATAAAGATGGAAGGATGGAAAAACTCTTGAACCCCTGAACTCAAAATTGATCATCTGGATTATTTTAAATCCAGGTAGTTCCTGAGTTATCAAGCATGTACTTACTGTTGTCAGGTCTCTTTCCTTAAGATTTAATCTACTTTTATGTCACCTATATTGTATTTCTCTGTTTTCAGAGATTTTGCATGAGTTCACGCCGACTTCACATGCTGATTCTTGCATGTAAGCAACAAAAAGCACATTGGTTAAGGTTTTGGTTGAATTTTAGGAAAGCAAAGATGACCTGCCGCATGATAGATAGATCAAAGTATTTCCCTAACCTCAATGAAATGCTTGAAGTGCCTAAAGAAAGTATGCTTCAGTTGCTATGAGCGGATATTGCAGGAAAACGTTGTCGTCAGTCACTGTTTTGTTCAGTAAACATGTTTTGTTGATAAGAAATGTAATTTAAGTGGCAGTACAGTTCTCTCATATATCATATTCATATTTATCTAATAGTTGCACATACATGGTATATTAAAGCCATTTCTGGGAGACAGTATTAGAAATTAGTAAATTACCTCAGACTTTAAATGCTATAATAATGTGGCAGTAGCCTGTACTGCGAACATACAGAGTACAAAATGTACCTTTAAAAGGTTAACATAAACACGCACTTACAGTGTGGCGTGACAGTGAGCAATTGCATTCATGCTCACAATATAGTAATCCTTATCGATGGCTACAAACTGGAACAGTAAAAGCCACTGAGAAATGGCTTTAATAACTCCATGTCATCGTTCATAGCAGTTTCAGACATATTGCTCTTTAAAGGTTACCATATTTTGAAATTGTACCCATATTGTTTCTTTTGACAGTATCTCTGATCTCAGGCCAGTATATCTTATATGGAATTGTTGGATAACTCACAGTCAATGGAGAAAGTTAATCCACATAAAAACAATATTAGTTCAAAGTATGAACACACACACACAATTTGTGTGTGTGTGTGTGTGTGTGTGTGTGTGTGTGTGTGTGTGTGTGTGTGTGTTTCATTTTTTGTTGCTTTTTAACTTGGCTGACCTCAGGCCAATACTCAATTCAATTTCAATTTTATTTATTTGTATAGCGTCAATTCATAACAGAAGTTATCTCAGGACACTTTTCAAATAGAGCAGGTCTAGACCGAACTCTTTAAAACATTAATTACAGAGACCCATCAGTACCACCATGAGCAAGCACTTGGCGACAAGGGCAAGGAAAAACTGCCTGTTAAAAGGCAGAAACCTAGGACAGATCCTTCGGCTCTAGGTGGGTGGTCGTTTGTCTCGACCAGTTGGGGTGAGAGAGAGAGAGAGAGAGAGAGAGAGAGAGAGAGAGAGAGAGACAGAGAGAGCGAGAGACAGACAGACAGACAGGTGCACAGCAACAACAGTATTGGCAATGGCAATCTAGCAGGACCCTGGCAGGAGGCTCCACCAGGATCGACAAGAACGAGAAAGCACAAGAACTCCGGGGAAGAAGTGAAGTTAGTAACATGCATTAATGGAACATGAATGAGTGCAGAAAGAGAGAGGAAGGGAGGAGCTCAGTGCACCATGGGAAATCCCCCGATAGTCTAGGCCTATAGCAGCATAACTAAGGGATGGTTCAGGACTCACCTGATCCAGCCCTAACCATAAGCTTTATCAAAGAGGAATGTCTTAAGCCTACTCTTGAATGTGGTGAGGGTGTCTGCCTCCCGAACCACAACTGGAAGCTGGTTCCACAGGAGAGGAGCTTGGTAACTGAAGGCTCTGGCTCCTGTTCTACTTTTAGAGACTATAGGAACCACAAGTAGCCCAGCATTCAGAGAACGTAGTGTTCAAGTGGGGTAATAGGGTACTATGAGCTCTTTAAGATATGAAGGGGCCTGACCATGAAGAGCTTTATAGGTGTGGAGGAGGATTTTAAATTCTATTCTACATTTTACAGGGAGCCAATGCAGAGAAGCTAGTACAGGAGCGATGTGATCTCTTTTTCTAGTTCCTGTCAGTACTCGTGCTGCAGCGTTCTGAATTAATTGGAGCGTTTTATTGGACTTAATGGGGCAACCAGATAATAAAGAGTTGCAGTAATCCAGCCTTGAAGTAACAAATGCATGGATTAGTTTTTCTGCATCTGTCTGTGATAGTATGTGTCAAATTTTTGTAATATTACGTAAATGAAAGAAGGCAGTCCTAGAGGTCTGCTTTATGTGGGAATTAAATGACAAATCCTGATCAAAGATAACTCCAAGATTCCTGACAGTGGTGCTAGAGGCCAAGTTAATGCCATCTAGAGTAACTATATCTTTAGACAGTGAGTCTCTAAGGTTTTTGGGGCCAAGAACAAGAATTTTGTTTTTTTCTGAGTTTAACATCAGAAAATTGCAGGTCATCCAGGATTTTATGTCCTTAAGACATGTTTGTAATTTAGATAATTGATTAATTTCATCGGGCTTGATTGATAGATATAACTGCGTATCATCTGCATAACAGTGAAAGTTAATGGAGTGATCCCTAATAATGTTGCCTAAAGGGAGCATATATAAAGTAAATAGTATTGGTCCAAGTACAGAACCTTGTGGAACTCCATGACTAACTGTAGTATTTATTGAAGATTCATCGTTAACATGTACAAACTGCGAGCGATCTGATAAATATGACTTAAACCAGCTTAGTGCAGTTCCTTTAATGCCAATTTGATGCTCAAGTCTCTGTAAAAGAATATTACGGTCAATGGTGTCAAATGCAGCACTAAGATCTAATAATACAAGTACAGAGACAAGTCCATTGTCAGAAGCAATCAGAAGGTCATTATTAACTTTAACCAGAGCTGTCTCTCTGCTTTGATGAACTCTAAATCCTGACTGAAAATCCTCAAATAAACTATTGTTATGTAGAAAGTCACACAACTCTTTGCGACTACTTTCTCCAGAATCTTAGAGAGGAAGGGGAGGTTAGAAATCGGTCTATAGTTGGCTAAAACCCCTGGGTCAAGAGTGGGCTTTTTAAGAAGGGGTTTAATTACAGCTACTTTAAAAGACTGTGGTACATATCCTGATAATAAAGAAAGATTAATCATATCCAGTAAAGAAGTGCCAATTAAGGGAACAACTTCTTTAAGCAGCCTAGCTGGGATTGGGTCTAATAGACAGGTTGATGGCTTCGATGAAGAAATGATTGAAGTTAACTGATGAAGATCGATAGCAGAAAAACAGTCTAAATATATATCTAAGTTTACATTGGCAGAAGTCCCTGAACTTGGAGAGCCACTGATAACTGTTGATGGCAGTTGGTGATTAATTTTCTCTCTAATAGTAATAGTTTTATTATAGAAGAAGCTCATGAAGTCATTGCTACTTAAGTTTATGGGGATATGTGGCTCAATAGAGCTGTGACTCTCTGTCAGCCTGGCTACAGTGCTGAAGAGGAACCTAGGGTTACTCCTCGAGTGACAAGGCACAAAACCATGACATGGGTGCCAAAAGATGTGTTATGATGTACCTGGGGCTTTAGCAACAATTTACCTCCTGTGATGTGAGTGAGGAAAGGATTGCAGAGAAAATGTAACACTTCTCTTCACAGACACTGACATATGACAGGAAATCACAGAGGAAACACAAAAAAACTGAAATATTACCCTCTGTGCGATAGAAATGGCTTGAAGGTGCAACAGGATTGCCACAAAAATGCTGAGACAAAATAAAACTACACTTACATAATGCATAAAGGGTACTCTTTTCATAGACTTTCATGCCTTCTTTTTTTATTTTTGCCCAATGCTGCTTTTGATCATGAAATAAGCCGTGACTCTGCAATGTTGAGATAGCATCTCAAAGGGCACTGCTGTTACTATATTATATGGGAAAGAATAGGGAGTCGTCTCACATGAATATTGGACTCAGTGGCTTTGAAATAATCCTACGGCGACAGAAAATATATCTCCTCTTTATTACTGAATCTGAGATCACACTTATACAAATGGTCTTTAAAAGAAATCTCTTTGCTGCCAGCATCATTTATACATTTATTTTAACTCAATGAACGCCTTCCATTGAATACTTTTATTCTCTCACCCCCTCTTCAGTAGAAAATGCAAAGCAAACAAGCAAAAGGTTTGTGAGCAGACCAGATATAATGGTTCAAGCTTGCAAAATGTTAAAGCTTTCTCCTTTTGCTGAGTTGTATATTTCATGTTCTCCTTTTGTATAATCCTCCTCTACACAGAACCTTGCAGAGATCCAGACCTATGTAAACATTTTGCAGCAAATCAACCAGACACTTCCTCTTGCTCCCAATGTGTCAGTGGGCATCTCCGAGGTGAGGTCACTAATGTTGTCACTGTGTGTGTGTGTGCGTGTGTGTGCTGCAGTCCCTGGGGGAGATGTGGGTGTTTGCATGTGTGTCAGCCCTGGCTACGTGTCTGGGGTTGATGAGGTTACTGGCTCCTCAGTCCAATTGGTTGCCTGAGACCACATTTGTCTGTGTTTAGTGTGTATACTTGTGTATGTGACGGTCAAACAGTCCACGGGAGACATGGACAGGCCAGCAGTTTGAGTTTTGAGTGTCAGTCATATAATGAAACAAATGCCAGGAAGAATGGCTGTGCATGCAAATTTTCGAGGAAGTGTGACCCCAGTGACTGGCATTTGTGTAGCAGATTGGAGTCTTATTTATGCAAACATTTCTCAGAGGCAGAACTGCCCTGGATGCAGAAAGTGTTTAATTGGTTGAGTTAAATCTCAGTGGACAAAGACACACATCTCTTGGCTGCTGTGTTGAACAAAAAATCAGGAGAAAATAAGGAAAAAGCCAGCTGGGAATATAATGGTATATATAAATGGGTGAAACAAATGAAGACACATATCAAATGCATATGCTTCCATATAGGGTACAAGAGAAGTTTGATGAGTATCATGTAAATCATGTTATGGCCTTTTCAGTCACACAACACATTTCAAGAAGCATTTTACACATGATTTTGTAACTTAGTCCAATCTGAAGACAGAAACATCAGACAAACATTACATTTGCGACCTTCTCATGCTGGATGGCAATCTGTTAATTATGAGAAGATGAAATTTTAACATAATACTCCAACAGAACTAAATCTATATCCGTGCAACTGTTGTTACTGCTTCCTAGATTGGAATGTCCACTATCAAAAGAAAACATCCTAATTTACACTTTAGAGGAAGGGGTGTCAGAATGCCAGATGTGGATTCCAGAGGAGTTTCTCTCTGGAGGTGATACAATTTAGATCAAGGAGATGCAAACACATTCCATGTCTATTCCATAGGAATTTACAACTAAAAAGGCACTTAATTATCACACACGATCCACTTTAGGTGTAGGGTGTCGTTCTGATCTGTGGAAGAGGATAAAGCAAATTGACACCTAGAGATCCCATCTGAGAATCTGAAAAGAACCAGGCTCTCGGTGCAGGAGACTGTCGGCGCCACCGTCTCACCTCCCTCCTGGGTCAAAAAGTTAAAGGGGAAAGAGGAGGCCTTGAAAACTCTCCTGGTGGAACATAATCAAAATAATATGATGATTGTTGAATCAAGAGACTGATAAAGCGTCTCTTGTAGAGGAAGACGAGGACAAGGTCCTACATACAGAATACATTACTCCTACTGGATACAGGAAAAGAAATATACATACAAAATACATATTGCTACCAACTTTAAAATATATCAATATCAAAATATTCTTTAACAGATGCACTTTTTCCTTAGAAAGGTTAAATGTTCATTTTCAATAGAACATTTTGTAGGCTACTGTTTCAACCATTTTTTTCAAAACATCGTATACTTACTAATACTAATTCTAAAGTCTATAGCAGACCCTACCTAAAGTCTGGAATTTCTATGAAAGAACTAAAACCTTTTGAAGGACAAGAAAGTGCAGCCATTCTGACAATCTTGGGTACATGTTAGCTTTGCTGGTGTCTTCCGTTGACAAGTTAGACAAGTTAGTAACTTGTTGCCATCTTAATGTCCCTTTACTTCTATTCAGCCCAAATTTATGCTTCATCTCTTTCGAATGGCTCTAGGACAGGTCTAAGTAATAACATTATTGATGTTCAGGAAACATGTTGACTACACTGATTGAATTTCACAAACTTTATATTCAGTTTAATCATTTATTACCTAAAATAACAGGCCTACTGTATGCTTGTGAAATTATTACAATTTAGACTTTTGTTAGCAGTAATAATGTATCTTAAACACAGAAATGTGAATAGAAAGCATTACAAATGCCACTTCATACAAGGACATCTGCTGCTAATGAATGAAATGAATGTTTGAAAATTATAAACTTTATGACCTAAATGAACTATACATTCTTACTATAGATAGGCTAACTTCTACAAGGTGTACCAAGTAAAGCGATTACCACAGCCATTCACTTTTCATTAATAACTGAAAGTGAAACTGGAAGTGGACACTGCACTCCAAACACTCAATAGGTTCATGTTAAAGGGCAGATGAACAGAAAAGATCAATTATTATAATGCCCTTAAATTAAAAAAATGAATCAGTGAACCTTTTAATACAGTGTGTTTAATAAAGAGAATTTACTGCTGGCTCTGTGAGTGTGTATATGTGTGTGTGTTTTCAGTTCTCTGCATGTTCCCACTGATTTTTTTTTGCTCGATGTATAAAGGAACAGGAGAAGCTGCTGGCCCAGAGAAAAGTGCCTGGACTGAAGAGTCAGCTGGAGGAATATAAGAGCGCCCTCTGTCAGCTGCAAGCTCAGAAACAACGCCTAAAGACTGAGGTGGGTCACATGTTCACCATGACAACAGGAGGTTTCACGTTGATAATGTGCAGGGTTTCTTTTTTTTTTTGGGGGGTTATCACCAAGCCAGTACTTACATAAAGACACATTCAAGAAGATTTCTCAAAGGAACCAGATGTATTTCCATTTAAAGACAAATACCCCTAAGACCAGTCCAAACTACATATCATAACTCATAACTCAAAAAAGTAGAACAGTTGTATATTTTGTAAGGCTACAACTAACAGTTATTTTTTCATTATTGATAAATCTGCAGATTCTTTGAATGACTAATTGATAATTTGTTTGGGAATATGGACAATCACATTTTCCCAGAGCTCAAGGTGACATCTTCAAATAGCTTGTTTTGACATACCAGCAGTCCAAAACTCACTATTTTCTATTATTACTATTAAAATTGCCACTTAACTGTCTGTAGATCGACTTATAGAAAATTGTTTCCGCTCTAAAATGTTGAGGAAAACTTACTGTTTGTGAAACATGAAAAAAGAACTAAAAATCATTACTTTTTTTACAAATTGTTACTTACTTACTTACTTGTTAGTTAATTAGAATCTTAAACATTTCAATCACATTTATTTACGTGATAAAGAGTTACATGTTTTTTTATGATTTTAGAATGATATGTCAAGGGATATTTTCATTCGACTCTTTTTACTCATTTTACTCTTTCATATTCTCATTTCTAATTATGTATTGGTATTATTGCTGTAATGATTAATAACTACTCACTGAGCAAAGCATTACATAGGCCTTCAAGCCTCCCCAACTGTTGTTCTAATAGCTAGATGCTGCAGAAATATGACTAGACCATGACCACCTTATGACAGCAAGGTAGGTTTAGTGAAGGAAATGAGAAACAAACGACAGCTCAACTGTACTGGGAAAAATATTCCACAGTCGAATTTAGAACCTGCATTGATTTCCAAAGTGAGTGTTTCTTCACTTGGCTGCTTTGTTCCGACAGGTTTTGAATATAGACGTATCTCTGCTGTCTGCACAAATGATGCTCTTCACTCTGCTTATTTTATGCACTATATACTGTATATATATCTCATGTATTTGGACCCGATAGAGGCTTACAGTGTGATATGTTCTAACTGTATTAGTAACTAATCGCATGTTTTAACATAAATAAATTACTGTCCGTCACTATTTTTCTGAAAACACTATTTTCATTTACAACATTTTTATATGGAATACTGAAGAGTTAACCCCTGTGCCTTTAATTTGACTTGTTGCTTTCATTATCAACGCATTATAAACTAATCTTTATTATTAATGGCATGCATTGCACTGTTAAATATCCTTAAGGGGCTTGGTATGTTTTTTTAAATCATAATTTCTTAATTAATCCCTGCCTCGGTCCCTTTATTCAGACCACAGCGCTGGAGCAATCTATCAAAAGCACACAGGAGACTTATGACGATGAGATCCAGATGTACAACGAGCAAATTGAATCTCTGCGGAAGGAGATAGAGGAAGCTGAGAGGTCCCTGGAGAAGTTCACCAGTGAATGTCGCCACCTGGCCATGTACCAGATATCTCTTGAGAATGAGCTGGAGAGGTACAAGAGGATCATAGAGAACGAAGATAACAGGTAGGCACCTGGTTGACATACAGAAACACACATGCAAGTGCACTAGAGAGGTTAACTGTTCACCTCAGTCAGGTTAGCTATACATTTAAAGGAATGTAGCTCTTAACTAAAGGCTGAAATAATTCCTGGAAACAGTAAATTAAATATAAATGTAAAACCAGTACATAATGCTTTTACATGACCAAATTATGACCAGGACAGATAATCATAAAATTAACATGAACATAAATTATTTTTAAGCATGGATTTAAAATAGGTCTTAAATTGTTTTCATAATAGTCTTAAAAGAGTCTCACAAAGTCTTGAATTGAACCTGAAGAAACCCTGCAAAGGTTAGGTCTACTTCAAATGACATATGAGGTACGTGGTAACCAGACTAATGTAAGGTGCAGGACCAGCCAGCAGGTGGCACTGTGTGACAATACAGGTTTTCCACTACTGCACTAGCACAACAAGAAGCAGATTTCTTTTCATGTGAGATTTTTTTTTTCATGTCAGATTAGCTATATTTGTGTTATTTGTGCTGTTTTCCTTTTTTTTTTTTTTTAAAGATTATTTTTGGGGCTTTTATTGTCTTCATTTGAACAATGTGAATTATTGACTTCCTTACCATATTTCTCTGCATAGCAATGCTGTATGTGACTGCTGCATGAGTGACATTTCACTGCTCTCTTTACTGCAGGTTGAATTCAGCGATAATTGGCACTCCCATTACTCTGTTCACTACTAATTACCGCTACACTCACACACCCACTGCATCAAGCAGGGGGAGAGGTAAGGACATGCTGAGCACATTACAGCTGGTTTACATTGAGAATCACTATGGAGTGACATTAGTTGACTCGTGACCTCCTTTGTTTCCAGATATCACCCAAGCTATGCAAGATATTACCAGCATCAAGCCCCGCCAGAAAATCCTGGCCAAGAAGGTCCTGAAGAAAAAAGAGCTGACCCCGAAAGATGTGATGGACAGCGGACAGGAGGAAAGAAATGGGGAAGCCCCTGGAGAGGCTCCAGATGAAGAAACAAAGGGGATCCCTGAAGAAGTGCAGGAGGAGAGAGTGAAGAGAAAACAGCATAGACCTGTTCTCACCGGAGTGTCTCCACAGGATGTCCCAGATGGAGCTCAGATCAGCAAGGCCTTTGACACTCTGTGTAACATCGTCAGAGACAGAATGAGGAAGTACAAGAAGCCTGAGCCAATTGCTGACTTCTACACCAAGGGGCGCTATGTCCTTGTCACTGGTGACGGCAGTTACCCAGATCCCTGCTTCTACACATCCACACCATCAGGTGGTCACATCTTTGTCACTATCAGAAATGGAATGATGCCTCCATATGATCCTTATGGACGCAGCATGCCCACTCCTCCACCTCCTCAGCCCATGGTAGATCCCAGGCCACTCAATCCCACCCTTCCCTCTAATGGAGGAGGAGGAAAGGATGATAACAAGGGTGGAAAAGGTAAGGATGGGAATGGAGGTAAAGGTAAGCAAAAGAACGGAGAGCCTCAACCCCTCCCTAAAGATCCAAGCCCAGTCCCTCCACCCTCTGACCCAAGCTTTGGTCCCAAAGATCCCACCCCAGGTCATCCCAAGAAAAGCAGGGATGACAATGGGCCCATTCCAAAGCCTGCACCTCGTGGTGCAAGCACCAGCTCCAGCTCCAGCTCCAGCTCTAGCACCAGCACCAACACCAACACCAGCACAAGTACCAGCACCAGCTCAGGCAGCTATACCCCAGATGCCATGAGCTACGAGAAGGTGGAGGTGGTTGAGTCAGTGGAGAAGTTTTCTAATGACCGCAAGGTTAAAGGTTATGAGGAGACTTCCATGGTGGTGGAGACCATGATTGAGAAGTCCAGTAAGAAGAAACATTGAAAACACATCACCTGACATGAAGAGTCAGTCAACTCCACCAGGGTCATACATGATTCAGGTCCACTAACAAGAAGACAATACGGATGTCGGTATCAGACTACATAAATACCACTGTTCCTCAAACGACTGTAATAAGACCAGTGTTTTTGTCTCTGAGACCAATCATGCTTAAAGACCAACTACACATTCCTGCTCTGATATTCAATGCTCTTCCATTTGCTTGCAGTCTCTGGTCTTGCGTCCAGAATACGTTTGGCTGGTTCCATAAGTACTGCTGTTGTTGTTCGACTTAACACCCACCCATGCTCATGCTATGAGTCCTTTACTGTCTGAAAACTTGAGACAATGAAAAACAAAGCTCCATGCCACCAATAAAAATACATAAAAAACAAAATTTAAAAAAAAGAGAAATTGTGCCACCCTCTGAACTCTGTCTCAGAACGCCAACTTTCCCCTTTGAGCTCATTTGTTCAATTGGATTCCAATGCCTGCCCTCAGCACAATTTTGCTGTGTATTAATTTGCTTTGATATATTGAATAATAAAAAAGATTCAAACATCATTTGGTACCTTGTTCAATTTGTTTTTTGCCAGGCACTATGTACCACGCACCTCAGATGCATATTAAATAGATCACAAAACCACTTCTGCATATGTATGGACACCACATGTTAGTACAATATAATAATTACTACTTGGTTTTTAAAAATGCCCCTTTATTTTTGGTGTAACAGTTTACAGATGGTTGTCATAGTGCCCTTTACACCCTCACTAAAGAAATCGTAGTGCTGCAGCACCCACAAGAAACTTGTTCAAATTTGATGTGGCTTTGTGTTGTTCACAATATCCTCTTAATTTATTATAGTATGATCCAATCTTTTTCAGATCACATAGGAAAAAAATAAGAGGACAAGGAGCAGAGGTATAAAAACACAAAGATGACATATGAAAATATATATGAAATACGGAATGAGCAACGAATGTCAGAGAGTATTTTTGAGAAAAGTAAGGAATATTTTACCTAATTAAAAATTTTCCACTTGATGTCACACTAGAGCACCATCATCTCAGATCTAAACATTAGGCAGAGCGGGTGACCAGACTCCACTGACGAAACCGGTCATTTTATGTAGCAGATAATTGTAACACAGAAACCAAGTAAACTCACCAATACCATATTTGTCAATCTTTTCACTGTTCCAACAATCACCAACTTTGGTTTGGTTAAATTCACAGACGTAGATGAGAAAAACTCTCCTCAGTTCTAATGGGAGACTCACCTCAGGGGATTGAAACACATTCAAAAGTGTGACCTCATTCTCTGCTCAGGACATCATTACTCCGCTATACCTTTACATTGAAAGTTGTTGTTTGCTGATGTATGTTTTAAATCTCATAACCTTTACAATGAAATATGTCTGAAGTCTAAAGAGAAGAAAATTGAATAAAAAGAAGAAAACAGGAGATGTGTGAAACTTTACACCAAAAAAGAAATGTATTACTAGCTATTTATTTTTGATAGCTTGGTATATTAAGACAAATGAGACAATGGTTGAGATAACTGGTAGTCCCCTATGGCAGTGGTATTGCTAGATGTAAATGTATTATTATATTTCCAATAAACCATGTAATGTAATGTTGCAGACAACAAATCGTTTTTTGTTTAGCTCTTCCTGTTTTTCTTGTCCTTAAAGCTCCATGAACTGATTTTTTGGCCACTTGGAGGCAGCAGAAACAATCCCTAAAAACAATTCACTGATATATTATGACCTTTGGAGTTGGCAAACTGTCGCTTATTTCCACATCCAGCAGCACAATGCAACATTAGCTTTCATTTGGATGATGAATGTAAGTCCAATAATAATATCTGCTGGCTAACTAGAAACATCTGGTTAAATGCTACACTTTGCTAAAGTACTCGCTGCTGTTATTCGGTGCTGCTTAGGGACTTAGTGGCTTCTTGGAGCTTTTTAACTGAAAACAGCTGACTGTAGCCTCTAGAAACAATGCTGATGAGAATGGCGAGAGTGACTAAAAACGGTAATAATGCAGGCTGTAACACCAAAACCAACTAGAAGACACTAAAATATTCCAAAGAGCTGAAGGGAGCTGCAGAATTGGGTGATAATTATATGTGGGTTAATATGAGTGATATTTTCACATTATATGTATGTATTGTTAATTAAATAATTATAATTGATTATAGCCGCTTTAAACAAATGTGATCATGCTCAAGATAAATAGTAGTGGCCTTTGATATTGCAAGAGTTCCTAAAGTGTATCACAACACTTCTCATAAAACATGTAGCCTTCTGTTTCACATAGAATATATTTGTCATAAAGTAATAGTCATTGTGCTTCTCTGCTATTAAGAAATATATTTCCTGCCAAATCCAGCCAGGCAGCAGACATACCTAAACGTAATGAGTCTTCTCTACATGTTTTATAGTCAATATATTAATGAAAACGGTTGACAGGGATAAAGTAAAGTGTACATTGGCATAAGTAGCTTAGACTGCACTTTTTAGGGGGCATTTTCTCTTTATTGGCAGCACAGTACAGAATGAAACATGGAGAAAGATTGAAACTGGGTACGTTATGGTAGATTTCTGGGCCACCAGGATGCTGCTTGTGCTCCACTTTTCGAAATATATATTTTTAGATGGAGAAAATCTTACCCCACATTCTCTGTCTTCTGGGCATTTAAATGACAGAGAATGGCATCCTACTTTTACTCAGTATGTTCAGTAGTGTGTTGCAAATCACTCAAGTGCTTTTATAAACAGCTGAATAGATTTATTATAGTATACGTCAAAGATTATGAAATATGAACTGAGGACCACAGGCTGCAAAATGAATCACATATTTCTTTCCTTGTTTATATAAACAGTGCATATGACATAAAAATATAAACAGAAAGAAGTATCACTGCTCTGTTTGCAAGATATTAAACTTTAAGTAGAATGACACAGAAAATCATTTACAGTCACAAACTGTACAACAGTTGGCAGAAGATAGGTGCAGGGCAGTAAAAGCAAGAGCATGAAAGAGTGGATTATATTTGGTTTATGTACAATTCTGTGTAAAAATTCAGGTGATATAGTTTTCTTTCTCTATATAGAACAGATTTTTAAAGGTTACACTTTTATCATGATTGGATTACAAGAAACATTCATTGAAGGTTGGAGGCTAATTGAAACACTTGATAACAAAAAGCAAGGTGACGAGGGGAAGAGAGGTAGACAAAAGGGAGGATAACAAGAGAGTGAGAAGAACTAAGGATATGCAGTGGGATTTAGAGAAGGATAGAGCAAGATTGCAGAGAGGGAGAAAGATAAGAGAAAGTGAGGAGTTGGCAACATGCAGATGGGATTTTAGTTGTTTTTACTCAGCAGGCTCTTCAGGCTTCTCTCTACAGCCTCATCCAGCTCCTCCTCCAGCTCCTCCTTTTTGGACATCGCAAGTTTGGACTGATAATCACGCACTATCTGGTCTATATAAGGGGCACTTTGTGTTCCGTGCAGCATAAGAGTCCACTCTTTCAGGACTCCGCGCTGTGGCTCCTCACCCTGAAAGCCCACCTCCAGGACCCAAGTTCCGCGGGGGTCCTCGCCCCAGGTGTGGGTGGTCATGAAGGGCCATTTGTCGAAGCCCACCTTGGAGTCGTCGTCACGGGGCCTTCGGCTCAGCAGGATGGACTTTGTGCCCATGGGTGAGGTCATGTTGATGTTGAGGTCTCCACGGCGGCTGGCGTTGACAGTGACCACGGCCTGAACATGCTCCAGGTAGCGGACAAAGTTGTCCTTACCCTGGCAGGCTTCAGTGTTGATGGCCAGCACCAGCTTGTTGCCAGACTGGATTTTGCTGGGGAAAGAGAAACAGGTTGAACAAGTTAAAACTGTATGGCAGAGAGACTGCGGGAAGTCAGATATGTTAAAAATTAATAAAAGTCAAGTACAATGAGTAAAATAAAGTAAGACATAATAGAAATCGGTAAGACTATGAGAGCAGATTAAAGAACTATTTTTGTCTTCTTACAGCACAATCAGCCCTGCTTCCTTTGGAATGCCCCAGTAAAAATACAGTGCATGACCTATTTTTTCTATACAACCATCCAGCCCTCACAGAGAATCAAGCCTCTTTTTGAACCCAATCCCTCATGGCTGATGATTGTCATGTCTGTTTACTTTACCGTGTAATTCATCTCCAGTGAAAGGACTAAAATACCACCTTTTATATTTGGTGCCACAAACATTTTCACATAATGTTCTAGCTGCCACCAGTTTGAAGTGATTTTTAATGCTTTCTCTCCAAAAGACCTAAATTATCTTATGGTTTCATTCAGAATTCGTAATTTCTCATTTACTTATATATGTGTAACACAAATCTAGATAACCAAGAATAGACCTTGAAGTGGTATTATTTTATTAACATTATTGTAATTACAACATTGCTAGTGATCACGTTGATACCTTCTGTACTGCTAATTTTCTCTTTTGAGAGCGGTAAGAAAAAGTTTGTGCAGTAATTACTGTTAGATGGATTTATACAACTGTACTGTAGAATAGTGTTTTTTCTATAGCTAACTGTAAACTTGATTGTTGTCAATAAACTATATGTGTAATATGTTCTTTTTTTTTGTCACAATGGATTTGTTCAGAACAGGGTGTAAAAGCAGCCTGGTCTTGGTACTGCTGTTGCTTTATGGTTGGGAAGAGATACTGCTGTTCCCATCTCTTTGGGTGATGGAAAGAAAGAGTGAGAACACAGCAGGGCAGGGGTGGTGGCTGAAGGCTATGAGGAGGCTTAATAACATTATTAGAGGTCTGAGGCTGCACTGCAGGCGGTGGGAAATCAGAGGGGCAACAGGAACAAGGCACAGAAAGTGAACGAGTGAGACGTGTGGAACAGCATTCAGTTTGAAAAATGATTAATAGAGCACTATGCTGAGCACAGAGAGATGAGTGCAGCGGTGAACTGCTAAGGGCTGATAAAGCAAATTACTATTCCCAGAAAAACAGAACAATTCACAGTGGGGTGTTTCACAGTAAGTTACACCCTACAATGCATGTTGGGAAATTTGACAAAAGCAAATATTAAACTGTTTTTTTTCCATTAACAACATGACTCTACTGACGTGGGTTGTTATGTCTACAAAGAAAGGGTAAAGAAAAAACTTTAAAGTCGAACTTGCAATTTACTGGCCACTTTCTTTTTTTCTCTCCACCTGAAAAGCGTCATTATTGTTTAGTTATCATTGCTAGTTTATTAGGATGTATGACTGTGGGTATGACTAAATCTGGGAGTGAACATGTTCACATTTCACTTTTGCCCCCTAAAACGGTTTTCTGCGCAGCAGGTGCACAGTTCCCATCAGATAATGTGCGAGAGTAATTACAGCAGTCGGTCATAGAGCAGGGAGAGGGATGCCTCTGAAGGGCAGGACCAGTGGAGATTAAAAACAACCCCGCTGCACAGTGGGGCACTGTGTGCCAGCTCCTCTGATAATGAGAAGTTCTCCTCCAGCTAAGTAAGCCACAGCCAGCCAGAGCAGCTATCAGATCAATGCTGAGCAGTGTGTTTGCGAACATGGCTATGTTGGTGCTTATTGCTTTTCTCTGGTGATACGCTATCATCAGAGGTGGTCTTGTTGTAATTATATCTCTACCACAATAGACGCAGCAGAAGCCCTGCAGTGCTGCTGTGGAAACAGTGAACTGATGAGAAATATGACACAGCCAGCGTCACAGCCTTTAAAACACGGCTTAAAAAAATCTTTAAAATTCATAATTACTCCCTTCACAAGCAGTTATCCTTTCAGATATTTAAGGTTTGTCCATGTCAGGGAATGTCTAAAGTCACAACAATAATGCATAAGAAGGCAAGTCCTCTTCACCATTTACATATGATGTCCTCAGGGATGCAATACAGGCCATGTGACTCTTAAGGGACGCTCCCTCTTTTATCTGGCACTGCACTCAAGAGAGGCGCACACACACACACACACACACACACACAAACACACAGAGAACACTTTTACACTGTGTTGTCGTGACTGCATCGTCTGTGGAGCACTGATTTGAGACTAAAATAAAATGTAAAAACATACAGATGTGCCGTATCCACTCTGTTTTTTTTATCTTCACTCACACACTGTCATATGTTAAATGCAATACAATGCATGTAAAAGCTCCGGGTTAGGTCATGCACATCTACACACAAGAACACCTCCACCTGGAATCCGTTCCTGGCTGTCAGTCAATCTAATTGACAGTGCTTCCAGGGCATGCCATGCTGGGCCATTTGTGGTGCACTAATTAGACCGAATAAGAGGGCTTGCCACTGGAAACTACCAGGCATCACACATGGGAGCTCAAGTCCTCAAGATATGATGGATGGATGGATAGCAAAGCCCTTGTATTGTGTGTGCGGACAGGAATGGGGGCAAGAAGGAAGAGGAGGTGAGAGTGGAAAGGAAAGGATGACAGGGAGGCTGGAAGCCCACAGGAAAAAGTGAAAGCAAGACTGTAGATGGAGAGGATGCGGGGAGGAAGATAGGGTAATACGACTTGATGTGGACACAGGGAGGATAAGATGATAAGACGGATGCCTTAACTATAGCTGAGGCTGAGCTGTATTCAGTTGGCTGCAATCTGCAACTTTACCAATAGATGGCACTAAATCCTTCACACTGCTGCTTTAAAATGATTATTTTTATCAAACTGAAAAGATTTCTTTTCGGTTGTAACTTTCACTTAACGTGAGACGACACTAGATGTTTGTTTGGGGTGTTAACCATAATCTGTCATACAGAAATCCAGTTTACATGTCTAAAGGGTAATGAGTTAAGCAACAATGAGCTGTCAGGATATCAGTCTATGTCATCACGAATCTGCGGACCATCAGACAGACTGAGCAGCTAATCTAAATATTACAGGGTTATGAAGTGGACACTCCCATCGCAGATGTTTTATTGAATTAGGCCTCACTGGGATTACCCAGTAATTAGATGAGTGTGTCTCTTGTGCTCAGCAGAGATTTCCTTTCAACATCTTGGTAGACACAATTTGAAACTGTAGAATGTGTAATATGAAGTATGTCTTAAATGTCCAAAAAAAAAAATTAGCAAAGACATGACTCACTGGGTCTCCTGAATGGATCCGGCTACACAGTGGAAACGCTCAGGCACTGTTTTCCATTCCTTGGCCATTTTCACCATGCCCCCAGCGTCCAGCACACCATAGCCAAACAGGTGGTTGAACTCGAGACCCACGCCGTTCCTTCTCCACTGGTGGACCTCGTCATGGAGCTGGTTCCTCTTGGAGGTCAGGACTGACAGGTGCTGCATGTCTCTCCATGTCAGGTTAGGGCTGGGGTAGGCAACCAGTCATACATAGGTCAGACACAGGGGAGAGTGATGGAGAAGAAACAATATTTTAAGTTAGAAATAGCAGCAAGAAACAATGAAACATTTCAAGTTTAGCACAAATTAAAGCATCTCTGATTCATGCTTTTGCTTTAATTACAAGCTTTCAATTATCTAAACATCACATTGTCTGCACTTTGAGGCAGATGGTTGCCTTTGTTTGTGTCTCCCTCTGTTATCTTGGCTGTGTGTAGTGACAGCTTTGTTCTGGCTGACTCAATGACTGCTGCCGTTGCATGATTCAAGTGTGTTTGGGCAGTAAAAAGGCCGTGCACTCGTCCTAACAACCTCGTGGGTTATTTGCCGCCGGACAGGGTGAGCATCCGCTTCTCCCAACAGCAACATCATTATTGTGTGTGCAGAGCAAACAGTGCTTCTTTACTCAGCTCCACTAGCTGGTGTCAGTTAATGGCAGGAGAATCTTTTCAGCCTTTAATGTGAGAAATGAAGCATCTGAGGGAAAGGAAAGGCTCTCCTCTGGGATTTGAGAAGCAGTAATTCTCCAGGTTTTAGATTTGTCATACTTGTTTAATTACGTGTGGGTGGGTTTACTTAAGCGGCATATGTTTTCAGTAATTTTCTGATCCACAAGGAACAGTCTGTTCTGAATTCACAATGATTATAAAATAAACTCCAACCTATACCGCAGTGTTAATATAACATGATTATCAGATTTAGTTCTAAACATCAATAATAGACGCTTTGGTATCACCATTAGCCTACATAACATTTTCAGCAGGGTGAGATAATCAAGTACTGCAGTGTGTTTCATCATCGAGCACAGTCTCTATGCAACAAGCATATGAAGTACAGTAATAACTGAAACATACACGCTGATCCCATCTCAACAATATATAAACTGTATTATTTTAGCCTTGTACTGAGATATAAAGAGCACTGATCCAAATATGATTTGTGTCCTTGGCACAAACACATAGAGTCTGTACTTTGTGGGCGACAGAATAAATGCTGTTTCACTTTTCATTGTGATAAATAAGCAATTCTGTGAAAAGTGGAGTCATGATTCGTGCTTTTATGGAGTTCAGACACACAGAGAGAAAATTAGAATAAAGGATATGAGAGATGGAGATTGACAGAGGACGTTAAAGACATCAATGTGATATAAAAGCTCAAGGTTGTAATTTGAAAGAAATAGCAGCTCATAAATTAATAGCATAAAACCTGTTCCTTCAAATCAAAGATTATCCAAATCTAACGGTTGAAAGCATATTATTTTGAAATTATACCTTCTGACCAGCACTTTCATCAGCAGAGAGGAGTCAAATAATTTCATAATATTCATACATAATACTGTTTTGTACAGACAGTCCATCTAACAAATATTGAAGGAGTGTGGAAGGGATACATACTTAGCCTCAAGAGCCAGAGCAAAGACACCGGCTGCCTCTGGAGCTGCTGCTGATGTTCCAGAGTGACGCAGTGTGCAGTTCCCGTACAGGTCTGTGGTAGCCTGAAATAACCAAATCACACACACATATATTTTTTTTCCACTGAGAAAAGTGTGGAAAGAATATTCCAGCCATTGCTCTCTGGAGAGATGAAGTTACTAAAATCCCTCCCCCTCTCCAAAAAAGTAGATTACCTTTTAATCAGCCGAAAGTACAAATGCATAACCCTCTGCCTTTTCTAAATCACTGCCCCCACTAATTTCTGTACAGTCCCTAACCAACTAACTCATTCAATATATAATTTTCTTGGAAAGCATTTTCTACACTTTTGCTTTATATATAAGTTTGAGAACAAAAACAGACAAGGAGAAATAATAATACAGAGTGTACACTGATTGAACCGTAAACACATCATGTTATGTTTATATTTACAGAATAAGCATTTCATTATTTAATTTGGTGTCTAATTAGAAATGACAACAGATTGACTGAAATTAGAGGGGAAACCCTAGGGAAGATCCGTGGCTCTGTCAACAGCCAAAGGTGATTTGCATAATCATAAACACAAACACTGCTGCCTTTGTACACTTGAAAATTATTTTTATACACCAACATGGTACTGAATGTCGATCTAATTTCTTCATATGTGCATGGTAAGATATAAGAGCAGTATTATTAATCATCACAAGGTGAGGCAATTGTCGGCACCTGTCTGTCTTTTCAAGGATGGTATTTGCTTTCTTGTGGTGACTCACCGACTAATTTCTTCAGGGATTCTTCAGGAGAAAGAGATATAGCTTATTTGTGTATGCTAAGATTAGTCACTAGATTCACTTAACAATAAGCCCTAATAAACCATTTCCTATTTCCTATCATAACATATCCACTGTCTAACATACTGTGATCAAAACAGTATGGCAGCTCCTCTGAGCATCTATGGCAAAATGATGCATCTGGATGTCCAGGAGGGTAATCAGAAAATAGCTATTCCTCCACCTGAACCTCCATTTTTCACAACCAGCAAGCAATTACAGCATAACAACATATCAGGCTGAAAGGCCTAGGATACACTGACTACTGGGCAAACTGAAAAGAAGCTATTTACAGTTCAATCTATGAATGAGGCCACATCTTTGAAAGATATAAAAGTAAAAGTATTTTCACATATATACAGTGCCTACTGAAACAGACAATTTCAGGGGCTGAGGAAGGTCAAAAACATTTGCCAAACTTTACAAAAAACATTTGAGATTATTTATTTTTTTTAGTCACCTAAAACATATTTTCTTAAACACCAACGCACTCACCACGCCAGCCTCTGGGTTCCTCTTACGTCCGTTGCTGAATGTGGATGCCAGGGTGGAGGAGCAGCTCTCATCGTACAGGGCGGTGCGTCCATCATTGATGGCTGAGTTGATGGAGATTGTCCACATGCTTGAGGCATAACCATCACAGTTGCAGTCGTCATAGCTACCGCCATCTCCTGATGCCCACACGTAGATGCTGCCTTTTCCTCCACGTCCCTAAAACAACATCACCATGATGAAGGAAAAGTATGTCACAGTTCGGCTTATTACTAGTGGGACTTACATGGGTGAAATGAGAACTGGGAATATGGGAATTTCACCTGATGGTAACTATACAGCAGGTGTCTGTGTGTGACAGTTGATTAATTATGCATATAATCTAACTCTTCATGATCAAAGAACATCTGTGTCACAGTAAAACCTCAGGCTTATGATAAGTTACTGTGTCTATCTGGGTAAAGTTGGTGGACAGGAAAGGAAGAACAGCTGCAAACTGCTCCACACAATACAAGCACACAGTATTCGAGAACAAAACACAACATTCAAGCAAAAGATAGCACGAGTTCCAAACTGCTCCACAGCCTTCTGCCCACTAACTAGTATTAAAGTGGATCTATTTCCAGAGCTAAACAGCTTTTAATTACCACTATTCTATGCATGCATTTTGTGATGCCAACCAGCCTGTTATTTTGTTATAAATAACATTACAATCCTACTGCCTGTGCCCACTGAGTACAGCAGCCATAAAATTAGAAGAAAAGCTAGTGATTGGTATTAATGACAAATTACCAATTAGCAATGTAAAAACATAATTACAGTTGAGTTTCTCAGATCATAGGTGACAGCAATAACCTGACCATCTTTCATCTTTAACCAGGATACAGAAACACAGCAATGCCATAAGGAAACTTTTTGAATTGAGAAAGATAACGTATATGGTTATATTTAGTCAAATATTGAAATCTATTCAGAAGAACAAGCAACAAATAGAAACTCACAAGCATATATGGTCTTTTTCTTAACTTTAAAAAAAAGGCCTAAAAGCCTTGCTTGCTGCAGCATTCTGAACATAGAGCTATTCTACCTCTATTTAGTTACAGCAGGTAAAAAAGCATTAAAGTAGTCAAGGCGCAAAACCATTTCATGTGCCTCTTTTTTGCAATGAAGCATAATACCTTCTGTAAATTTAAACACAGTAAAATGTCATCTTTGTTATGGATAGATCACCTTGAAACATGAAACAACTGACTGTGGCTCCACGCAGAGAGCATCCTCTTCATCAAATGCTGCACCTGTTTCTACAAAAGGCCGACCGTTTCCCAACAGAACAAAGGATCAAGTGGAAGAGGAGTGGTATGTCCTTCCCTTCACAATGCTTATTTCTGTCGCTCTCTGTCTGAATTGCAAAGACAGGTTGGAGCATCATTGAGCTCAACTATGACCTTCAGGCCTGCTGTAAGGCTTCCTTCTTTCTCCTATAATGTGCTTTTAATATTAAATGTCCTTTCCTGCACGGTGCACATCATGTTCAGCCTACACAGTAGCTTATATAAGTGATCATTATAATCTAAGAGGCAGATCAGCAGAGTGGCTGCTTGATTAGTTGTGTTTACACGATCAGAGATTACAGTTAGCTTTGCTCCTACTCAGCTACCCTGCCTGAAACGGGGTCATTTCAGAGCAACCCACACCTGCCTGCACACGGTGCATGAAGATTAATCAAGCAAGTAATTGGCAGTGGCACTGTTAGCATGGCAACTCTGTGTGTGTGTCCAAGAATACTGCCCTTCAACCAGAGGGCCTTTAAGCCCCCGTTGGCAGGCCTTTGAGAGTTTTCACCTTGCTGAAGTGTCCTTGAGCAAAGCTGGAATGCTTAATTAGGGCCAAAAGAAACTCTACTCTGACTTTTTGGGTGGCTATGGTTAATTAATAATAACATGTTCTTGTGGAATGGAAAGTAGTGTCGCACGTTAGAGATGCTATGGTGGATTGACTGCCTGGTGACATCCTTTGCCCTAAAACTGGCTGTTTGAAAGATCGGTATTAACACAAAGTACAGAGGAAACATCAGTGTGTAGCCCTTTTCATATTTGTATTAATACAGTACAGTAGAACTTAACACTTTATTTGGATAGCCTGCCTACAGACGTTTATAGAGTATTTATAACATTTCAACTGCTTATTAGCTGAGCTTCAACAACCATTTAACTCTGCTGTGGTTAAGGCTACAGTATGTTCATTATATATATGTCATGTATACTGGATAGAGTAGTAGTAAGTAAAACAGTTGAAATGTTAGAAATACTCTTTTAACTATCTGTAGGCAGACTATCAAAATAAAGTGTTACCAGTTACTGTCCCAATGGGGCAATTTGGTTTACAGACATCCATAACAAAAAAGAATACTAGGACTAAGAGTCTGGAGCTGTAGCAGCTCTGCAAGCTAAAAGCTAACAGTATGTGAATATGCTCACAAAGACAATGCTATCCTACTGTTCAGCAGGGTACAATGTTTACACATTATATATATTCTTCAAAACCAATAGCGGACAGAACGAGATACCTAATTTACTTATTAGTGCAACCTTAAAGGAGCAAAATCAAATTAATTGAAAATTGTAAAGGGTGAATTGATACGGGTAAAGTGGCAAAGATCATTTAAATTTCCACCAGTTCCTTTTAGGCACAATTTCACATTATCATGAAACCTGCACCACAGAGGGTATAGGGTTGCTTTCACCTTGTTAACGCCATCAGCCATAGCCTGCAGCGTGAGCTCTCGGGGTCCATCCACCGTCTTGCCGTCATCAGTTGGTCCCCAGCTGGCGCTGTAGATGTCAATAACCTGGGGCATGTGGCTGATGGATGATGCCTCAATGATGTCAGTCATAAAGGGTTGGTCCAACATCCTAATTCCTGAAGGAACAACAACTCAATATGAATCTGACATAAAAATTCTGGCTACCATTGGTTTACTGTATTGTTATTAATGCTGGTATGCAGTGTGGCAGCTACACTATTTTTTTTTGCATATAAACCCTTTACAATATCAAGAAGGTGAGCTTTGTAGCAGCACACAAATCAAGCAGTCGATACTAATTTTCTTATTTCGACTGTGTTACTCCCAGAGCTAATTTCAAGAAAAATCAATATGAAAAGGAAACATGGAGCTGTCCAGATTAATGGTGTTGTCCTTTTGCTATGTGGATTCTTACTGACCTCTGCAGTAATTTGCAGTAATTCTATGAGAAGAGGTATACCATTTGAACGCACTTCACTACCAAACAATGCAGCACAGTTCTTCCACAATTACCTATATTATACACAATGCATACAGTATTTCCCTCAGAGTGAATCACCCTTATCACACCTTTGATCCTTTCATCATACCATTATCAGAACTGCAATTTGCTAATGTCGCTGTCTGCTTATTGTTATTCCTCTCACTGTCCAAACTGCAGCTTTAATATGACACACACCTGCCACCTTGGAGTTGTAGGCGACTCCCACACCGCAAATGTTGTTGTTGGCTGCCGCAGACACCTCTCCAGCACATCGTGTGCCGTGACTGGTGACAGCAAAAAAGCAAAGAATATTTTTAAGAAGATTTACATGAATTTACATAAATTTGCAAAGGATATATTGTGGGTTAAGTTTAAGATAAGATTTCTCAGATTAGATGCAACTCTTGTTTTTGTTGACTTTGTGTCCGACTAGAATAGGGAAAGGTTTAGCATTTTCTGTAGCCATAAATCAATTACAATTAGCATAAACACTCTGTAATTCTGTGACCTGAAAAACATTAGCTCGTGGAAAGATGACAAGATTTATCCATCCATTCATCCATCTTTCATCTGAGTCCGACTGAATATGTTTACACATATCAGTGTTTTGTGTGCACCATGTGATGTGTGTCTATCTCTCCATCCCTCCGCTCCCCACAGGGACACTGCAGAGAGTCAACCCCTCTCTCCCAGCATGCTTTGCTACAGACAGGCAGCTATTTATAACAACCAGCTGATTAGCCAGCGAGTTGTGCCCGACAGTCAGCAACTGCTACACTGGCAAACCCAAATACTCCCTTCTCACTCCCACAGACAAACGCACACATATACACACACTGATACATCTGAGCAGATGGAGGCACGGTGGAGGAGGAGAGGCGGAGAAAGAATATATTTCTCTTTGTTCCTATCCTCGACATGTGTTGTGGTGGCAGTGGATCACCCAGTGTGATTGGGAGATGGGGTGGCAGATAAGGCGTTATCAGACAGAAGGTCGCCACTGTGAACATTGCGACCCTGAGATGAGACTAGACTTGCACTAGTCCTCCTTTATCTACTTTATCTCCTCCAAGTGAGCAGGTAAAAATAGACATTATGTTTTCTATTATGTTGTGTTGGACAACAGCTCTGTTTATACTGCACCATTATGTCTTAATGGAACTATGTGGAGAGAAAATCAATAGAGGAGAGCTGCCAGACTCCAGGGAGAGCACACCCATGTGCACACAAAAACACAGTAGAGTATGTGTGTATAACCAGGGGTTGGCTGGGTGAGCTTTACCTGTTGAACCAGTCGTCTGTGTAGCGAGGAAATGGGAAGGGGTCATTGCTGCTGAAGTCATAGCTGGCATCGGCATTCTGAAAGGACCAAATGGATGCATTTACAACAACATCGAGACATAAAAAACAAAAGGAGAGAAAGCAAAGAGGGGGATTTCATGGTGAAGTGCTGACCTTATCACCGCCTGGTCTGTCATCTGGATGCACCAGTTGCGAGTGATTTTGAGTTTTTCCTAAACATGGCTGGCTAGTGTGAAATACTGATGCTATACTTATAGTTTATTAGCTGGACGTAGCTATAAACAAAGACAATTTAATGGAATAGTTTCACATTTTGGGAAATATGCTATTCTTGTTAAGAGTTATATGGGAAGATCAATACAACTCTCTCCATTTGTGAATGGGTAATATGAATCTAAAGGCAGCTCCTTATCTCCTGTCTTTAGTAATGATGGGCAGACCATCAGACAGACACCAGACAATGATTCTCGCTCATTCATTGGTTGATCCGCTTCCCATGCCTGCCCCACCGTAACAGGCAGTGTGAGCAGAGCCCTACGATAACAGCAAGCAGGCGTGGGCAGTATGAGTGGGAAAGGTCTGTGATTCATGTCTTTCATGAGCAGAAAGAACTCAGTATGTTTCACAGGCTGACCCCGTACATACCAGACACTAAAAAGAGTCGTTCAGAAAGATTTGTTTCTTCATTTTCACCCATATCTGGTTTTCAGCTTAGCTTGGCTTAGCTTAAAGACAAGGAAGAGGTGGGGAACTATCAAACTAAACCTCCAGCCAACACCTGTAAAGCTAGCTAATTAACATGTTACTTTGTATATCATTTTAATACAAAAAATAACAACTTCTAATTTTTCCATTTCATTTTTTTTGTACAAATTAAACAAATAAAATGTAATTAGCATGTTAATTAGTCAGCTTTAGAGGTTCTGGTAAGCAGCCAGGCTGTCTGTTTACAGACTTTATGCTAAGCTAAGCTAAGCTAACCGGTTGCTTGTTGTAGCGTCACATTTACCATGCAGACATTAGAGTCGTATTGATCTCCTCCTACGACTTCAAGCTTGAAAGTGAATAGGTCTATTTCCCCAAAATGTCAATCTATTCCTTTAATACGTTGAAACTGCTGAATCTGTTAAGCTGAGAAGCTTACAGAAACAAACTATTGCCCAAATCTAACTACAAATCTTTACTCTGTGGTGATACTGGAATAATGTGTGGCCACAGCGGGGATTTCAAGCTGAGAAAATAATGACCCAATCACTGCCAGCATTTAATTCCACATGGCCAAAAGTAAAAGAATCAGAACGAACAGCAGCAGAAAAGCAGGAGAAAAAAGATGCAGGAGACACATCTGCCACTGCCAGAGACTCATTAATGCAGTCAACATAATTATCAGAATAGCCGTGTCTGAAGAACACACATACAAACACAGACGCGCAAGATTTAACGGACATCTTCTGGAAAGTCATATTGCTCTTTCTGTAACGCACTTCCAAAGCTGATACAGCTAGCCTATTGCAGTCTGCTGTACTCTCTTCTTTACCTGTCACTCATGTCACTTGGAGTGGTATCTGTTTTGCTCTCTGTACCCAGTGGTGCTTTGTGTGGTCATGAGTATGGAGAAGACAAAGCCTGTGTTCATTAACCATAGAGGCAAACACATCATATCAATCTTGGGATTGTTTCCACGCTCGGGCCTGACAGCTCTGCTGGCTGGCATTTAGAGGAGGTGACTCAGTCAGCGACAAAGAGAAAGGAAAACGGCAAAAGCTTTCTGACCCAATGGAGAAACACCATAATTATCATGATGTGGAGCAAGTAACAAGAGGAAAGTAGAAATGCTCACGGCAACTAGGGTTGCATGTTGAAGTGACTGTAGAGAGAGGTGTAATTGTGGTGATAAATAGAAGGTTAAATGCCATCTAAACTGTTTCTCTCATTTATGAATACTCCCTGTCTTTCTTATTCTATCTTTGTCTTTGCAACTCTCTGTAAGATATGTAGATGTCAAAGAAACAATAAGAAAACTGTAAAAAATCAATAATCAGGTGGCACAACATCTGCAGCCAAAATGTAAAAAGTTCAAGAATTGGCTTGAAAGAGGAGTTCATTATTCACAGCAGAACACTTGTGAAGAGAGAACATGCTGCTCCTAAACAGGTTCTGTGCTCACATCAAGAGCAGGAGTGTGTTTTTTTTTTCATTAAATGGAGGGGAAATGCTGAGCCTCAGTAATAAATGACACAGGGGCATATCCATGAATCACTTGCTGTGTTTCTAAGACTCATATCTTCTGCTATCAATCAGACTGTGCTCTATTCCAGTGTCAGCAAGTGTGCAATCAGGGTCAGAATAATGGATTGTGCCCAGTTTCAGCCACCTCACCTTTCCCCCGGCAACCCTTGTGTGTTTACCGTCCGCAGAGCGAACAGTACGTGAGAGAGTAATGACTTTCTAACGTACTGGTATAGTGGAGGCCAGTATGTCCTGTTGTTCTAGTTTCAGATTAAATAAATAAAATAAAATGGGTATTTTTGCATTGGTGGAAAATAACTAAATACATTTCCTAAAGTGAAGTTCTTGTACTGTATTTGATTTTTTCCATTTCCTGTTTTCCACTAATGCATCTAAGAGCTGGAGTTTATCTGCAGAAATGTTATATAAAAAAAGAAATAGAAAGAATACAAATGTATGTAGCAGTTTTTTCTAATTTCCATTAATCATTTCACCACCCCTTGGATTTCCCCCGTGACCCTTTGGAAGAGCTCCTGTGAATAAACTACCTAACTAGCTCCAGCTCTACCAGCTACAACTGTAAAATGCTCCTCATGCATCAATGCATCAGTGTCAACACATCAGTCACAGTACACACTTCTCTGCAGAACAAGTACTTTTACTTTTGAATACATTGCGATGGTAATACTTCTGTACTTTGACTTAAGTAGGCTTTGAATGCAGGACTTTGACATTGCTGTACTGACACTTTTCATTTTGTTTTGGATGTGTTTTATTCCTGACCTATGCTGATAATGAAGGGGACTCACTGACAAAACATCCTCATGCATCTCCCTTAGTGCCATTTATTATGTTATCATGGCTGATTTAAATTGTCCATTTGGTGCTGATAACCTAATCTATAATCTAGGAGAGCTGACACAGGATTGCTGTATAATGTGACCTTGCTTGAAAGTCCTTTGAAAGATGCTTTAGAGTAAAAGCGCTATGAAAGAGACTATAATACAAGTCCAAGCCAACTTTAAAAAGATTAAAGTGAAGATGTCTCTGACTCTACTCTTGATTAAGGGCTGTGAACATCATCTTAACCCATTACTGTCACACTGTATGATGAGCACCCAACAGCTTAACATTTCTTGAAGGTCATTTTTTTAGACACTCATGCTTTTGATCTTGTTTACTCCCTCTCTCCACCTACAATTTCAAACAAAAGCAACAACATATGAGATGAACTTCGTGGTAATGTGACATCATAGCATGTTGTCATGGTAACTTCCCAGGATGTACAGAGGGAGTATCACCATATTCCTCAGAAGGGACACAAAATAGCACACCTCTGCTCTTTTCACACAATTCTCTTTGAGACAGAAATTAAACTGGCAATCCACTGAGTAGCCAAACACAAAATCATATTGCTGTATTGACGTATTGATCAGGTGCTGGCAAGCATGGAGATAAGAAAAAGTAACTGTACACTCAGGAAGGAGGCCAAACTCAACATCATAATTGTCTTATATAGGAATTCAATTAGTAATGTCCACCAATACTGTCATCTGATATTAAATACTGTTAAAGGACGGAAATAAACAAAACAGTATATCTGCTATTATATAACTTAGTAGTAAAATACTAGAATCTGTTTACATGTATTTATTTATGCAAATATTGTAAGTACTATGACTATTGGCCTTTGCAGATAAATGTGCCATGAAATTGACCTACCAAGTTAGAAATTTCTCATCTCAGGACAAACACAATCTCACAATTAATTCACCATATCAAAATGTATTTTATGAGCTGTTACAGTATGATCATCGCACCAAATGAGAAATCCTGAATAACAAAAAGGCCCTTGCATAAGCTAACATTTGGTTGTCCAAGGCAGATACACATATTCAGGCAAAGATCCACAACCACATAATCAATTTCAATCCAAGTGAAAAACGCGATGAACCCAAAATGACATTTTATTCTATTTTTTTTAATGTTTTTATTCAGCTGATAGTAGGAGGTCTTTGTTGGTCTGCGGAACACCATGACGACGGTAACAAAACAGGATTACATACACAGCGTCTTTCTCTCTAGCACGCGCTCACACAAACACACTTTAGATCTATGCACAGCATGATCCGTCAATCCAGTGGAGTGTGTTCCTGCATCACCCCAGCTGAGGCTGAGTGTTATTTTTGGGCCAAGGCTCATCTCTGTTCACAGGCAAGAAACATGCAAAAGCAGGCAAACATAGTGGTAAGTGTAGAGACACATGCACAAAGAAAAGAAACACACTAACGCAAGCCACATTTAAAAGGTTCACAAAGTGCGCACGGTACCGGTGTAATCTTTAATATCTCTTTGTAACAATATATTTATAATTAGGTAAGATAAGTAGACAATTTACTGACATTTCTCCATAATATTTTTGTGAAAAAAGCATGGACATGATTGTCAAAGGGGGTGTTTTGAGGGCAACAAAGCAGCATAAGTCAGTATTTCTCAAAAGTTTCTCTGTAAGCTTTGCATTTGAACATCCTTGGATTCAAGACGACAGCATAATGCAGTCACACTGACGGAGCTGCAAACTTAATAGTCAAATAAAACTAAGCCTTCTGCATTTCCTTGTTCCATTTAGCAATTCCTCTTGTCCTTTAAGGTTTTATCAGTATTCTGGAGATAGAGCATCACATTATGCAGCGCCAACTACCCTGGCATTATCTCTGCCTGTGACAGATCGGCCTGCCATTGTGCCTGCCACAGTGCAGTGTGCATTAACATTAAACAGCTTGGCTGGCCGTCTGCCTGTCTATGCGTCCTCCAGGAATACAAGGAGACTCGGCAGCCATGAAGGCAACTTGGAAAGCACCTGTCACTGCCAATGGCATGCCACACAAAGCCTGTGAAAACCACCACCTGAACCCCATGCTTCAGTTAATAACAGCACTTCAAAGGAATGAAGGAATGTATGAAATCCAATAACACTGAGGTACTCACATAATTTGATGCCAGGTCTGGATGTAGATAGTCGATGCCTGAAATGCGATTTTGACATTAATCAGTGATATAATTAGGCATGAGAGGGAGTGCTTTACAGAGGATAGTATGACCTCAAGTGTCTAATTGCAATCACACCACATTTTCATTTAGTTTTGTTCTTAAGGCCACTAATGCATAATTTAATTCTGACAAAAACAAACAAATAACAACAGAATGGAATAGTGCTGAAACAACTTGTCGATTAATTCCTGCTTCCAGCCAAATTAGATTATGTGTAACTTCTATCTAAAAATATAATAAAATGAATATATTTGGGTTTTAAACTGGAAATCTGAGCATGCCCATTTGGGCTCTATTGTTGCTAGGTTATCACAGGTATATCAAGTGCCTTTAATATTGTAATTTTTATATTATAATATTACATTTGTGCATCAACTACCTACTTGCACACCTTATTCCTACTGCAGATTCAAGCTACCTGCAGTAATTGTACCATTTTTAAAATATCAGTCGAGACAGGGAATAGCCAAAGGCCTTGCATTCACAAGTGTGTCGCATCTGGTTGCTACTCTTTGACATTTTACCAGTGATACAGTCACACAAATTCTTCAGAGTAATATTTGACAAAGCATAAAGTTAAAAAATATATGTTTTTTTTGTTAACTCAATATTTGGTGATTTTATGTTTAAATGTCAGGTTGAGAACTTTTCCCTACATCTTAGGCTTAAAAATTTAAATGTTTTGACATTTTGTAGATACAGTATATGGTTTTGACTGCATATTAACATGTACCTTTTGGAAAACATCACACTTTGACAGAGAATGACAAATCAATCTCAACTGCTACATGTACTCTTTTGACAAACTGTCAACTATTCATTGCATTGTTTATAAAACAGATGTGAACAAAGCAATTAATTAAATCAGGATGATTAATGTAATCACGTTTAATTGAGTGCTTTCAGAAAGCTCTCAAGGGTAAGAAACAACAGCACTTAATACTCACCATCGTCCATGATTGCGATGGTAACTCCTTTGCCCGTGTAGCCAAGTTGCCAAGCTTCAGCCACATTAAGATCCAGCCCAGGGGTCCCATCTGCCTGCCCTGTGTTTATCTAATCACTCAGACAATATGGAGAACATCCATGAGTCATGGCACCCAGGTGAGCCACCATTAGAAAATCAGTCAACATGGAGGATGTGCGTGCGTATATGGGAAGAGGAAGCTATGGATAAAGACTGCTTGGGGGCGGGAGAGTGAATGTGAGAAGAAGGGGAGGAAAATGTCAGCGATATGGCGCATTCATCTGATGCGGCAGATGAATGCTGGCGAGCCTGCCGCAGCATAAAAGTCACGCTTGCCAGTTAGGGTAAACAGGAGAGGAGGAAACTAGGCGGCGCGAATGCAGTGATTAGATGGCATGGGCAGTATTGCCAGGCTAATTAAAGAATGAATAACAATGTTGATTCAGGAAGTAGTGGGGAATATGCCTGGCCTCTGAGTAATTAAGGTGGAAGAATGTGGGTTGGTCTTAAAGGTCAGGCGGCATGCAGGCAGCTGCTTGGCTGATTACTCACCAGATACCACTGTTTGGTGAATAGAGGGTCACTCATGTTGACTTCAATATCATTGATATTTCTGTAGCCTCGCTTCTGACGACCAAAACCCTCTTGCTCAAAGACATTCTTCACCTGTGGGAGAGAGCAAAAGAAATATCAGGTCATGGTCAGTTTTTAAAGTCTGCAATGATCTTACAAAACCTTTTCTGAAAGGATCATACAAAGAGCAAAATGAAAATCCAGACAGTGCCTTTGCTGGGACACATAAGTAAAACTAGAAATAGGATTCCTTATGATGGGCCAGATGTAGGCGTGTGCTGCTCTGTGCACAGGAAATCAGCAAACCCAGCTGTGCTCTACTACTGTGTCATGAAGGCAGAACATGATGTAAATCAAAAGGGCTATTCTTTTTCTCCTAATCAGAGGGGCTGCAGCTGGAGCCAAGGCTTCCAAACTCACCTGCCATACAAGAGATGTATTTTTTATTTTATTTTTTTTTCTCAGTACATTTTCAACAAAAAGCCACTGCAATTACACTAACAAATACGCTTGTGCTTCTTTGAAACATCAAAGACACTTACGCAGATGAACAGCTGTGTTTTGGATTACAAATGCTTATTGAAAGCTGCCACAATACCGTTTATCAAGCACTAGAAGATAACATAGGACAGAGCACATAAATTATAGGCATAAACGTCTTAGATGAAATTCAGTTGCTTGATTAGCTGGTGGCTATCAACAAAATGAATGATGTTGTATTTTCATTTCTTCTCCATTTAGAAATTAAGCCACAAAGCAAACCATACTCCCAATATTTCACTGTGTTCATCTTGTCAGTAGTTATGAGGACAAAAGTAAGCAACTTTAGCTCATCAGTTGAGCTGTTCTAATTCAAAATCACGTCCCATTGTCTGCGAGGTGCCATCAAAAAGCCACCTTTTGAAAAAACTGAAGAGGTTAGGAGAGGTAAAGGAAGAACTAGTCATTTAATCTATTAGACTCTGGCAATACTTAAACCAAGCCTGAAGTGAACCTCTCCATTTGAAATGTATTACCAACAATCTGCTTGTCACCAAGGTCTCAAGGACATGGTCTGTCTCTCTCTGACTCTTTATGTGTGTTTAGGCGTACTGGAAACTGGACTATCTTTACATAAAAACTGCCAACACTGCAAAGAAATCTATACCTTAAATGTCTCATTGACTATGATTCAATTTTAATACCTATAGTGATGCTTTTGATTAAAAACAAACATATTTTTTACAGTTTCAAAGCTACATTTTGAAAATGGGTCCCTGTGGCTAAATGTTCCTCTTGTGCTTACCCTTAGCAAATTCACTTTAGTCCGAGAGAAACGGGCATTGTCCGGTGTGTTTACCACCCCAGATAAGAAAGTAGAGCAGCACTTAAGATGGCCTTTTAAAATGGCCAAAAGCCTATTCATCCAGATCTTTCTTTTATGGCATACTCTAAGCAATCAGGAGGCACACACACCAACCAATGTGTTCTTTAAGTGACAAGTCAGTCCTGACAAATTAAATCGCTATATTTGCATTTACTTCTGTCTTGGAGGATTTAAAATAAAGAAAATAATTTTACCAATGTTTTTTTTCCTTCTTTCAATTGGCTTCATGTTTCATTTGCCATCACATAATTTAATTCACATTCGGAGGGGAAGTACCAGCACTTTCTACATTATCCCTGCATTTCCCCCTTCTCTTCCATCATCAATTTAGTCCATCACTTGGCAGGAGAGCTGGTATTTCCCTTGAGACGGCATGTCATACTGCCCACTCACAACATCAAACAGTGCCCATGCACCACCATCACTCTTCACATTTGCCCACTGCCTGCTCACAATGCTTCAGTTCACTTCAAATCAAAGGACTGTGCTGCCTCTCTCCTTTCTCCTCGTCCTCATTTCCCTCCTGGCTTTCCCAGACATGTGTCTTTCAGGGTCAAGGGATGCTGCTCATTCACAATGATTTATTGTTTTATTGTTCTATTTTCTACGTTAGTGTATTTAACACCCACTTCCTAGCATGTCTTTAATTGATTTATAATGTATTTGTGTCATGTAAAAAAAAAAAATATGGGCGGAAGGAACCATGGATGGATGGGAGGGTGAAGGCATGGATGTGTGGCTGAACGGACATCTCATTGGAAATCAATGTGAGACATGGGATGTAAAAGGACAAGAGAGGATAAGGACAAGTAAGCATACAGAGGAATACAAGGAAAACATAGCAGAGGAGTCAGAAGTGGGTCAACATGCTTCACTAATAGCGTCCAACAAAGAAAAGGGCTCCTGGGACTTCAAAACATCCATCTAATACACTCTACAGTACACTCAGTTCTGCCACTCAATTAATGATTTTAAGAATGTTCAATGAGTGAGTAATGACTCCATCAAATTTAAAAATAATTTAAATGACAACAAGAAGGCCCTTGCATAAGCTATCATTTGGTTGTCCAAAGCAGATACACATATTCAGGAAAAGATCCACAACCATATAATCGATTTGAATCAGATTTGAAAATTTGTGAAATCATTTAACTTAGTTAAACTTTAGTTGCAGATTACAACCCCCCTTGCCTCACCCTCTCATTCCAAACATGTAGAAACTACTACGCTACATAAATGTTCAAAAGCGACCAACTCTTTATTTTTGATATAACTGGAGGTGTAAAACTGAGAAATGTCCACCATACTACCTGATGAAAGATGGGAGGAAGACACTTCAGCATGATAAACAGGTAACATTAAATCAGACTAGCTGACCTCATCCATTCCAGAGATGCACAGAAATCAATAACTGCAGTGTTGCATATGAGCATGTCAAGCATTTGATTAAAACCCAGCATCTGGAACGTAGACATGCCCATGTCCTTGCTGTCTCACTTCCATTAGCTGTATTAGCTCGGTGGAGTGGCTCGCATTTATTTTCATTAGCACCTCTCACAACTGCAATTAGAGAGGTTAGTTGATTGTCAGCAGCAGGACCTCCACTTTCACCGCCTCCAACAGTGGACAGAGCTAAACAGACGGAGCTCAGCATGCAGACAAATTGTTTTATTTAGATAAGAGCTTGAAGACACAGCACATCTCTGCAATATAGTACAAAGTAGAGGTGAAACAATTTGGCAATTTATCAATGTGTCCATCATCGTGAATTAATATAAAACTATTTTGATAATCAGTTAAGTAGTTCTCAAGAAAAAAGGTCAAACATTATCTGGTTCCAGCTTCTCAAATGTGAGGATTTACTGCTTTTTCTTGTCTTACATTACCATAAACTGAATATCTTTGGGTTTTGGACTGTTGGTCAGAAAGAAAAGAAACAATTAGAGGACGTCACCTTGAGCTCTTTTAAATTGTAATGGACATTAATAGAATATTTTCCAACCTTGTAAACCAAATGATTAATAGTTAATTGAAAAAATACTCTGCAGATTAGTTGTTAATGAAAAAATAAAAAGGGTGATTAATCTGGCAATTCAAGATAATCGGCATTGGCTGATGCCTGCACTCACAAGTCCAGTACAGAAAAAAATGTCTGAGACACATCTGCAGGCAGGCTTGCCAGTGTGGTTACAATGTTAGCGCTCCTCCTTGTGAGTTTTTGGAAGGTGGTGAATGAGTCTCATGCATCCTGCTCTAAACCTAAAGTTCCTCAGTCACCATCGTCTTTTCTAAATGTTAACATGTTTCTCCCATCCTAAATGACAATCTGATCTGAAACCATCACTGGCTAGCTTTAAATATATATTAAGTTATAATGTATAGAATAATGCAGTTGAAAGACGTCTCTTCTCACATACTATACCTCACTCTCCTTTGAATACCAGTCACATTCTCTATTTTTTTAATTCATACATAATTAATTCATACATATTTGATCAAAACAACATGTTACTGTATGTGAATAGAATAATTTCCTTTGTTTTGATATTGACATCATATATTGTCCATCGGTCGCCTTGCTCTCCAAATATCTGCATCACCCAAGGAAAAACCCATATCAGTCGACCACTAAATAAAAATAAATAAAGGTAAAGGTGCCGCCCTATTATGAGGATAAACTGACATACTGTATGCAGGTACATGAATGTCTGTTACTCATTACTTCTTATTATCACTCCTTTCAAATCCAAAAATATATATCAGCAAACATATTGATACAACTTACAACTTAAAATGTAATTGGACAAAATACAAAAATGGAATATAACAAGGTAACACATTCAAAGCAAGAAATAAAATAATAACAAAAGGCAAGTCTAAAAGAGAGCTTTAGTAAGTGATTTAGAGCTGGCTATTGAATTAGTAGCATTCCTCAGGGTTCTGAGTTACCCTGATGGCAAAAACACAGTTGCTTTTTATTGAGACTAGAAAGAAAGTCAGACAGCATCAAAGATCTCAGTCTGTGATGCAGCTTATGAAAGTATTACAGCAATGTAGTTACAAAGGTACCAGACCATCTGTTATCTATCTAAAAATCAGTGAGTGCGCTTCTGTCCTTGTATTACACATATCTACCATAACTCTTAAAATTCACTTTTCAAATACAAATCACTGTTCCATTGGTGGATGAAAACAGTCATCATCATTTTTGGTTTAATATTGATGCTAGTCTGTGGAGACCACACAAATGATTTTTGATCTTGCCATTGCAGCTACAGTTTGGGTGAATGAAGAACATATGACCCGTTTATATTTAGTCATTTTGTGAATCTTAAATTTTGTTATTTAATCATATCACCATCATATTATGTTCTTATTTGATGTCTCCGACCACTATTGAATAGTATGTCCACTTTCATGATGTTGTCATCTCATTATAGTAAATTCTGCATTGATCTGGTGGCTTTTGATGTCTTGTGGTCTGTCCCAGGTGAGCTCTGTTAGCTCTGTGTACCTTTGTTGCATTCAGCTTAATAAAAAATCTTTATTTTGCAAGCTAGGTGCATCCAGCTTTCTTCCTGTAATGTTAAAGCCCTGATTTGGCACTGTATTCTACATGGATAAAAGCCTCAAAATAAGGCACATGTGTACAAGAAACACACCAAGTGTCCCTTTCGCAGTGTGTATGCTCACCCTGCGGTCTTTTTGGAGCCGCTGTCTGCTGTGGGCACTGCGTTTGCTCCGCCTCTTTGAAATGTCCTGAGGATAGAAGTGAAAGAGCCCCTCTCCAAAGGGAAGCTGGTTAAAAAAACACAAGAGAGGAAAATGGATCAGCAGAGATGAGAACAAACACAGAGGAAGCAATCAGAAAGTGTGTGAACGGCAAATGCAAAAATACAATAGATCATCAATGGCGGAGAGGGACAGCGGTCATCCTCCAGGTGGGAACAAGGGCACTGATTCTCTGGCTTTCACTGAGGGTCTATTTAAAGGCACTGGAGAACAGTGCTGGAATCAACCATAATAAATCACAAGAGCAGGCAAATGAGATGCATCATCCAGAGCTTTCCCTCCAGCACTGTGCACAGATTAAAGACCCCCTTATGCTTTAGTAACAGCCAGGGTACAGGTCAATCCTCAAAATAAATGCTTTCAGATGCGCCTGTCAAATCAAATGTGAAAATGTATTTCTCACGGAAGGAAGGAGATTATTCTTATCTTCCGCTTCTCTTTAATTCTACTGTTGTTGCCAGAACAAAATGCTCATGTATGTGATGCACATACCAAAAGAAGCAAATAAACACTGCACTTCCACTCAATGCTCTTTTAGTCATTAAGGTTTATTTGAATATTGGCTGATCGGAGATCTCTTTCTCTCTCTTTTATCTCTATTGTGCTCACATTTGTATGTGTGTCCCGGTTCTGTGTCCCGGTCTAGTTAATTAAGCAACAATAGAAGATTATTCAAGCGACATAGACATTGTTTAATGGTGCATATCCCATTAAGACAAATATAGCTGCCGATTACATAACCTGGGAGGCAAGGAGGCAGAAGATGGGGGGGGGGGGGGGTGATCTAGTGCCTACAAGAAAAGGAACTAGCAATCACAGAACTGGTGCACAACAACCACACAGAGATCACATTATGATGAGTTGCAGATCGAACCAATGAGGGTTTTTTTTTATTGTGGAGGTAAAAACAACCAAAAGAAAATCCTCATTCAGAGCAGCGCAGACACCCCTCTGTTCACTGCTACGCCTCACTAGCTAAGGCTCCAGCCAATTTCACCCACACATTTATTTTGACATGTGACAAGGCACACACACTGTCAGGGAATTATTTCCATTGGTCTGCCATAAATGGCTTGTTACGTCTCTTGACACATTGTGATGTGTGCTGCATTTGCCAAGCTATTTAATGAGACATACATCTCAGGTGAGTAAAATGTCTTGTCTGCAGGGAAGGCCATGTATGTCACCATAATGTGAATACACTATGTACTCCATGTGTGAGGGATAGAGAAAGGTTAACAAACCACGTACTCAATGTGAATAACAGAAATAAACAAGATTCTCCTCATCCATTAACGGAATTTAGGGACTAAACACGCAAAGGCGGAATCTATCATATTTTCAAAGATGAGCGCACAACTCCATGCTAGGAGAGAAATCCCCTGCTGATGTAATCTGTTGTGTTTTTTTTTGGTTTTGTTTTTTTAAGGCATCTTTCTGGAAAAGAAAGCAATCTCCGTGTGTGTCTGTTGCTTTATAGGACACACTGAAATGTGGTGTCTCTGGAGATACAAATGAATGTGGCCTGTTAAGCTTTGACTCCACAGGGGCCATAGGCCAATGGGAAACCTACTAATCAGGGCCTGCATTTAAATGACGTCATCAAATTAAGCAAAAAGTGCAATGGAGTCAAACCAGAAGAAAAACCTGGAGAAGCCTCTCAGTATCTTCTCTACCGGACTGCTTGTGTTGCCAAATACATCTGATAGTGAGATAGTGAGAGGTTTGTGCCTTGCTAGTTCATCTAAATAATTTGATTTGCTTCATTAAAGTTTGGTTTTTCCTTAAGAAAAAATATAAAATAATAGCTTCTGGTGGCAGCAATGCGTGACTATTTAAAGCCGAGCATCCCTACCTTTCGGGCACTCTGGAACCCATGTTGTGTTGCAAGTTGGTGCGCCTCATCCTGTGCGTCCTCGTGCAACTGAACCAGGAGATGGTCCGTTAAGACTCCTTCTGCAGCCTGCGTCGCAAGCAGCAGCGCGTTCAGCAGCACCATACATCCCACGGCTGTCCCATGTTGGGGAGATCCACGCATCGTGTCTGGCTTGTGTCAATCCGCCTGTCTGCCTACCCGTCGGAGTAAAAATCAGTGTGCGGGATGCTCCTCGCTAGAGATGGGAGGAGGAAGAGGAGGAGGATGTAAAAAAAAAAAAAAAAAGAAAAAGGGTCGAATCAAAGCTTTTGCGGACGCATCTCCTCGTCGTCAGCCGATGAGACCACTGGAAGTTGGATTTCGCCGAGGTGTAGCCGCTCCTGCAGCTGTTGAGGTTCGAGGGTTGGGGTTGTGTGTTCTGTGGAGCCAAACCTGCATCCTCAGCTTTCTATCTCTCCTCCTCCTCCTCCTCTCATCTGTAATTCATTTACCTTACTCGCTCGGGTACTTTCTGCGCGTGACGTTGTACCAATGGGCTCTGGCGGGTGTGTCCCGTTGTTTCCTCCCCCGGATGAGCTCGGGGACACTTTTCAGCACCTTGGAGAATTCCTCCACCAAAGTTGATAAAAAAAATTGTATTGATTAGTATCTGATGCTTGCCTTTAAAAGCACATATCCCAATCAAATGAATATGTATATTTATAGCTATAGAATTCCCTAATTTTAGATTTACGTAGCACATTTTTACAACATACTACTCCTTTTAAATATATGACATGCTGTATGGCTCTATTATGACCGGCCTGACCCTCTTTGTGTAGTGGAATGTAAGAACAGTCCCATTGGACTATAATTGGTCGTTTGGATGTGAACAGCAGGTTGTTAGAAAGAGCCCTGCATCAAAAGACTGCTCTTACAAAAGCCACTCATTAAAGGACTCCAGCTCCCCTGCTTTCCTCCTGCTTCCCTGCTGCTATACGGTGGGCTACAGGGCTGCTGTGATGGTGTGACAGTGATGTGCAAATGTGAGGAAGTACGGAGGAAAGGGGAGAAATGAGTTCCTGTGAGTGTGATACTATTAATTTCCCTTGGACAGGGTTCAGTGAAAAGGACCATACATGCTTTCTGCTACAGAGCTGACAGTTCCTAGTACTGTGGTTTTCAGTACACTTCATTGCCCTGGTTTAAATAAAGATGGCCCCTTTCATCCCATTTAAGAATCAGCAGGTTCTCTGATGAACTGAACTCTGAAACTGTATGTGTTTTCGGCACAAGAACATGGGGTTTTCTTTATTGTTTTTTCTGATTTGGAATAACACTGCTGTAAGATCTGTTGTCATCTGTCATAATTCATTCTGTCAGCCCTCTACAACCCACATTGTCTGTAAAGTAGTTGAATGCTTGCTATCTCAACAAAAGGGTCTTCAGTGAGAGCTAGATTTACAAAAAATAGTCCTGCTCATCTCACTAGTCTCCATGTTCCAAGTATTCAGTATTGCATACATTTCAAGAGATAGCGTCATTAAACCAGTTTAAATTGTGAATTCAGTGATGAGAAATGATTAGTTTTCATGCTCTGCAGTTTTACACAGAAATTATTTCACTCGTTCAGTGAAAAGTGAAATAAAATGCACATGTAGAGAATAAGAATGGCTTTATAAAATATGCACATGCATATTTTATGAACTGTGTTTTGTATTTAAAGTGTTCATCTCTCTCCACTGTGCACCTGTTTAAATGATGCTAATCTATTAGCATAATGGCGCAGTGGTGGTAACAAGGGAGCACATTTGCACGTGGATCAGTTATCACAGAGGTCTGGAAGAATAATGATGGTGGATTTTCTATAAGTGGATCCGCTTTACTAATCACTGTTTCCATGCTCCCTGCAGACCTCCTCCCACACTCCTGCAATTCTGCAGCCCAAAGATTATTTATTTAGTTTGGGCAAGCCACATCCTTCCCCTCTCCATCAGTAAACTATTCTTCAATGCTTGGCCCTCGTGACTTTCACACTCCTATATTCTGCTTTTAGACTGTTAGGGGTTTTTCTGACAAATCACTAATGATTTATGTTGTGAGTGGAGTGGGTGTTTGCCTTTAAAGCTGTACCATCACTCACTGTGTCAAGTAATATACCAAGACTATGGTTCCTCTGCTTCGGGCAGGTGTGCATGTATTTTTACAGAATGAGATGGTGTTAAATTAAAAGCATATTGTCTGATGAAAATTAAGAAATGTATTTATTTACATACAGCACTTCAGTCTGTGGGACAACATGTGAGAAGCCAAAGTCAACATATGGGTTAAATGGTTGTTTCTTAAAGACTGTTAGAGGTCTGTGTGAAATCAAATGTTTGTCTGATCACATTTCACATACTTACATACTCCTATGAGAGTTTGAACAAAAAGTAATGCTCTCTAAACAAATAATCTCAGTTCAGGGTAGTAATACTGATGGAATTTTTTAATTGAACCCCTGACTTGATAACAGCATCAGGTACAGTATCAGGCGTTACTTATGTTAATTTAGAACAGTAAAGTGATTACAGCTTTTAATCAACTGACTCTGTCGTGATGCACCAGAGGCCATTAATGTGCATAGAGAGTAAGTTGTATAGTGAAGCAATGTTTTTATTTGTATTAGAAAAAAAAACATAATTAAAATTTTGAGCTTGAAGGTTTATTCTTGACCTGGGAAACAGCAGTTTAACAAAATGATTCCATTGATGCTCTGGCCTGCAGTGGATGGATGAATAAATATTGACTTTTAGATATTTCACTTACGTAGAAGGCATTTTAGGAAATTGTCAGAAACATAATTTGATTTAACACATGCTTAAGAAGGCATTCTTATATACTGTATACTATATATATATATATATATATATATATATATATATATATATGTTTGTTGTTTTTTTAATTTGTGAAGTAGAATTTATTCTCCATTTGCTTTTATTTAATAATCAAATGTCACATGATCTTATTACACCACTTTATGAGTTTGTACAATGTCTGCATTGATATTTGAGTCTTCATTGAAACCAATTTTCAAGTTGAAATTGTTTTATTTCCACACAGTAGGGTTTAAGACAACACACTGAAACATCTTGTTCCCTTTCAGCCCTATCCTCATAAGAAAATAATACATAGAGATATGTGCCCAATGCTTTCTAGCACAGAAAAGACTTTTACTGCACTGGCAATGTGTCAGTCCCCATTTCGTTCTAATGGCTGAGAGATCTTTTTTATATACCTGGAAAAACCTTTGAGAGGCTTCACAGCACAATTCAAGATGGAACTCTTTTTAATATGTGTTATGTAATTTGTTGGAAATGGAACAGTCCATAATAACAGTAATAACATGTTCACACATAAAAATATTATGGGTTGATTGTATATTCTAAGTAATGTATGATTAGAAAGCCCTATATTATAGATTGGCTGTGACCTAACATTAATAGAGCTGTTAAAATGCACGGATGTGTATCTGTGGCAGAGTTGGGAGAGGAGGAGCAGAACAACATGGATCTTTAATTTTTCATACTCGCCTGAGGCTGGAGTGGATTCGGGCTGTCTGTCTGTGTTTCTGCTATGAGTTTCAGTGCAAACAGGAGAGATTAGACTGGCAGCTACAAGTTGAGCAGGTAATCAAGCATGCACACGCACTGAACAAAACATAAAGATCACAAAACCATGACAAAGCCTCTGCAACCTCTGCCACCACCCTTTCAACTACACTGGAATTCGAATAAATCCAGAAACACCAAATATGTTTTCAATAAAGTATACTGTTTTTGTGCATTTTATATGCAGTTAATGAATAATTTATGATAGATACCATTCCTCTGCTCTCATTTAGATACTGATAAAACCAACACTCTCTAAAATGTTAAAATGCACAAGAGAGCAAGTGTAAACATATTTGGGAAATACCCAAAAATGGAACCGTGAGCCAACATTTGACATTTTCCCTCTCCATTAGCATCACAGACCTTAAGAGCAGCCATATAAAAAGACAAAAGCAAAAGGTCTTCCTTATCTCTCCTTGTAGTTAAGCTGTCATTCCAAAAGCTTCTCTATACTATACTGCTCCGTCAGTGGCACCCAGTGTCGTAGAACGGGATGTCTCTGTGTGAATGGGGGATTGTGGATACTATATGCGCATTGATTGTAGTGTGGATAGTGTCAGGAGCTGCACTTCTAATGGTTTCATTCGCTCTCTCACCCTATCACTTTCCGTGTGTCTCTCTGCTCCACTCTCTCTGTATCATAGGAAGCTACTGCCTGCCTCTGGTTCTGTGAGATAAGATGCAGGCCTTCACAGGTAGACAGATATCAAAACCCACAGACAACACTGGTCTTCATAATGGCAGAGGGTTGACAAGTGATGACACATCATTACCCCACTGTCTCTTGCTTCAGATCATTCAATTTGCCTTCAACTGTGGTCTTGACATGAGACAGGAGAGCAGGCAGATTCTTGGTTCAATCATATGCTTCAGTTGTGAAAACCAGGGTGCAATCAATAATGCAATCACTTTGCAAAAATTGACACACATCAAATGTAAGTTTTGGTCTGTGTGCACAGGAGATGTAAAGTCTCCTGGTTCTGGTATCCAAGAGCAATCTGTCTATGAAGTTGCCAGAGTAAATCAGTGTGGAAGTAGGATTTAATTGCAGCTACTCTACGAGCAGGTTGGGCTGTAACACTATGTTCTACTGTTGTACAGATCTATTACTTCCATCAGCCCAGCTGGAGAAGCAGATAGAAGCGAGCAGAGAAACAAAACAAGGTTATGTTGGGGTTGATGTGCTGTGAGGCATGGCAAACAGCAAGGCCAGGTCAGGTGGAAACACCAGCTCGATTTGTCATGGACCACACAACTCAGCACAGAAGAAGATTAAATTGAACTCAACACTATCCTTCTTCTTCACTCATCCCCATCCCTCTTTCTTTCTCTATCTCCTTCTGCAAATCAGGTTGTCATTTAACATTTCCTCTCCCCTCCATCTCTTAAAAGTGTCATGTTGCCATGTAAGTGCTGTTTACGTTTACAGCCTAAAGGAAAGACTGTCATTTGGGAAACAGGTAATTCAGATTACCACAACTCACAGCTTTCATTTGCAAGGTCCAGTACACTGCTGTGATGTTTTGATTTTTCTCTCTGCAGGGTTCTACCTAATATGAACACTATTGATATTCCTACCTGTGCTTCTGCTTTGCCTTGAGCTGACCTCGAGCATAATATAGACTGTAATGTACTCACTTTACAGAGTCTGTAATTTTGTCTATTCATACAGTAAACAACTAGGTTTCACCTCATATTAGACAAGCTGTGAACACAACACTGACACATTATCAACTTTTATGTTGATAATGCAATGATGTTGCAAATTTGTTAGCATACATTAGCCTATTTACACATCTATTAGATACAGAGCAACATTACTGTTCACATGTTGTCATGTTTCTGTTGGTCTCCAGTAACTCCTGAGGCATACCATGGTTCTTTAGCTTAGGAGGGCTCCACTAGCTAGTTGCTAACTGTTCTTATAAATGGTTGTTTTCAAAATAATCTCCTCATTCACTACTTCCTACTCAGTACATGGGGACTTCTATGTAGACGACTGTATAGTGTACTCCACAGTAAGCTTTAGGATGGACTATCCATAATAAATACCAACAACATAAATTGACATATATTATATATTTACAAATTAATAAATATAATATATAATTTCTGTCCAAATTAAAATTTTGATTAAATGGCTAAGAAACTGCTGAAACAAGTTTCATATCAACTATTAAATCAACAGAAAATTACTTGTACGCAGTGCCTGAAACTACTCAAAGGTTCTATTGCCAGTACCCTTACTTCCTATTGAGTACTGCCCCCTCTAGTGATCATGGTGGTACCCACCACTAGGGTCACCAAGGTCTGGACTTCATTTTCATGAGGTATAAAAGTTGTTAAATAATTGCATAACTGCTTTCATACAGTACACACCAAGCGGTTGGCGATGCCGCCACTATTGTTTTTAATGTAAATACAGCGGCAAGGAAAGGATGTGCAGCTGCCACATGTGAATGTGCACGGATCTTGGCTGCATTCAGTTTATGATGGCTCAACTTGTTAGCAAAACTTAACTAGTTAGCTATTGAGTGAGTGTTGTTCACTGTCTGAAAACACCCTTAATGTAAAAAATATTGATCATAGCTCAGCTCGGCTGAAACCAGACTTGACTTGTTTTTAGACAAATAGTCTACATTTACCATTAAAATATATGTTCTGAAAGGTAGTGAATAAATGTATAACCCATCATCATGTTATTTCAGCAGCTGCATTATGTTTTATTCACCAACTGGAAAGACAAAGTATGCAACTGTTTTTCTTTCCAGAAATGAAAAATGAGTCTTCTCTCGACGCAGCTCCTTCTATAAATCCCTGAACAAATGAAACATAAACTTGCAGGGTTTGCGCCAAGGCTTAGTATCAATAAGGGAAAAATGTCTTATATTATTAATGGTCTCTGGAAAAACAATCTGCCATCATAGATTGTAGCAGTGCAGTTCTCATATAGCTTTTCCTTGCAAACAGCGAGAGCAATGGTACCACCTGCTTTGTTATTCAAAGCATATTCGGAATATAAATTTAGCTTAATTGGAAAAGAAAAACAACTGTGCGGGCAAAGATAATGCATAATCACAATAATTATTTCCCTCTGTGTATTACTTATTTTGAGGTGAGTATTCTGTGCTGCCTAATGAATGCAACACCTAGGAGGAAATAAAAGGACATGCAAATTAACGTCAGAGATGAATCACCTTCATTGAGGGGGAGAGGATGAAAAAACATTCAGTCTGATTTGATTAATTGGCAAACTCACTCTGACTTTGAAGGAAACACAGTCTACCAGAAAATATCAATATCAGTATTATAACATACGTTTTTATTCTTATTGATTAGAAAAGTTTGGCGAATCTGGGACACTCGATTTACTGGGACATCTGCTCCTATCATTTTACACCTTTCTCCATCTACACATACTGTACAGCATCTTCTTTCAAGATGTCTTTGTGTTCATGCTTTGCTCAATGAAACATCAAACAGTGCACCAAGCTGCAGTAATTTGATTGTTGTCACTGTAGCATTGTCAGATTGGCAGTTTGGAAAATATGTTTTGATCTTGAGTTTTAGGTAGAAAAGTACCACATTGTTTGAGTTGTATTTTGAGCAGAGCCAATTTAGTAACAGCCACTGCTCTGTGTCACATAATGGGATGATTTGTCAAAAGCACAACAGTAATCAGCTAAATGATGTGAGCGGGTGCTTTAGAGTTTACAGTAAGTTTGTGGATGAGCAATTCTCATCTCTGAGGCAAGTATTCATACTCAGCGTGTGTTCAGAAATTATGTTGATGTCATGACTGCAGTGGTTTAATTGCCATTACTAATGTATCATGCCGAGTGCCCCCCAACATGCCAGAATCAAACACCTCAGACACATTTTCTGTTGATGATTTTGATTGGATACTGTGGAAAACATTACCTCAAAGTTAATTTTTCTAATCAAGTCTCCTGAGCTGGACCCAGTCCTCAGCTATTCACTGCACTGCCAACTTTCCCATTTCCTTTTATACGCTCATTAAGTTGTCAGCGAATTCAGCCACCTCCAATCTGATGTCTGAGCAATTATCAGCTTCAGTCGGACTGTGACGTTTGAGGATGCAGTGTTTAACATTGCATGCCTTCTGATGAGACAGCCTGACCTTTGAGGGACAATGGGAAATAATCACCATGTAACTAAGGTCACTGTTACAGGCCCTGTTGAGCTATACCTCCTCATGCTGGACATATATATGTACAAAGAAACTTGACTCACTGGGAAATTGCGGTATTAGCAAGAGAGGTCATCCTGTCCATCTGTTTCTGTTAGGTCACAGCCATTAGGAAATCTGTGCAATTCTTATTTTGTAAAAAAAAAAACTGTAGAGAGACTGTGTCATGACAAGTAACTAAGTAAACAAAAGGAAAGTTGGGAATGGAGAATAAAATGTTCAACGTCACATCATCAGCTTCAGAAATGTTCCTGTTTTGCTAAGAGGCTAATTTCTAATGTGTCTGTGACGACAGGAAGGAGACAAGTGACCTTGGAAGGATATGATGGCAGTGAGGCTGTAACACGCAAACAGCATAAACAGCATACACAGCAGTCTCTGTGTGTGGGCTCTGATGCTCTTTCCATTTTAAAAGGACATTAGGGCTAATGGTAATGGTATCTCAGAGGTTTCCAAGCCTCTTTCCAGTACTGCCCTATATACTAGCAGCCAAAGAGCATAGTCCATTAAGAAAGCAAACAATGGATATTTTTCATATGGCCACACAGGGCACAGGGTAAATATGGCTATGCCACAAACAATTAGTGACGTATAATGTGCTTTAGCTATTTGGCAATGCTCAAAGCACCACAATTGTCATTTAATGACAATAAACAAACAGCCAGGAAACAAGGAATGAAAGAGGAAAGGGGTGATAAGGAGTTAACATTTCTATGAATCTAGACAAAAAGTCATTAACACAACCACTTGACATTTAAGCACCAGTTACTGTGAACAAAGGTTACGGTGGATGCAGAAAAATGCTGTGTGAAAAAACATTCTATTGTATGTGTGCATGTGCATTATGCGTGTGGATGAGCATGCTTTTCCACATGGTTCTGTCTGATTACATCCTTTTGTGCGTTAACAATGCACACATAAACTGTAGCAGGGACTCTCATGGAAACATGGAGTTTGACACCTTTCATCAGACTCTTAACACAGATGTGAGAACCTGCATTGTTTGATCCAGCCAGGGATTAGTAATGGCCACACTTTATTTATGGCTCGGTGGCTGCACCTAGTTGACAGCAGCTAAGCGATAAGCCTGCCGTTCTGCCTGCTGACTGTGAAGTCGGCACAAATAATTAGCAGTTCTGTCCTATGCTGATTAATTTATTCAGTGTAGCCTCATTTATTTAATCGAGTAAAGGTAGTTCATTTGCGTAGAGTTTCGTTGTTTTCACTTCACAACTTTACTAACCATAGCCACGTTATATTAGACATTATTAAAGGCTGTGCACTTCATTATAACCAGTCATCTGTGCAGTGAGTGATGTGCAATACTTCCTTCAACACCTTCTTCACAGATCCATCATGCCATCGTGAAAATAGATTGCAAAGTGTGTAAATAAAGCCTACACTGGCCGCTCTAGGAGGGTCAATAAAACTACAAGCTGAAATGCATTTAGAGATCCTCAATGAGCATCTCTTTGTTCATTCTACCCCTGCGATTTGCGAGGATACCCCAGCCAATCAATACAAGGACCATTAGGCTTAACAAACCAGGCTCGTCTATAAACTGCCCACAGCCTCTTTAAAGCAACAAAATGCACATACACTCCAGGACCCACCTGCAGTGGTTTAGTGGCAGGATGTCATTTTATTTTGACATAGTGTATTCTGTACTCATTTGTCATTCTCATGGTAATGTACATGTGGTGACGCAGATAGCCCGCAACCCCCCCCGTCCACATGAAGAAACACCTGCAATGTACGTGTGTGCATGTGCTATGTTTATACCTCACTGTTTGCTTGACATTTAGCAAATGGAGCAATACATGACTATTTTTTGAATAATGAGAAGTTCTATTACAGCAGTTTTTTTATATCACTGTCAGTCATGTCACTCTCTGGCAGCAAGCTCTGGGTGGCTGCAAGACTGCGATATGGAACTTGAAAGAAACAGGACGAAACCTAATAGACAAACCACGCACAGCCCAGCGCAGTGTGCTGACACAGAACACCAAGATTCGACATTCAAAATGAGAGCTGCTATGCTTAAAGAACCCAATAAATAATAATTCAGTGATACAAAAGTCACCACTCTTGCAACTTGGACGAACAAATCTACTGCTTCCTGTTATTCAGTCACTATTCATTTAACGATATTAATTGAATTTTGAGTTACTCTTACAACCATTATGTAAACGTAATGAGCCATTTAAGACAAGTCCTCCCACTTGTTATGCATAACAATGCCCATTCACTGTAAAATATTGTTTCCTAATCTTAATTATATTGTTTATTACTTAATTAATCAACATTGCAGTATGACTGCTAGTGCAAAAGTCAAAAACATACTATAGAAAAGTATTAACATTATGTTAGCAATAGACAGTTTGCTTTTATATCAGGAAAGCATAGAAATGAAGCACAATATAGCAAAATGTTCCTAAAACTCCACAGAAGATCATTTTGCTGTGCGTTCACCCACATATGTACGTGAGCGGAAGCACACTGAGAAATCCTGGAACACACAATTTTGTTTCACCACTTAATTGCTTTACTTAGCCTCACTGCTTTTGTAATGGGTAATTGGTTGTCATGACAAACACTCAGTCTATTCATAGCTCAGAGGCTTGTGCAAAACTCCCTCTGCAAAAACATTTGAAGACAGGACATAGAAGATTTCTGATGGAAGCTTTCCATGAAAAGCAAAGACTAAAGGGAGTGATAGCCTGTTATTTCTCTTCTTCTCAAATAATATGTCAGCCTGATGCAGGGAGTAACACAGAGGACTAAAGCATCATGTTTCTGCTGCGAGAAGCTAAATAGCGTTTCAGGAGTTTATATACTGAAAGAAAATAAATTATTTTCATTTGTGTCATGCTGATATAATGCAAACACACTGAAAAGCATGCCTCTACTGGAAATTCAAGTGTTTTCTTTGTGAGGTGTAAACAATGTCATGACCTGTCAGCATCAGCGAAGCAGACAGCATTTTCCAAGACCTCCAGCCATGTGTTATCTAAACACATGCATTATTTATGTTACATGAAAGTAAATAGAAAAGACAGTGAAGTATCTGATCTCCAAGTCACAATTATATAACTAAAGGTTGGTTTAAGGATAGAAAATATTAAAAATCTTGGTAAGCGTAATTGCCACACCGAGCAGGTATAAACTATGTATCCAGCTAATTGTTAGAAGTGCTCTAAGTGCATTATTTTCAGTATGATTAAAAGTCATAGCTTTAGCAGACCTATTAGTTTGACACAAAAACATTTAGCAAAAAAGCAAATCAACGTTGAAGGAGTTTGACTGACAAGGTAAGCCTTAATCCATGGAAGATTGGATGATTTATTTCCACCTTGAAACCACATATACAGCCATTTTATTACGAGAGCAATCCACTTGCTTGACCTTTATGTATTTATCATCTGTCTGTAACTAATGTGTCACACTAGTCCCAGAATAAGGTCACGTGATTTGCATTTATTAAAAATTACAGGCTAATGGCTGTACCTAATTTCCTCATAGTATCATTCATTTCCTGTCTTACTTTCTTTGAGTTTCATGACCTTTTGACCCACAATACCAATTAGAGCTTATCTGCTTTATAGAAAGCAGATAAGCCAACACACGCACACACACACACACACACACACACACACACACACACACACACACACACACACACACACACACACACAGTAGCCTTTCCCTGGATATTTTTGGTAACCACAGCGATTAACAAAACAGTAGGGGGAAAAGGATGGGAGAATGGATGGTTTCCTTGGATAGGGAAGGTGAGGAAAGAGTTGTCTTGGGGTTTATTCAGGTGTGACAGAAATGCAGATGACCCTTAAGACAAGGAAGAAAAGTATAACTTGGTAAAGACAGACTTTAACACACATACACGCAATAACACTGTTCACTAGAGGCACTGATTAACTGAAATGGTGATTGTCGCTGGTTGTGTAACCGTTGTTCTCTGGTGAAGAGACGGCGTGGTTTTAAGACACCCGTGACGGTATGCGGGGATATAAGGCACGGTGTCAGATCACTCGGTTTCTTGATCAACGCCTGATTCTGAGTGACCTTAAGGTGGAGAGATGGTCTTTTCACTCAAAGAACAATGGTTACAATGTAATGTTCTCTTTTGTATTGAGACTATCTGTCCATCCAGCTACATATTCCATTTTTACTGGGAGAGGGTGTCTGCTGCCACTTTATGCTCAGACCCAACCTAGAGCTGCACTGGCCCTGCAAGACGCCAAGGCCATGATTTAGGCAGCACCCCAAGACAGGCCACTGATAGCCGGGACCTATTGGGGAACCACAACCATTACTCCCACCCCCTTGCATGTTTGCTGGATCACTTCTGTGACCCAGTGGGACGGTCTATCCTTTGACAGTGGTGTACCCAGACACTCCTGTTCAAAGCACACAAAGAGCTGGTCAATTACCCTGTAGGCCCTGTGTGGCCTTGATGTACAACTCTAGCTCTCCAACAGGGAAAGACAATGCCGGATTCCACCACGATTTACACCAAGACGCAGAAGCAGTCATGCAATACGGCCATATGGTCCACTTCCATCCCCTATGGCAGACTCAGCACACCCTGCTGCTTCACACTGACAATGCCAGATTCCACAATGGGGCTACACCCAGTGTGTCTGGGGCCTCGCCATGAAATACTAAGTCTGTGTGCCTGACTGCCTGACCTACAAATGAGAAGCGACAGCAACCCAGAGAGAAGCCAAACGCCAGCTCTCATCTGCACCGGGCAGTGGATACATGTCTGTCCGTCTCGTAAACTGTGGTTGGCTACTATATTATTCTCAGAAAGTCACTTCTGGTTTGTTCTCAGTGGAGATAAAACACCAGAGTTATCACACAGACCTGTGCCTTATGCAAGCCAGTACTACTAGTGTGTCTTAAATAATGATCCACGTCATCTGTTAGATGGGGACATTCCCCCATATGGAATATGTAGCTGATTGGAGAGGTAGTCTCAGTACGATTACAATATGAACAAATGGATTTAATGGGAATAGTCACTTATTTCACTATTTATCAATTGTTGAAATGCAGTTTCAAATGTTTTCGAATGTCTTTTTTCCCTTTTTTCCCCCATAAAGAGTAGATACAAGTCCTGCGTTGTTTGGAGGGTTGGACACACAAGAAATGAAATCAATGGTTTCTTTGTGTGGTGGTGTGACAGAGAAAATGGGTGGAATTACACTAGCTTGTGCAATTATATGAGTCAGAGATATAACACAGATACAGAGAGAGAGAGAGAGAGAGAGATAGCAAAAGAGTAAGATAGATACATATTAAAAGAAAAAGAATATTGACCTAGCTACACTTTCTTCTCAATTAAACACTTCTGTTGTCTCTTTATCTTTGAAGTATGGCAGCAATACACATGACGTGGCCAGCTGGAGGTGACACATTTTTGACACAAAACTAGACTGACAAATGCATTTTCAAATGTAGATGATATTAATCAAGTGAGAAGGACACTGCTGATCCTCAGGCTTTAGCAGTGATTGATTCTTGGTGACTGATTGATTGATTTAGTCCAAACAAGCAGTGAGCTGGCATTTTCTGACACTCTAGAGAAAAATCTGCACCGACAAACCCTATCATTCAAGCACGTTGAAGACACTACTGATTAAGCCAGTCACTCCTGACACGCTTGCTTTTTCCTCTATTCATGCATGCATCAAATAGGGGACTACCCAGTGTTCCAACAGCCCAATAATCTGAAACCCTAATAGTCCGAAAATTGTCCCACTGGACTAAAAAAACATTTATCTGACAGCCTGTTAGCTCGAAATTAGTGCTCTGAAGGCCTGTTTTTCCAAAAATACACACTCCCTAGAGTGAGAAAAGACACACTTAATAGAAGGTGCATAATGGGACAAATAACAGTGACAATGATAAACATGTGGTCAACTTTGCAGTTTGGCTAGGCTTAGGTAACAAAACTACTAGGAAAGAATAATGGTTTGGGATAAAATAAGTAAAATCAGTTACGTAAGTTGGTGATACCAGAGTGTGTATTTTCAGAAAATGAGCTGTCGGACAAATGGGTTTCGGGTCAAATGGGACATTTTTCGTACTATAGGGTTCTAATATGGAATAATGACACATCGGAACAATACAGTGGCACCCATACTTAAGAGTCCTCCTTCCTTCCTTCTTGTTCTTGAATTTCCCTTGGGATAAATAAAGTATTTATCTATCTATCTATCTATCTATCTATCTATCTATCTATCTATCTATCTATCTATCTATCTATCTATCTATCTATCTATCTCTTACATCACTCTAGTTGATAGAAGAATCAAGTTTTTTGTCTGTTATTGTCAAGTTATTTACTCAACAAAGCCCCTTGTTGTAAGAAATAGCTGTTCCATCAAACACATTCACCCTGAGTCATCCCATGCCTTGGTTTGCACTTCAAATGTTCTTCTAACCTCAATCTTTTTTTCATTTCCACCTCACTTCAACTCAGTAAAGGTTATATTTCAGACCTGACAAGTTATTCTTCCAGTACAGTGCTCTGGAGTGTTATGAACATGCACAAATGTTTGTGAAATTAGCTGTAATATTTTCTTCTCCCTTTATAATTGCTTCATCTTTGAAAAACAGAATCTTGCTTTGTTTGTTGGAATCAAGAAGTAATTTGACTGTTCTGATTAAGAGCTGTTAGATCACATTTGTTTCACAGTATCACGACTTGTTGCATCGCGCAGAAATGCTAGACAATAGCTTTTGGGGTGTAAAAATTCCCCAGTCAAAAATGTCATGCCCAGATGCTAACTAGACCTGAAGCTGTTGATTTTCTCAGCTCTACAGGGTGCTGTGCTGCTTGGCGTAGAGGTGTGGCTGTGACACCGGATGGAAAAAATGCACCTCCTGTAGCCTGCGTTTGGCAGCTGCTCCTTTAAGCTTGCACACAGGAAACACACAAACATGCACACACATCAATCTCATCTGTCACAGTATTCCTGCCTGTCACCATGGTAACACCCTAAAACTATAGCTGTCTGATGGAAGATTGACTTTAGACAGGAGTAACTTTCTGTCATTTGTGTATTTAGTGGATGTGCAAAGGTACGCACATGTTCAACCGCAAATGGCAATCAGCTGAAAAGATGCAGAGCTTTTCACAATTGTTAGTAATTATCATTGGATTCAGCATTCAGTTCTGTTGTACATACTATGTAATGATGCCATTTTCATTCTAGTATGACCACATATTGAGACAGATGCTGTTTTTCTGAATTGAGATTTTCAAAAATGCTACAGGAAGTATTTCTGCCTTCTCTTCTCTTGTGAAATTGTCCCTGCTTTAACAGACCCCTCAGACATGCCCCAGGTATGTTTTTGCAGAGTGACATTTTGTAGTAGATGTCCTCATTTGAAATAGGTTTGTATTGATCTGGGCTGGGAAGAAGAAAGGAGATTGATCGTAATGTGTGGCAGCCCTATTCCCTAAACTTGTAAGCCATGCCTTTCCAAGAATGCCTCAGGTCAGCCAGAAATAAACTAATGAAAATGACCTGTTTGTAGTGTCCTCACAAATCAATGCATGTAGCAGTCATGAAAGAGACTTCTGGAGATGGCAGACATTAACTGGCAGCTCGGAAGAACATTGACTAAATCACTGAGGCTTTCTTCATCAAAATGAAACGTCTTTAAATCTGATAATCCTCCATTTTAAATGGAGAACATTTGATTGATATGTTTTATTCACCACTGTATCTGGGTGGGAGCTATGACGCATAAAGTAGAGATACTGAAGATTCAAAACCAATCAAAAATATTTCAAATCATCTTTTGGAAAGATCTTAACTGTGACAATATGTCAGGCCATGTTTAATCATGATAGCTCTTTCTGGAAGCTGTGTGTGTGTGTGTGTGTGTGTGTGTGTGTGTGTGTGTGTGTGTGTGTGTGTGTGTGTGTGTGTGTGTGTGTGTGTGTGTGTTGGCGGGTGCATGTGAAATAGACAGACAGACTGGCTTACAGATATAGATTTAAAGAAGGGGGATGAGTGGTACACAAGAGAGAATGCAATAACACTTCATGGAAAATAACTTATACCATGAAGTAACTTTATCACAATTAAAAGCAAAGCTACAAAGGTCAGATACACCATGTGGCATTAAGCAGCCTTTGTGCGCTTTTGAGGAGGTCTGGCATGGGGCACTTTGATATATTTCAAAGCAACATGAGATATCTAACAGAGCTTTTAAAAACTGCAGGTGCATTGGTCTAAAAAAAGGCATGGTCAAACACAGAATACATACAAGTGTCATCATAAGTTGTGAACAAACCAATAAGGATAGACATACAGTGTAAACTATGGTGATGATAGGCTAACTGCTAACTGGCATGCAATATAATCCACCTATAACAGTGTGTGCAATTATGATTAGATACTTAAGATTAAATATTAAATTAGGCTTTGTTATTTTGTGTTGGTCACCCAACGAAACCTCCCTATCTGTCTCATAACAGGGGAAATGATATGCCATATTCGATTTTAACCTTCCCTTCAGATAATAATAATAAAACTGTATGCTGTTTGCCTCTTTGTTAATTGGCCACAGAACCACAAAAAAAAAGGATAATGTGTTTGACACAAAATGGCTAACATGAGTAATATAGACAATAAAAATGCTATTATGCCTTTGTGAAATTATATCTCTTAAAGACCATAGATATCTTTTGAAGAACTTTGTTTCTCACTGCTTTGGAATGAATCATAATTTACTGTGAGCAATGCAGTTAAATGCAAAACGATAACAGTGTGTTATCAGCAGAAATGCACAATAAAACTGCAGTTACCAATCCTGTAGAGTCACGGTAATGCGGTAAACAAATAATAATAATAAACACTTTGGATTGACATGAAAACAGGTTTATTGAGCAAAGTGTCTTGTTAAGACAAAGAAAGACAGAAAGGACAAACTGACTCAACAGCAGAGGTGTCAGACTGTGGGCTATGGAGGGCTGAGAGTGTCCAGACAACACCACAGGATGTAATGGCACATAGTCGGACACACCAGCTTGAGAGAAGAACTGTCTACTCTCCTTTATAAAAGCCAGAATTACTAAAAGCAAGACTTGAGAAAGAGAGGCTTCAGTCTTTCATGTCTTAATCACAGTAGAAGTCCAAGTCCTGAAAAAAAGGCAAAACAAAATGGATTAAATAAGATACATGTTAACCACAATCTACTACTTCTACTAAAATTAAGTATTCATCTCAGATATTGCCCTATAAATACTCACAGCTGTGGTAATCTTAACTGTGTCTTCCACAAACGTATGTGTCTCCTTCACCACAGTTGCAGGGAAGTATCCAATGATACCCATCTGGTCCACATACCGGTCACTGTAAACCTGCCAGTGAAAATAACAAATAACCATACACAACATTATGTGCTTTATGTATTTAACCCTCCTCAAGAGGTAATTAAGTAATTTAAATGCTTGCCAGTTTCCAATACAATCAAATTTTATATTTAGCCAAATGTCTTTGTTGACATTTTACTCAAAAAGGCCTGAAAGTTTCAAACTTTGTCACAGCTGGTCCTTTTGTATTATGTAACAAATATGCACATACACTTCCAGACCAGAAGACTCCAGCGCCCTCCTCTGGTATGAGTTTAGAATACACATAAACTATCTGACCCTTCTTGATGTTGATGAATCTGCAGTCAGGAGCTATGAAGTCATCCAAGGCTGTAGCCATGGAGAGAACATCTAATAAAGCACACAAAACAAAAGATAAAGGGGAAGAATGGATAAAAAAATGTTTTAAAAATGTAAAAGTTATCAAGCGCATGCATTTGATTGCATAATTTTAATGCATAACTGTTTTCAGGATACACTCTACACACTTCTCTTTAATGCTCTGACTTACATGAGCATTCTGCATCTCCACAAATCTTGTTGTCTGCTAGTTTATCCATGAGGACGGCCCTCGCAGTCTGGTGCAGTAGTCCCACACAGAGCAGAATCACCAGTGGATAACTCATGCTGACCGAAAGAGCCGAACCAAGGGAGTGCCTGTGTGTGCGTGCGGGTGAGAATATAGACGTTTGAAGGAATTTAAGGCTGTAAAAATCCCAAAACACTCTCAGCCAGGACTGAATGGGCTGAGCCCCTACATCATAGGTCGCCTGACCAATCAGTGTTGACTTTCAGAAATGCCACACTCTGTAGAACTATTCATTTCCCACAGGGGAGTTGGCTGACTTTTCTAAAAATCAGTCTCTTTGCAGGAACAAGCTGTGACAGTTTATGTGAACTGTGTGTCCTGAGCTCTGTAAAACTTCATGTGTTGACATACTGCATGTTGTTCTTTCAACAGGTCTATGATTTAAGAGTCATATTTCTGGATAGACTAAAGATTACAAGATAGATTTAACGTTTTACAACACAGGGTTGTATAATGAGATTGAGTTGTAGTTCCCTTTATGCAATGTGTGTGTTTGCAATGTGTTTTATGTAACTAGAAGTAAAATGAGGGCAACTTATCTAAAATGAGTTTGTTTGTAAAAAGTTGAGTTGAGTTATTTTGCTATTTGTTTATCACATTCAGCTCTACTGATCCTCTGTGACTCAAAGCCTGAGATTAAATATAAGTGAAACTAAACTGTCTGTGTGTCAGATGTGATAGTGTATTTCACAACACTATCACATCTGACACAGAGACAATTGACAGCATAAGAATAATGCCATACCACCAGTAATTGCAACAACAGGAGGAAATGTAATGTAATGGGGCTTTTTTGGTGACATCTGGTCCAGTTAAAATGTAATCATTTGCTAAACAAATGTTTTCAATAAATGCAACCAGACACAGTCTGACATATTCATACACTATCAGGAAATGGTCAAACAGACACAATCAGACCCACTTTCATATTGTGTGGCCACCAATGTTTGTCAGTCAATCTAAACCGCCTCTGAATTAGTCAGATTTTCCATTGCGACCCTTTGTCCTCTCAAGGGCGCCCAGAGGTCCACGGAGTTTGGGCCAATACAGGAATAGTTTTTAACCAAACACCAGATGGCACTCTTGTCCCCTAGCTGTGGTCAAGAAATTGCACCGTTGAAGTCGCTCTGTTTGTTTGTTTGTTTGTTTGTTTTTGCCAGGTGAAAACTGACAATTTGGCAAAACACAACGGGAGCAATACTGTAATGCTGTATGACTGATTGTTCAGAAGTGTAACATTGGAGTGGATAAGTCAACCTAAATCTTTATGAAAATATAAAAGGTTGTGTCTTCATGTTGTCGTTGTGTGTGTGTGTGTGTGTTGTGATGTGGCGTGGCAATGAACACACAGCTGATGCATTCTCCTAAAGTCAATGAATGCCAACCTACAGTTCAAATTCCATTCACTGATGTACGTCTCATGACACATTTAAAGATCTTGTGTAATTACGTTTGCAAGGTTTTTTTTAAAGTCTTTGTAAACTAGTATGTAATTATTTCCTTTTTCGTCTGACTCAAAGCGGTGCAAAACAGTGTGCACGCTGTTTTCCTAACTTAGGTAAGCTAGGCGGGCGGGGTTTAAACCTACATACAACCGCGCACACGACAGAAAACAAATAGACCCGCTCGTTCGCGCTGTCCAGTTGTTAAATTCAGGTACACCCCATTGACATGTAGGGCTATGACGTAGGCACAGTGTAAACTCAAAACGACAGTCTCGGTCGGGGCTGTTATTGTTCGGTTTGAAGAGTTTGGGGGAGGTCGGTGCTTTGTTTTTATTTTTTTGGGGGGGCTATAAGCTACCACTAGCAGGCTAATTCCACTCCAAAAGAAAAAAAAAAACACCTGCATGCCACCATTTTAACAACACAGCATCATATTTATCCAGGTGGTGGGAAGCTAACAAGTTAGGTCCCAAAGTAGCTGATGGATGCGCGGGTATCGGAGTTATTTTGCTCAGGAAATGGACACGGTGCTGCTTCTCAAGGTGTTGCGTCCAACGGCAAACCGGGAAATGGCTATTCGGTAGCCCCCAAAAAAGCCTGTGTGAAGAACAACAAGAAATCCAAGGGTCGATACTCTCGCAACTTCAAACCAAGCAATAACACCCCATATCTACCTCCAGAGGTAAGGCTGAAATTAAGCGCACAACTACCGCTAGCGTAACTCCAATGAACGTATGATATCAACAATGTGAACTTAAGTCGGTGTCTGTGTGCTTGTTGGGATGTTTAACTCTAGTAACCGCAGATATCCACTGCATTTCCCGTCGTCGGTGTTTGCTGCTACCCTGTCCTGACTTTGAACTCGCAGTGACACGTAGCTAGTCGGCAACGTAAAGGGAAATGAATGAGATGGTGTATAAGTTACTTAGGCTAGCATTAAAGTAGCAGTCTAACACTCGCTGCTGCTAACTTAACGTACATTTTTTTGCCAGTCACAGCAGTTTTACAGCGTTCAGCCTAAATGTGTGTGTTAAACTCAACGCAGTTTGCTAATAGCTGGCTAGTATTTAGCTTAGCTAGCAGAAGAGGAACAGCTGTGTTTGTAAATATCTAACGGGGGGGGGCGGGGGCGGGTGTACACTCGGTCAAAATACTGTGTCAAGCTAATGTTGCTATTACAGTCCCTGACATTCACTCACCCAAGGACTGTGTTACTACACTGTAACACTGTAACGAAGGATTTGATCATTTGTTTATCAGGAAGTTAGCTGAGCTAGTTGTAGTTTATGACCAGTTACCATGGTCGTGATGGGACGTGTCTAAACATACACCATGGCTTCAGTTCTTCTTTCAGCTGATTGTGTGTAACCAGCTCCCCTTTCCTGCAGTGATCATACATGTTAGAACACATTTGGGATATTTTCCCCTCTTGTAGGGATGTTGATAACCTTAAATGTATATTGACTTTTACACATTAGTGTGCTTTGCCTAATAGCTGTGCATTAAGGCTTGCTAAGCAGTTAGTTTGTATAGCTCTCAGTGACTACCTATTCACGGTAGTGCACTGACCGCTCATTCAGTCAGATTGCTTTTCTTTGTGTCTTTTACCAAATCAATAGCCTGTTGTCTCACTTCTCTACAGTCTGACAGCTGTTGTTCCTGTTCTCACTCTGTCTGTCTCTCTTTGTTTCTCTCCCTGTCTCTTAGGCTGAAGAGGGAAATATAGAGTACAAGGTAAGCAAATTGGCTGTCATGCAAGGATTGTGTTGCATTCAAAAGTTGTTTTATTTTCCTTCAAAGTGTGCTAGTGGCTTTATAACACTATACAAATGAGTGGTTAGGTCACTCTGACAGGAGTGTTAGAGGTTACATTTATTAGTCAAACACCATTACAATAAGCTGTCAGCATATTATGCAAGAATGTATAAGTGTATATAAGTGTCTCACATGGTCTACCATAGAAAATCAACACCACAGCGGATTAGCAGGAGCATTTTTAGAATGTGGACAGCTGCTTCCCCTGCCACATCAAGATGGATCTATTTTAACTAATTAGACCCATTTCCCATGAACTGTTCACAATCTAGATTTAATTTCAGCACTAAAGTCTTTTTCTTTGTCTAGTTGAAGTTGGTGAACCCCACACAATACCGCTTCGAGCACCTGGCAACACAAATGAAATGGCGACTGCAGGAGGGTCGAGGGGAAGCTGTTTATCAAATAGGTGTTGAGGATAATGGCATGCTGGTGGGACTATCAGAGGAAGATATGAGGGCATCACTAAAGACGCTTCATAAGCTGGCAGAAAAGTAAGTCGAGCTATTATCAAATTCACCTTTTATTCAAAACTTAGTGCATTGTCACTGTTTTATATTAAGTTATAACCAAACAAATGGTGAATACAAATGTGGTATCATAAACACTTCAAATTGCTCAAGCATACTTTAAGTAACAAGCATTCAATTTTTGTAATTACACAATCAAAACACCACACTTACTATTTCTATATTTGTTAACATTTTTCTGACAGAGTTGGAGCTGACATCACTGTCCTCAGAGAGCGAGAGGTGGACTATGATTCTGATGTGCCTCGTAAGATTTCTGAGGTTCTCATTCGCAAGGTGCCAGATGACCAGCAGGTTAGGAAGGCTACTATTAAGTCATGTTGTTGCTCTGTGTTGTTGATCCTTTTTTTTTTTTTTTTTTAATTTACATTTTTTATTCATGCTTATTCTTTGTGTTTTTTCCTGCAGTTCTTGGACCTGCGAGTAGCTGTACTGGGTAACGTGGACTCTGGAAAGTCCACTCTGTTGGGTGTTTTGACACAGGGTGAGCTGGACAATGGGCGGGGAAGAGCGAGGCTCAACCTCTTCAGACATCTACATGAGATCCAGACTGGACGCACTTCAAGCATCAGCTTTGAAATCCTTGGCTTCAATAGTAAAGGAGAGGTGAGAAAGGAGTCGAACGCCAAAGATTAAATAATGCATACCCTAGGTTGCCTTATCGAGATGTTCCAAGTAAATCAGACGAGACAATATGATTCTGGTAATAGTATAGAAAGAAGTAAGACATACAATTAAATATTAATGTACTGATGTATTATTCATCAGATTACTGCATCTGCAAGCAATGCGAGTTACTAATATCTAGCCTGATGTATACTTTTAAGTAAATGAGGAATACTTTGGTGCTATTGCTTTTTTCTTTGTGTAATTTTAATCATGATAATCCAGATACGTTTACTTATTTTCCCAGGTTGTGAATTACAGCGAGTCTCGGACAGCAGAGGAGATTTGTGAGTGTGCCTCTAAAATGATTACGTTCATTGATCTGGCGGGTCACCACAAGTACTTGAAGACCACCATCTTCGGTCTCACCAGCTACTGTCCGGATTTCGCTATGCTAGTCGTCAGCGCAAATACTGGCATTGGTGAGTACCGACTAATTAATTCAAATTTGTAATAATTTGAGTATCATTGAATGTCTGTTAAAATTTACTTTTGCTTTCTGTGTGCACTTTATCCAGTCACTTTGCTATTCAGATAAGCTAAGCTGAAAGTGGATCTGTGCCAGGGACACAGGCTGTTAATAGACCCTTGCAGGACCAGTCTGACAGAGAGCCTATGTTTGTGTACACCACACCTTCACACTGTAGTGGACTTATAGCGGCCAGCTGTGGCTCAGCACTTTGCAAACATACAATATCTAAGCTTATGTAACAGACCACCATCCCAAGTCTCTACATGTGCAAAAGTTGTTTCCTGCTTGAAAACAACATTCTTTTCTGCAGTTTACCGTTGCAGGTTACGGCTCAGAATATTCTTTGGTACTTTTTTTGGGATATACATTTTCTGTGTAGCTGGGATTCCCCTCTCATTTACATAAAGTAGAGATTTCTCAACTTCAGACATTACATTTTACTAATTGGTTTTATTGATAGATTCTGTAATAGTGCATTATGCTTTCAGCAACCCACAGACCTTTTTATGATAACAGCGAGTGAGACTAAGTGCAGGAAGCTTGTACAATACCCAGGTTCAAGAAGGACATACTTTGAAACATAAGCTGCTGAAACTGGTGGGGCAGCTTCTGTAGTCCTTTGCTTTTGGATGTGAAGACACATTGTTTGTTTTTACTCTTCTTTGTTATTGCACTTGCTGTAACAGTAGATCACTATTTGATTTAGTTTGTAGGATTTGGTAGAAGAAAGAAAAGCTTGCTGTCAGAAGTGGGATTCGAACCCACGCCTCCAGAGGAGACTGCGACCTGAACGCAGCGCCTTAGACCGCTCGGCCATCCTGACATATGTCTTTCAGTGTGGAGGAGGGGCGTTGCGAGACACAGCATGTGGGCCGAGATAAGAATACACCATTCGAGGCTTGTGAGCTCCTGTAAATAATCTCTGTGCTATTCAAGCAGTAGCCTTAAATAACACAGGATTATTAAGAAATATGTAGTTACGTTTTATTTTTGCAAATAGCAAGGAGACGTAGATGAAACTGAGCCTTTGAGACAACACTGGCAACTTAGCACTCCAGCTCACAGTCTGCGGGAGTTATTAGGTGAACTATATTCAGCTGCTGTTAATGTATGGCTGGCATTTTTTTTTTTTTTCTCTAGGTCCTTTTAAACTATATAATTTCACTGTTTTGCAAAAGGTTGTAAACAAAAGTGACACAGACCCAGGCACTGGGTTTGACAGGGATTTTTGAAACACACTTTGTTTCATTCTACACAATGTTTATTTCAAGTGGTAAATTTTACTAACCATGTTCTGCTGTTTTTAGTGGGAAACAAGAACACAAAAGTAATGAAGATGAGGGAGCAACAACAAAATGCTGAATCATTTCCTAGCAGTTTTTTTTATTTAATGCAGTTGTAATATCCCGCAACCGAAAGAAAATTGCATCCAGATGTAAAACCTGACCAATAATTTCTCTACCAGCAAAAAAACACAATACAGAAGGAAAAATCCGCTCCACGTTTTAGCCTTGTGAATTGTTACAACACTGCTGAGGAAAACTGAAATGGGCCTCAAAGTGTACCACTGATTTTCTCTGGAAATTATTCTTTAAATCATATGTATTTATGCTTGAATGTCTATACACTGTAGGTGTTTTTGTGGCTGTCTGTGCTAAATTGGGCATGCTGGGAGAAACGGGGTCAAGAATGAGGACCACCTTAGCTATGCAATAGACAGAAAGGGCACACAGTGTCTGTAACCTAAGAGCAACAGCTTTAATTATGAAACAGAGTAATGGATCTGTGTAATGCATAGGGCTTGTCGTAAGTTGTAGCTGTGACTAGCCAAAAAGCCAAAGGGCAGGTATTCATTTTGTATCATTGTGTGATGCTTTACCAAATATTTTGGCACCTGAAAATCACTCACTTGCCTCTACATAGGTTGAGGGACTTTGATTTTTACTTTGCATCTTTACTTTGGATTCACTAAAACTAACAAACAACTAGCAGAACAACACACTGTTCAGCTGACAAAGAGGTCAGGGTATTTTGAGTCTCTGTCTGTCTGTCTGTCTGTCTGTCTCTATAGTGACGTAGTTGAGACCTATATCCAAACCAAGACATGATCTGCTATACATATCATTTTCTCTTACGTGCCAGCTTTGTTTACATAGAAACATAATCTAACAGGCATGCCTCGAGGACACTGCTGCCTCTGTGAGAAGTCACTTTGTTTAGAAAGGTTTGTCTTTGGCATTCTTGACAACAAGGCATTAATTATACCATATACATATATATGGTTGAATATTCCTGTACCACTATCCTATCTACTTCCTCCAGTGGCATAACAATCGCACGTCATGGGAAATTCGGCCTGGTCTTATCAGTTTGTAAACATGATCTCTTGACCCTCAAACCGACACTGAGTGGCCCAGATAAGAATACACTTAGCACAACTCACAGAACGCTTGTGAGCTTCTGTTAATGATCTGTCTCTGTTTTGAAAGCAAAAGCCTTCAAAAACACAGGATTATAATGAAATCTGGTGTTATGTTTTATTTTTGCTGACATCCAACATGCCCAAACTGACACTGGGGGGTGTTCTCTTAGGTCACAACACTTTCCCTCAAGAATGTGGATTTCCATGATGAAGAGCAAGTAGATTCAATGTGGTGAAACCCTCCATCTAGACTTAACTTAAACCTTACTTTTTCCACCTCCTCTTTTTCAGCTGGTACAACACGGGAGCATCTCGGAATTGCCATGGCCCTGAAGGTGCCTATCTTCATCGTCATCAGTAAGGTGGACCTTTGTACGCGGGCCACAGTTGAGCGCACTGTGCGGCAGTTGGAGCGGGTCTTGAAGCAGCCGGGCTGCAACAAAGTGCCCATGGTCGTGGGCAGTACTGATGATGCAGTCACAGCAGCACAGCAGTTCGCCCAGTCACCCAAGTATGAAACAACTACATATGCATAATTGCATAAGCACATGAACCATTTAATGCTTTCTGAAGATGGTAGAAACTAGCCAGTGACATCTGTGTGTCCTGATCATGTGCTTGTGCTCTCCCTGGCAGCATCACACCCATCTTCACCTTGTCCAGTGTGTCTGGAGAGAGTCTTGACTTGCTCAAGGTCTTCTTCAACACCATCCCTCCTCTCAGCAACAGCAAGGAGCAAGAAGAGCTTATGCAACAGCTAACTGAGTTTCAGGTAGGTCTGACATGAAGTTTGTGTATGCATGCACATATATTGTGTTAATACATACACCTTACATACATATGGTTCTGATGTGACTGACAGCAGTGTGCATCATTACAGGTGGATGAGATCTACACAGTGCCAGAGGTGGGGACTGTGGTGGGAGGTACTCTGTACAGGTCGGTGTGTTGAAACACTTATTTCATGTTCTTTAATTCAAATTTTTTCAGCATGGACTCTCTCAGACCCACCATTCTCTTTGATTGTGCAGTGGTATTTGCCGTGAGGGAGATCACCTTGTGGTAGGGCCGACAGACTCAGGCCAGTTTCACCAGTTGACCATCGGTAGCATCCAAAGGAATCGCTCGGCATGCAGGGTACTCAGGGCCGGCCAGGCTGCCACACTTGCCCTGGGCAACTTCGACCGGTCATTACTACGCAAGGTCAGACACATTAATGTTTATTCTAAATTAATAAAACTCTTAGTTTTTCTTTATACATTTCTCTCTATCTGATATATGTGTGTACAATGTTCGTGTGTTTTCCACTTACAGGGCATGGTGATGGTGAGTCCGGAGATGGATCCTACTATCTGCTGGATGTTTGAGGCTGAGATTGTGCTGCTCTTCCATGCCAAGACCTTCCACAAGGGCTTTCAGGTTACTGTGCACATTGGCAATGTGAGACAGACTGCCACTGTGGAAGCTGTGTACGGCAAGGTTAGTTCATCCACTGAGCTACAACTGTCTTGTAGAACCTGGGCTTGATTTATCCTTAATTAGATTATGCCCAACTATGATTTACATTTGGTTTATTCTTAATGCTGTCTCTCTTTTCGTCCTGTTCTTACCATAAATCATTGAACTACAGGAGGAGCTGAGGACAGGGGAGAAAGCAGTGGTTCTATTCAAGTTTATCAAGCACCCAGAGTACCTGAAGGTCGGAGCTAAGGTGCTGTTCAGAGAGGGCGTGACCAAAGGGATCGGCCACGTCACCAAGTTGCAGCCCATCGCCCAGTACGGGCCATCCCAAAGAGAGGATGACGAAGCCTGAAGTTTCTCGGAGAACCACAGCAGTAGTAGCACTCCGTCCTACCAAAAACAAGGTGCTTCATGAACAACGTCCTGCTTTCTCAAAGATCACTGGCCCGTTCCCTGCGCAGTACATCCCTTTCACGGGATTTGTTTTATCACCATTTTCCAAAGCCTTGTTGTCACCATCCTCCTCATTTGTCCTCTTCCGCCTTTTAAATAACTATTAACTGATATTTTAGTCTGCTTTCTGGTGTTGAGGTGTAAAGAATGATGCTTTTCATGGCACTGATGAGAGGAAACCCCCTCAGCCACCTCTTTGACGCATTCACTTAGAACTACCAAAGTAATATTGATTGTCAAGAACACATATTTGCAATGCACAGATCAATAAGTGGCAACCAGGAAGTTGCTTTCTCACACCCACTTTGAAGTGCTACTCATACAGTTTACGCCTAAATGCACTCCTAACACACTTCAGTAAGATGCAGACACACACTTGCACTGAAACATACTGTAAATGCCAGCGTTGACCTTTGGCAGATAAACCGTTTACAAAGTCAACAGTTGCAAGTATGAGATGCTTGGACATTAAGGTGTAACCTATATCACCAGTGTCTTTCTTGTCATCACCCCACAGCAGCTTGTCTGTGTTACCAGCATAGTGCCTGACTGATAAGGACACGCCTCTGATCTCACTTTATTTGAATGTTCTCAAATGAGACCATTTTCTTAGTAACCACTGAGGAATTATGTGAGATAATGGTGAAAGATTCAGGAAGGGTTTTTTTTGGTTCTCAGACACAGCTTATTAGTTGTATATAAGCTAAACCATCTTCAAGCTATATTGCTGTCAAGGGCACTTTATGAAGATAAAAGGAGGGCATTAAGAGGTATGCAAAGTTGGAACTTGACCCAGTTTGTGTGTCAGCCTGCCAATATAACTCACATTGGCAATCACCTAGTAACTGGTTTTGTTATGTCACATGTCTATAAGAATTATTTTTTCTATTCACAAATAATGCCTCACGATAGTGCAGTGAGATGGCAATGATCTCGCTGCCTGTCTTTCAAGTGCTTTAGTTACTCAGGTCAGTGTAGATATTGTATTAGACAGCATTCCACTCTCACAGAATTACTCCATTGGGGGGGGGGGTGTGTGAGGAAAAAAAGAGGGGTTTGGGTTTCTTCCAAAGCAATGTGTTTGATTATGGATTCTGTAGTATGTGAAGCTGCCTACTGATGCAGCTTCGTTTAAAAGCAATTATGTTTGAGGTACTTTGTCTCTTCGTTTAAGTTACTGATGTCACTCATTTTGAAGGGGTTTAACACAGTGCCTGGTTGTACTACTGTTAAGAGTAGCCTTCCATTACACCCCAAAGTTTTATGACTTAGTAAACAATCTTATTAAGTTGGTGCTACTCCTTTAAACAACTTTTGATATTTAGAAGACGACTGAAAATGAATGGCTACTGTTGGCCTTATTTTTTTTTCTTATTATAGCATGTTGATGTGACTTATAGATTGTCCCACTGACATCGGTGATAGAGGACAACTGAAATGTGTGCCCTGTTTTATTGCACCCACGTTGTTATGCACAGTTTGTGTGCACTCAAAGAGAGGAAAACTAAAAACGCATTTCAACCAAAATATTTGATAGCCTTTATGAAGTTATATCAGGTGTTTGTTTTAATGCATTTGACTATTTTATAGATTTGTAGTAGTTCCAGATTTTACAGTTCATTCAGACACGTTTTTCACTGTTTACGCAGTCTTCTTAATGACACCAACACATCTTCACTTTTTTGAAATCACGTTTAAGACCTTCCTTTTAATTGAAATTGTAATATTTTGATCTTTATTTGGGTGAAATGCAATATTTATGTACAGATCCAATTTGTGTATCATGATATACATGAATAAAACTTTTATTGTCTCTTTAGCAGTTGCTTTTTTTCTTTTTAAGTAGAACACAAATGCTCAGCGTTTTCAAGCATGTCATCACACACCCAGGGTTTGTCTACTGGATGTGTCAGAGCCATGAATCACTACACAACATTGACATTTAAATGGCTTGGTTTCATTTTCCTGGAACAGCTCCTCCCAATCTGCTCCCCAGCTGATGCAAGACAACGCAAGAGTAATTTCCTCATTCACTTGTTTTTCAATGCACTACAGTACAATAGGTTCACCTTTGTAGAAAAGTATTAACAGAACAGGGTGGGCTCAATTCATAATGGTGCAATTTCTTTCATCCTACTGGCAATCAGCATTTCTCTTATCACATCTGTACTCTTATCTTACAAAATATAGTATGTTCACAAGAAGACTTCGTATTGACACTCAAGTGGGGATTCCTCCTCTATATTCGACTGATTAGTGGCATCTGCTGGTGTGTCAGAAAACTGCAACAAAATGTAAAAAGTATCTTTAATAGGCTCAGGTTTATAAAATTATTTCCTTTCCCTTTACAATAAAAAGCATGTGAAACAAAGAACATAAATAAACATTTTCTGTAATTTGTACACATTCTTATAATATAAAGCACAATAACATTGATCATTTGGACATTGTCCGAAATTTGTGTTTTACTTTACTTTAAAATGCAGTTCTACAACACATCCTCAGTTCTTCTTGAAAAAAGAATCCAGAGTGCCCGTGCTCCCACCTTGGGAGCGATGCCTTTTGGACTGGGGTCCCGATTGACCTCTGGTTTTTGTCTTGCCCCGGGAGGACTGGGCTATGCCTGCTGCTCCCACTCTGACAGGAGTTAGAGAAGAAGTGGTGGTGGAGGAAGATGAAGAGATGGTTGCTGAACTCGTGGATGAAGACAGGGAATTCTGGAGGTCCAGGGCAAAGTGATAGTCATTGTGTTCAGGCATTTCCCAGACCAACACCTCCTGGCCACAGCGCTCACAGTTCAACACGTCTTCTCTGGCCACAGTGGGAGGACAGTGATCTACCTCTGGATCCATGTCCAGCTCATCTCTTAACTCCTCACATGGCGACTGGTGGGATGTAAACTCTCCAGGCGTGTGTTCCATGTCAGGTTTGGTCAATGTTGAGGCTGAGGCCTGTATGTTTCTTTCAAGAGTCTTCTTGTGGAAGAAAGAGGAAATATCAGAATGGGGGCTCGCTGTACCATTTTTAGAGTGAGAAAAAAGTGTAAGGGAAGTAACTGGGCAATTGGTATCTGTCTCCACCTGAGAGTCAGCAACAGAGGTTTTATGAGTGGAGTTAGATGAGAGAATTCCTGTTGAGCCAATGCAATCTTCTTCTACATCGTTTGTAACCTTCTGTCTTTGTTTCTCAGCTGCCTTTTGAAAGAAGGACTGGATGGTGCCCGGTTGTTTGCCAGCGGAGTCATTTTTCAGTTCAGAGGGCGGCTGGGTGAAAGACTGAGGGGTGGAAAAAACACTCTGGGTTGAAGTGACATCACTGGACAGAAAGCCAGCAATCCCCCCTGCTGATGGAGCATCACTGAATTTGCTAGCTGAGAGGTGTAGCAGGGTGAGGGGTGGAGTCCTGGGGACATGATGCGGGACAAATGAATCACACAGGATTCCTTCAACCAATGACTTAAAATATTTCAGGGCTATTACATTCTAATTACCATGCTGCCTGGTGGTTTCCTGCTGTGTTGAGACTCTTGATAATGGCAAAGCTGTCACTGGATAGCTTGGTCGCTTCATAACGCACCAAAGCACAACAGCGAGAGAAGCTGCTCGGCCTTTTGTCCCCAAGCTGACGAACACCGACTGTCAGCAACTTAGCCACACGACCATTCTGACAGACGTTAAGAAATGACAGGCACAGTTATAGTCACTAGGAAATAGGTAGTACTGCTTTAATAAGGGAAAATAAATACATTACACTACACGTAGCTTTTTCTTACCACTTCTTTGTCCTTGGTCAGCCTCTCCTCCAGCTCTAGGGCCAGTTGATGAAGCCAGTACTGTACCTAGAGGGTATTAATAATTACATGAAAACAAGAAAAGGAAATGTAATGTAAAAGTTGGTACATTTGTTAACAATATTACCTTTGCTACACATCTAGATGGATCAACTACATTCTCTGAAAGTTTCATCACTTTCAGTTACGGTCAATATGAGACTCAAAATAAAAGACAGATTGAGCACGACTTTTTATACACCGGGAAGCAGAGAGTGATGAGCTGTACCTGCTCTTTTGTAGCCAGCGATGTCTTCCCCGGGAAGTTTTTACTGCAGCCGATGGATTTAGGAAGCTGTCTGGGTTTCACTGCTTCAAAATCAATACCCCGACACAAGTCATACAGCCACTGACTGCAAAGCAGACAGATTCATTCATAAATAATTGGTAATCAAGTAGAAATAAAACGCTAGTTATGAGCCAACTTTGTAATCAAAAGGTCCATTCCACCTAAAATGATGGCGGTGTCTGACAGAATAAATGTAAAAACTAAGCAAGATTGTGTTTGTCTTTTAAAAAAGGTATATCTGGCTTGTCTTACCCTGTCTTCTCTCCAAAGTTCTGTTCCAGTTGGGCCTGAGAAAAGCGAGTCAGATCTCCCATGTTTTCTATTCCAAGAGTTTCTGTAATGGAGGCACCCAGCTTACCCCCCAGGTTGCGGCTGCACAGGTGAGATAAGCAAAAATACAAGTCAACTTCTGTTTTTACACTTCTATGTCAGTATATGATTATAATCTGTGATGAGTTATTTATGTAGCAGTACTATTTTGAACTCACATCTTGCTGATGGGAAGAGAGCTGAAAAGTTCTGTCACCGAATCCAAAGGCAGAATGGTTTGTCTGTTAGGTTTGTTCAGACCACAGGCTAGTTTGGCCAACACCTGGAAAAAGTGGACAGTAAACTATGACCACAGCAAAAACAATTACTCTTTAAAGTATTGCACCAGCATTATATTTATGAGACTAAAACAATGATAGGTTTACCTACCTTATTGTGTGATATCCCTGCTGAGCAGCGGAAACCTGTGTGTTTCTCCACGGCTGCCCTCATTTCCTCGACAATGAGCGCCCCCACAGTAAGCTGCAGCTCTGCAGAGCTCTGCTCCCCTAATGGAGGGCCAGGTAGGGATTCCAACCACTGCTGAAGACCTCTGGACCTCTGTTCCTCTAGGGACAGACATGACATTATTAGAGCGATACATTTACGGTTTTGTTTCGTCTCACTTTTCAACACCACCTTCCTGTGTCAAGTGCAGAAACAATTAATGGAGCCTAAGCCTACCTTTATCCAACACAACACCCTCGGCAGGGGCCTCAAGTTCAGGTGAACTTATTGGGTACCCCTGGATGTAAGTCGTCCTGAGTTGAGGCTCAATTTGCTTGTCTGTCATGTTTTTAAGCCGCTGCTGGACTGCAGCAGTCAGATCCATGTAGGCCTCATCGATGCTGGCTCTCTCAATCACAGCAAAGCGAGACATCACCTCAATAACCTCCACACTCGCCTCCCTGTAACTACACAAGGAGGTAGCAAAATATCATATATTCATTATTCATCCTATCAAAGAAAAAATGAAATGTTTTATGGCACAACCCCAGGAACTGTGAATAAGTGTAGGGGTTGTACAGTACATCACCAGCACTTACTGCGTCAGGTCTGCCTTGCCATGAGACTCACGCACTCGTGCCACCTGGAGGTCTGGGCACAGTTTCTTTGCATCGTCCACCCACATGTTCCTGGTGACACCATGGGCCCTGGCCTCATAGCTCACAGCTATGATACTAACAGAGGATGACATTTAGTTGTAGAAAAACAAATTATTACGTCATGTTTGCAAACTGTGAGAATGTGGTAGTAGTAAGGTCCGAGGGATGATGAAGGCGGGTGAGTCACCAGCACAGAGGCAGCAATTTATGATCCATGCCACTGAGCACACTCTACCCATGTGTAAATACGCAGTGTGTGTTGATCTTGAACAGTGAGAGAGTGAGGTGTTCCCTCTGTGTTCCATATTCAGGCCAAGTGATGGCAACTGAGCAATCTCTGTGACAACTGAGCTGAGCAAGACTTTTAAGACATCTGTAAAAACTACTATTTATACTATTTCTAGGTTAAATAATGATCTTTCACACTTAAATATAGTCACCCGGGGTCAGCAATTCCCAGTCCTCTCCTTCATCTAATTTTGGAGCTCTTCTTTTAAGCTCTTTTTCAGTTCCTCTTCTTTTATTTCCTGAAATCATTTACAAGAATTTGAATACTCATTTGCATCCCATTACTTGTGCTGCTACTGTCTTTAAACACAGCCTGCGACATGGAGTCGCTGCGGCCATGGCGATAAGGCCTCAGAGGTTTCACTTTACCGCACTGCTGTCTCCATAAACACAAACAAAAACTAACGTTATGCTAAAAGGATACAGCACAGAGTAAACATAAGGGGGCTAGAGAGTTTTAGCAGCTAAATGCTGTTATCCAGACGGCAAACACAGAGGGCTTTCCCACTCTCCTGGCTGTCGGTTTCAGTTGGGTTTATCAGAAAAACAATGTCTGTGTGTCAGAAACTCACCCGCCCCCTTTCCACGTCTTGTACTGGGCCACCACACAGGAAGTGTTCCTCAGAGCTGGATTGAGTCTCTGTTCCACCTGGACGTAAAAACAGTCCATGTCCACTAACGCCACCACTCTGTCCTTCCCGTAGTCCATCACCGGAGATAAAATAAAGATACACCCTCTGTCCGGTGGAGCTGTTCATTTACATCTGTCTCCAGCTCGGGACGGTCTCTAAACTCTAACCGGGCGCCGAAAAATGCTTGTCCTGTCGCTTTGTATTTCGCGCAATCGTTTGAATTTACATAAAAAAACGTCCTCAAAAGTCGACGTAGATCTGTGGTCGGCCATTACGCATGCGTGTCGCGACGTCGTCATCGTCTACAGCGGTAACTGCAGAGGCTCTTAAAGAGACAGTGCGGGTATTTTAAAGGGGGATTATATGAGGCTCTTATCCACAGACAGTGTATTACCTACAGCTAACGGAGGTCAGCAGGCCCACAGTAGCAAGACGCAGAGTCCTGTTTAGCCACTTGAGAAAAGGGCCACCTCAAAAAGAAATCAATATCACTGTCACTATCTATCAATATAGGCTATATGAAGTATGTCATCTGCAGCACCTCAGGCCCCTGGTACGTGACTGCCTGGACCCGCTGCACACACACACACACACACACACCTGGAGAAGCCACAGAGCACCATGAGGATCATGTGTTTTGTCTTCTCCAGCGCTTTCGACACGGTCCAGCCTCTCAGGTGGATCAGGACCTCGTAGCCTAGATCGCAGACTAGGATCACTGTCAGGCTGCACAGCTGCTTGTCAGATGTGGTGACGAGCAGCGCTGGCACACCCCAAGGAACTGTTCTGTCACCGTTTCTGTTCACCCCCTACATCTGACTTCTGCTTCCACTCGGAAGCGTACCACCTACAGAAGTTCTCGGATCACAGACGACAGAGAGGAGGAGTACAGAGGCCTAATCGAGAGCTTCGTAGGGTGGTGCAACAGCAACCACCTACAGCTCAACACAAGGAAAACCAAGAAGCTGGTGGTGGACTTCCGGCACTGCACCTACAAGTTCCTGGAGGTGCAGTTAAACAACAAACTGGACTGGACGGACAACACTGAGGTTCTCTACAGGAAAGGACAGAGCAGGCTGCTCTTTCTGAGGAGGCTCAGATCCTTCAATGTGTGCACTAGGCTACTGCGGATGTTCTACCAGTCTGTAGTGGCCAGTGTCATGTTCTCTGCTGTGGTGTGCTGGGGAGGTGGCATCGGGACTTGCGGCACCAACAAGCTGGGCAAGCTGGTGAAGAAGTTCCAGCTCGGTGGTGGGGATGGAGCTAGACAGTGTGTAGGCAGCGACCGAGAAGAGGATGAGAAGGAAGCTGAAATCCATCATGGACAACCCCTCTCATCCTGTCCTCCAGATTCCAGCTTTATTGTTATGCCTCCCCGCTGGTGATAGCTGTGGCCAGAGGCATTCTGTTTTGAGGTTGTCCATCTGTCCGTCTCTTGTGGGAATTTCTTAAAATTCACTTGGACTCAAGGATGAACTGATCATATTTTGGTGGTCAAAGGTCAAGATCCTATTCTAATCCTAATCCTAATTTCTCAAGAACGCCTTTTATTACTGGCACTATGGCCAGGTGAAATGAAAAATGTCATTTTAACTCTTTAAGATTGCATCCTTATTATATAATTGTTATTATTATTATTATAAATCAAAATCTTATCATTTTGTCTTCCTGTAAAACAAAATGTGATGCGTTTTTTTACGTAAGCATGAACTAACCGATTTAAACCAATAATCTCATGACATTCACCTGTCAATCAGTCTTTAGCTTTTAGCGACGCAAAGCGAAGATTCATCAGTTAGCTAGTTAGTTAACAGCAGAGCTTCCTCCTGGAGCCAGAGTGTTTTATTATTACTTGTACAAAAGCACAACTTTATCAGTGTTTTTGGTGAAACTGGATTATATTTGATGGAGAAAATATTGTAGACAGACAGAGGCCAGTTTGTTGAAAGTGGTACTGAGGTGATTTACAGAGTTTGCAGATAGACTGGTTGCTACAAGAAGGTACTAAGATGCCGTTAGGTATAGCTATTGGCTACCACGACAATTCCCTCCCTAGCTGCCTGTTTTTACAGTATATTTGGTGGTCAAAGGTCAAGGTTAGTGACCTCACAAAACCCATTTTTGGCTATAACTCAAGAACTCATACTCTAATCATGACAATAAATTTCACACAAATGTCAAAATGATGAAGTGATGGCATTTTATATCCAAATGGTCAAAGGTCAGCTTCAAGAAATTATTAATTGGAGTCATGCATGTCATGATAGTGATAATGTCCTTTTTTCCAATGTAACACACCTAATACTTTTTATTATCTTCACTGCATATATGAGTCTGGACAGACATGGATGTAAACTCCAAATTGACTGGTTGATTTATTCTAGTTATTTAGGTGTAAGGGACATTGCGCAAATTATAAACAATATTAAACATAAATGTCAGTTTAACAGTATAGTGATAGGTTGTGATGATGATAAGTCAATTTTTAACTACTTTCAAGGAAGTTCAGAACTAAAGAAGTACTGTTTTAATGCCATAAAGTATATATGACCAGACCAGCAGATTTACAGCACGACCAAAAGAGCAGTGTTAAAAATGAGGAAGTGACCCAGGTAAAATAACCTTCTGTAATATAGAAAGTGCTCATTCACTGATAACATTGATGCAGGCATGGCGTTTCCATATATTTTTCTAATACTCGCTGGACTCATGGGTAAGTCAGCTTAATAAGAAATATCTGTCAAATTTATGCTTAAATATGTTTGATACAGTTGAGTGATACAATTTGAGTTTTGCATTAAGAGACAATCATCAGTATTAATCATTAATGTCTTTTTTATAAATGTAGTGATATATATTATATTATTATTATTATATTATACTAACAAATGTTTTATGTAGATGTCATTGTGTAACTGGTAAATGATATGATAGGGTTATACAATGCATTTGAAGGCACCACTATAAAATATGTGTCTGCTGTTGTTTTGTCAGGAATTCACAGTCAAGTGACTACAGTGAGTAAAGTGTCAGTCAAGGCTGGAGGCTCCATCTCCATCCCATGTCTCTATGATCCAAAATACATAGACCGTGTGAAATACTTGTGTGAAGGACAGCCTTGGTACTCCTGCACATATGCAATTAAATCAAACCAACCAAGTTCAGAAAAGTTTTCAATCTCTGATAACACAAACCAAACAGTTTTCACTGTGACTATTAATTATCTGAAGAACAATGACACTTACTGGTGTGCTGTGAAGAAATTTGGATTGGATGTCAAACAACGTTTTCAGCTGTCAGTCGAAACAGGTAAAATCTGTTTTAAACACATCTGAAATCCTTTCTGCAAACTATTTGGTGGGACAAAAAACAGATTTTCACTTACATGTCACAGATGATAAAATCCGACTATGCTTCATTTTGTATTATGCTTTTTTCAAGGTACGTCAAGTCTGTACGTAGACCAACAGAAAATTAATGCATTTGAAAGAGGAAGTGTGACTGTCGTGTGCCACTATAAACATCAAAGAGTAACAAAGTGGTGCAGGCTGGGCAGCACCTGTGTGACGGGTCAGACTGGGTCAATAGACGGAACACCAGTAACCATCAATGCAAGTGTCACATCTTTTTCCACTGTGACTATGAGTGAACTGACGACAGAGAGCAGCGGCTGGTATTGGTGTGCCAACAAAGACTTTCAGATACCAGTGCATATCACAGTTCATAAATTACCCTCAACTACTACAACTACAATGGGCCCTACTACAACAAGTAAGATACTAATCATTTTCTATTTTCATAAATTAACCTATTATAGAAATAAGGCCAGTAAGTCAGCACAGGAAATAATGCCTGTTAATCATGCAGCATCTGATATATTCATGTCATTTACCTTGAGTTACAGTCTAAGAATCCACAATATGCAGTATAAAAAAAAACGTAATATCACCTACAACTTTTCACATTTATTTACGCAGACTTTACGGAGACACTTCCAACCACTACCCAGCATGCCTCCCTGCTTACAAGTGCAGAACCTACAAACTCCACCATAAACGGGGCAGATGGAGAGGGCCTGCAAGATGAACACAAGATGTATGTACTCTTTATTTTATTCCACTTTGAACGGTGTAACTGGCATCAAATCTGATTTACAACTGTTTCTGCAGATTATCCCCTCTCCACCCTTTGTGTTTCCTGATACAGCACAACTTAATATGCAGTACCCTCTCTCTCAGTGTACTCTTCAAAACACTAAACCACATATTTGAGCACGGAAAAGTTAATTTTGCCATACCCTATGTAACTCATAGATGCAATGTGGCTGCCTTTAACAATTGTTTTATAAATTAAACATACAACAGAAGAACAGGTACATAAGTATATTTCAGACAACATTATGAGTTTTTTTAATGAAATGTACGTCTGATCTGCATTTATCTTTTAGTTCTATAAAATTGATGATTGGCATCATCACCATCATCTCACTACTGTTGCTCGTTCCTGCAGCCTTTTTTGGATGGAGGATTATAAAGCGCAGTAAGTCTGTTGTAAACTCTCTTATAACAAATTCAGGAGTGAAATGTATTATATTTTAAAATATCTAAATTGTATTTGTTTTAGGTAAGACCAAACCTGACGAGCCTAACAGAACTGTGGTAAGCTATATAATGTTTTGGTAACATCACTGACATATTTCCTCTTTACGTAGTAAATAACAAAATATTTGACATTATGTCCAAATTTGGACGGATCAAACACAATATGAAGTATTTATAACAGCATTTAAAGATCATGAACAAATTACACTTAGTGTGAGCTGTTGACTATAAATTATTAGATCTACATCATCTTGGTTCAAAGTACTGTACTCTAGATAATACAGACAGTTGCCCTCTTTATGGATATTTCTACCTGGCTTATTTTCATCTTAATACACCAAAGTAGGAAATTTTGCTAAAATATTACATTTTAAAGCTTGATAAAATAAGAATAAAAAACCACGCACAATATATGACCCTGGCAAAAACCATTGCAGTGATAATTTAGCCCCAAAACAAAAATAGAATCAAATTTACAGTGTTAATGTTTCTTCTCTTTCTGTGCTGCTCTAAACAGCATATCACACATTAGCCACTCTGTGTTGTAAAATAGGGTAAAATAAACCTATGAAAAATAACTATGAAGTTTTAAACTCAAACAGGAAATGGCATATACTGTACATGAATGCCCCTGACAAAAGAAAAACTCCAGATCATATAAATATAAAGGTTATGTAGTCAATTTAATTTATATAGTCCAAAATCACAAATCATAATTTGCCTCAAGGGGCATTCACTCTGTCCTCAGACCCTCAATGCTCTTCCCAAAAATCTCCCCGAAGAAAAAGAGCCACAGAGGAGGGACCTCTCGCCCAGGATAGACAGACACACAATAGATGTCGAGTGTACAGAACAAACCAATATTACATGATGTACAGATTTTGATCATTTCTAATATATGAACAGTAAAAAATACTGTATAATGTGAAGAATATGGATCCAGGGGGACACTATAACGACTTCAGATGTTGTCGATTAAGAGAGAGGAGGAGGAGAAAAACTAGAGAGAGGGAAGAAGAGAGAAATGCGCAGACCTCGGCAGCTTGTGGGAACAAAACTAAAAACAGGAGAAGGAGAAATGAAATGACTATGAGGAAGTTGACATTTAATCCCTGTCAGCAGGACAAATATAGATACAGATATCAGGGTTAAGAAACTGAGACCAACCCACTAAAAAATAATGGTATCAGGTGCGTGGCGAGAACTTATCTGAGAATGAAGTTACGGCAAACAAATGGGTTTTAAGTTTAAGGCCTCAACGGAGAGTAAAGAGCACGGGACGGGACATAAGGTTTAATGAGATCGGATAGAGAAGAGGGGCAAAAGTAGCCAGTTTTGTAAGTCATCAGATGCACCTTAAAGTCTGGTCTGACATGGATAGGAAGCCAATGAGGTGAGGCTAATGTTGGTGTAATATGATCAAACTTTCAGGTTCTGGTTAAGACTTTTAGTGCTAGCACAAGGAGACCTAATTTTAGCTATGTGGCGATGGGTGAAAAAAGGTGATCTTGGTGACTTTAATGTGCTTTAAGATGGCTTGTGAAGAGGTCAGTTGTATTCAGATTAACCAAACAAGTATGCAGTTAAACAGAATGAAGTAAATAATTATAACAGACCATAGTATATGATGAGATTAAAGTCAAATGTATCCATTATAGATCTCACACACTGGGAGTGATCCTGAGGTGTTCTACGCCACCATCACTCATAATCAACATGTAGCAGCCCAGCAGAAGGTAAAAACATTTACATTTACAGACATTTAATTTTTTACCTTTATGCATCTGAATTGTCTGTTACTAACACAAATGGATTAGTGTTGTTGTTAGTCCATGATTAGTCAGCATTCTCTTCTCTGTGTTTGTTTTCTCTCATTAGATTGAACCAGCAGAGGGAAGTGTGATCTACAGCACACTAAAGACTTAAATATAATAAGTGCTAATGAGCAGAAAATATGGGAGGATATGCATCCTCTTGAGTATGGTGACACCGTGGAAGTCATTCTAATGTGCATTTTATCCTACATCATTTCGGATGAATTGAACAATCCTACAGTCCCCCACAGGCACATACTTAAAGGGTCCAGGAGGGCAAGACAACATGTTAAGACAGTTGTCATTGTCACTTTAACACAAGTGTCAGAGGAAGAGCTAAATACAGACCAAAAGGTGTGAATTGGCTTTGTGACTACTATGGTTTATCTCATGCCAATGTTTCTTGGTGCAGCTTTACCAACCACCAAGCTGCTGTCTTGCTACTGAAGACTATCATGATCCAGGGAGAACCTCAATTCATTTAACGAGATCCTCTACATTTTGCTACGATATGTGATTATCTCATTGTTATTAATAATGTCCAGTACATCTAGTGTTCGATCCAGTAGGACAACCACAGGCATAGCTTGGGGTGTGGTATAATATTGAGCATAATTAAGAAAGATTAAATTACTGCAAGAAATAAATGAAAATAATTCTGCTTCTTTTGGTGGTCACCCTCCATTATTGATTATTAATTTTTACTTGTCATTTTTGTTCATCGATGTAAAGCACTTTGAAACTCAGGTTCCAATAAAGTTTTACCTGCTTACCGTGTACATATCTCACATGGTCAAAGGAAAATACACCTGTAAAAGTATGTTGTCATAAAGCCAAATGCAGCTGCCCTAAAAGGAGGAGGAGGGGATATTTCAACAGTTGCTATTGCATGCTTTTGAAATCAGGAAGTAGAAAATTGGTCAGTGCAGTAGTGTTGCACATTTTTTTGTCTGACTGTGCTCTCTCTGCAACATGGCTGTTAATCTCAGAATTCTTCTCATCCTCACCGGACTCAGAGGTCAGTCACAGTGGTCCTTTTATGTGTACAGATGTTTAGTCTTGTGCTTGAGCTGGTTATTTCAGGTGAAGAATGTATGAGTAAATAGTAAATACACAATTCTGTAATTATAAAAAAAAAAAAGTTAATATGAACATCTACAATACGTGGGCCAAATGAAGGAATAATATTGTGAATAAATCCATTAAAATGCTGTGTTTGTATTGTTGCAGGAATTCACAGCATAACTACAGTCAGTAAAGTGTCAGTGAAGGCTGGAGATTCAATCACCATCCCATGTTTCTATGAGTCAAAATACATAAACCATGTGAAATTCTTGTGTAAAGGATATACATGGACCTCCTGCTCGTATGCAGTTAAAACAAACCAACCAAGTTCAGGAAAGTTTTTAATCTCTGATGACAAAAGCCAAAGAATCTTCACTGTGACTATAAATGATCTGACGGATCAGGACACTGATTACTGGTGTGCTGTGGAGATTGATGGAGGGCCAGATGTCAGAGAGTACTTTCACCTGTCAGTCACCAGAGGTAAGACAGACCTTAAAGCATCTTTATGCACATTTCCAATCCTCTGTGAAAATTTAACAATTTGACATAAAAACACCTCCTCAGGGTCACATTGTTTGCCATGGAGACTGACCCACAATATTCTATTGAACTTGTTTTCCCATAAGGTACGCCCAGGCTTTATGTGGACCATCAGGAGATTACAGGATTTAACAGAGACACAATAATCATCAGTTTCCATCGTTACTTTGGAACAATGAAGTGGTGCAGGCTGGGTAGCTCATGTGTGACGGCGTTGTCTGGATCAATAGCCGGAGCAAGAGTAACCATCACTGCAATGGTTAATGTTTTCCGTGTGACTATGAGTGGACTGAGGACAGAGAGCAGCGGCTGGTATTTGTGTGTCAGTGGAGACTTTCAGATGCCAGTGCATGTAACTGTTACTGAGAAACCTACCACCAGTAAGCTTATTACTACTCATAAAAACATTACCAGCCATTTGGTAAATTATTTTATTAAGAGATATTAGGAGTTCATTTTGTAGGTTTACTCTACTTATCATTGTCTCTTTTTTTGTATTATAGCCACTCTTGCAACAACAACAACACATTTAACCACCATATCGCCCACTCCTGAGCATGTGAATCTCACCACAGTTGAGGTTGAAGCGTACATACGGTATGTATAAAACTATTGCCATTTTGTGGTAAAAAAAAAAAACAAAAGTAGGAATCTCTATACATAATTGTATGATAAATAAAATTGATTGGTAGTAACTGAGGTACTATAGGATGGTGTAGCATTGTAGTTTGTAATACAGAAGATGAATACAGTTTACATTATATTGTAGGCTTGTTTGAACAAGAACATTCTGTTTATCTTTATTACTTTGCTTTGTGTGTTGTGTTTATTTATTTATGCCCCAGTGCTTCAATTGACATAAAGACCCTCATCATCCCTTTGAGCTTGTTGATCTTTATTGTATTGGTGACCCTGTTCATCTGGTTGCTGTTGAAAAAGCACCGTAAGTCTTGATAAATCCAATTGATACCAAATAGGTTTGTAACTTTGAAAGATTTAATTTTAACACAAACATTTGCATTTAGAATAACAGGAGTTTTTCACTGTTTCACTTTCAGAGCAGAACAAATCAGCATCATTAACCAAGACAGTGGTAAGATTCTTGGTTATTTCCCATTTTTTCATAAAGAAGGCTATAACTATCCACATGAAGGCAGAAGTGTGATAGTGGTTAATTGTTTAAATTTACACTGCAGTGGTAGGGTGAGAATGGAAGTGGAAAGTTTTCAGACAATGTATTTTGATTTTAAAGAAATTCTGCTTTGCTACACTGTTCTATGGCAATATGTGAAAATGTTTTATTTGACTATTTGAACATTGTTCTATTGGTATTAGTCCTCTAACATTTGGATCTACTCATTCAACACAGGCTGAAGAGGAAGTAACATACGCTAATATTGGGCAAGTGAGGAAACCTTCAACCCAGGTAATCCATAACTGCAGAGATATCCAGGGAAAATTGTAAAATGTCAAATTTACTCTACCTTTGTCATTATAGTGCTATAGGCTGTTGTAATATTGAAGATATGTTTTTTTTCTGTCAGGTACAGCACATCTAAATTTTGTCTTTGTTTATTATTGTTATTAAGAGAAAACAATAATCACTCAGTTGAGCACTTTATGATCCGACAAGTACTTAAAAGTAGAAGTCAAAATGTGTGTCATTAAATGTCAGGTCATGTAACCTACAAAAATCAAAATTTATATGGCACAAAACGAGTACACTAAAGAACAAATAGGTACACTCAAATATAAAATATTACTTCACCATTCAGAACGAGGGCGATACAAAATTTCAATTAATCTGAAAAGGGAAGTGATCATCTCTTTCATAACTTTCTCTCTTTCTTCATGCAGACATCATATACTGAAAGTGATGTGGACGTGATGTATAGTTCTGTGGTTGCCATAAGGCAAAAAAGTGTACAAAGGGTAAATATATATATAGATGTCACCTTTTATGCTTTTATACCATCCTATGTGATTTTTTAACTTCTTTTTTTCCCCCCAACAGGTTCAAGCTATTGATGAGAATGTTACATACAGCACATTGGCTTAGCATCAGCACAGCTTAATACGTGTCTCTGTTTGTCTGTTTACCTATTAATCTATGTGGCTCTTGTTGGAAGACTTTTTTAAATGAGAGTGTGACAGTGTGTTGTCCTATGTTATCATTTGGTTGTGCAGTAACTTCTCTCTATTTGGTTTTATACTTTGTCCATACTTTCTTCTCTTCTGCTTTTCAAAAACACATTGCCTTGCTTGTTTGTCAAGTGTGAGACAGTGTCAATGACTAGGCAAATCTTGTGTTTACTGTTGTGTTATTTATTAGGCCTACAGCTCACAGTAAGTTAAGTTCATGGACATGGAATTTATCCATTCAAGTTCACTCTTATACAATAAATATAATCTTCATCTGTTAGTTGTGTTTTAATTTCACGACATTCAAGTCTGCTTCACAAACTTCTGCATAGCCAAATAAAGCAGATACCAGGGCTGCTATGTGAAGGTTCTTTTTTTTTGTAAAGAGTGACAGGAAAGTGGGGAGAGAGGATTACATGCAGCATAGGGCCACAGGTTGTGATTAAGCCTGGGCCACTGCTGTAAGGACTCAATCTTTGTACAGGGGGTGCACGTTATACCAGGTGAGTTACCAGGGTGCACCCCTTGGTGAAGGTTCTTGTTTCTGGATCTACCGGGTTCCAGAAATGTAAATGTTATTGAGATTTTACAGATGGACATGTTTTGAAGGACACATAAGGCTTTAATAGTTACTAGAATTTTCACACATACTGTGAATAGACCATTTGCACAAGACACACCACCTTTGTTTGTGGACCTTTGTTGCATTTCTCTCTCACCCATTTCCTGTCATCTCATTTATTTTTTAGCATAATCCTCTTCTCTCAAATCAAATGTTGTGATACAAAGACATGCACATAAAAACACAAAGAGGTTTATCTGTAAAACATCTGCTTTAATTATTTCATATTTGCTTACACTATATAACTCTTCCAAGACGGGATTTATATCATTTTGTTTTGTTTAATATTGTCTGCTTTTAAACTGATATGTTATACTTAATGTGATCAGACTGATTAGGCAAAATACCATTTAACAAATTATACTTCATCAGCACCTCTATGTACCTCAACAGTAATAAACTTGATCCCCAAGCCAGTGTTAAACCTCACCCATAGATTAACTATGTTTAAGTGTTTTCCTAAATTACTGTTATAGTGTTTCAGCAGTAGCTATTACAGTGAGCTCTCAAACCTTCGCTAAGGAGGCGAGGAGCATGTTGGACCTTCTCTTTCGTTCTTTATTTCCAAATCTATGGATTCAGTTGTGTTCCTTTAGCTTATATGTGAATAGTGCATTTGAGCCTGTAAATATTCAAATAGTTTTTTTTGTATGTAGGTAAATTTAGAAACAGTAACTAAAATGACTAAAAGAATAATGATGGTGGCCAAACGCTTCGGGTGAGTTCATTTTTTTATTCAGATGCAGAATCATAAGTGCAGGAAACAGCTAGCAGAACTAATATCTGTGGTTAGTCAGTAAAATTATGTAAGTCACTTAAACAAAGATGAAGTGACAAAGATGAAACGGTATCATCATGTTCAGTTTGGGTCAGTGTTTGTTAAGTCTGGGACAATTGAAAGTAAAATTTGTGGCAATTGCGGGACACTGAGGAAGTGCCAGCCCTGTGCAGCCAACTTCAGTGTTTTTGCAAATCACCATGGAACTTCCAGGGACTGTCTTTGCGTAAAGTAAAAATTTAGCAAATTTCACAACCTCCCTTATTTAGTTGCTGTTTCCCTTCTTCTTTTGAAATACAAAGCACAAAAACTGTTTTGAAACAAACAAAAAACGGATTGATTTTGAGCTCTAAAATGAAAAATAAATGTGTTTTCTCCTGTGGAAAAGGCTTAGGTTTCAAATTCATCCATTATAGGGCTCGCAAACTGTGAGTGTCAACCTGAAGTGCTTCATGCCACCATTGTACAAACTCATAAACACTGTAGAAGGTAAGCCAGGTGACAAAACACCTCTACAGATGATGGTGTGGTGTGGGGAATTTGTCTTTGCAAGGACAAGAATGATAAAATACCTAGTGCTGGTGAGGTGCCAAAAATTGACCAAATTAAGGAAATGTTTTTTACCCCTAATTAAGCCTCTCCTTACAAAGTTTTAACGAAATTCTCTATTTTCTGCCACTGTACCTGACTATCTCATTCTTTTATTTTTATCAATGATCATCCAGTATCCCCATAGGTTGCCACATATTGTGAAGAATATCCACTCATCAGATAGCTAATGGATGGTTGGGCTACTTACTGTGTATAATCCTTTAATTACATACTCAAAAGAGCTTGTGGCTACATGCACTATTTACTTCATCAGTCAACTTATGTAATGCAACTGCCTTACTTAGGCGGAAGAAAGATTGTAACAGATCCGATTGCATCCCCTTCCTATCCTGTGTCTTTTATCATTAAAGCCGTTGATTATCCGCATCACATTCTATAACACCATTCACTCCTTATCTCTTTATGTAGAGGACATTTTAGTGATTTTGATAAGGCAGCTGTTTAATTTCCTTATATTTCACACGTCTTTGCAGAAGTTAGCTCCCTGAGAATCAATCCTTATATAATCAACTGGACCAAATAAGCAACTATTTCCACTGAATTTGAAATGTTAAAACATTTTTAGACGGTTGTCCTGATAGCTTCCCTTCCTCAGAATCAGTATTACTGTATTAAATTAACCCCAATAAAATAAGAATAAACATGTAAATATCTTACTCATGTGAAAACTTTACTGCTGACCTTACAATATGCATATTACATTGTGCAATGTAGTACAAAACTGGCCAACAGAAACACTATGTCAATATATTAACTGACATCTCTGAAGCTGGAACAGTCTATTCACTCTTCAACAGCAGATTTTGATTCATTAGCAACTCAGCACTTCCCTCTACTGGCTGCTAATATACAGAATATTATTTCCCATGGCTACAATGCTGCTGAGCTACATGTTGCTTCATTCTTTATTTATGATGTATTTTGGAAAGAATCATATATTGTGTAACATTTTCATATAGTGTACTGTCCCTTTTCGGTTTTAAGTAAACCCAAGAATCCTAATGACTTGACCCCTTAATTTTTTTATGAAGCGCGATCAATTGGTCAAACTTAACACTCGTTCATTCAAATATCTGTGTATTTACTTGATGTATTACCATGAAATTGTGTACAGACATTCATGGTTCCCGGATGAAGTATCCTAATGACTGGTGATCCTCTGACCTTTAATCTAGCAGTAGCACCATTAGGCTCACATTTTTGGTTGAAATGTCTATGAACTATTATGTACATTTACAGGAATTTGGAACAGACATCCCCCTCGTAAGAACTGAAATAACTTTTGTGATCCCATAAATTATATCTAGGGGCATCTTCAGGTTAAAAATTAAATTTGTCAACAACACTTCGGTTTGGTTTCTGACCAAATTTGTATTCATTTTGGCAGCTATTCTTAGACTTGATCCCAAGAACAAAGGTCCATAAGAGTTTTTTTTTCATATTGTTAACTGTATCCTTTATATTTTGTCTAGTTTAAATCTTATTTAAATCAAGACTGAGAATGAGCATTTTAATCGAACTTTATCAGATGGCCTCTGAGCTTGAATTAATCTAATTGTTTGTCTATTAATAAACATTTTTTATTGTTGAAGCACTGTACTAGACTGTGTTATAATAGTTTGTACATTAATGTGTACATAGAATTGTAAAGAAATCATTTGGAAAATCTTTACATCAAGGTGTCATTTTGGCATGCTGGCAAGTACAGCCTCACAGATCTGCCAGCCATGGCTTCAAAGTAAAATATACCAACTTTTTTAAATTTACATACACATGTGATGACTAATATGGAGCTTAGTTTAGTAAATGCTCCTTTGATCATGTTGTATTTGCTGTATAAAAACGGTTACTATTTTAACAAACATAGTAATAACAATAAAATAAGCAGTTTATTGCAAAATTCAGTGCCTCAGAAACTATTTTCAGTCTTCTGACATTTGGATTGCTCTTAAAACAAAAGCCTACTGGCATATTTTTAATATATCATAGTTGTGTTCTAATTCATGTATTTTGCATACAACTGCATAGAGCAAGGTTAGAGTCCACTCACATTTGGTTCGCTCCTTTAACACAGGCTGAAGAGGAAGTAACATATTATAATGTTAAACATATGAGAAAAGCCTTAAAGCCAGGCAACTCTGCAGTCAAGAAATTAAGTGTAAGAAATGTCTGTAGATATACCGTTTCCAGTGATTTCAACAATCCAGTCAAGGTGTGTCACCTTATCACCATTCTGTGTTTCTACAATGTGTATTTCTACGTGCTATGTATGCTGATCTTTATACAAATAAAATTGAATTGATCTTGAAATGTTATATTTAGTGGAACCCAGTCTACAGTAAATGGTATTCAGACAGTACGCTTTAGCTGCATATCTATTTAAATACACAATTTAACCAATGTGAGGCAACTTCCCTACAGTAGGAGGAAGACCAATGCTGCGATAAGGAAAATTAGGAAGTAATTGGTCAGTTATGCAGCGCACTGGTGCGTGTTGTTTCCACTGCTCACTTACGAACATGGCTCTTCACCGCAGCATTCTTCTTATCCTCACTGGACTCACAGGTCAGTCACATAAATCATTTTATAATTGTGTGTATGTCTTATATAGCAGAAAAAGTACGGAAATGTGTGTTTGGTAGATTATTTCTCTGTGGTAACAATGCTTTTTGGCTATACATCTTATACCGTTGGAAAGCCTGTTTAGTTCCCTTGCCCTTCACCGTCAGGCCCGTTTGCGCTGGTGTCGGCAACAAGTGCACTGGAACCTGAACATGTGGAGGAACGTTATGTTCAGCGATGAGTCCAGATTCTGCCTATGGCAGTTGGATCGTAGGGTCAAAGTGTGGAGGAGACGCGGAGAACGCTATGCTGACTGCTGCACCGATAGAATAACATCTTTTGGTGGAGGCAGTGTGATGGTGTGGGGCGGCATCTCCCTCACTGGAAAAAACTGAGGCTGGTCATCATTGGAGGCAATCTCAATGCAGAGAGATATAGAGATGAGATTCTGCAACGAGTGGCAATCCCATATCTCCACAGTCTGGGACCGAACTCTATCCTCCAAGATGACAACGCTCGCCCCGACAGGGCGGGGTTTATCAGAGACTTCCACCAGAATGTGGGAGTGGAGAGGATGGAATGGCCTGCCAGCAGTCCTGACCTCAACCCCATTGAACACTTGTGGGATCAGCTTGGGCGTGCTGTTCGTGCCAGAGTGACCAACCCAACCACGTTGGTTGACTTGCGACAAATGCTGGTTGAAGAATGGGATGCCATCCCACAGCAGTGTGTGACCAGGCTGGTGACCAGCATGAGGAGGAGGTGCCAGGCTGTTGTGGCCGTGTATGGTTCTTCCACACGCTACTGAGGCTCCTGTTTGTGAAATTGTTAAATTGCCAATATGTCTTGTTTCTTCAAACTTCCATCATCCAATCCACCAAACACCAAACGAGTCAATGACAGAATAAGCTGTTTGGCATTGGCAGAGACGATTTGGCAAATTTTTCTAGGGCGCAACCCACATACTCAGCTCTGCTGCTCATCCCACAAGTGCATGTTCCTTACAAATGGGGCACCATTTGAAAGGGAACTAAACAGGCTTTCCAATGGTATAAGATTTATTGCCAAAAAGTATTGTTACCACAGAGAAATGATCAACCAAACACAAATTTCCTTACATATATATATATATATATATATATATATATATATATAACCGTTAGTCAAGTAATAACCTCTAGTTTTTATTTCATAGAGTTTGCAAACTATAATGAGCTCGTACATGAAACAACTAATGATAACATCTACAATATGCTCGTCAAGAAATAACATTGTGGGAGAATAAATCCATTAAGATTCTGTATTTGTATTGTTGCAGGAATTCACAGCATAACTACAGTCAGTGAAGTGTCAGTGAAGGCTGGAGATTCAATCACCATCCCATGTCTCTATGAGTCAAAATACATAAACCATGTGAAATTCTTGTGTAAAGGATATTATTGGACCTCCTGCTCGTATGCAGTTAAAACAAACAAACCAAGTTCAGGAAAGTTTTTAATCTCTGATGACAAAAGCCAAAGAATCTTCACTGTGACTATAAATGATCTGACGGATCAGGACACTGATTACTGGTGTGCTGTGGAGATTGATGGAGTGCCAGATGTCAGAGAGTACTTTCACCTGTCAGTCACCAGAGGTAAGAGAGACCTTAAAGCATCTTTATGCACATTTCAAATCCTCTGTGAAATTTTAACAATTTGATATAAAAACACCTCCTCAGGGTCACATTGTTTGCCATGGAGACTGACCCACAATATTCTATTGAACTTGTTTTCCCATAAGGTACGCCTAGGCTTTATGTGGACCATCAGGAGATTACAGGATTTAAGGGAGAAAAAATAACCATCAGTTGTTTCCATCGCAACTCTGGAGAAATGAAGTGGTGCAGGCTGGGTAGCTCCTGTATGACAGAGTCGTCTGGATCAATAGCTGAAACAAGAGTGACCATCACTTCAAAGGTTGATGGTTTCAATGTGACTATGAGTAACCTTACGACAGAGAACAGCGGCTGGTATTTGTGTGTCAGCGGAGACTTTCAGATGCCAGTGCATGTAACTGTTACTAAGCAACTTACCACCAGTAAGTACTAAATAATTGTGAATTATAAATATAGTATTTGTCAAGTAAAGTAATTTGTAAAAGTTTAGATTTAATATAGATCGGATATTTGGATTCATTATTGTAATATTACTGGTGTTCATTGGATAACTGTATATTCATACTCTGGCAAGTCGTTTAACCACATTATCACCCGCTCCTGAGTCTGAATCTCACTTTTGTTTTGCAGATAGAACACTAAACACAACTGAGGGTCAGCAGAGTGGGATAGGCAGCCTTGTTCTAGTTGACCTAAAGAGCCTCATCATCTCTTTGAGTTTGTTGAGCTTCACTGTTATGGTGACATTGGTAATCTGGTTTATGTTAAAAAGACACAGTAAGTCAATGCTGAAAATGGATTAATCCAATTCATGCCAAAAATTCAGGCTATTGTGCATAATTTCATATTGAGCATTTACAGTCAGTAAAATTACTTTTCACTGTTTCACTTTTAGAGCAAACCAAAGTAGGATCGTCAGCCAGAACAACAGTAAGATATGCTCAATCATTTCACAGCTCAAAGTAGGAGACTATGCTATTTAAGTAACACTGCAGTGAACTTAGAGAGTAAACATTTTAGAAACTACACTGTACGGTTCCTTTGTAGCTGAAGTAGCACTGCAGATGAGTGTCTAACAGTTATTTTGATAATGAATATTACCTTTGTGTATTTGTAATAGAATACAGTTAACATTCACAGATAGAAACTAAACTGAGCATATCGGAGTTAACAAATATGGTAATAGTTTTAATGAATGAACCAGTTATTGGTCATTGGTTCATACTAGTCATTCATTTTTTGTCCTCTGACATTTGGTTTTCTCCTTCGACACAGGCTGAAGAGGGTGTAACATACAGTACTGTTAAGAAAAACAGGAAACCTCAGGAAACCTCAGGACGGGTAAGGGATTGTATGAAAATTATTGGAGCTGAACTTTTATTTTATATATATATATTATATGTGTATTATTTAAAATATAGCCAAACTCAACTAAACTGTGTAATCAAATATTGTATTGATTTTTATTTCTAATATTTATATGGAGAGTTCATGCTTGTCATGTTGATTTAATCTAATCTAATTTATTTAAAAAAGTGTATAGCCTTTCTATAACTGATATTTGGTTTGCTCCTTCATCAGGCTGAAGAGGAGGTAACATACAGCAATGTTAAGCCTGTGAGAAAAACTTCAAGCAAGGTAATCTGTAACTTGTGTTACACAATAAAACTACACTAAGACACAAGTACAATGAAATAGACTTTTAAATTTCACCATACCCATAATAGAATAAAGCAAAAAGCAACAACAAAAGAAACAAAAATGTCAGACTGATCTCTGTTACTCTTCTCTCTTTCTGTGCACCCAGAGGTCAGATGCTGAGATAACGAGTGATGTGGACGTGCTGTACAGCTCTGTGGTTATTGTAGAACGTTAAACGGCACAAATGGAGGTCTGAAACCTGCCTCATACGTTTTCTCACATACATAGGGTCGTTTTTTCTCACACGTTTCTTTAGTCACTTTGGCAGCGTGGCTGTATGGATGGCAATGTCTGTCTGTCTCTCAGTCAGTAATTGGTTGTTCGTGGCCAGATGGCTGTCATTCCCATCTGCCTCAGTTGAGCTTTGTCTTTAGTGCTAGCTAATTAGCAAATGTTTGCATATTTACGTGCTAAACTGGGATGATGATGAACATGGCAAATATGCTAAACCTGCCAAACATCAGTATGTTAGCATTGTCACTGTGGACATTTTAGTAAGCTAATGTTAACAGGTTAGAGCATCCACACTGCCCGTCTGCGCACAGACTCCATTCATTTGTTACCAAGTCTTTTATTGTATTGTATTTATCAAAGGAAAACTCAGTGTAGAAAGATAGATTAGAAACGCTCTCTGTGTGTAAGCCATAGGCGTGAGAGCGGCAGTGGTTCAGAGAGGCAACAGTCACACAATGCTCACACCGGCAGTGTGGCCTGGCCATTAGTCTTGAGTCTGGAGTCTTTGAGCTTTCTTCCTAATTGTCATTTTTTCTTTTGTTTGCCAACAGGTTTAAGCAAAAGCAGAGGATGTAACCTATAGCACATTGGCTCAGCACCAGGAAAACCTGTAAATGTCACCCGTATCACAAAATCGAATCTGTCTGTCTGTCTGTTTGTCTGTCTGTCCATCACTTTTTTTAGACGATAGTGGGGTAATATTGTGTTATCTGTTAATGTTTGGTTTTGCAATAACTTCCTTCTGCTTTTTTCATTTTGTCGGGATCTTGGTTTAACTGTTGTATGTATTAAGCCTTACAATGGAAGTAATCCTGAAACATATTTTAGAGATGTGGAACTTATACTATATTTACTCTGTGTTTTAACTTATGTAATTTTCAAGATTTGAGTCCTAATAACTTAATTAATAAACTTAATAACTCTACATTGGGTCTTCTTGCATGTTTAGAAAATAAATCATTAATAAATCATTTTTTATTTTTTTATATATATATGTATATATATGTTATGTTTGGTTTTGTTGTATTAGTTTTGTAATTGTTCAGATTATGATTGTTGGTCATCGTTATTCATCTGATTGGCTTCCTTTTTTTAAATACAATAAAGAGATGTTTCAAAAATATATGATTGAATAAAGCTGAAAGAACAAACTTGCAGTGTATCGTGTCGTACGATGAGCAGGAAAACAGAGTTTCCTCTCCTCAAGTCAGAAACACAGGTTTTGAAATTAAGATTCTGTGGTTTTCAACAATGACACTGAAGTGCTGTTAAAAATCTAAATCATTTTATTTGACATTATACTTTTAAAGCAATGACAACCCTCTGAGCAGGAAAATGTAATTATTGGCATTAAAGAGGTATTGAAGGACTTTTAATAAATGAACACATTTCATTCCATATGCTTGGAGTGCTGGTCTTTTGTTCTAAACGTTTGTACTGTAGTTACCAGTAATGTAAACCTTAATCTTCGTGCACTGTAGCAGCATTGATATTTATATCATCAACCAATCGCTACTTTCTCACAGGAGGAAGAGAGATTTTAACAACTGCATATTTAGAAAAATCAGGAAGTAGAAAGTCAGTGTATTACTTCCTTGGTCCGTGTAGTTTGGTCTGACTCTGCTCACTCACCGACATGACTGTTTATCTGAGCTTTCTTCTCATCGTCACTGGACTAACAGGTCAGTCACAAAGGTCATTTGTGTATATGTGTCTAATGGTTATGGCAGATGATGTTAATGATGACAGTTGGTAATACCCTCCAGTTTTTATTTAATATATTTTGAAGACCGTAATGGCCTACAGTTAATAGCAGTTAATATGAACGTCTACAATATGCAGGTCATATGAATGAATAATATTGTAAATAAATCCAATAAAATGCCATTAAAGTGTTTGCATTGTTGCAGAAATTCACAGCATAACTACAGTCAGTGAAGTGTCAGTGAAGGCTGGAGATTCAATCACCATTACCAATGGGTCACCATTTGAAAGGGAATTAAACAGGCTTTCCAACAGTATAAGATTTATTGCCAAAAAGCATTGTCACCACAGAGAAATAATCTACCAAACACAAATTTCCTTACTTTTTTTGCTAAGTTTATATATATATATATATATATATATAGATACATTGTTGGAGAATAAATCCATTAAGATTATGTATTTGTATTGTTGCAGGAATTCACAACATAACTACAGTCAGTGAAGTGTCAGTGAAGGCTGGAGATTCAATCACCATCCCATGTCTCTATGAGTCAAAATACATAAACCATGTGAAATTCTTGTGTAAAGGATATACATGGACCTCCTGCTCGTATGCAGTTAAAACAAACCAACCAAGTTCAGGAAAGTTTTTAATCTCTGATGACAAAAGCCAAAGAATCTTCACTGTGACTATAAATGATCTGACGGATGAGGACACTGATTACTGGTGTGCTGTGGAGATTGATGAAGGGTCAGATGTCAGAGAGTACTTTCACCTGTCAGTCACCAGAGGTAAGAGAGACCTTAAAGCATCTTTATGCACATTTCCAATCCTCTGTGAAAATTTAACAATTTGATATAAAAACACCTCCTCAGGGTCACATTGTTTGCCATGGAGACTGACCCACAATATTCTATTGAACTTGTTTTCCCATAAGGTACGCCTAGGCTTTATGTGGACCATCAGGAGATTACAGGATTTAAGGGAGAAAAAATAACCATCAGTTGTTTCCATCGCAACTCTGGAGAAATGAAGTGGTGCAGGCTGGGTTGCTCCTGTATGACAGAGTCGTCTGGATCAATAGCTGAAACAAGAGTGACCATCACTTCAAAGGTTGATGGTTTCAATGTGACTATGAGTAACCTTACGACAGAGAACAGCGGCTGGTATTTGTGTGTCAGTGGAGACTTTCAGATGCCTGTGCATGTAACTGTTACTGAGAAACCTACCATTTGTAAGTATTAGAGGTAATTTAAATTCATAAATAAATACTTGTCAAGTACAACAATCTCTAAAAGTTTTGATTTGATACTATTAGCATAAATTATTGACATACTTCATGATAATCATATGGCTATTTTGATACACATCCACAGCAACAAGAAATGTAACCACCTTATCACCCATTCCTGAACATCACACCTCTGTCTTTACAGGCGGAGCACCGACAGCTCAGGGAGTACATACAATGTTAGTGGCCTTGCATTAACATACAGTATTTAGAGAACTGTGGCCATTTTGTCGTCCATCTCTACATGTGTTTGTACTGTAATATTTTCATAGGATTTTGGAAAACTGTAGTGTAGTGTATGACCATGACTTTAAACTATATCATAGGACCATTTGAACAATGTTCTGTCTTTGTTTTTATTTGCATTGTGTTCTGAAAATTTCATGCTACACTTATTCCAGCTTCATCATCCGTCTGAGCTTGCTGGTCTTCTTTGTAATGGTGACCTCATCCATCTGGTTTATGGTCAAAAGACACAGTAAGTATCGTATATGGTGAAGTGATACAGATAGATAGATAGATAGATAGATAGATAGATAGATAGATAGATAGATAGATAGATAGATAGATAGATAGATAGATAGATAGATAGATAGATAGATAGATAGATAGATAGATAGATAGATAGATAGATAGATAGATAGATAGATAGATAGATACTTTATTTATTTATTTATCCCGAGGGAAATTCAAGAAAAAAAGAGGAATGCTTCACGAATTTGCATGTCATCCTTTTGCGCAGGGGCCATGCTAATCCTCTCTGTATCAGCATGGCCCCTGTGCAAGGATGACACACAAATTTCTGAAGCATTCCTCTTTTTTTTCTTGAATTTCCCTATAAAAATTGGACTGAAATATTTAGTTTGAAAGGAGGATTATTGTGCATTACTGACAATGAGCATTCAGAGTCAGTAATGGGTGTTTTACTTTCTCTCTTTTAGAGCAGACCAAAGAATCATCAACCACATCAACGGTAAATTATGCTGATTAATTTATATATATATTTATATATTTATATATATATATATATCATTCAATATACTGTATCATAGAGAATGCTGCATCATGACATGATAGATAGATAGATAGATAGATGGTGGTAATGACACCATATAAGAAGAAAGTATATCATTGCCATTTATTTATGTTTACTACAGGACTAACATTATATTATACTTTTTTTGTTGTTAAGTAACCACAATCAGAACTCAACCTATAGTCTTGTAAAAATGGTCGTGTTGCTGGAATTTAACAAAACTGTCTGACCCTAAAATTCACACAGGCTGAAGAGGAAGTAAAATACACGAGAAAAACGTCAGGTGAGGTAACTTTTAACTTGAAACCATAATATGCAATACATAATATGCAATACACAGAAGCATGCTAAGACACGCATAAGTACATTTACATTTAAACTGTTTTTACTATCCACGCTGGTAATTATAATGAAACAAAATCAAAAACAGAAACTTTCATGTCTGTCTCTCTTTTCTTTACCCAGAGGTCGCATTCAGAGAGTGATGAGGAAGGAATACAGAGTTCTGTGGTTAAAGCAACAAAGTGTAAATATTAAGATACACAAACTCAGTCTGACACTTTCCACATGTTTTGTTGGTGGTCTCAGAAAGTCAAAATTTTGCATAATCTTTGCTTTGCATTGCATATCTTCTTTGTTCTACCTTCCTCATTTTCATTTTTCTCTTGTTCTCTAACAGGTTGAAAAGATTTTGTCTCAGCACCAAGTTTTTTTGTTGTTTCACCTTTTCCATGCATTTGTATCCACTTCAGCATTTATAAAGTAGTTGCAAAATATTATTGTCTTAGGCAAGTCTTTAAGTTTATCTGCAGTGTATGTATATTGAGTTAACGGTTCTCATTTATTAGGCATAAACTCACAATAATTTATTCCTAATTAATATTTTCAGGATGTAAACTAATGCAGCCTACACTATTCACAACTTTTTTTATGTAAATGCCGTTTTCATTCCTTTAAATGTTAATGCACATTTCTATTGCATGTTTAGAGAATAAGATGTCAAATGTAACTGAATAAAGATAAACAACTTAGTAGTGGAGTACAAAATCATTTTATTTGAATTTTAGCTTTGTGAAGCAGCAAGCATTTAGAATTTAAAGAGCAACACGTACCGTGGTATTATCAGTGCATTGTAGAGTTATAGAAATGTATATTATCTGCAGTGTTGGGAAATGCTATTTTGAAACTGTTCCCCGGTGAAGCTGAACGCAACTCTTCATTGGAAGTGGTTACAGCAAACCTACGCACACTCATAAAAAGCAGCTTAAAACATTAAAGATGCTTTAAGGAACAGCTACTTATAGCTTTATAATAAATAAATGCACTCTATTTTCTGCAATAATGTATGAGCACACAATACAAATTAATCAATGAAAAATAAGTGGCTCTTTGAAGCAGTACAGCTGCTTGGCTCTTTAGAGTCATGATGGTGGAAATTAGCTTTAAATAGTAAAGAACTATACAACTAGACACATATAACTAGACATATAAAAAACAATGCAAACATATCAAATGGGTACACTAAAAGAGGATAAATGAATAAAATATCCTTAAGGCTAGCACTGGGACGCCACCATGTCGTGACGTAAACAATTTTCACTCAGGCACGTCGGTGGCCGCCCCGGGTCCTGAGCCGGGATGTGATAGGTCTGGATTTCATTGCAGTGCAGTCTCCTTCAGCTCGCCCTCCAACCGGTGACGCCTGCTTCGGCCGTGCGGTGTGAGGAACATCTCCAATAAAGTCACTTTAGTTTACTGCTAGCCCCTTTCTGTACCGGTAAGCGAGCCATTTATTCAGTCTGACGCTGTTTATCGACTCCACGACCCGCGAGAGTGGGTGTTTAAGTGTGCTTTACACATACCGGCACTCTGCAAGCTAGCAACGTTAGCTAAGCTAGCCTCGCTCGGCATGCTGCGTCTGACACATGTCAGGTAAAAGCGGGGAACTTTAGCTTTGTCTTACACGTCTCGTGTTGCTGGCAAAGCTGCTCGTGTTCTGCAAAGATACTTTTAAGAAAATATTCCCAACTTACTTCTCTTAACCGGAGGCGATCGTTGTGTTAACCTCGCTGTGGCCTAGTTAGCAGCAGTGAGGTTAGCTGGCTTGACAGTGCGAGTGAACTGGCTAATTAATACATCCAGCTAATTGGCACCGGCATGTGTCTTGCCACGCCTAGAAGTGGCTGCCAATTCACGTGGAGGAGTAGTTTAATAAAGGCCAGGCCTGAACCAGGCACTCCAGTGCGGCAAAATGGCTTCTCTGTCGCTCAGTAACCTTGTCCATTGGCTGTCAGACTTCTCCTGCTGGGACTGTCTGCATCACAGTGAAATGCTGTCACTGTGTCAGAGGTGTCAAAGTCATAGTGAAACTAAGATTGGGATTGTGTCCAGTCAGCAGTTACAGCCGAACCTTTTGATAACGTGAAACTTATCATATCAGAGACAGGGGTTTTACAGTGTGTAGCAAAGGTTGTGTGTCTCAGTGTTGTCCAGTATGAGCTGGCTGGTACAGGTCAGTCTGCAGCCGGGGAGACCCGTGCATCTGGTTATCAACAGGAGACTGGAGAGAGATTGGCTATACATTCCCAGACTAGCTTTCCACTCAACAGGTGTGACAGCCAGAGGAAGATTAGATATTGTGGTAGCTATCCTCATGTGAACCAGGCTTTTAAGAATCAATGCAGTTTATATGCTAGCCTGCATTTTACACACATCTTGAGAGTACGGAAGTATAGAGCCGGCCAGATAATTCTCACAATGCGTTCATAGCTTCAAGGCATTGTATACTATACACACTACAATACATATATGTGCATGAGTGGTACATTTGAGAGATCTACTGTTGTCATAATCTTTATGGTACAGTGGAGATTCGTTTTTTAAATTGATCATGGAATTCTGGAAAATAATGGTGGTTTTTTTTTCCCCCATTTTGGTGTTTCTGTATAACTTGACAGAAGCTGGTGGAAATATACTTTTATGTCTGAGAAGTAATTTGAACTTTGTGTTTTTGCTTCTGGTTACAGATACAATGGCTGTGCCTCCCTGCTATGCTGACCTGGGCAAGTCTGCCAAGGACATCTTCAACAAAGGCTATGGTATGGTTTTTTAATTACATGACTACTGTGATGGCAACCCTTCTGTACTGCCAAGTCTAGTTGATTTTGTTGACAAACTTTGAATTGATTTTAAACAAAACCTTTTTGTTTTCTTCAGGATTTGGCTTGGTGAAGCTCGATGTCAAGACAAAGTCAGCCAGTGGAGTGGTAAGACCATTTCCTTGGGGATATGACTAGAATAAGAAGATAAGAATAAAAGAACTTTACTTCATGATCTCTTAAGTAGGAAAACTGCACATTAAGCTGCGACCCAAAACAGTGAAGTCCAACCACAATAAAGTTGTCTTTTTTTTTTCTTTTTTTTTTAGCTGTGTAGTTTACAATAATTAATGATTTTTTTCCTCTAAAGAGAGAAGGAAAAGACATCTTAAAATTTTCTGTTTTGTCTGATCAATGGTCTAAACGGAAGTGAAAAATGAATTACTTATTACTACAAACATCAAGTCATTTTCTGTTGAAATGACCAGTTGTTCTAGTACTTGAGATTACAGGGGGTTTTTTTTGTTTGTTTCAAGGCCCCAAAAATGAAAAATAGTAATAACCTGGCTGACTGAGGTTTCTTTTTGTTTGTGGTTATTTCATTCACAGTAACTTGTCTTTTAAAAGTCCAGAAACAAAAGTGTGTTACATTTAGGAGGATCTTTTGGCAGAAATTGAATATAATGAATAACTATATTTTAACATGTGTATCTTGACCTTTTCAAAATAAGAAATAGTTAATTTTGTATGTGTGTTACCTTTTTAGAGTAAGCTGTTTTATATCTACAGATGCTGCCATGTTTCTAAAGTAGCCTAGAACAGAAACCTGGCTGTAGATCGGGCTGTTGGTGTTTTTTGCGCATTTCGCAGCCACTGTACGTTCTCATTTGCACATGAAAGAGGAGCAAGTTGCAGTCTGCAATTCCACCACTAGATGCCAATAGATCCTATACACTGGACCTCTTTTAAACTTTTCTCGTTATTGTCGTTTCACTAAAATTGTCTCTTGCAGGAATTCAAAACAGCTGGTTCCTCCAACACTGATACCAGCAAAGTTGCGGGCAGTCTGGAAACTAAATACAAGAGGTCAGAATACGGCCTGACCTTCACTGAGAAGTGGAACACTGACAACACCTTGGGAACAGAAATCACTGTTGAAGATCAGGTTTGAAAATATTCAAAACATTTCGTTGTTCAACAGGTGTCAAACCTGAGTGTCTATCCAGTGAGCACCACATGACAACATTCATAACAATCATTTGTCAAATGGTTTCTGTTATTGTTTCTCACAGATTGCCAAGGGACTGAAGTTGACTTTTGACACAACCTTCTCTCCAAACACTGGGTAAGATTATAGTTATAATAAATGATTAATTTATGGAAAAGTTAGTGACTATGTGACTTTCACTCTACTTAACTCATTGGTCACCATACTTAACAAATGTAGTCGGCCCTGCATGTTCTCTACACAAGTCATTTTGGCAACTTGATCTGTGCTGTACATGCTTTTGACAAGTGTAGTTGCCGGCCATGTGACCCCCAGTCCCAATATGGAAGTAGTTTATTGTAACGCATTACTCTGATTGGCTGTCAGGTTTCCCATATGTTTGCTCACATGATCTTTTGCAGTACGTTTTACTGGCAGGTACAATAAAAACCTCAAGTTTTACTAGTGTGCCCAGATGGCTCAGGCAATCCTTAATGTGTTTGCTTTCTATGAGGTCTAAATCACATGAGGGATATGGCACATGGCCCAGAGGAAGCGTGTCCTGTTTCATATTGAGTGTGGTACAGTTTGTGAGGGTCAAGTTATGTGGCTACACTGAGACAGCATGTTCAAGGGTACAGTGTCATGCTCAGACTGGGAAATGAACACCAGCACTGAGACAAATGCTGGTTTAAGAAAATGCCTGCTTCAAAGCTGGTTTGTGCTGAGGTGACTGATTTTTCTTTTTTTCTTTCTTCCAGTGATATGGCCTTTGAATAAAAATAACTTTCTTATTTTGTTTGCTACTTGAGTTGACAGCTGGCAGACAGCATAGGTTTAGAATTATCTCCGGGGAATCATAAGTCTGTGGCAGTGGTTCAAAAAGTGGGTGCCGCTACACCCTGGGGGGCTTTGAAGATGAGCCAGGGTGCCACAAGATTTGTTCCATTTCTCTTTTTTAATGTTTCCACATTTAAAATGGACAACACTGACGAGAAATAAGTTAAATTCAGGCCTGACAAAGATTTGCTGTAAGGCATGCCGTTATGGACACTTAATAGTCTTTAATGTGTCGCAACACAAAGTGATTTAAGTTTGCCTTGACAGTTAATTGATTCTTGAGTTCTGGCTTGTCTGTAATTTTGGTCAGCTGTCTTATTTGAGCAGTTTGATTTTCAAGATGGCTGCTGTAAGCATATTTGTTATAACCTGTTTCAATATTGCAGTATTTTACATTTTGTACAACTCTTGTCCTGTTCTTCCCTGTAGAACATGCACCATATTGTCTGCATCTTCTAGCCATCTGTGGTTTCAAATTCATTTTTTTCCCCTACTTTCTGTTCATAGAAGAGCTTATGTATGTTTTTACCTGTCAAAATTTGTACATTTAAAGGCCTTGTAGCCCCATGTTAAATGTCCCTAAAGCGTGCTGTGAAAAATTGTAACCTTTTTATTTTAGAATTTTTATTTTTTGTAATACCTAATCTGACATGATTGGGATTTCAGTTAAGATTAACATAAGCTTATTCTCATCAACAGCAAGAAGAGTGGCAAAGTTAAGACCGCCTACAAGCGAGAGTTCGTTAACATGGGCTGTGATGTCGACTTTGACTTCGCTGGCCCCACCATCCACGGAGCTGCTGTCGTTGGCTACGAGGGGTGGCTCGCCGGTTACCAGATGAGCTTTGACACCGCCAAATCCAAGATGACCCAGAACAACTTTGCTATTGGCTACAAGACTGGAGACTTCCAGTTGCACACCAACGTGTAAGTAGAATACTTTTAGTAAAAGTAAAGATTGGGTTACATAATTTTTTTGCACTTTTTTTCGTAAGAGGAATCCATTCACTTTTTTCTAGACCTTGTTTTTGTGTGTTTTCTTTCTATTCTATTGATCGCTATGCACAACAAGTCAATTACAAGTGGGAAAAGGCACAGATTTAATCTACACTGTGTTCTCCAGATTGATTAAACATGGAAACCCTCTCAATGGGTAAATGAATGAAAACAAAGTCTGTTTTAATGTGTCTAAAAAGCTACTGAGAAGATGGTTGGTACATTAATTTAGCATTTTTAATAAGATGTTGAACTTTAATTTCAAGCTTTAACTGCAGCTATAACAGTAAAATGTATGGTGGTTGCTTAATTCAACCAGTACAGTCATATTCTATCAGTGGAGCCATTTGGCCCTGCATTAGGTTTGTTTTGCTTATAGCTATTGATTTTTGTCTTAAATGTACAAAATACCTCCAGAATTGGTTTGTGGTCTGAGGGAAAGTTGGTTCCAAGGGAAAGGTTTTCCTTTCTTTGATGAAACAGTCCAGAATTAAATAATTGGAAACCAAATAAAGTAGATGAAAATGTTCTGATGGCGAGACCTCCAACACAACAAACGCCTCTTTCATTAGAATGTCTGTCTGCATTTCCTGTAGCATGAGATGACTCCTTATGCATATGTTCTTTTTAAAGCAACGACGGAGCTGAGTTTGGAGGCTCCATCTACCAGAAGGTGAGCGACAAGCTGGAGACGGCAGTCAACCTGGCCTGGACCGCTGGCAGCAACAGCACACGCTTCGGTATTGCAGCCAAATACCAGCTGGACAAGGATGCCTCCGTCAGTGTAAGTAGTGCAGCAGAGAGGCTTTCAGAGTGGACTGAGTGAGGCTAAATGAACCATTAATTGTCACCAACTGACTTTTATTGTGTTTTTTTTCGACAGGCTAAAGTGAACAACAATAGCCTTGTTGGTGTTGGGTACACCCAGACACTTAGACCAGGTAAGTTTATTTCAAGTTCTCTATTTCATTCTTCACCAGCAGCAGAGAAATTTCCACAACAGTAAGTTTGTTTCCTACTGGTTCATGGACAACTGGAGGACAAAATATTTATCAACAAGTTAACAGAAGTTTAGTACACACTTTTAGACTCTACACTAGAATCCTTGCACACAGCACTTCAGTTTTGAGCAAACACTCTGTAAATGACTTGACCTAGAATAAAGTCATTTATAGCAACACTAACAGCCTACATTCCCACATTCCCTGTCAACCTTCAGAAGTCTCAAACCTCAATGTTTTGAGGTCAGTAATTTTTGCATTTGCACGTGTAATGGCTAATGTTGGTTCCTCTCGCCCGTGCAGGTGTGAAACTCACTCTGTCTGGCCTAGTCGATGGCAAGAACATCAACGCAGGAGGCCACAAGCTGGGTCTGGGCTTGGAACTGGAAGCCTAAGCTTTCTTCATACTGCAAGAGACTAGGGAATATCAGAGGAATCTGGCCTTAAATGTATGTCCAACTCAAACCAGCAGGGGGATATCTTTTGGAGAGATTGGTTCAAAGGCTACGACAACAAACTTGTTGAGTACCACTTCAAGCTGGTGCTTCTGTCATTGGTATATTTTACCTCTGTTGCTTTTTACTTTGTAGTTCTCTATTCAAGAGACAGTTGGTGGCATATTATTTATAAATTGTCATTTGTCCTGTCCATTACTGCCATAATAATGAAATCCAATACAATCCCTTTGCCTGTCATCATGTCTGTGTGGCTTTATTGTGATAATCCCAGACACTCCGTTTTTCATGAGAACATCAGTTTACGGTTTTGTGTGGCGAGCGTTTTCATACCTCCCCTCTGATTTTTACAATCATAACCATCTGATATTCCTTTGTCATCTACAGTTATCATTTGCAAACCATGTTAAATACACTAGGCTTTTTCTGCTATTTAAAAATATGCTGCACCCTTCCTGTTCATGCACACAAGGACAAACTAAAGCTCTGTCGTGTTTTGTTTTGTGTCGGCCATCAGGGTTTGCGATGTTCTGTTAAAGCTCCCCTTAAACTGGGCAGTTTCTGGGTTGCTTAAAAGTGGGGTCTAAGTTTCAGAGAAACCTGTACACTTGGCCGACCAAGCAGAATTTTGTTTTTGTTTATTCTGTACTTACAGGTACTAGGGGGCAAGTAATCAATGTTCACAGTAATGCCAAACTATCATTGTCCGGAAGAGGTGTAACATTAAGTTGCACCTGTGCACTCTTGGAAAGTTCTTCCCTGTGCTGGGCAAAGACAGTGCCCACAGGATGTCTTGGAGGTCCTTATGTGTATGTATGAATTTTCAATAAAGTCTTTGAACTCCACAAATGCATTTTTAATATGTGGTATTGAAGTTCCATTAACTGCTCATTAACTAGCTTGTTTGGTTACTGTTAACCCTTTTACAAGACTTTTATCGTACAGAGTTTATTGTGACTGGCCCTAACTGACTGTGCACAAATTTAATTTATAACTGGGTGGCAGTCCAGGAGCCTCTGAAAATGTTACCTTCATTTTCGTGTGTGTGTGGTACAGTTGATTTGAAGTTGTGCAGTCTACACCAAAAAGAAAATGTGGAAGCATGTTTTAAACTTGCAAACGTTTTAAAAAGTTCAAACCATCCGGTTAATTATAATAGAAGCACCAGTCCACGGTTCAATGTTGAACTCAGAACCCGAACTTCTGCAGTTTCTGGAGCAAGACGACTGAAGAACCTTCAAAGTAGATAAATGAGAGACTGGGAATAAATTAAAGACAACCAGCTGTCATGTTTTAAGGTATAACTGATATACAATTAGTCTGTCCATTTATCCACATCACCCCTCATCTACATTTGTACAATGATCATAAGTCATACTTGAGATGGGATGTCTTTTCAAATACCCACCTATGTGTGACTTGTCCTGCCTCTAATGACACTAAGATGATCATGTGTGCACTGACAAGACTAATTTTGGGGTTACAGAATAGTACGTGGTAGCAAAAACTGTTATTTACTGTCAATCTTTAGTGGTTTATATGGAATGGTCCTGGCCTTTAAAATTATCTAAACAATGGTCTGATATTGACCTACTGGAACCCTTTGCTGGTCCTCAGGTAATCTCAACATCTGATATATGGAGGTTAGTGCATGTGTTTACAGTTCAGTATCAAAGCAGCATAATTGCATTAAGTGTAGTGGTTTATTGCAGGAAAGAGGGAAATTAGCATTCATGGGTTAAATATATAGTGGAATAATCAAACAGCATGTCAGTGTAAGCAGACCCACTACATTGCAAAATCAAAAGCACCACCAAAATATGACTTGATAGTTGGTAGTTTATTTCTCAGCACATACCAAAGCAAGTAAAGATGGACACTCATTCAAATGTAACTTTGCATCTTTTACATTCATGATACATTAGTTAAGTGGTGAGTTAAAGGATTTGAATACGTCAACAAGTTGATTGAAAGTTCAAAGGCAAAGCTGTTGCACCGAGAATCATGCTCTCCTTTAAAGACGGTCATTGTGTAGAGAAGTTACAGCTTTGAGTTTTCTTCTTATTGCTTGGTTCAGCTTAGACCTTAAATTTGCATCTGCACTAATTAAGCCATTCTCTATTTTCAGCTTCACGATCCCTGGTATTTGCCTGCCAACTGTGCGCTCATTACATTCAAGGGGAAAATGTCATTTATCCTCACTTTCTCGACCTCAAAAGATATGCCCCAGCGTTTTTGCTTTTAGCACATTTCCCTCTCATTTCTCTGACTTGCTGCTCTCCACCTTCTCACTTTCATCTCGAGGATCCTTTTTTATCTCTGAAACCTCAGACAGCTTTGGTTTCTGAACCTGACTGCTTTCAGGTGCCCCCTCTTTGATTTCTCCATTGACAGTTGTCTTCTCCTTTGGCAACACAGCTTGGTCTGTTTGGGTTTTATCGCCACTGTTCGGCTTCTGATCCTCCGCTCCAGGAAGACTTTTCACATCAGATTTAACAGGCGACTCTTTCTCTTGGCCTTTATTGCTATCGTGTTTAGCATCTTGAATGCTTTTTGCTACTTTATCCTCAGCTTTTGCGGCTTCAGATTTATTGATTTCCTTCAGGTCTGTTTGACTGTTTTCCTTTCCCTCACTCGTGGGTGTTGCAGTTGAAGTTACCCGAGCCTTTACTGAAAGCTCCTCGGTCTCCACGGACAGAGCGCTCTTGGTCTCCGCTGTAACATCTCTGGTTTTCTCGACTGTTTCTGAAACTGAAGTGTGCACCTCATCTTGCAATTGAACAACGCTGCTAAGCTCTTGAGTTTTGTCTGATTCTTTGGACTCTCGGGCCGAGGTCTCCTCAACAGGCTTCTTCTCTTGAATGGAGAAAGAACTGTCCTTTTCAGTGTCTCCTTTTTCACTAACATCAGATTTTCTTGGAAGTTCCTCCCCTGCATGGATCTCTGGCTTTACATCTTCTGCGTTTGTCACTGCAGCTTCTTTCTCATCTTTTGCGTTTGTCACTGCAGCTTCTTTCTCATCTGTTGCGTTTGTCACTGCAGCTTCTTTCTCATCTTTTGCGTTTGTCACTGCAGCTTCTTTCTCATCTGTTGCGTTTGTCACTGCAGCTTCTTTCTCATCTGTTGCGTTTGTCACTGCAGCTTCTTTCTCATCTGTTGCGTTTGTAACTGCAGCTTCTTTCTCATCTTTTGCGTTTGTCACTGCAGCTTCTTTCTCATCTTTTGCGTTTGTCACTGCAGCTTCTTTCTCATCTTTTGCGTTTGTCACTGCAGCTTCTTTTTTTTCTGATCTTTTGCGTTTGTCACTGCAGCTTCTTTCTCATCTGTTGCGTTTGTCACTGCAGCTTCTTTCTCATCTGTTGCGTTTGTCACTGCAGCTTCTTTCTCATCTGTTGCGTTTGTCACTGCAGCTTCTTTCTCATCTGTTGCGTTTGTCACTGCAGCTTCTTTCTGAACTTCTGCGTTTGTCACTCCAGCTTCTTTCTGAACTTCTGCATTTGTCACTGCAGCTTCTTTCTCATCTTTTGCATTTTCAGCTACTTTTTGAAGTTGCTCATTTTCTTCCTCATCAAGGCCCTCACTTTGCTCAACTTTGTCCCCTTCATTGTCACCTGCGTCAGTCTCCTCTGACTCTTCTTTACTTTTCTGACCCTTTTCACCATCATCTACTTTACCAGGACTCCCATCATCCCCTCCATTCACGGAATGTCCTACGGATGCTACTTGATTCTGCTCACTATCAGACATCTGCTCACCGTCTTCCTCTCTGACGTCTTTATTATCCTTCTCTTCCTCTCTGACGTCTTTATTATCCTTCTCTTCCTCACTGCTCCCTCCATCTCTTTTGGTACACTCCTGCTCATCTTTTCCCACCTCTGTCTCCTCTGATCCTGTCTCCTCAAACTCTGACATCTCAATTTCCCTGGTGGTCTCCGTTATGATCTCTTCCACAAACTTGTAGTGCGGCTCGACTCGTCTGTGCGGTCCTCCCGGGCGGCTGAGGCAGGGAAGAGTGTAAACGGGGGACTGGTGGTAGATGTAGGGCAAGGAGATGTGGGTGTCTGACATCGTGGAGAGTCGAGCCTCCTCACCGCAGAGAAGTTTCCTGCAAGACAGGGGACACAGATTTCATCTGCAGTGATATATGTACAAATTTATTGTAATTCTCATGTATGAGAAAGAAAAAAAACTACTATTAAAGGGTATTGTAATATGAATTCAATTTAGAGAATGTCTTTAAAGTCTTTAAATACAGTTTTGTATTATTTAATTACCTGCCTTGTTTTTGTGATTCCCATGGTGGAACATTGTGATTGTTAGCATTAGATATTATATTTTAACTGTATTATACTCAAATGCAGCATTCATGATAGATGACGAAAGCTAAAGTGAAACATAAACTGAGATTTTAACCATCTTTTCACCCCAAAAATGCTTTCTTTGGAAATAATCTCGAGGACTAGGACTGTCACTCCAGGTGGATTTGGCCCACCTTACCTGTAAGACATTATCTCCACATCCAAAGCCATCTTCACATTTAACAGGTCCTGGTATTCCCGCAGGTAACCAGACATGTCAAATTTGCAGTTTATGAGCTCATTTTCAAGTTCTTTGATCGTGTTCTGGAGTAACAGAGGAAAGAACACGTGTTACAGGACACAATGTGCATGTGAACACTGAACTTGGCTTTATTTAAAAAAAAAAAAAAGTCTTACCTGGTAATGAATCATTTCTTCCTTGTGGCGATCCTCGACGTCATGAAGTTGCCTCTCCAGCGCTTCCCTGGTGCCTTTAGCGCAGTCCAGTTCGATGTTCTTGGCCTGCAGGCGCCTCCTGTACTCCTGGATCTCCTGCTGGGTCGCTTTTAACGCCTCCCTCTTGCTCTCAGCTGCCTCGGTTAATCTTGCGAACTGAGATCGGAAAGTCGCTCCCACCTGCTCGAACTCGGACACGGTATGACCTTCCAGTTGCGCCCTGATGTCCCGGAGTGCCGCAGTGACGCCAGGGTTGCCAAATTCATGCGCCTTGGCGTTCACCTGCGCATCCTGGATTTGGTCACACATCTCCGACACCTCGGCCTCATGGTTCTTCTTCAGGAAGTGGATTTCGTCCACGAGAGCCTGTGCTTTCTTGTCCAGCCGCAGTTTAGCCTGGTACGCGTCACTGATGTCCCTCTTGAGGACCACAATGTTGTTCTCGGCGTCAGATCGGCTGCGCGACTCCTGTTCATGTTTTCCTCTCAAATCGGACAGCTCGTCCTCTAAATTCTGATGCTCAATTTCAATCTGATGCTTCTGATGAGTGATATCCTGAACCAGCTGTCTCAGTTTGCCGAGCTCGGGCCCGTATTCCTCCTCCAAAGAAGATGCGGCTTTCGCTTTCCCCCTGATCTCCTCGATCTCTCTCTCTAGCATACGATTCTGGTACTCCAGATGGTGCACCTTCTCTATGAATCCTGCGAGACGGTCGTTCAGGCCGTGCATCAGTTCCTTCTCATTAAACTTTCCGGATAACGGCTCGGTCACATTCATGCCCGTGGACGTCCCTCGAATATCTAATGTTGAACGCTTCGGTTTGTGTTGTAGATACTCATCTGGAGCGATTCTGCGCGGAAAGCCGAATCGGTTATCCATGCTGTGGCTCGGGCTGTCGCGGTGAGTGTACGGTGCAGAGTCGCTCCATGCGGACTTTTATAAGCGTCCCCATCTGCTCGGTATGCAGAACGGAGCTGTCCGCGGTGCTGAAAAGGTGTAGCATCAGCTGATGCTTGAATGAGAGCAGCTTACACTACAGTTTGTCGCAGGCAGCAGTGACGCGGATGAACTGGCAGTATATGGCAGCCCCCACACTATTATTATTATTATTGATATTATACCAGGCCACGGTTACTGAATTTAGCAGGTTAATTTACAGACCCTTCTTATTAACTAGTTCGGCAGATCTCAACTCACACCTTTTTATACTGACAATATATAGGCTGAAATTATGTAATTATGACAGTTTTATGCACTCAAGTACTGTACTTAGGCAGAATTTTGAGGGACTTGTGCTTAGTGTTACTACTGTACTTTTGTATTCCACTATATTTATTTTACAGCTACTTGAAGTAGCATTTAGGTTGCAAGACTTGTACTACATGTAATAGAGTATTTCTGCACTAGTATTTCTACTTTTTACTTTGGCTTAAGAATCTGAATATTGCGCTGTACACCGAAGCAATATGACGGATATTCAACCTGCTTCTGGGTTTTTACTTGCAAGTATTTCTCCATTGCAGTATTTCCCCCCTTTCACTAATTTAAAGGATGTGAGTACTTCTTCCACCACTGGTTCATGTTTTTTTCAGCCCATAAAAGTAAACAAACTGTTCAGTATAAGTCATTAAGTATGACTTTTGCTTGAGCGTTTACAGTCTAAACTCATCTGTGTTAATCTCATTACACATTTTTTGAAACCTGGGTTTAACGCTGGTAAATAATATAAACATTTATTTTGTAGGGGGCTGTACTTATATCTATACTGATTTACTGTAACGCCTCAGGCCAGTGTAGAAATGATTAATGCCCTTTTTGGATGTGCTCTGCTACCACCTTTAACAGTTTTTAAAGGAAAGGAGTCCTGCTTGCCTTCAGCTATACTAAAGCAAGAACACTTTACATTTGAGCTCTTGTGGAGTTAAAGAGGAATGTTTTACCCTTTCAAAATATAATAGAAAACTTGTCACGTATTTAAAAACCACCAGATCACAACAATTTAAGACACTTAGCGGTGTGATAACATACACAAATAAAGGCTGCGGTGTTCATCACACTATAAAGAGCTTAACTGTGGCTTCTTTTAATGTCTTTAGTTTCCTTGCCTCTTATTCCACTTTCATCTTTTTGTATTTTGATGTGTGAGCTATTGTGGCCACAGTGTAATGTTGCTACAAATAGAGTGGAACGTATCAGCCTGTAAACAAAATGATATGTCTTATATTCTGTTACACAGAAAAGCAAATCACTGTTGAAACCATATATATTTGTTTGTTTGTTAGCGCTTCTATGATCGCTGTTCTGGTAAACACAAAGTTGTAAACGTAGAGAGACAGTTGAAAAAGTTTATTGCAACTATTGTTGTAGTAAAGTACAAAGGGGCAACATACTCCACAATTCCAAGTTTACATTTAATATCAAAACTAAAGCACCATTAAGACAAACAGATTTTAGCGTTTGATTGCAATGGTCAGCCCGTCTCCCACAATGAGCATGCTCAGATCAATCCTTTGGTCCTTGTGTAGCTTCTTATTGAGAGCATCCAGACCCTGCGATGTGAGGTCACTGGGATCAGGATTCACGACCCTTCCGCTCCACAGCACCTTCAAATACAGTGACAACAGAGCCGTTTTATTCTGTTCAGGCAAAACCTGCTGTACGTCCTCTCAATATGTTCTCTGACAGATGCTAAACCTGCTTGTGTAAGTACTTACGTTGTCAATTGCAATGATGCCCCCTCTTCGTATGAGCTCGAGGGACTTCTCATAGTATCTGTCATAGTTAAACTTATCAGCATCGATGAACACAAAGTCATATGTTCCAGCTTCCCCGGCTCCTATCAGTGCATCTGATGAAACAGAAGTGACAATTAAAATGGCAAAATGGCTGTCCATTTTATTTTTTATTTTGACTAAAATTAAAAGTACATACCCAGTGTCTTCATGGCTATGTCATGCCGTACATCTATCTTATCTTCAACTCCAGCCTGTAAAAAAGGTTAAATTGTATGAAAAAAAAAGTTGTGCAGGGATTTTTGGTGGGGTTTTTTTTCTTAAAGAGAGTGTTAGGGAAGGCTAAAACGGGGATTGATCATCCTGCTTGGCTTCGCATCTTTATGTGACACACTTTCCTGAGCAGACACCTTTTTGTTCTCCAGCCGGCAGCATTTTGTCAAGACATACTGACAGAAGGTAGATGTACAGTATGCTGTCTGCTGCACAATCTCACTCTGACAGAAGCAACAATCAATCTCACTTAACTTGCAAAAGGCCAAATTCAAATGTTGCACAAGTGCCAGGTTGTGTAATCCTGTACTATAATGGAGTTATAGTAGGTTTCAAAAATTATCTTTTACAGTATCTTCTTTTATCTGTATATGTCCTTATTCACACAGTGGATGTGAGTCATGGTGTTAAGAAAGAAATGTTCTCACCTCTTTAAAAAATGGTTTGGCAATGTTCACATAGGTGTCTTCTATTTCACAAGCCACCACCTTTCCATTCTCTGGCATGGCCAGAGCCATGCTCAGTGTATTGTACCCAGTGTACATCCCTGCAGAATGAATACATAAACGGAATTACTACAGAATCAGATCTTCCTCCTTTCAAGGTGATTAAAAGATACGAGTGTCTGGGAGCAAAAAAAAAAGGCAGTATATGGATTAAAGTCCCACAACCAAATACTGTTTTGAAATGTGAACACCACTAAATTTATAGCAGTAAAACACTGTCTATTTCAATTAATGTGATTTAAAAATTTTAACAACAGATGCCAACAGATTTTTATTTTGAATTATCCAGTTGCTGTTTAATTTCACAATTAATTATTTGGGTACTTTTAAAATTCCAATTATTATATATTATATTTTTTTGCTTCCATAGTCTTCAATTTGATCTCACATAATCTCACCAATTTCAATAGCTTTAGTTGCGTTTATCAGCCTAATGAGATTTGCCATAAACTGGGCTTGTTCACTGGCAACCATCATGATACTCCATTGGTCTTCAAGGGTTCTCTGAAATGGAAATATAAAGTAATGAAATATTTTTATATCATTATATTGTCTGACTAAATGGATAAACAACATTTTCTGGTACTTCTCATTAGACTGCGTTTAGCTGTGTGGTGTCCTGTCAGTGTGCTTCCCTCTAGTGGTCAAAAACTATACTGCTTAGATCCTTAAATTATATGTAGTGGTGATTATGTATGTGTAGTTCTGTATGTGTTTATTGTATTTGTATAGAAAGTAAAGATAACATCATTTAAATGTGAAAAAACAACAGCACCAAAACACAAACTAAAATTAAATTCTCAGCATGTGTGTGTCTTCAGCTGCTTTTTAAAAGTTTCCAGAGTGTTCACTGATGTTAAATCCAGTGGCAGTGAGGTCCAAACTTTAGAAGTCACAACATCAAAGACACAATCATCTTTAGTTTTCAGCCTGGAGCACCAGATGACCACCCAGCCTTCATCTGACCTAAATAACCTGCTGCTGGCTTCAGCATGTTGATATGTTGGCAGCTGTCTGCCCATGCTAAGCTAAAGGTGATCAAAAGAATTTCATAGAGAACAAATTTTAAGAATATATACTCGGGGGCAACATCTCCATATCAGAATAAGACAGTGTGGTGTATGAGGGCTTGCTGGTTCTCTCACCAGTCTGAGCTTGGTGAGGACTGGGTGCTCCCTCAGTGAGTTGTTAACAACATACTGCAGCACAGGATCGTCTTTCCCTCCGCTGTGGCTCTTCCCAATAAAGGCTGACTTCCCCACACCTGGCCAACGAGAAATAGAACAACAGCTACCATTACCACAGATTCAAAACATGCCTGTCACCTGTCAGATTATACACAAAACCGCCATTACGTACCTGTTAGTACAACAGCAAGTCCAACGCAAAAAAGCAGTTTAATATCTGTCATTGTGTTCTGAGTTCTGGGCTTTGTTGAAGAAATGTTGAGCAGCTTTAGTTTCAATCCACTGAATCTCTCTGTGTCAGTCCTCTTTGTACAGTGCCATCTGTGTTTGCTTTGCTTGACCTTTGAGAGGGAGGCTCAACTTATTGATTTTGAAGTATATTGCAAAAGTAGGGACATTTTTGCAGGATAGACAATATTTTTTTATATCAAACAGGACAGTTAGGTCTTTATGTGTTTTTTGTTTTTTTTATTAAATCACTGGAAATCCCAGTAGAGTCCCGGGACAAAGGTCCCAACACTGACCCAATTATTTTTAGATTAGGTTTGTTCTTTTTCTTTGCTGAAGATGTAAATCTCAAAATACTACAGATCAGATCTCTCAGTTATTTTGCAATCCAAACAAGCACTTTAAACAGTTTTATCTGTGTTTGTTGTTCTCACTGTCTTCTTGAATGTACACTATTACGCAGTACTGTATGTCACAGAAATTCATGATTGAAATGTGGATGTTTGTGTATTTCACAAGACAATGCCTTTCTCATTGTGTCAAATCCTGCATGAGAAGAAAAAAAAACACTGAATTTGATAAGAGGTAAAAATAGCACAACTTTAGTTTTAAATTGTTTTCCTCTGAAGGAAGCGAGACTACAACTCTCTTTCTGTGTTCATAAAAACTTTATAAAGTATCCAAAAAAAGTGTCCAAACATTGGTTGGACAGTTGGGTGTCAGAGTGAACAGTTCAGTATGAATGTGTTTGGGCCTTATGCCTTATTTATTTTCAACACTTTACAGTCCATTGCTGCCATACAAGTCTGCCTCCTAGTGGTACAAGGGCAAAATAAGGTTTGCTTGTTATTTTATTTATTTATTTTGTGGTGCAGAAAAAAGGAGTTTTTCTTCGATTAGAGTGAATTAGATGTGCTTGCACGAAGACTTGCATACTCTGAAAGGTCTATGGAGTTTTAAAGCAATAGAGAAGTTAACATCAGTAAATAAAGTTTAAACCAATTTGAGAACTTCCTGTGCTCCCAGAGATTACAGTTATGGTTATGAGCATACAAAAAGAGAGAAGCCCCTGAAAACTTTTATCTTGCTCAGATGTAAAATCCAGCATTGTACTTTGTGATACTTTATACATCTACTGCATTACGTTTATTTGAAAGCTTTACTAACTAGTTACTTTGCAGATTTAGATTATTAATATAAAGTACAAACCAACTAATAAATTATGATATATATTATTAAGCTACCCAGCAGAACACATAAGGTAATTAATATTACCCTCACCTTTACCAGCTGCAACATTAAAGTAATCAATAATTATATTACAATAATATAATATACATGATTCTGAAATTGGCTATACTGCACAATGAGTACACTGTAAATATTAACAGCATATCTAAAAAAAAGAAATAAGTTATCATAACGTATTCCTCCAAAACATTTGAGGCACTCAAATAATAGATTTTCTTTAGCACTTAAATTTGTTCAGTATTTTAAGTATTGGTGATATAATTCCTGACTCATTCCATTGGCTCATTTTCTTTAAATTGACTTTTTATCATGACAAAAATGTAAACCCCAAAGCCTCAATTGGCTACCATTTTGATAATAGATTAAGTTATGTAATAATTTTGAATTAATACAATTTAAGTGGTAACATGTGTATAAAGAAGATAAGTTAAGTATTATTTTATTATAGATACATTCTGTTAACATATTTTAAATAAGTTTGGAGAAATGCTGTAATATACTTAACTTAATTTACCTTACCTTGTTGGAGTTAATATATTTAAACTGTTTAAGGCAATCTCTTTAACTTTGAGTTGAACAATGTACTTTTACTTTTGGTACTTTGAGTATATTTTGATTGTAATATTTTGTACTAAATAAGATAGAAGTAGACAGAAAACAGCAGATAAGAAAAAAACAAATTACACATAGCACGATAAAATATAACAATACAAGATATAATGAAAAAATTAGAGTTGTATGTAAACTATATACAGCTTTTCTACAGATGATTTATACGGGTGATTGAAATATTATATTGCACAGGTTACAGCAGGAGGTAGTGGCATGGAGTAAAAATATATACACAGCAGTAATTTAGCAAGTGGGTGTAAGGTAAGTGGGTATTTGAACGCAGGACTTTTACTTGTAAGAATGTTTTTTGCACTGTATTAAAAGGTCCAGTGTGTCTATGATCATAAATGGAATATAATATTCATAGATATGTTTTCATTAGTGTATAATCACCTGGAAATAAGAATTGTTGTGTTTTTGTTACCTTTGAATTAGTTTTTTTTTTATCTGCAGACGCCACAGGGCACCTTCCGTGGAGGCCGCCACATTTCTACAATAGCCCAGAACGGAGAAACCAAACAGCTTTGGTTAGCAAACTTCAGATAGACATTGCTGTGTAAATGACATTAGTTCCTCCCTGTGTATGAATTCATAAATCTTCTCTGCTTGTGCTATTGTTAGACCATTTATACCATTAGTGTGGTAACAGCTATGCTCTCATACACGCCCTGTTTGAATTTGGACACAGATGCCGTGGAAAGGTCAACATGTGCACTTTATCTTGTCAAATTTCCAGCAACAGTAACAAAGATTAAAGGAAATCAAGAAGCCAGAGAAATAAGTTAAATAGTGATAGTGACATTAGAGCAGTGCCCAGCAACTTGTATATAAGTGTTGCATTAAGACAGACATTAAAGTGTCCAGACCTATTTCTTAAGATAACCAGGAAAACCTGTTTTTCAGGTGCTATACAGGAACTATGTATCCAGTTCTTTTTTTCAAAAATGATTCAACATTTAACATATTCTTTGAGCTTATCAGTAAAGGAAGCAAAATTTAATGAGCTGTGATTTGAAGTGTGAGAGTGTTTCTATGAGCCACACTTTAGATCATCTCATCTCGCAACTTCAAAACGGGAACAGGGAAAACAGTAGCCAGGAATGTTCAAAAAGGAATTTTGGGGATGTGAGTGGGATACGCGGTCTCTCCAAGGACACCGAGCTTCCTCTGTCTATTCCCTAATTAAGAATGCACAGATACAAACAAAAACACGCCGCCGACAAGAACACATCAATTAAATGAGCCATGACATGAACTGTCTCTAAAAAAATGCTTGAGCTGGGACGAGGAAAGGAAGGGGACGTCTGAAAGTGTGCGCACAGTTCTGTTAAGGTCCTCTTGGTGAAAATGAGATGCTGTGTTTTTCCACCATCCTCTCTCTCTCTTTCTCCCTCTCTCTCTCTCTCTGTCTCTCTTTCTCTCTCCAGCTGCTTCAGGCCTCTGCTTATGTGACGCTAATTGTTTCTGCTACTTGTGCCAAGTACCTACTCTTCCCCAGCACATTCTACAGACAGGCCCTGGTCCCTCAGCTGCTTTTTGTGTCTGTTTAAGGAATGAAAAAATGTGTGCTGCCATCTGCAGCGAGCACACCACTGTTCCTCCTCCCGGCCGTGACTGTCAGAGTGCCACAATGATACACATTCACACACACTCTCTCAGAGGTAGAAAAAACGATGTGGTGGAGAAACAAGAAAACAAAACTGACACATACAACTGCTAATATGAAACGAAATAATTCAAGAGGTTCCTGTTTTGATGCATTTAGCGTGTGGGAGGGAAGACACTGCACATCTGAAAAAGGCTTTTAAATTTTGCAAACCATGCAGAGAAGAAATGTAGGTATGTAGTAGATTTAAAACCAAGAATGTCTAAATTTGATTTTCAGGCATTAAACTAGAAAAACAAAACTGCTGGAATAAGTCCACCAAAAAAAAATTACTTTTAGTTTTTAGGCCTTTCAGCACTCATGAGTTCATTCTAGCTGCATTTCCCCTTCATTGTGTTGCCTAGTACCTAAATGTGAACAGCAAGTGGCAGTGTTGTTCAGCTAATCCACAGTCTACTCCATGCAAACACAGGCTCATGGCACAAAGAGAGCCAGGCCCTCACTCCCCTGTCTGGGAACTAATATCACTTTCCTCTTGTTGAATTGACCTGTGACACCATCACAGAGTACACAGGATGGCACATATTGACATGCTTGTAATGCCACATGGCTGTTACATCATCTGTGTTTTTATCACAGGCAGACTGCTTTGCAATGCATTCTAATAACAGCAGTCAGTTTGGCACCGTCTCAGCAGGCGGATAAGCGCGCATGAATATTAAGTGATGCTAATCACAATGGAGAGACCAACGTCAAAACGACTGACAGACATTTCTCAGCATTCAATTGACATCCTCAGATTTGTCCTCCGTTTGACAGCAGCGTCTCCCGACATGACAAGTCTGTTTAAAGCTTCCGGAAGAGGCTCGCACACGTGCACATGAACCAGCACACACGATTAGAGATGCACTGACACTGATTTTACTCAAACTGGGCCACTTGTGCTGCTGTGCAAGACCCAAACGAGTGTTTCTCAACACACAAAGAGCATCAGTTTATGTAGGCCACTCGGAGAGTTGCAGAATGAAGATGAGGCTATAACAAAAATATTCTGCAAAAAAAATGCTTTTCAATCATGGAAATCTGGATTTATCGCTTATGTATTAAACTACAGTGTATTTCGGAGCGTGAATGTCGAGGATAAGCCATTCAATTCATTATCATCCTCTCTTTGTGTATTCAAGCCGTACAGAACAAAACAGAGGATCTGCTTCAGAGAAAAAAAACAGAAATGAATGGCAGGTGTGGTTGTTTGACTTTCAAATCACCTAGGCATCTATACGATTAACCTGGCACATAAATAAATACAGAATTCAATTTCCATGGAGTCACGCAATAAGTTGACAGTCCTCAAAAAGATCAAACAGGCTGCTTTGGGGCACGTGAGCCACACTGAAAAAAGCCTTGGGTATATGAAAGGTGTTGACACCTTGAGCAAGCCACAAAAAGAGACAAATGTCATATCCTCAGAAACAATTACTGGGTGAACCACTGGTTTTTAAGCCAGCAGGTCTCCTAGCTATATCATTCTATATACAGCAGAGCTGCTCCCACAACACCTCACAGTGGTTGTCAGTCAGTGCCAGAGCAAAGATACACTGTCTTTGTAGCTGTACGGAATACTTATATTTTAACTGCCCCATTCCCTTTTACACAATGTGCTTCCTGTAGTGTTTTGAGTGCAGAAAGTCACTTTTTTTATTTGCTCATCTCGACAAAGATAAACTCTAATCTTTTGCTCAGTTCCTGTCCAGAGTCACTACATCCTCCCTTCCTATTAGTCTCACTCTCATCTGACTGCCGTGTCCCATTGTGACCGCACTTGAGGCGCTAATGATAATGTTATAACCCAGACCAATTTGCCACGGCAATCAGACTCACTTAATTGAGTTGATTATGAGCCCTCTGTCTGAGATGACCCCTCCGGACTCCGGAAAAAAAAAGGGAACAGGGAGAGACGGAGAGTGTGGATGCAGGGATGAATTTCTTCAGGCATTCCATCACTGTGCAGGATTCACATGGGATATGACTGTTTGGAGGCATGAGCAGAGGCATGTGTGTGTGTGTGTGTGTGTGTGTGTGTGTGTGTGTGTGTGTGTGACAATTCTTCTTGTGTGGGTGTTGGGAGATGGCGTGTTGGGAGAGCAGACCTTCGGGGAGGTGTAAAAGAAGAGAGTGGCTGGAGGAAGGGGAGAGCCTGGAGGGGGTCGGGCTCGGGGTTCGAAATCACAACACACCCTCTGTAATAGACCCAGACACACACCACATCTGAAGTTAATCCAATCAAGACAAGACACACAAACATAAGGTCAAGAGCAGCTTGTATTAGTGTGATGATGTCAGGGAGAAGTGGTGTAGTTAATTGACTTTCAGCATGTTTATAAGACTAAAGCCACAGTTCTGAGGAACTAGGATCCATTGGTGCAACTGCATTTCCACCACAGGGACTGGGGTTTAAATTAAGTTCTGGGGACAGTGTTTTACCCCACCAAAATTCCCTGCTTAGGTTAGGTGTAAGTACTTTACAGAAGTACAAGAACTTTGGGGTTGGAGCAAACATTTCTGATTGGTGGAGTACTTGCAGAATTTTATTATTTTTATTTTTAAAACTCTGCCGCCACAAACCAGTTCCTTCTTTGCTCACTGTGCTTCGACACATGGAGTTACAGAAGAAAGCATACAACATTATGAACCGATGACAAAGTTGTATAGATGTTTTTGTATAGTCACATGCAAATGACATTTCACCTTTGTTCCTTGAAAAGTAGTTCCTGTGACTAAAAGTTCTGGGTACTTTGTTTGGGAACAAGGCTTAAGTGAAACCGAGACTTGAAGGAAAGTAGAGGGTTTGTAGCAGATCCAGTGAAGCAGATGTAAAATGAAGCCCAGATGAGTCAGTGTTTTAGCAGCAGGTTGAAATCAATATTTCAGTGTAACTAAACCGTTTTATTTTTATTTTGATGGTTATTTAGAGATTTAAACTTTTGCCTCTTGTCAAGTTTTATTTTATTTTGGTAAAGTCCTTACATAGCTGCTTACATTTAGACAAAATCTAAGATTTGAGAAGTTTGGCTCCCTTTGTCAAAATAAAAATAGGGGGTTTGCAGAAAAATAGGTTTATATTCCTCAAAGTATATATCATGGAATATAATTTTTGAGGTGTAAAGACAAAAACTATGTAGATGTAACTATTACATATCTCAAAAGAAATAATCAAACATTGGAAAACATTTAAATAAATAAATATAATTTAATATAATATAATTAAATAATTTTGTGAGAGAGTTTTGTTTTTTCTTGCAACTCCTTATATTCAGCTTGTGTTGTGTATGCTCTTGGAATTTTGGAACCACTGATTTAGAGAAATTGCAGTTCAGAGAGACAATGTATTTGTTTTTGTACTTTGTATGTCTTTGCATGAGTAAACATTAACATAATAATTCAGCTTATAACTGAGAGTTGCAATTATCCACCCAGTGTCATTTTGCTGAGGATGCTTCGCTTCATTCAGTTCTGAGTAATCCCATAATACATACTGCTTTGGTGCTAAAACCAAAAGTACATAAACAGAGTTACGCATCTAAATGTGGAAACGTTTGTGTAGAGTATAACAATGGTGGACAACCATGGCCGGCTGCGCTAAGAATTGTACTGTTTCATCTACAGTAAAACAGGACACACTAATAAGGGACACAGAGCACAGTGCCGTAATATCTTGGGATGGAAAGCAAATGTGCTTTTGAGAGCCAAGAATACTGGTTCCTTTCATAGGCGACTTGGTTCCACCCATGATCGAATGCAGCATTCTAAAAGGACTATTTACTCTTTTCATTTCCTCTTGTGTATTACAGACGAAGGAGCGTGTGGCTTGCTGTATGAAAACAGGGCCTGGCCTAATGTTGCATGAAGACCATGGTGAATTCATATTGATGGGAAAGCAGCCTCTGAAGCCCAGCAGCCATGATTTTTTCATAAGCCACCGGGAACAAGAAGTCAGTCAGCTGACAGGTGCTAACGCCGCCAATTGTGCCGTGGATAAGAGATGGGACATGGAGAAAAGAAGGAGAGAGAGAGAGAGAAAGGAAAGGCAACAACTGGCTCCTCTTTTCTAAGCACTTCTGTGTGCAGAATGTGTACGTGCTGCGTTGTGTGTGCTCCCTGCACCCTGTTCCCTTCTATAGCTGGAGAGGATTTTACGGAGGAGACTGTGTAAACACCAGAATGCATGTCAAATATGATGAGTCTTGATAGCTGTAAAACATACCCAAGGACTGCTCCTCACTTATTATCTACAACCAGAGCCCTGGAGCTATGTCTGCATCCTTCTGCCTTCCCTCCACGCATGTCGCGCCACAAGTCCCTCTCTGGAAAGCATTGATTATTTTGGCATGAGCCAGGGAGAAAGAGAGGTGTGATTTCTTTTGTGTTTCCTCAAGAAAAAAAAATCAGCAAAAATAAATATTTTTGTGAGCATGCTGCAGCCACAAGAAAAATATGAGCACATTGGGGAAGAAATAAAGATGATGGATTTGCTAGCTGACGTATGCCTGTGTGCCTTGTGTAAGTAGTGTGTGTGTGTGTGTGTGTGTGTGTGTGTGTGTGTGTGTGTGTGTTTGGGCTCTGCAGAGTTTTTGGCTGCTACAATTGGTGCATTGTGTTTGTTTATGTCCATGACGTTTTCTGAACTGTACATCTAGAATAGTATTATCTACATGTAATTGTGCGCCTCTGTTTGCTATGTCTCTGAGCGTGTGGTGTGTATGTAAAAGAAGCAGGGAGAGCGCGTGCAGGAGAGAGCGACCGTACCTGCAGGCAGTGTGAGGCTCCAGGGAACCACTTGAGATTGCAGGCAGTGGGACTGATAAGGCAGCTAGCCATTCATCAGGCCAAATGAAGGCAGTAAAGTTGACTGGAGGAACCCAGGCATCGCCCCAGGATGGCAGTCGGTGTCTCGGTGGGGACCTGTGACTAACACATGTGAGCAGGCATGCATGCATGTACATACACACACAAATAGCTGAAGAATGGGGAAAGAAATCAGGATGAATGGACTGGGAAGAGGTGTAGGATTCAGGACTCGGGCCTCTGGAGAGGAAGGGGATAGAAGTATAACGGACCTCCAGGAGCAGAGGCCCCATCTCCTCAGAGCTACACCCAGCGACTATGGCTCCTGTCTGGGGCACACGTGGCCCACTCCACTCAGAAAACATCCATCAGACAGATATTACTGTAATCCAGAGGTGATACATTAGCTTGGGTGCCAGGGGGACAGTGTGTGCCGGTGATGGAGCTCCCTGCTGTTGTCACAGGGGCCTTTCAGGGAGAGAACTGCTGCTACTGCTCAACACGGCCAGTGCTTTTCTGCTTTATGTCACTGTTTGAATTTATTCCATAGTAATGCTCTTTGTATTTTATTCTTAATCACACTACCCAGAGGATGGAGACATATTTCCACCAAAGAAAGTGCTACAAAGTTGCACACTTATGAAAGCAATACATTACTTAAGCACTTAGGCCAGCCAAAGAGGAGAGATGAAGCTACTTTAGAGTGTTGCTGGTGTGTTTATAAGACTATATTAGTGTCTCACTGGTGCTTTGATAGAGCTTGTACCATCAATTTGCACAAAGACTCTATCTTTGCTTACATAAATCCCACCTCGGGGTTATTATGAATCTGATTTATTTGCTCCGCTTATGTTTATTATTGTGTTTTATGGTTTATATTCTGTGTTAAACGCCATCAATAGGACTGCAGAGCATGTGTGTCTCATCCTGCAAGGGATGAAAATGGTTTATGGAGCTGTGAGTGCCAATAAACAGGCAGCCACAGCCTTTTGGATGTACATCTTTAATGTTTTATGCATGATGAACTCAATAGTTTAGCGCAGGTTCAAGGCCAAATGGTAACCGCTGACAGGACTTCCCGAAGGCAGCTACACACTACAGGCACAGGACGGAGATTGAGCTGTGCGCTTGAGTAGGGATTCTGTCATATTTTGTTGTTTTGTCTGTAAACGTATCTGCCAAATGGACAGAGTGAAGCAAAACCACAAGCCAACAGAACGTAAATGCTTGGCAGGAGAAGCCAACACCACGTCCTCCGTCTTCTGTGTCCAGTTATGATCTGGTCATCTGGACACGGTCATCCTGATGTTGTCTGAGGTGTGGTGTGGGAACTGTAGGCCATATAAGTGATCTGTTTTGAACAAGATGGAAAGCAGACAGTCCACCAAGGACAACAGGACAGATGTTTTCACCAAAGCAGCATATGGTGACATGCTGTCTTCAAAATGTCCTGTAGCAGGTGTTATTAAGAAAATAAAGGCAACCAGTGTGGGTCTTTTTCTTTTTACAGGTCACTGCTCAATCAATCATGATATCGACCATTGGAAATATACGACTGTTCTGCTCTCTATTGAAAGGTTTCCCCTGCTGAAGTGCTGTGGATGCATGACTAACCGGCCAAAGATGTACTGTATAATGATTTGTCACTTGGAGCTGCTAAAATTGACCAAAGGAAAGCAAACAAAGCAGATCATTAGAACCATGGTTTGCACTGGGAACAGTCGTGTTTTATGTGTATATGTATGTATATATTTATATTTTATTTTTTTAAATATATTTTCTTTCCTTTTTTGAGTGTTGTAATGGAGCCCACTAATACTTATACATAGTATCTATTAATGATTTACCTACATTTGTAACTGCAGCTATAATGCATTATCATTTTTTTGTTTTGTCTGTTCAGGGCTACTGTAGAAACAAGTTGATTCAACATGGCACACTGATCTATAAAGCATTAATAAAATGTATTTTTGAACCATTAATAAAGCCATTAAGTGTAGCTTATCATCCTGTTACTGAGTATGCATGATTAGAATGTAGCACCATGTAACTAAAAGCATTCAAATAAACAAGATAAAAATAGGGACAATCAGCAATTTACCAATAATCATAAGCAATGCATAGGACCACCATAACACTTCAGCATGTTTTTTTGCTTCAAGGCCAGGTGAGAATGATCGGCTCCGTCATAATTCACAGACCCAGATTTCACAAAGTTTATATGCCAGGTGTAAATGAGAGAATGTGTGGATTTCCTCGTGTTTCCACCCTAGCGCCTGTCTCTGCTGTGAGTGAGTCTTTGATAGCTGTTACACTGTGAGACAGACAGGCCTGTGCCAAGACGGTGGCATCAAAAAGCCGACGATTGACAGCTACTGACAGCCATCTTCCTCCTAAACACACTTCAGGTCCCCTGCGCTCCCTCTCTCTCTCCCCCCCCTCTCTCTGTCTTTTCTCTCTCTGTCGGGGGAAATTGAGGAGACTCAGAGATAAAGAGAGGGATGTCGTAAACTGGCACCTGTCATCATGTTTTGTTTTGGTCAGGGCACAGAGAACATTCGTAAAGTTTTAAAAGACATTTTGAAGGATTTTGTACTTTCATAGCTACAATTTGAATCTCCAGGTGATGCAGTCAGTCCCTCACACTTCTTTATGTTTTTTTTTCGGGCATGAAGTGATGCTTAAATAGAAATATGTGCGAGGGAATTCTCATGAGTTCAAAGTCTAGCAATTTTCCATCCAACCAATCAAACAGTAATTAATTTTTGACATTCATTTGGCTAAATATGCGGAGACAACGTATTTACTGGGGGTATTTAGCCCTCTTAGTTTTGTTTTCCAAGACGTGCCACCTGAATGTGAAATGCTGTCAGTGAGACCAAGATGCCTGACATGAAACACAAAGAAAGTGAGATCTTTGGCAGGCAGATGCGTACATACACGTTTATGCTAGCACGTGCGCAAACACACAGTCGAATTCGCACAAACTGCACGCCACATTCAAGCTCACATCTGAGCAAAGACACAGATAAACATGCAAGCACCTGGATTTCTCAGGTTGTTGCTGTGTTTCATCAGCTTCAGTGTGAGCCAGTGTTTCTTCTCCGTATTCAACCTGTGGAGCCATTATCTCCTGACACACTTATCCTCCTCTAAATGATTTCTCTTCATCTTCCGCAAGTCGCGTAATCAAACTTGAAAGCTTAATGCCATTCAGAGATCCCACTGCTTTCAACTTCATTCACTGTCATTATGAAAATAAATGGCGGCAGCTGAGAACTCAGATGTTCTTTCACATCATGACGGAGAGTCTCTTAATGTGTCTTATGATCTTTACCGTTGCTGCCTTTGACTGAAGGCCTTGGCTGGGTACTCTAACTAATCACATTGCACATCTTAACACATTACATTTGGTTTCTATATCTGCTCCGTGTCTCCCTTTTTCTCACCCGCTCTCTGTCTCGCTAGCGTATGTGTTGCTCATCGAGATCATTAGTGCGCGTTGAAAAGAGCACCGACAGAAGGGAAATATAAAGTTTCACTCAACTTGAAGTGGCGGTCTCTTCGTGTAACGACAGAACATTGGCTCCAAGGAGTCTAATAAGACGGCAATTGTCAAGTTCCTCGTTGGACAAAGGATGGGGAGGGCGGGGGGGCTTGAGGTAAATGTCTGTCTGCTCTGGAGACCGGGCATAGATGTTCACAAATGTTGCTGTATTGTTACATGTCAGCACGGCGAAAACAAAAACAATCCACAATAAAAAAAGTGATTTCAAACTGTTTTTGAGAATTATCTTCCGGATATTTACTTGTTTCTAGAGTGTTAAGATCATATTGTACTGAAGCAAGTAAAATGATCCCAATGTAAGCTCAGTGTGACACATAATTAGTTTTTTCGAGGTCGTCATGTTTTTGTTGAGGGGAGGTGTTGATGTTCCTCAGCACAACTCTGTGAGTTTGTCTTTGGGTTGTCACTGCTGTAGTAACTTCTGCACAGTGGAAATTTATTTAGAGAGACTTTTTATTGAAAGAACCTATCACCAGCTGTATTTTTCAGAGTTATCTTCCAGATGTGCCATCGTGAGGACAGGATGACATCTCCATCTCACCCCTAATCCGCAGCCGTCTGCTGCGCGTGTTTGCTTAGGTTTAATATGTGTTTACAGAGAATGTAATTACCTCTTTTAGACATGCAGCTGTTAGAAAAACTGATTTTATGGATCATGGCCATTGCCAAAAAATGTAAGCACCCTGGGCTTAATTTGTCAATTATTAAATCATAATTACATTTCTTTGAAGCCATTAGCTACAGGGGGTTTAACAATCATTTTGTGTTAGGCGTCTAACTTTTTCTGTGCTTTTCCACAAAGAGAAAATAATTTAAATCTCAATGATGTGTCTGGATTATTTCCCCCAATTTAGCTAACAAAGTGCAGAAATGATTCATGGCAGATGAAGGTTCATAATTAGATTACAGCTTGATGGACTAGAATTTATTAATTATGAAAACACATACACAGGCCCTTTGATTCAATTTTTTCTCCACACATCCTCTCTTCCCTCCAACTACATTGGCACATTGCTCACTCATCTGTAGTCAGCTGCTGGGTCGAGTTACCAAGTTGCGGTAACACATTGTTACAGCAAATTATGCACAAGCACGGACAGGCCAGCCTCTAAGTGATGGCCACAATATGCATTTGCCTTTAAAACTTAAAGGGGGAGTTTAATTTATCGAGGGTGTCACATGGCAGGAGTGAGTAATTATTCCCAACACCCCTGTGGACCACAGTGGCTAATGTATTCCAGGGCCCTAGGGGGAGCTGTCAGGAAGAGGACACCCTCACTGCTCACTGACCATGTTGGATGGTTCAGAATTCAAGATTCTCAATACACAACCACAAATCACTCTCTCAGGGTATGTAATTGTTCTCCCCCCCCCCTTGAACCTCCACCCTGGTTTTCAATTTTTGCAGCTCTGCATCACCACTGAGGTGTAGAGTTTATGTGGCTTGCTTGCTTAAGTTTCTCAGAGATACATATTCCTGCTTGAGAGGCACAGCGATCGTTAGATGGTTCTACACTCCGAACGCTGAAGAGACAACCAGCAAAGTTTTAGCAGTTTTGTTTTTTGCACACCTGCTTTTTGTAGTGAAGGAAGTTATTATAGATTTGCTGTTGGTTTTTGAAGTCTGAGCCATCAGACATTTGTGTTTATCACTTGTGAAGACCATTGTTTTGTTGACTTCCTGTCTGCTGTTCAGTGTGAGGTTCTGGCAAATAGTTATTTCTTGCCCGAGCAGCTGTTGACAATAACTTATCAAGCGGGAGTACAAAGTCTTCCTTTGATGTCAACATTGTTTGGGTCAGTAACTGGGTCAAACTGTGCACAAATATGTCTGCTTCTCTTGTAACTCGCTTGCCGAAAAGGAGTTTAGTGCCCACTATAAAGGTTCAGCAATGACTTTTATATATTGTTTTGTTGCTGTGCTGTGTTCCATTGGCCATGGCTCACCTATAATTTCTAATAATTTTGCATTTTGTAGAGAAGATACTGAAATTGCAATAATCAGTATTTTTATATTATCAGTAAATCACAGAGACAAATCCGATATTGTTTTGGTTTTTCTGTCCACAACATCACTATTTTGGTTGCAGATAAACAAAAGTAGAGATTAGCTGATGAACATGGTGGAGCATTCAGCTACTTAAGAGTCAGATCTTTCACTCAGTAGTTGGTGGACAGCTACACAGAGCTAAAAGGAGAGTGAATACTAGACTTACATTCATCATGCAACCAGAAACCCAATCTCAAATGAATGTTAATGTTGGTCCGTATCGGCTGGATGTGTAAATAGGCAACTGTTTGCATGCCGAAATGACTTAAAAGGTGATAATATGTCAGCGTGGTGTTGACAGAGTGTTCCTCTGCCTCCATGCAGTCAGAAAAATATGTTAATGCAGGCGTAAAGCATAAACACCTGAAAACCCCACAATCTTGTGTCGAAATTGAATTTTTAATCAATTAAAACTATGTTTAAAAATGGTTTATCCTCTTCTAAACTAGATGTGCTTTAACATACAGTACACATTGATAGTGTTGGACGATCTTAGGTTGGCCAGATTTTTTTAGTTCAAGCTAGAATTGTATAGTTCATAAGAAAAAGTTTTTTTTTCCTATTTAACAATATTAACAAATCTTTTAAAAAATGATCCATCTGCAACAAAAATCAAATCAAGATTCATGATCATGAGTTTCTGTATAATCCTGTAGCACAAGAGCTTTTTTTTTCCATTTCATGCAGTAATAATAAGGTTTTGTTCACAAAGTTAGAACATGATGTTGGGGGCATTGGTCTGGAAACGCTGTAAAAAAAATACTTTCACGGGGTTCAAGCAAAGTGTAACTTTTATTTCTAGCCTTCGCACTACCCGTGAGTGTAGCTTGAAGACAAATACGAGGCCTTGCTCTTTTGAACACCACTGATAATGAACGTGCCTTTTGCAACCATGTGAAATCTCCCATTATCTATTGACTCAGTCTCACGCTGCGTCTGGGTGACTTGCGCCTCCCTCTAATTCCCATTACCGGGAACACTGTACCCTTATCAAGAGAAACAATAAGCCACTTGTCAACGCAGCTAGAAAATATGAGGAAGCATCTGCCCAGTCCAGAGGAACTCATGACTCTGTGGTGAAAAAGCACTCCCTCTCCCTTGCTTCAGCCATCCCCCTTTGTCAGTCCTCCCTTTGACCTCTAGGAAGGCGTGGTGGCAGGGTGGCAGCGGTGGTGTGGAGGTAGAGTAAATCTGATCATCAGGGGATAAGTCAGAAATTGAATTCTGCTTCCTCCACAGGGGGCACATGCTGCAGTTTGGGGATATGTGTGGGCTGCACAGGTGGGAGTTGAGAATGGGTGGTTGGGTGGGGTGGGACGCCCACGCTTTCTTGTACTTCCACCCCCAAATAGAAGCTCTGCTTCTGAGCTGTAAACCTGTCACTGAGATATGTCTCTGTCAATGATGGCATCCGACTTCAACCGCCCCTGTGCTGGGCTGTTATCTCCTTCCTCCCTGCTATGTCTCCCTGCTCTTTAAGACAAAGGGTAATAAAGCTATAAATTGTGTGGTCTGCGGAAGGTATGGACATTCTGTCTGGGAGACGCTGTAAGAACTGCCATAAAGCACCCTCAAAGTCATAGCTGAAGATTTACAGTTATTTAACATCCTCCTCTTCCCCTAAATCACAGTGATAAGAGAATTAAGTGATGGCTATAGGTTCTTTGTCCTTAGTCTATTGATTTTCTTCGCCCCTCAGAAGGATCCTGAACATTATAATTATTGAGCCCTGCAGTTTGATGCAGGTTTACAGAGCAGGAGAGGCGCCCTCAGTTCGATTCTAACACAGTTAAAACAAAAGGCACCCGTTTTTCAATTTGGTAATGGGCTTCCAATTATGCTTCATTTACCTTGTTTGGCCAGAAAATGGTTTTCCTGAGGCTCTGTGCTATAAACAGCTTCTTTGTGTGGTGACAAAACCTCAGTAACAGCTCTATTTATCTTGAATCCTGGGCCCTGCTTCTTCAGCAATTATTCTGCCATATGGATAGAAGGATTTTTTTCTAATACTGTGTTTTCACTGAGAACATGTCTCCTGTTGTTAGTCATTTTCTCGATACAGTGATCTGTGACATCACAAAAGCATCTCTGTTAGATCAAAATCAAGATTAACTGATGTGTGTCGCTGTTTATCCCCACGTTATGAAAGCTTAAAGACCGGTGGCCCGAAGACAGAACATAATCTGGTCCGTCTGCCCATGTGTGTTTTCAGATACATTGTCACCAAAAGCATGGCCTTGTGCTGAGTGCTATTTGTTCTGCCAGTAGAAAAATTTCTCATCTCCCATGAACAAGGCATCTGAAACAATAGGTCATCATTATGTATGAACCACAGCATACTTCTAGGTTGATCTAGAAGAGGAGAATTCAGCTGCTGGATTATTTCTCCTGTAGTGGTAAATCAACAAAACGCTCGATGTGATGTGTCGGCATTTCAGAACAGGTGCGAGTCTATTCACAGGTTTTGTTTGTGCGCTGCGTGAGCGTGTACTGTATGTGCATATGTATATTTGAAGGTGAGACATTTAGATGGCATTTATGTAATTTTGAGACTCACTATGAACTGATATTTTTCTAGTAGCATTTACTCAATTTTGTTAAATGTGATGTTTAACCAAGCCTGAAATTACTTGCCTTACAAGGTAACAAACAATCCCCGATTAAGAAGTCACGTCAACTTTGGCATAGTAGGAAAACAAAGCACAGAAACAGAGATGTTGGCAGTGAGCAATATTTCAGGAAAAATTAAAAAGCTCCTTCTGAAAGTAAGAAAATGTTGTGTTTGCTGAGTGTGTACAAACACCTCTAAAATATGTATAGAAGGGAACACTAGATAACTGTTTTTCTCATTTTCCTAATGAACAGCATGAATTTGGTTATAAAGAAATGTCTGATACAGTTTGATGGTCAGAAAAAATAAAGTGAATTGGCACCCAAAAACAACTATTGTTTCTCACCTTAAAGAGCATATTTTTGCAAAAGTTAATCACTGTGGTAACTTCTCTAATTTGTGAGAAACCAACAATCCTTATTCAGTACATTTTGTATTTTAATTTAGCTAAGCACCAGTGAGATAACTGGTCAACAAGTCTCATATCTAAAAGATAAAATGTGTTGGTCATTGCCTTCCAAAAACATCTGTTTCACCGTTACAAAAACAATTCATGTGACAGTGTTCATCCCTAATCAGTATTTATATGTAAACTCACTCGACCATGCATTTTGAGCGTCTTTGAGCTCATTGTTTTGGTTTTACTGTCTGCAATGTTAGTGTTTTGGCTTACTCTTCTGAGCAACCCATCCAGCAGCAGGCAGCTGTTTCTTGTGAAAAAGCTAAAAAAAAAAAACTGATACTGCTACAGTATCTGCCCTGCACAAAACTAAACAAAGTTAGCAACTAGCTGGTGAACATAGTGGAGCATTTAGCAGCTAAAGAAAGCCATAGAGCCATATCCCTCAGGAGTTGCTGGAGAGAGAAAAACTGAGCTAAAAGGAGAGTAAATATTGGACTTGGCACCAAGTGAATGCTAATGTTGCTCCTTATCTGCTGGATGTGTAACCAAGTGCTAACACATTCACCATATTACCTTTGTAAAATCATAATAATACAAATACATAATACCCATAATGTTTTGTCTTGGTGAGTATAAGCAACTAAAACTTCTTGGTTGAAGTTAGGAAGAAATAGTAGTCACGGTTTAAAGGAGCAATGTGTAATTCCTGGCCACATACTCACCTTTCCTCTCCCATCCTTGATACAATGATATCTTGATTCAAGATTTTTTAAGAAACACGTCATGTTTCAGTGTCCTTAAAAATGTAGCACCCTTTGTAACTTCCAATGTTGCCTCATTTTCAAAAAAGTAATGCCAAGTGGTTGCAATATGACCGCAGGATCATTTGTGTTTATTCGCCACTTAAACCACTTACTACAGTGGTATGAACCCAAAATAAACAGATTCAGCAATAAAATAACTACATCACAATGGGGACTTCATACTTTGTCAAGTCTGTCCGCAATAACTTTCAAAATACTTATTTTCTAAATGGAGTTCAGATTGATCCGGGCTATGCTAACTTAGTTTATAGTAAAGTATAACCTATAGCCGGAATCAAGTGAGCAATTTCCAAACATACCAGGTAATTTCCTTGCTTTTCTCTAAAAAAATCTCCTTTTTTGTCCGGTCTCTATAAATATGAAGTAGTTTCATAGAGCTCTGGGTGCCCACAGATGGTCACAATAACAGATGCAACTGAAGACAGGTTGAAAACTGAGTGTGAAGATGAATCCACTTTCTGATCCCAAAAGTTTAAAAAATGTAACTCTGGGTTCTTCTCCTGCCGGTAAATGGCTACAGGTATTTATTACTCCACGAGTACGCCTTTTCCTCCGGTTCTACCCCTGGCTCTCTCCCCAGAGCTGCAGGCCACAGCAGCTGTCTGTCGGCTAGCAGCAGCTCTGTCCCTCGGCTTCACCCAGTTCTGCACCTTCTCGCCCTCTCATGTTGGATTGAGGGCAGACTGACTCACTATCGCCTCTCGATGATACAAGTGGTATAACAATGCCAGTCAGGTTAGCTAATTTCCGGGGATATCTCTAACACAATAAATAATACATAATTATACATAATTTTACCTATTCTTGTACTGTTGATTGACTTTTGGTAAGTATCGAGATGTGCTAACCTTGCAAGGCAGCTGTACTCGCAAGATCACACGAGAATCCATCCTGCCAGGTTGCAGTCTATGCATATATGGCCGGTACAGTAGTTAGCATCAGTTATATCAGAACTGTTTCCGCTCTTCTCCCGACTGGCTTTGGTAAGAGTTTTACTACGTTATATACTTCATTGCTCTGATTGGTTGAAATTTTGTTCTTGATCAATCACCTGCTGAGTATTTTTTGAAAGTGCATGCCCTTTCCAAAAGAGTTTCCAATGATGATTGCAGATGATTCTGTGTAACAAACCATCGAGCCTTGTCAGGTTAGAGATGTGCAGACTCTGGTGTCATAGTCAGACCCTTTTGTAGCCTACTCTCTGCTCAAGAGGTTTAGTGCTGTAACAATGTTATGCTACTTTTGCCTTTTCATCCTGACAGGGAACAATAGTCTGTATGACTACAAGAGGTCACCTGTTAGGAAAGCTTAAAAACATGTTCTTTTAAATTTGATGAAATAAATTTGATGAAAAAAAAATTGTGCAAATACACTGCTACACGTACGTTCAAGTATAAACATACACACTCTCCCTCTCTTTTTATCATTTTCATTCTTTCTTTTCATGCATAAGGACACACAGAATCACAAACATACAAACGCGCACACACATACACACACATCCCTCAGGCGCCACAGAGGGCCACAGCCCCACTTACCACTGCCTGACAGTTGGCTTCTTAACAAAGACGCAGGGAATATAATTAAATCATTTACCTTTGATACCCAGCCAGCTTTGTAATTAATTAATTCACCCAGGGTGTGCAGGAATTGCATTCACCAAGAGATGAGGTAGGAAGAAAAAAAGTCGTTCCACATACTTTGGGGAGAAAACCCAACACCGTGCCCTCCCTTTCTTTCTACCTCGTCCACCTTGCTGCTGCAGTGTCCTCAGAGACGTAGGAGTAAAGAAGTTAAATGCTTCTCTAGTTGAAATAATGACCCTGTGCTGATGTTTAGGCCTCATCAGCCGGAGTGCCTGAGGCCAGATCAGGCTGTTGCAGGAGGACAGGCCTTGCTTACACATCCCTCTCATTTGCTCTGACCTTTGCGGTGACTGTGATGTGGGAAGGCGATTGCTGTCAACATCATCAGTGTCATACGGCACCAGAAATAGCCTCTGTGGAGATCAGCAGTACCTTTGGAAGAGCAGGGCATAATGAGCACTTACACAGACAGGTTATGATGTAAAATCCAAATATCATGTCAAATGTTGCAAAGACTTAGGTAATAGACACAAACATTAGTGACACTATGTCTGTGTGGCACTGCAATCGGTAAAACGTAAATTATATTTAAGTTCTTTCTACAATAGAAAACCATTGTGTGCTACAAGAGTGCTTTGTTTGCAGGTAGATTACGGTGCACACTATGGGGGAGCCAGGGGGAGCTTGGCTCCTCTTAATAAAACATAAGCTCGCCTGGAAACGCGATTTGTGAAATTTTGGGGGGGGGTCTCATCATTCACATGGATCATGCGGCTATTATTGATGTACGTGTGTCATTAACTGATGTCATTATATGTCAGATGTGCTGACATAAACAAAGTAGGCCTACATAATTGCAGCTAGCAAATAGCGACCTCACCCAAAGAAAAACTAAATAAAATAAAATAATCATTTAAAAATAAAGTGAGCTCCACCAAAAGCTGTGGTATAGTTCGCACACTGTGAATAAGTAAGGTTTTTTAATGTACTTTGTGCTGCCTGTTTGCCTTGGGTGTTGTTTTTTTTTGCTGAAATGATTATCACATTTTTGCATTGGATCTGAGTCAGAGTACCTCTGTAGCACTCCGGCTGTAAGACGCTCAGAAGGCAGCCTAAAGCAAATTCTTCAGTGTCATCATTTTGCCTTTCCAAGAACATCAAGCATTTGAATCAATGAGCCTTCATCAGCTATCTAATTTTTTACCCCTCCATATCGCTTAGCTACTGCATTGCCAGTCAAGTAGAAAAAATACAGCAGTGTTGTTTTCATTATTTTTTTTTTCCTCTGGGTTTGTAAATTACTGCCGCGGCAAAGTTAAAAGCATCTGAAAACCACTTCTGTAAATTATTGTCGATAAATTGTAATGAATCATATGGACCTGCGAGAAGTTTGATTTATAATTTGGGACTGACGGTGTGAGGATATATTGCCCTGAGAGCTGCTAGGAGGATTTGGTGGGCTCCATAGGCACATTCATCATTCTATACTGAAGCCATTTTTTAGTGTGTACCACTATTAGGTCTTGTACTGTTCTACCCATAATAGGACCATATACTGCCTTCTGACTGTCAGCCTTTCTGTCAGCTAGAGTTTCTATAGTTTATATAGTGTAGTTTCTTCTGAAAATCAAAGAGTTGTCTCAGGGGACTGCAGAATTGTATTTTAAATGACATATGAGGCCTAATAATATGCATATCCATTTTCAGTTTTCATTTTGTTTCTCATCAACTGAACATATACATTAATGTGACAACTATCATACATTTTTTTATTACATAATCTTAACTCAGGGTCCTGGCTCAGCTTTTACCTGAGCTGATCTTCTCTCTGACCCTTGACCCTTTGGCTGATATATTATTATATGTTGTGTGTGATTAGGTAGTTGCGTGCGTGTAAGCAGCATTTTACTGTTGTAGCTGGTTGGGGTGTTTTAACTATATAGAGTGACTCTAGGTATTTTTGTTTAATGGTTCTCAATCTGGGGGACATGCCCCTCCAGTGGGTCATAATATAAATCTGAGGGGTTCTGAGATGGTTAGTGGGAGAGGATGGAAGAAAAAAACATGATTAATTTACCTCTTTAAACCTAAAGTAGTTTTTTTAATGAAATCATTTGAGTTTAGAGAGAAACTGACTCGTGTGTGAAGCTGCTAACAACTCATAGACATCTGAAGCATGACAAAGAACACTGTGTTTTTTGATACAAATTCTTAATCTGCAAATTAACTAGCAATTTTATTTCAACAAATGAATGTAGTGGAGCAAAATTCCTTTTTAAAGTACCTCAGAATTATAATCACAGTAAATGGCATAGTACATTACTTAAAGCACCAGTATGTAGGAAATGTGGTGTCTAGTGGTGAAGAAAGAGATAACCTGAATACTGCTTGCCTTCTAAGTGTATAGGAGTAACTACGGTGGCCTTGAAGCTTGCAAAAATGCAGAAGGCCCTATCTAGAGCCAGGGTTTAGTTTATCCATTCTGGGCTTCTGTAGAAACAGGGCTATTCAACATGGTGGACTCCATAGAAGAGGACAAAGTTAACGAAAACTTAGGGATTATACACTAATGAAAACATACCTATGAATATTACATATAACGTTTGTGTAAAGGTGTTTATACTTTCCACCTCTGATAATCACGTATAAGGTTATATTACAGTTGTAACGATTTGGACACCAGTTGAAACCTACTGGCCAATAATAAGTTGTGACCATGCTAGCATGACAGCCAACAACCTGGAGAACTCTACTCAGGATCTTTGACTTCATTTTCTTTGTTTGATCACATATGAACTGTAATAGCTAGAAGGCTTTGCCTCTTAGAGAAGTATACACTCATCCACCCAAGCAGCCTCCAGCAGGTCAACATACTGCTCATATCAGATGGTTACGAATGGGGGCTTTCATGTCTTGTGGGCATGAGAAGACCAAGGACAGTCATGTGGTGACAGTATTTACATCCCTCTGAGATCTAAAGAGCATTTACCCAAACCATATGCTGCCTTCATAATGGTTAGTGATATTTGTGTGAACGCACCCAACAATTAACAAGGGAGAAATGGGGCTGGCGTTAACCTCAGGGTATTCCTTGGATGTTAATACTCCTATCCCTGAACCTCAATCCCTCCCTCTGTCTGCCCTACTCCCTTTACTCCCCTCATCTAACTCTCTCCTCTCATCCCCCACCTCCATTCCTCTCCTTCCCCGCGCTTGGGGTCCAGTGGAAGTGATTTATCTTAGCGTGAAAAGACTTGTGATGACGCTGAGACAGGAGGCCCCGGGCCCTTGGCATTGAATGCTTCGATGGCGTTTGCATGAAGTTCACGGCCCCGGAGCCACGATAAATGTCAAGTGCAACAAACGTCCTGTAAATAAGATAGAGCACTGCCAAAGCCACAGTCTGCTTATTGACTGCTCGAGCAGAAGTTGGTGTCTATGTGTATGTGTATGTGTGTGTGTGTGTATATATAAACCCAACCTTATTCTCTCTCAGAATAAAAAGCAACAAATCTTGGATTTCATAGACACAGGCTATGCTCTCAGTGCAGTTATGAGCTTTCCTCTGCAGGGGTTTTATTCGACAGCTATGTAAAAGTGAGGGAATGTTGAAGGTGAAGACCATTATAAATATGTAATTAAAAGACTGTGTGTTCTGCACTTTTTTTCAACACAAAATCTGCCTTGTTTTTTCCTCCTTATTTGTCAGGGAAAAGTAGTGGCTACCTAAAATTTTAATTGCAAAAAACATACAGCTTTTCATCAATATTTCTTATAGAAACACCTTCAACCTTGGGCCGTGCTCAGTGCTGCCACCCAATGTATCCCAATTGGATTAAATGTAACTCAATAGATGAACAAAATGGAGGAAACGGCCCCTGTCTTTTCTCTCACCCACACATGCATTAAATTGCAGTAATATAGGGATATAAATAAAGAATCTTCTTAAATGTGATATTTGTCAAATGACTGCATAATATTTAAAATCCAGAGACTTGTGTGCACACAGTAGGAGCTCCATCTGTCTCTATATAGTAGAGAATGGACATACTTTTGCCATGTGCACATTCTTTCTACACAAGCACTAGTGGCGTGACACACGTTGGCCTTGGCTATAACACACACTACTGTTGTCCTTTTAAACTCTCAGATGATATCATTCTACACTTCCCAGCCTATGTGTGTATTTGTGGTACGCCTTCATTTATAAAGCGACGGCATTGGAAAACATCTAAAAATTGTTCTTCAAAAGAAGACACCTACCAGAGATAGAGGCTGCATTGGCCCCCCCTCCCCTCTTTTACTGAGATGACAAGGTGCTTTTATTTAATTTTGAGATGTCATTTGAGGACTTGGCGAAGTCATCGTGGGACTCGCATACTTATAGCGTATACTTCAAAGTATCATTTTATTTGATCAACCTCTCCTACTTCAGGAATTTCCCTGTTGGTCGAAAACAAGGAACAGAGCAGAAACAGGGCTTCACGCTATTAAAGTTATCTGGGGAAGTACAGGCCTGCATATATCACCTCCGCCGGTGTCAGTCCCAGTTGATAAACTGCATTTCCTGTCAGTGGAGGACACTGAAGGTTACAGTCGAGATTAAAAAGAACAAAACAACCTCCCAACTAGAGTGGTGACACATTCTACCTGCTGGTGCGCTCCAAATCATTTTGATGATTCAGACGAGCAGAAGTAATGAACCCTTGATGAATCCTCCAGTGGTCCCTAAATATGGATGTAATGACAGCTTTTAACATATTTGAGACTTTTCACATGAGTGAGAGCATTCAAGCATGGGGACATGCTCACGCACTAACATCTGACATAAAACATGCGTCAAAATGCAAATATTTGCCTACATGCACTCAGCTGATTAAACAGGCGCATAAATTATTGTTCCTTGTCATTTTTTTTTTTTATATATATAAACGCACTGGGCTGTTCCTCCCACTATTGAATTGACTCACAAACATCACCAGCAGCACTCAAGAGTTGGTTCTGCCCAGAGAGCGTGGCCTGCTGTATATCCAACCCTCAGCAGTGACCATAAGCTGCGTTTGTTCCCCAGCTCCAGACACACTGAGGCAATTTATGAGCCTCTGGCTGCAGGCTGATTAGAGCAGTGCTTGTAAAATGTATTTTGGCATGTATGCAGGGTTTTACTGGAGCTCTCCCTGTCACACATCACCCATACATCAGCACTGAAATAGAGAGGTGAAACAAGAGCAGTAGAGGGAGGGTGGCGGTGTCAGTGTCGAGGGAGGGCATTGTTTAATCCTCAAAAGCCTCCATTTTGGAAATTGTTTCCCTCAAACTGTCAACACCTTGTGTTTTTTAGGAACAAACACTAGATGAGGTATGATAACTACCTTTATTACCTTAACCGTCCTTTTAAATACTGTAATGTTTATTGTTAACATGAGTTCTGATGTATAGATCCTGAAACATGTCTCTTAAAACATCCCAGGTTCTTTTATAGCCCTTCTCAAAATCAATGTCTCCTATTCTCAGTAAAACCCTCTCTCACATCTCCTCCTCAACAAATACTCTGCAGCTCTTGATTTTCAACCAGACAAAACAACAGCATGTGCAGCCGTTCCCTGGCCTCTATCCAAAACTTGTTTTGAGTTTCTCAGGAAGTATCCATGAGCTCTGCTACCTGTCACCCAACTTTCAGCATGATTTGTGACAGCACCGTCTGACCAGAACAATTGCATTAACAAGCGCCGGAAGGCCCTGCCTGTCAGGCTCCGCTGATACCATGTGAGATCTTTATTAAATTACAATTATGAGACGACAAATCCTCTCATTGTTCCACCTTATGGACCATGCTTGGACACGTGCCACTGTCACATGAACACAGGGTAAGTCATTTCTCAGGAACAGGTCTTTACCCTTCTGGTGTCCTGTCCTCCATAGAAACAAACCTGCTGGGAGAAATATGAGGAGAGTACATGCTATGTCGAAGACAATTAGATTTATAAGAGAAGCAAATTCATTTTCTTAGACAAAACCATATTTCTGTGCTGCCATTGTCTTGTAGGCTACTTATTTTCATTAGTGATAGTCACCTTCAGAGGTTGGTTAGGTAAATGTGCAACCTTTTTTTTACAGCCGACATTTAAACTTTAAACTTTAAATTAAAAATATTAATTAAGCTTTAATAACATTATGTGAAGTAAGTCCAGGATCCTGGTAAGCTTGCTCATTGGCTTGCGAGGACACTTAATGAAACCAAGTTACCAAGTTATCTTTAATGTTAACACCTGTGCCTGTACTGATAAGTCAGAATGTCTGCTGAGAAAAGGGTTTGTTTCACAAGGCCATGCTTCTTGGAAAAATGTGAACCAGTGTTGTGAGAACCATCAAATGTGGGGAAATCCAGCCTTCAAGATCTCCTGCGGATTCAATTATTTAAATATGATAAGTTACAATAGATGATAACTGGCTGCCTGTCTGCCTATGGTTTAAAGCTAGTGTAATATTTTTGTGAAATAATTCTTGCCTGTATTGTTACTGTCTCCGTGCTCTTGTTTTACCCATGACCTGAAGGTAGTTTTATGTCAGGAACTATCAAGTTTATAGTTTAAACACAAGAGTAATGCTAATGCTAATGTTATGCTAGCTAACTGATAAGCTTTTTAAGCCCATTAAAGCCATTTTACTTGTAGTACATTGTGTCATAGGTCTTTATTTTGTAAGATTGCGGTGTTTGTAGAAAGAGATTGGAGTGTCATTGACATCATGGGGTGGTGTAATTTGCCACTGACATCACACACCTTTGAGTTACTAGGAGGACAGCAGTGATTTTTTATTTTTTATTTTACTTTACCATCCTTTTTTCCATAACTGTCTCCATTAAAAGCTGGACAGCTACTATCACCACCAGCCTTGAAGGAGTCAAGGAACGTGGCATTGATCCCAGTCCTGCAGCTATGGATGAGTCAGATCTGCTCCCCCAAGGTCAGGCCAACAGGATGTACCTATGAGGGACAAACAAGAACATCCTCATATCAAGACTGTAAATTTAAGTTGGTTAGCATCCAAATAGCTATCTTGAAGCTTGCTTATCCCCAACATGTATTTCATGAATACTTTTTAACATCGACACAAGTTGATACACACATAAGAATATATTTAAAAAATAGTGAAACACCTGAATATACAGTGTAACAAGTACATAAAAGACAAGTTCTCACACATGTTCTGCATGTAACAGAGTCACTCTGATGAAATCATGAGCCAGATATTGAAGTGTTCAGCAATAATGTCCACTAGGAAGCAAATAAACAATTACTCTGACCAAACCGCCTTAGTGCATTAGTGTTATTTATGACCCTCGTGTAAATATAAATTGAGGTGAATAGGAAATGAAGTCCTCTCTAGGGTGTCATTCAAGTCATGCTGGCAAGCAGTAATTCTCAGATGCAGAAAACAATACAGTCTGCATATGATAATGCTTCTGGTGGATAAAATATGCCTGATGCTTGGCATGTGTGTGGGCTGAGGCAATCACATATGCAGAGAAGCAGCAAGCGCTCCAGAAGGATCAATAAAGTGCATAGGATGTGGGATTTATGATGACGTCCTATCGATCAATTAGGTGCTGACTGTTTGAGGCACTCAGAGGTGCCAATGGGTATTATAACTAAATCAGAGCTTAGGCAGAATTACTGTATAACTGAAGATAAACTACAGCATTTCACTCTGACAATTACTGTCGCACCTTTTTAGAGGCTGATGAGTGTAGACAAAGACAAAGTGAGTGTGATCCAGCACTGTCTGCTGATGGAAAAAGTATCTTTGCTTTGTCTACACAAGTAAAAAAAAAAATGTCTATATAGTATTTAGAAAAAAAAAGTTTAAATTTTTATGAGCCAAAGCTGGATCTAAAGGCAAGTACAACAGATCAAAGTCTCTCTTTGGTAATCTATTAAACATCAAACATGCATGTCAAATATGTAATAATGTGCATAATATGCATACCTTGATATCTGTTCTGTGATGCTTAGTAGATTTTTAGTAACAGCATTTCCACTCAAGAATATAGTACCTATGTGTCTGAGAGAGGGACAGAATGAGATAGACAGAGATAAAAACCCTCCTCCTGTGACTTCTCAGCGGGAATGGAGTCATTTAGTAGATTTCTCTCCATGTGCCTATCACTCAAACCGAGCTGCCTTCACCATACAGCTGATAATCATACATATTCTGTGCGCGGGCGCACCATAAATCTCTGTCCCTGTTTCATCCCTCCGTCATTCATCAATCACGCAGGGACCAGGATGAAACACCGCCTGCTCGAAAATATATCATATTAGTACCGGCGATGTTTACCAAGATAATGTGAGACAACAGCAGAGGGTGAAATATAGCACCACTGCATTCCTTAAATTAAAACCACTCCTCCTCCCCTTCAGACCACCCTCTGCTGTGGGAGCCTGAGTCTCATGTCTACAAGGAGTCTTAAAGACTCTGGCCATGTGTCTTTACCCTTCTCTCACCTTGATACATAACTAACTTTTTAGGGGAGACTGAAGGGATACCTGTGGAGATACTTTAGGGATACTTACACAAATGAACTGTAGTGTATGGTTCAACACAGGTGCACAATATGCAAATTGTGTTTTTTGTTGAGTTTGCAGTGACGTATTGGCTACCAAAGGTGCAAAACCGTGCACAACAGTGTTTTGAGACAGAAAAAAAGCAAACTTTTTCAAATTATTTCTAACCCTTTTGTTTCCCCATATCAGGCACATACTCCGGGCACAATGAGTTACAATAAACTAAGGCTAAGAAATGAATTGAGCTTGATAAAACCAGTACTGATTAATGACAGAAAGTCTTGGCTCAGAATCTGATCAAGTGGGACAGTGGACATCCCTACTCAGTATCCCTGCACCAAACTTGCAATTAATCATAAACATTTTAATAGGCCTTAGATACTGTACCTCCATATTTCACTCTTCTTTCCTTTCTTCCATTTTCAGAACAAATCATTGACTAAAGGTGGGAGTATACATGTCATCAGACCATGTCAAAAGTGTTCATATCATTGTCACACTTAATGTATCTCTATGTATTTTTGTTCTGTGTGAGCACCATGTTAGCAGTCATTTTCTATCCACTTCAGCTAACAGATAGGTCAATGAAACTTACATTACACTGTATCTTCTCTCACATTAACAACACTTATACTATTGAATTTCCATTTCCATATGATGATGGCATGTATCATTCTAAAAATAATTAGCAATTATCTCAAGCTAATATCTCTTATGTATTAGGGGAAAAAGATGGAGTTCTACATCCTTTTGCATCTTCAGTGTTAATTTAAAACAGGACCCATATTTACAAAAAATATATATGTGTAAACATCTTTAATATAATCTCAGTTTTTAATTCTAAATCGATTACGCAGTGCTGTGTTTCATTGGTTCTTTGGGTGTTGGAGGATAATGCATTCTTTGGGTATTTGCACAGGTTTGTCTGCACTAAAGCTTACCCAGGACAGTACAGGCTGTGTATAGTACTCCGCTCTCACTGAAGGTTCTTTCCCTCTCTAGTATATACCCTTTTAGATTAGAAATGTAATTTGGGGAGATGAATGCATTCTATTCCAGTTTGCTGTGATCAGGAGTACTGCTGCGCAGAAAACAGCATTGCTTCCCGATTATTGAATTTTTATGGCCAGGTAATTAATTGCAGATTCCCTGTTTTGTTCTATTTCTTCCTCTCTGACATTTTAATTTCGACAAAAAGCCACGGTCTCCACACGGCCCTTCTCTGGAGATCCTAATGGTCTATAAAACATGATGACTTATAGATATGGCAGAGACTTCACTTCGCCAATGATTGTTTGAAACCTTGCTGATCACACAGAATTTAGTCCCCCTCTTGCTTCCTCCCTCCCGCCATCTCATCCCTGCCTTTCCTTACCAACCTCCTGAATTCATTTCTTGTCAATTAAACTGCAGCTACAGTGTCCCATTTGAAGAATAGGAATCTATCAATGTGTCATCGACCAAGAGTTCATTATTGGATGCGGCCTGGTAACTTTTCAAAAGCAGCATTCGGGCCATTATTCCTTAAAGACGATTGTCATTACTTGACCAGGCAGGCGAGTGTCCTTGGCTTGCATTGCAAGCACTGCATTTAAGGGCAAGAGAGAATCAATCGTAGCGGAGGGTGACAGACGCCATATCTCAAGGCAGACAGGTTTGAATGCTTATATCAAATCAGAATCCTTTGCTGGCAAAGGGAACATTAGTTACCCTGGTGTCAGGAGCACATGTAGGCCACAGCCAGCCATCCAGGAAGAAAAAGGGGGAGGGCGGTTTGTTATTTTATGCAGGTCTGCTAAAATGTCTTCAGATATTGATGAGCTACTATAAAACATCATTCTCCCCCTTGCATAATAAAAGCATATTTAACGCCTTAGCTTTTGCAATTTGTGCTTTATTTTATTCTTAAATAACATAGGTTTTATTCTTTATATACATAGTGGCTAGAACTGGCTTGCAAATTAAAAAACATTTTCATAATAAATTGGTAAAATACTGCATGTTGTAATGCAAATTCAGCAAGATTATACTAAGGCTATGGTTCATTACATGAGGCACTGAACAGACCGTATTAGCATTTAACAATATACTCCCTATTACAGTAAGATGCAGAAGAAAGGTTGATATGAATAAGTCTTGTCCTTGGCCGAAACACTAATCATTCTTGTGTTCCCCTCTACTCTAATATATGTCCACAGGATATCTATCCAGGAGTGTTTATTTATCATCCCTCCTTTGCTTCTTGCTTCTTTCTGCTGTCCCCTCGTCATGGTGCTTTTTTCTGCTGTGTAAGCATAAGTCCACACAACATATCACTCCTGAAGCATACCCCCCTCCTAACCTTCAAGAGTTCTCCCAGCACAATCTCTATGGCTCTGTAATGGCTGATGCAGTTACCATATTTCAGCCCTAATTGGGTCGAAGCTACAGAGCCAATTTGGGAGGGTAGTTTGGAAGAGAGTTCCTCTGCGACATTGTTAGGCACAGGGATGTCTTCTGTGTTGCCAGGTGTGGATTGTAATTGCCACTGAATGAAAAGAGCACCTCAGAAGTGGAGGGCCGTTGTGGTTTTGTTGGGGGTATGTGGGTGCTTTATCCACAGCAGTGTTTTCCTCTGTTTCGGCTCAATAAGTCAATGCAGACAAGATGAGATTGGGTGACTTGTCTTGTTTACATCTTTTAGGTTTGTTTTTTGGAGTTCTTATGCCCTGAGAGGACAGCGTTTGTTCTGTGCAACCAAGATGTGCACTCATCAAAATGACATATTACTTACCAAGCATCCACTGTATTCTATTTTCTGCCTACATCCTATTTTCTTCTGTGTAGCAAATGTGCTATCTCGTCCATGAAGCATTGCTCAGAGATGAAGATGTGTCTCACTGTCTGACCTTACATGCCGCTCCTCAGAGCCAGGATCTATGGCAGCCATTTTCTCTCTAGCCAGTCATGAAGAAGCAAGAGATGTAAATGTCAGTCTGTGTCTCCTTAACACTCAATAAAGGGCTGGGATTGGGCCCTCCGCTCCGCCAGTCGATTGGCCATCTAATGAGGAGAGGCCTTACCATAACTCTAAAAGATTCACTACTGTTTGTGTTTCACCAGAGGCCCTAGCACAGTAATAATTCCAAGTGGATAAATGTTTTCCCGATAACAAGCTGAAATAACCTGTCGGGCTGAAGTTGATGTAGAAAAGAAGAATCACACAATTAGCGATCAGTGGGGATTTATCCTGGTAGCAGGAGACAGAAGGCAGGAGGAGCTTAGTCCTTTTCTCTGTCTGGCAAATATCAAGGCTACCCCGCTCAGATGTGCTCTTTCTTCTGTATTTCCTCAACCTGTGTGTCATCATTCACAGGCTTTGCCTTTGTCGCAGCCCTCTGTGTTTTTACCTAAATACCCTCTCACACTAGCATTTAACTTGCTAATGTAATTGAAGTTACTCTGAGGGAAGGGGTTATGGATGATGCTCTTGCAATGAGACAATGCTCCCTAATCTCCGTTTATCTAGAGGCTACTTGCCACCTTGAAAAAGAGAGGTATAAGCGGGGAAATCCATTTAGATTTGTTGAAAAGATAATAATAAAGAAGGTTTTAAATTAAAGACATCAGTTATTTCAAATTATATTAATGGTTCAATCTTCAACAACTTTTAACTGCACTGATTATACAAAAGCAGACAACACTGTCTTTTATAACCGCTCTTTGAAATTTTGATTTCGTTTGTTAATTGGCACTTTCTCTGCAATAATTTTCAAATAAAGGGGTTATTTAAGTATCCTAAAAAGACAGAGATTACGTTGTGTCAGACCATTATGCCTTTCCACACCTTATAATGTTACAAGGCACTCTAAAGTTGATTTATAGCAACCAATTTCGTCATAAAGAGGTAGGACTACTGTAGCTATTGTAATTAACCTTTAAGTGTGATGGACTTTACCGTATATTGCCCATTTCTATTACTGACCCACATATATCACACAAGAATATGCAGCCGTTCCTTGCATTCAAGGCCTCCCAGGAGCATCAGCATACACTATGTGTCCGATGACATCATATCCCCATGGGAGTGTGAATTATCTTGTTTTCGCCAGATCTCTCATATGTATTTTCTCTGCTGTTCTTGCACAAATGTATCATTTAAACCATTAGCAGCACCTAGCTCTTTCATTAGAATGAACTATATCATCCCCTCCCCAGAGGCACCCGCAAGCCACCGGACTGTGAGAATACATTTCACTGAGAAGGAATATTGAAGGCGGCAACATGCCTCGGTAAAGTATTACTTAATTTATACTGCTAATGTATAACATTGATTCTCTGTGGGGAAAATAAAGGACAACATATTTTCAGAGCCCACATCATTAAGGTTTAATAATTTAGACCCAGTTAGCGTGATAATAAATATACTGGGGGAACTTAAGTGAGGGTTTTGGTGATGAATGCAATTAGAAAACGTTGCACTTACATAGAAGAGTAATATGAATGGGGTGTAGAAATTAATTGGAGTTGGAGCAATGGTGTGGCCTGAGGTGTTTCACGGGAGGGATAAAAAACAGCCTATTTTTCCAAGAGCCCTATCCAGAATACTAACTATGCTCTGTACGGTGAGTTTCCTTATCGATATCTACATAACTAACAAATGACTGGCCTAAAAAATGGCTCCTGCTTCTTCTCTTTTCCAAATGCAAGTTTGCACTCTGAAATTAAAAGACGGTGATAATGTGCATTAGGAATTCTTGTGAAGTGTTTCATTTTATTGCGGTTTGGATGCCTGGCTCTATACATTACCCATTGTCTTTCTAGTGTATCATTAGTTGAGGAATAATGGGATAACAGTTGCTGCTGCATACACAGACCCTTAGATTCATTTGTTTTATACAGTATGTATCAGCAGGACTCTGATAGCTCTTCCAAACTATTTATTATATTGCACAATTTCAACACTCTATAATGAAGGTGTATAAAAAATGTAAAGCAATGATTAAAGTCAAGTCAAAGACGAAATTAAAAGCAAATGGTTTAACTCCTTTTTGAAATATGGTCAATACACCCTTCTGTCTTTTAAACGAGTCATTAGAGTTCCAATCGATATAATTACTTACATCTACTTCCAAAAATGCATCAATCATAACATTTGTAAAACAAATGTCATTATGTCAAAGCTGCAGTAACTACAGAAAAAAATAACTTCACTATATTTTAATGAAACTGTCACTATTGACAGATAATCTGTAATAATGTGTAAAAAAGTAGGTTACATACAATTAAAACAAATTACAATTAGACAATGTGGCCCAAACTGTAATATTTATGGTCACATTTTATAGACTAACATATGCAACATGCTTGTTGTTGTCATTATAATCCAGCTTTTTTAGATGTTATCCTTACTCTATTTTTTCAAACAAACCCCTGATGTTGCTGCCAGAAACATAAAAAAAGTTTTTTAGCTCTTCATAAGAAATTATTTTAGTTTAGTATGCAAAGCCACTTTCAAATAGCAATTGATGTTACATTTTACATAGGACCATTTCTAGTGACCTCTCTATGTCTGCCAGCTGTATTTTTTGCAAATATTTGTATGGAATAAATCAAAAGAATAAAGTCTCTGCTAAAAAATATATAAGAAGAACTAATTATAAATTAAATAACAAATAATTGTGATGATGCAAATTTGCAACAACTTTTTGGTAGTTGCCATCAATTAGCAATGCTAATGTACAAAGCTCATGGTACCACTTTCTAATAAGGCATACTTTTATAAAAGGTTTAAAAGTTGTATCAAATAAACTCATTTTAATAATCATATTAATTTTTAATCAATGACTTACAGAAGTAATAATCCCTTAAAAAGAACTCACTTTATGTTTTCGGCTATCCTCCTGTACACGTTTTTGACTTTTTTGCTACCTGAAATTATTTGTTTACTCACAGACTAGTTCACACCAAACCAGTCCTTCCAAGGACACTGAGGCATGAGGAGTAGTATGCATTGTGTAACACTGATAATGTTCCAGTCAAAGGCCCTTCTCTTCAGTGGAGTGGTCGCAGGTTTTTAAAGAGCTTCCCAGAGCTAGTTTTTACACCCCAGCAAAAGATTAATAGTACGCCGCCCTTGAAAAATGAAAATCAAAGGTTTCAAAAAGCTCCTAGGGATTAGAGTTGGGGAGTCTGATATCAAGCCCAGTTTACTCTTTATGATGTCATTTTCTTTTATGGAGGAAGCAGGGGGTGAAAGCTCAAGGCAGATATGGGATCCAGGTTTGGGGGTAATCTCCCATATACCACAGTGCATAAATCTGCTCCATTGATCTCTGGAATCATGCTTCTATTGACAAGAGCGAGTCTCTCTTTTTGAAAAGTGATAACTGTGCAGGGCAGTCCCACTAAACATTTATGGATGTCATTCCTGCCTTGGTCTGGGCCCCTGCTCTGTAATAGCTTTTAGCGTCATGTAACACTCCTACGTGTGAGTGAATGCGCAAATGTGTCTGAGACCCTGCTGAGTAAGTTTACGCTAGCCGTTAATCATTGTATGGGCCAGCTGGCTGTAGCCACTGGGCAGGTGGGCCTGTCAGGTTGGCAGCCTCAATCATGCAGCACTGAAACCAGAGCCCTCAGGGATGACCATGCCCCGGGTGTCTCTGAAGTCCCAAGTCAACTGGCGCTTACCAAGTGCTATTTTGACTGATACTTTAGATTACTCTCCAGTGTGTTGAACTTGCCCAAGTGCAGTAATTAAATCCCAATAAACAGATACATAAAATTGAAAAGGAAGACATGATGTTTTTATTTTGTCTCTGGTTTCGTAACAGTGAAACATTAGTTGGATTCATTCACTAGCCTGTGGAGCTGAATATCTTTCTCCTACACTGTAAACATGGTCTTGACAATGTGCAGTACTTTAAAGGGAAATTCCAGTATTTGTCAGCCTTTGTCAGCTATTATTTGTCATATTTTTGTCTAATATGACTACTGGTCATGATAACATTTTACTCCATTGTAGAGTTCAAGTTAAGAGTAATCAACTCAAACACTTGTCTTTGAGTATGAAAAGCAAACAAAGAACAGGAAGCATGAAAATCCTGTAACCAGTGCAGCAATTTGCATAACAGCAGATTTACTACCTGGTCAACTTGCTAACTGACTTACCTGCCATTTTAATGCATGTGAGGTTGTGGCTTGCTTTCACTGTAGCTCACATTATTAAGGTAGGGAAGTTGTAGCAAACATGGGACAATGGTTTGAGTATATTTACAAGGAACACACCGTACATATAGTCGAACTGGCCATCGGGAGCACTGGGAAAAATCCTGCTGGGCCAGTCTGTTTAAAAAGTCCAGGGCCATTTTTCATTCCCAGTCTGTCCCTGAACATACAGTGTTCACTGACACGCAATAAAGTTGTGGCTAGTTGCTTTACTGTACGACTGCTGTGCCGTTTGCTACAAGCGCTACAGGTATTTCAAGAGGACTATATTTCTGTTTTTACTTTCAGTCAGAGTCAAAGACAAGTGTCTGAGATGACTGCTGGAAAGCTGCAGGAAACTTGAGCTCAGCATTGTTCTTGCCAAAGTCAGCATTTCCCAAATCTCTAAAATGAAGGTGGTGAGTAAAATGTCATCATGGTCAATAATCATAAAAGGAAAAGAAAATACAGAGGTTGAAAAATACCAGATACGAGGCTGCTACTTATAAAGACCTTACCTAATGTCATATTTGATATAATAATTTAATATAATATGAATGTTAACTACCACTAACCTACTTTAAACTATGAACTCTAAAGACACCTAAAGATTCCTCATCTAAAGGTCTTGTTTCCAAACCCCCCTGACATCTAACTAGCTCACTGATGGACAGAGGGTCAGAGGTGTTTAGCATTTTCCACTGTAAGTTAACACTAAACAGAGGGAGAGAACTATGCGGCCTGTTCTTCCATCCATCGCCCTGAAGTGGCTCTGACAGGCAAGCATCTGTACCCCCAGGAGCTGACAAATCTCCTGTGAACCAAACAGGAATGCTGAGACCCCAGATTAACACTGTGGCCCACGATGAGGACGTTCTGTGGGCTGAACTTGAGGACAGTTTGGAGCATTAAGGGTTAAAACGGTTGTCTGTCCAATCGAGGAGTTTAATACACATCCAACTGATGATATTGTGTTGTTGTTGTTAACTGTAGATGAGATATTGTTTTTGTTGATGCTGATTTACTTGTTTCCCAAAGCTCAAAACTGTGCTACTTAAAGGTCATAACACAATAATTGTCTTTGTTGGGTAGCTCTTTTGTGGCATTCTGTTGTTTCCATCTATTAAATGTCAAGGATTATCTGGGCTGTGTATATTTACTAAAAATTAAAGAGGCTCTGTGAAATCAAACCAGCGCCAGTCCATGGGCCAAACTCACCTTCACAAGTAAAACTCTGTTTACGCAGAAAGACGAAAATATGCATTTGCATTCTTTTCGTCAGATTCACAAAACTGCGTGTATGCCCGGTTTTGTTATCGAAATGTCAATCGTTGTGGAACTGGTACGTTCACAAGCCTCATTTCCACTTCCACAGTTATCAATGACTAGAAGTAGAAAGGCCTTTAAACAGTTTTCAGATCAACACTCCATCCACCACTCATTAGACCTATCAATCAGAAGAATGACAAAGATCTGAGTCCCTGATTCTGACACGACCATTATGCTCGACTGTGGCTATTCATAGATCCATAGCACTAATCTGGGGTATAGCACAAAACTGTGGACCCTGTATGTAGGCATTCTCTATGGGCCCCTCTCCGTATCCATTCTTGTATTCGAGTATTCATTCTAGTATTTTCTCTCCTCTTGTCTAGTAACTCTTCACATTAGGGGCGTTTATACATTTTCTGCCCAGTTCTACGTCCCTGCCACTAATTCATCACATGTGCCTGTACGTGTCTGATATTTCCAGTATGCTGTATTTTGTAGTTTTCTCACACATTTGGTGCATGTTCTGTCAAATTGATGATTATTTATTAGAGCTCATTTTGAAATAGACTTCACAAAGTGTTTTAAAATTGAATCAGTTAGCTTTAGAGGTGCTGGTGCCAGGGTATCTGTTTCCCCTGCTTCTTGTGTTTATGCTAAGCTATGCTAATATGAGAGTGGCATCAATCTTCTTATCTAACTCCTGGCAAGAGAGTGAATTAGTGTTTTTTCTCAAAATGTCAAACAATTCCTGTAAACCACCCAAGTGAGCACTTTGTAGCATTTGTGTTCTACCTTACACATTCCTACCTGACACCTTCACGTGTGCATGCTTAAGTACACACAGCTTGCAAAACTCATGAAACCTCACTACTGTTCTGTGCTGGGAGATCACAAGATGAATGATTAAATCAGCAATGAATTAGCAGCTCCAGTGTGCTGGGAGCATGTTGGTACAGTTTATAAACGGCTTGAAAACAAACCAGCTTGGCCTTTCTTGAGTTTCACACGACCATCAAACTGTCAGGTCCAGGCACAGGCATCTACCCTTTAGTGTCTCCTCATCCCTTGCTGTGCCAGTAAATTCTCTAAAGAGCAAAGACTTCTTTACTGCAATCTTTTAGTGTTACACTGACAGCTACCACAGCCCTCCTCTTTCTCTCAACTTACATGCATATAATAGCTTCTCTTGTAAATCTTTAAGAGACATATTAATTAAACAGCCAGGGATGATGTGCCACTTACCTTTCAGTCTAATTTTGGTTGAGAACACTGTAAAAAGAGATGGACACATAGTAGTTCATATTCCTCTGCGCAGTGTTTGTTCCTTCACCCTCATTTCAGCACGAATTCTCTGCGACTCACAACAGTGATAACTCACCCTGGTCTTGATATTATCTCCTGAGCCCAGTTTCTCAGGGAAAGTTACAGTGAAATTTGTGATCCTGTGTAATGAGAGTTGAGGGTGCCACAAGAAATCACAGCCATAAAGCTAGGCGCTGTAGATTATATTGACAGCATACACACATGCACATTGCACACATATTCACATCACTCACAGCTCCGTTTCCAGTCTCCTGTTTAGAGCTGCGTTCCTGTGGGCAAGATTTATAAAAACACCAGTGACAACACGTCCTACTTGGCCTTTAAGACCTACATAAGTGGCGCTGTGCTGAGGCCAGCTGGGTATTAATAGCTGGCATGGGAAAACATAAATTATTGCTCTCTTACCAAAAATGTCATTCAATCCCTACCTCTACTTGTCAGGCTTGTCCTCCTGAACTGCTCAGTAAATCAAACCATATGTTCTACCCCAGGAAATATTCCAAATCTACAGGCTCAGCAATTGCCAAATCAACTTATCCATCAAACCCCATGCCTATCAATTTGAGCAAGAGAGTAATTGTTTCTCTAAAGGGGCCCATGTCCTCCATGCTGCCCTCTATTCTGTAACTGGCGTCTACTTTTCCAACTGTTAAATTAAGACACTTTGTCTTTAAGGCATTCGTTAGCTGCCACATCCTGTTGTCCAGCCTGTCACAACACCGGTGTTAAAAACAGATGCCCAGGGCCTATTTTGAGCAGGGATGACCTGGGGGTCAGTTGAGGATGAGGGCAAAGTGTGAAGGAAAGGACTGGCATTGTGTGAACACAAGATCACCATGCAACTCGCATGGCCTCAGCTGTAGTTCACACAGTCGGGAACTTCAGATAAAGGTGAGGGTGTATTTCAACTTAAATCAGCCAGTTTGTATGTTGTTATGAAGCCGAACTGTGTTCTGTTATACAGAAAAAAGAAGGAGAAAAAAAAGAAGATTTACTTTGTATACAGTGCAGTTATGCAATTAACCATAATTCTGATTCGATTAATACTGGTGTCATTAACAGATGTAGCCCATAAATCACATTGATCTAGTTTACATTTCCTCCAATCATTTTGAAATACATATAATTTGTATCAGTTGTTTTTTACAATTTACTGATTTTTTTATTAGAAATTGGCTGAACCCGACCTTTTAAACCACAAATTCAATCTCAAGTAGAATTAAACTGTATTGTTTACTAATAAAGTTTGAAGTGACATATTTTTAGAGATTATTTCCATGCAAAGAATTCCATTCCCTCATGTAGGTGACTTATTGGGTGACAGTGATCACAGTATGTATGACACATTTGGGCACGCAAATATTCATTTTAATGTTTTAATGGGAGGAGAGGCAAGAATAGGGGCAATGCTATATTGTTGTTATTATCAGCATTATCTAAAACTAGACCTATGTCTTAAATTAGGCATAAAACACATTTTAGCATTTCTGGCTCAAGAATAAAACATTCCAGTATCCCCATTCTGGTCTTGCTGCAGGTTATATGCACTCTTAAAATCATCAAGAGCAACTGTTCTTTTAAGAGTCAAACTTTTGCATGGGAAATGAGGGGTCGTTTTAAATGCAGTTAGCACTGATGACACCCAGTGGAATTGTTTACCTAAATATGATTTAGTGATAAATGAACTCAAATGTGTCATCGTCCTCCGCTCCATGTGTAAATCCTCTCGGTATCACTGCTGAAGCGGTCACAAGGATAGGAACGGATTCCCTCGCTGGCCTGTGAACATCTGCTGGGCCATTTAGCCAGCTAATAGATCTGCCTGGAAAGAAAAAGAGAGAGAGACAGCAGAGGCGGTGCAGGTGTTCCTGGCCAGAGCCAGAAGACATCAAACCAAAACCCAAGGCCAAATCCACCAGAGCACAAGCTGAATGACTCACAGCCTCTCACAGATAATAAAACAAGCATAAAGTTTGCTTAAGGTACAGGTGGGGGTATTTTGCGCCATACTCAAGAGAGATCAGGCACCAGCGGGGTACAGGGAGAAAGGTAATTGGATGCATATGGGAGGAGGTAAATGAAAGAATTTTGAGAATATCTCCGTGGAATACCTAATGGGGACAGGACAGAAAAGGAAATTAAAAATTATTCGAAGCAGATGGACTGTTCTTTGAGTTTTTCAGGGAAATTTATTAGTGCCGCGAAAGAAATGTGTCTGTTTATTTTGTGCTGCCATGAAATGAATGACCTGCTGAGTTGTGCTTGTGTTAGTTTATGACTGCCTGGCCATTATTCATAATTTAGAATGCATTTGTTATCGATTCATGATTTAGTGTGATTTATTGGTGCTTGTCAGGTTTCATTCAAAACTCCACCAGTTTTATTTCAGCAGCAGGCCCAGACTTTATGAAAAATATAAACAAAGTTGGGCGATGTGCGGATACAGTTTCATTTGTACCTCATTACATAACAGCCTTGGCTGGATTCAAATGGTGCCTCACTGTAATTCATTTGTTCCTGTTATTTCCTTATTGCCAACAACAATAAAATGAAATGTTCTAGAATACAATATCAGTCAAGAAACACTTTGTAATGGAAATGTTGATGGGAAAACGTCAAAATCCCTCCAAGTTCAGACAGTGTTTAAAGTTCAGTGTGGTCAGGTAGGAACATAATATTAACAATTGATCAGGAACAGCAGTTATGTATTATGCGCCTATCCCAAGAGGATTTGTTAGGAAGCTGTTTTGTTCCTACAGCAAGCATCATTAAATCTACTGCCTCTGGATGTCTGGTAACATAAAGGTTAGCACTGATATTAACCCAACATATGGTTCAAATTTGGAAGAAATATCTCAAGATTAAAAGTCTCACAATATAAATGGGTCGGCTCAAACTGTTTAAATCATATACATTCTGTTTTAAATTCAATCTTACTAATAGGTTAACTTTTAACTTTCTAGCTGATAGAGCAGGGTTGTTTTTTTTTTATCATTTTCACTGTCACATCAGTTGTGCTTTGTTCCTCATGAAGATGAGCAGGCTCATCCAATATAATGAAACTGCAGTGGCAGTAGTTTCAGACTTGTAGTTTGAAACCAACCTGCATTGGATTTCGGCTGGAAAAGTTAAAGTTTAAAACACTAGCTGCACAGTAGATGTTTTTAATGACTGCTGTTTTTCTGTCAGTCTGTGCTTTTGGGCTTGCACATTTCACATTTTGAACCTGCAAAATGTTTTGTTAACTGGGTAAAATTTTCTGTTTTAAAAATGTTTTGATGGCCATGTGCCTAATTGAAAAAACTTAATGTTAAATAAAATAATTACTTAGTATCATTGGTAAAAACCTGTGTTTACCCTACTATTTCATGTCAAAAGGCTGCTGTGAAAACGGTCTAGTATAAAACCTCAAAAAAACACAGAAGAGATGTTGTAACACTGATTGCTTGCAGGTTGCTTCCTATAGGTGGCACAAGTTGGCATGTGTAGGACTGCTCTGACAATGGACCTTTTTCACAAAAGACATTTTGACTTGTCATAACAGGAAAAGCACAGGCATTGCCAATACATTTATTTAAAAAAAAAAAAATTCTATTAAATTTTATTTGTATAGCACCAAATCATAACAGAAGTTATCTCAGGGCACTTTTCAAATAGGTCTAGACAGTACTTGACATAACAATGGCACTGTTATTTTAGTAAGTTATGGCAGTGTGACAGTGTGACAGTGAGCCAGCATGCACAATACTGAATTTAGCCATCACACATTTTATTATTTACACCTGTGCTCTTGCTATTGTGACATGTGAAAGAAAAGGGCGTTTGACCAAACGGCTGCCCTTATGCAAGCTGCTAAACAAGAGTGAGCCATTTCTCTGAGGTGCTCTGCATCTAAAACCAAATCAAAGGATAAGAAGTACTCAGTTTCACTGTAAACACACTCAGACTGCACATTGTGTTACAAGTAATGATAGAGTTTGTGTTGTGCTACTCTTTAATGTGATGTTATATAACAAACACATCCTCTGAGGGAAAGATTATACCTATATTCGGGGCAAGTGGTGAGCCAAAAGCAAACTATACACCTTGGTTAGGACCAGATGTACTATTGGACGTATGAGACCCTGAAAGACTTTTCATTTCTTTACAGATAAAAAATGCACACACATAAAAAAACAACAGACAGAGAATCATCTGAATCATTCGCCTCCTCTTCATATGTGCCCCTCTGAGCTGCAGGCCAAGGAGGGAGATATGTTGTGAGAATTGTGAGAACAAAAACAATTCTCACCTTGAGATAAACAAGAGGCATCACCGAGGCCCGCTCCCTTCCTGCTGTGCTCAGTGAACAGTTCCATCCAGGACAAGGAGGAATTCAACCAACAGTGGAGTTCAACCACTGTCAGTATAAATAAAAAACTAGATCCAATCAGTTCTGACAAAGCAGTGTGTAATGGGATTTGATGTCTGTGGGCGTAGATGAGGAGACAAAGTTGGAATCAATAGAACAAATAAAACAGATCCTTGAAGCAAGTATCAAAGAAAGAAAGAACTCATAAACTTGTTTGCATAGTTGAAGAAAAGCTTTGTTCTCTTGCAATACAACAAAATCATCCAAGTATTATTTTGTTTAGTGAAGCTCTAAATGTCACATTGCCTAAAATAGTAATGCTCTTAGGAACAATTAACATTTCACTTAACTTGAAATTTTATCAAAACCAAATTAATTCAGGCAAACGTAAGAGCAGTTGCAGCCCGATGGTTTGACTTGTACGAGTATCTCGAGCAGTAAGGAGACGCACCTCACATCACTGGACTCTGCCTGTTTCATCTGGATCAAAACCGAGCTGTACCTTTCAAGTCTCAGATCGGCACAACTGACGGAAACAAACAAAACCCCCCCTGACAGCTCAAAAGCCTTTCTGTGTCTGTCTGAGGTTAGTGACGCTCTGCAAGCTGACACATGGTAGAGGAAACAATTGCTTCATTAGTAAGAGGTGAAATAGTTTCAAAAAGACCTCGTTCGCTGCACTGAGAGGAAATTAATAGGCTCCAGATTGCTGCTTCAAGTGAAGTAAATTAAGTTCATGGCTGACAAAGTCATTTGGTGATGGAGCTGCTTCTCTGTGTTTTATAGGTCTTTGGCATTGCTGACGAAAAGGGCAGCGACGGTTATGTGTGGATTGACCCCCATTAGAATGTAAAATGATGAAAATTAGTTTAATTGAGGGTAAAGCACTGGGGAGGTGTCACATCAGAAAGTATAAATCTGATCAAATAGACCACATTTTACTACTCTGACACTTACAGCAGAACAATTATAATAATGTTGCATTTACAATGATTGGTGATGCCAAGAGAGGTTCAGATGTGGAACTGTCATTATATGCAGATGTAATTAAGAAAACTCACATGGGTCAAAAAAGCTGGTGCATGCACACATTTAAAGTAATGCAATAGACAAGATTCAATCAATGAGTTCATTACCTCTGTGTTGGGTGATATAACTGACTTCCTTTTCTGTTAAACACCGTGAGATGATGAATTCTCTCGACCTGCAGTTTGTTTGGATGCACTGTAAACAGATAGTTCCTCTTCCTCTGTTGCCTGACAGAGCAGCTGCTTAAGGCGTGGTCACCCCACTGGGATCTGTATAACTGAAACACACTTGCTGTTATCTCCAGTAACCACAAGTGGTGGCATTGGACTTACATTAAACAGCTGGCAAGATGTGCCATAAAAACATAACAAGGTTAATAATATGTCAATGTTGTGTTTACAGTTTGTTATACTGCCCCCAAGTGGCCAAAAAAAATTAATACAATACCTCTTCTCATTTGGTCTAATTCCATGTGTCTCTTGACAATAACTCACATTTTAAAGGACCAGCTAGTGGTGAAGTTTCAGATTGCATCTAACTGAACAGTGCTTTTGTATGTATTTGACGTTGGACTACTATAGAAACATGACGGTTCAACATGGCGCACTCCATGGCAGGCAACCCACGGGGCTGTAGATAAAAACACCTAATTCTAAGGTAACCAAAACACAACTATTCCTATATTCAGGTGATTATACACTAATGAAACATGCCTATGAGTGTTTTATTCCATTTGTGCCATTAGATCATCCTAAATGTTACACACTGGACCTTTAAATCTTGCACACTTTGCAACTGCATGTAAAAAAATTGACATCCTACTTAGAGGATACCAAGTATCAAGTCAAGAGTTCCATCTACAAACAGTACCATCACTACGTAACCCGCCCACCATCCCATAATGAATGAGAGGCTTGCTTGAATTGAATTGGCATGTCAGTGGCAGAGCAGGGTTTTGTCGTTGTAATGGCTGCCAACATACTTAACCCCGCCATTTTAGACATTAGCTTCCACCACTGGAACTCCTGAGAGGGCTGCTTCTGGAAACACTTTCCGTACCCAGTCCGCTTACAGCCTCTCCCCCTCTCTTCCCTCGAACACTTGGCAGAGAAGAAGATCTTATGATTATACCAGCTTTTGTTTTCATCCTCACCATGCCTGGATGGGTTTGGATTTCTAAGAAGTTCAAGATGTGGCAGACAGACGGGGAGATAGAGAGACAGAGTTAAGGTGAGAGGGAAAAGAAAGCAGAGTAGAGAACACGACTGTTTGAACTGAGAGTGTAATGTAGTCAGGGTGGAATCTGTCACTCAGCTTATTGCATGTTGATGACTCAGGGTAGTTTCAGCTGTAAGCAGCCCCTGATTTATGGACAGTCAGTGAACTCCTGCGGGCAGCGAGGTAGGGAGGAATGGGAGATCACAGCCCCACAACCGCAACAGGGCCTCCTTTTTTCAACAGAGCAAAGAGAGAGAAAGAGAGAACTGAGAGAGGCAGGGCCTGCATTTTTCCCCATCATGCCAGACTGCTTTGCACGGCAATTAGCTGTGTCCTCATTTAGTTTGCCCCGTCCCAAAGGGTAATGAAAGTCATACATCATCTTCAGGGCCTGCTAATTATCCAGCTCAGTTGCAGGTAAGCTTTGTAACCATGAGAAGGCCCTGTCGCCCAGATATTTATTGCTCTTCCAATAAGCGGGTAAAAAATACTCTCTTGAAAGGTTGCCTGTACCAGGCTCCTCACATCCTTGACATACCTTTTCGCAAATGTGCTAGTCAAAGGGGAAATGTCTTCATTCCACATAAATCATCTCTTCTGGTGTGGCAACAAAATGTTCGGCCAGAGCAGTATGCAAGTGCTGGAAACTGGAGAACATAAACATTTTGGGGGTCAGCTTGTCTGTGTTGATTTACATGGATGGCTAATGTAGGAAACACAAGTGAAATACTGTACTCAATAACAGTATGGCTGGGGGACTTTGGCCTGTTCCTGCTGTTTCAGCACCTATTATTGGGGAGACATGCATGTTTGGATTGCTGAAATGCATTACACTAGTCTTGTCACACTAAATATTCTTATTTAAATAAAACCAAATATTTGCAGGTAATCTTAACTCAGTGCTAATAAAGACAAAATACTACAGAATGCGTTTAATCCTAACACACTTTAGTTACATTTCACCGCTGTATTTCTTTTCTCAAGTTGTGTTACAAAGCTGTAGGTAAAGTGAAATATTCTCACAGTATGATTAGCTCTAAAATGGCTCATACTTGGTATGGTCATACCAAAAACTTAAGAAATATTGAGTGACTCTATACCTTATAATGCTGAACTTACAAAGTACATCCAAAGAAAATAAAAGCATCAGGCATGTATATTGCACACTCTCAAAATGTCGTATTATTTGTGAAAATGAGTACTGGTATGACTAAGAAAGACAGGCAGGAGATGGTGAATACTAGGTGAATGAAAAGTGAGCAGGAGGAGTATTCACTGCCATCCCGGCTAAGATGACACTATAAATCCAATGTGATGCCCTGACATGTTTGGATGTTTGGGCCCACATCCGCTGTCACCTACATATACAGATAGGGAATCTGTCTTGGTCCACTGATTGCAGCCCTCATTCCTTTCTGCCTTCCTGCTGTCATCTTCACCCCGCCATCCCTATCCGCCTTGAGCCTGGCAGCTAGTGCAGTCTGGGTATTGGAGTCTGGAGAGCGCGGGGTGAGAGCTGGAGGCAGAGAGGAGACTAATTGTCAAGGTTATGCCTCGGAAGATGATTGATGCCAGGCTGGGCTTTCCTGTCAGCCTGTCAGGAGGCAGGAATGTTTAATGTTCTCATTATTGGTTACGCTGTTGTGTATATTTCTCTGTCAGCGCCGCCGAGCCATCTGAACTGCCAAAGCACTTCAAAGGCCTGCAGGTCATTTATCTTCCCCTGACGCTCCCAATGCTCAGCCTCAGCTGAGTGCCAGTGATTTGTTATGACTTGAGAGCTGGCTGACAGACAGGTCCTCTGTAAGGAGGGAGAAAAAAGGAATCCTTTTTGTCACACTGTGAAAACATCAATGTTCCCGTAATGGGCTACAACTGTCAGTGGAGGCCAGCACCTGACAGTTGTGTGGCCTCACTAATTTGCAGTCCCGGTGACTTGCACTCTTCCCGGTTTAGATTTGGTTGTGGTGTCACATACAAACAAGCCCCCATCTGTTGTTCACAGCCATGGGGAGGGCGGAGGAGAAGAGGGAAGACTATGCTAATTGAAGAAGCCTCGTCATCTCGTATTAATCATCAAGCCTACGTATCTTTTCTTTTGAAGTCAGGGCCGAGTGATGAAGAGAAAAATAACTTTGCCTCACATGACGGCAGGGAGGAAGATATGGCTCAGGAACGCTGTCCAGAACATGGGTGAAAATAGAGCGAAGGGGAGGCGGAGGATAAGAGATACAGGAAGGGGGTGGGGAGGAGGGCGGTCTTACAGAAGGGATGAGAGGAGGCTAGAGGGGAAGAAAAGGAAGAGGTGAGGAAAGGGGAGGGGCACGGGTGCAGTGAGAGAGAGGGAAGAGAGGAAAATCAGATCTTTGTTTCCTTTCCCAGGCCATGACATGATTAATCGTTTTCTTCTGATCTAATTTTGGAACATGAAAAACAGCACATTTGTCTTGAAGAAAAATGATGTGCTGCACAGCGCAGATGGAAATTTCAAGCCCTGAAAAAGATTAAAGTGAAATTCCACTCCTTAGACCTAATCATGAGTTGTAGATTATACTGTCGTCTTAACCAGATGGTGGGTTTGATTCCCCGGACCCTTCCTCATATTAATGAATGCTAGACTGTTATATTTGACTTTGGTAAGTGAAATGTCTATCAGGCCTAATGGACTGCCAGCCAAACTAACACATGCTGCACCTCTTTCTGCTCTTCCTGCATTTTTCATGCCTTAGACTGGTGCTCTATCTAGAACATTGTGCTTCCCCTTCCATTTCTCAGTGTTGTCGCCCGCCCTGCCTGCTAAATATTTTCACACACAGGGTGGAGAACAAGAACAAACTTGTGTCCACAGCTAATTTCCTCCCATAGGTTAGGGCCATAACTCTGGACTTACAAGCGTCACCTGGGGCAAGCAGGAACGGGAACTCAATACTAATATGATTAAGCTTCCAGTCAATATGACTGCATACACGGCAGTATGTTAACCAACCTAATTATGAGAGGGGTGATAAAAGGAGAGGAGTGGGTGGCCGGGCATTTCATCTCAGCACACATACAGTTGCCCTGTGGCACTGTCCTTTCCCAACAAGAGACCCTCACACACACACACATGCACGCACGCACGCACAAACAGTCCTGTATTTTATTTAGAGAGGAGCTCATTTCTCACTCGCCGCAGACAAATTGGGTAGCACGATTAGTTGTAGCGAACGATCTACTGCAAAACTGGCTCCTGTCTCTAATGTTACATTTTCAAAGGCAAAATTGATACATCTGTTGCATAACATGTTGTTATGGCATTATATTCCCATCAGAGCTGGATGATGACAGTGCACAGTATTTATTAAGTAACACTGATAATAATTTCAGTATCTGGGGGACTTTCTAAACTCAACTGCTAAAGAACTGACATCAGCTTTATTTAATGTTGCTATCCGTTATTCTTTTGCTCCATCTGTTTACTTCAGGGGAATAGTCAACCTCATGAAAATACAGAGACATTGGACGGTTGTGTGTGTCGTTTTGGCTGCTGGTGGAGTACTTGGAGGCCTTTTCATGCCTAAGCTAACTCTGCTTACATTCTGTCTCATAAGGTAAATCCAGTGTAATGCTGTCCACTTTCTGGCCCGGCTTTAGCTCTCCTGTGTGTTTCTGGACAGCAAGAACTGTAAAATCTGGTAGCTGACGAACTTGCGTGGCAGTCTGCCACCCTCCTTGTTCGCTAATATAGAAAATGCAAATGTTTGGAGGAAAATCTATGAACAGGGAAAAGGCCAGGGGGAGCAAAGGGAGGGAGCCAGCACAAAACTTTATTCATGAATATGCCAGGCGCAGACTCAAAACAACAGCCCCCTGAAACTTGGACGCCGTCGCAAACCACGAACATGAACGGAGGGAGACAGAGAGAGCACAATGCCAATATGTCACACGCTAAATAGTTTTAAATTAGAGCCTGTATACGCCTGTTGGAGACTACATTCATCATACTCAATGTTGGTCTGTTTCTTGCAACCCTGGCAGTAAGAGCTTCCACATGCCAGTGTCGGCGCTGGGGAGAAACAGAATCGGGTTATCAGCAGAAGTTTACTTGTCTTTAATCAGCCTGTAGCTAATTACCAGGCTTCCACACAGCGTGGCCATAAGTCATTAATCATACAGGGCGTCTGGGAGCTCTCAGCTTTGTCCCGGACCACTGCAGCAGACAGGAGCTCCCTTTACCATGATGGAGCTCTTTCCCTTTCTCTCCTTCTTTCCCCGTCTCCCTCAGAGCTGCGATGCCTCTAGTGGCAATGGCGTCGTCTATTAGGGTGTAAATTACAGGCCTCATAGTACATACACGAACAAAGGCCGTCTGTTTTACTTCCTGTTTCTCTTCCCAGTAGCTTTCTCCATGCCTCTTTTACAAAAGATGACTTCATCCTTACTTAAAGAAAAACTCATGCATGTGCACACACCAAAATGTGCTGTGTTTTGTCTGTGCGTCCTGGCATGTATTTGTCAATAAACAAATCAGCGGTAGAGGATGATGTCAGCGTTTTAGTGGCAGACTCACTCGCTAGTTAGCTTGACTGACGTTAGGTTCAACTGAAAGTTGCCATAGACAAAAGTGCGGTGGTAATATTTCGCAGTGAAAGTGGAGGTGAGAAATAAAATTGTCATTTAGCTGGACCAGGTGATACATCATTCTGTCCGCACTGCAACGCCCTCGCTCACCAGTGACTAAATGGGCCTGGGCTGTTTTCAAATTACAACACAGAGGTGCTGAGGTCTCCACAAGGATCCATCCATGGTGCTCTGACGGCAACATTTTTAATCTGCCGTCCATGCAGCTAAAAGCTTCATGCACGTGACACTCGGAGACAGATTATTTTGTTGAAATGTTTCCAATGGTTACCTCCAACCAGCCAACACCATGTGTAAAATCACAGGACAACAAGAATGAGAGGGCGAAAGAGACGGGGGACAGCAGAGAAGACGTCTTCTTCCATCACTCTGATCCATCGGACAGCTCCATTCACCATCCTCTATCACGCTTTGACAGGGGATATTTCCTGCGACCCAACTCTGTTTCAGTGCTACTGACATTCCATGCTTAAATGTACACATACAAGCGTCGTTCCAAAGAAAAAAATCTTTGAAAGGTGCTGGCAACTGCAAAGTGAAGCTTTCAGCTGCTTTTCATGCTACTGCATGGCAAACTCCCATAGTTGGCTGAATGTCTCCATCGAAGACGTTGAACAAAACGTCCCTTTGTGCAACTTGGAGTTGAACCTGTTTCCCGTCACGAATAACACATACATGTAACACACAAAATATGTGGCGTAAGGTGAAAATCTTTGTGTTGGACTTTTGTCAGGGAAAAGGATGAAGGTTGCCATTTCCTCCTTACTCTTCAACTATTTGAGCACAAGGTTGTGAAGACAGACGGTGCGTCATGTAAAAGTAAAAGACTGGCATCGAATGAAAGATTGTTTAAAGTCAGAACTGCCAAAGCTTTATGCCCATCATTTATCTTGTTACCAATAGATCAAATTCACTTCATGGCAGAGTCATAAAAATGTATGAGAATGTAAATGGCTGAGTGACCCATTCATCTTGTTTAAAGTGGCAAATGTAACATGCTTCTCATCCTGGGTGATAAACTCATACTTCACTCTTTTATGAAGGATTCATTGTTGATGGTGAAACGTCCTGAATTTCATTATGGCGGCAGGTATAGAGCCTTAGCCAAGGTACTAGTGCTGCAGTACAGTATGTGTAAATCACTCAAGCTGTCTCATACTGAGGACAGACCAGGATGCAGGGTTTGGGTTTTTTTTTTTATCACAACTAGCTCAAATCTGACCTCAGCACTCTCTACTGCCATTTTGTTCAAGCTCACAGTGTTTTACCCAAAAGTCAAACTGAATGCTCGCTATTTTTAAAGCCAGTTCACCCTTTTTAAAAAAACGATAGTATGTGACATTTTCACTTCATGTGTTTTTCTTTGATGTTGTTTCCTGAAAAATAACATCAATCATTCTGATTTCCTCTCGAAAAGAAAAAGTACACGTGAGTGACTCCCATTTGGCTTCCCTGGCCTGAAAAGTTGTATTTCAAAAATCTCAGCGGACAAAAAAATGCAATCATGCCACTAAAACGCAATATTTCTGCTGGACACAGTGAGTGGTGAGTGAATCAAAGGGCAGATTTTTCCCTCACACCAACCCACCCACACGCACACATTCAAAGTGTTCGCATACACACAAATGCGCATACACACATGCTCCTAGACAGAAACATACACACATTAGTCGACAGGGCAGTACACTGAGGTGGTTTATGCTTCTTGTCAGTTGGAGGGCGTGATGAAGTAATGATTAATATGGGGGATGTTTGGAAATGTAAATCTGTGCTGCAGCACAAATAAACCAAGGGGGGTTTCTGGGGATGATTAAATGGACATTTCACAGTTGATTGAGCATGCAAAAAGTCATCCATTTCCCCCTAACTCTGTAAACAGCAATGGCTACCTCCTTTCCTGTGAAGTATATGATGGTCGTTGTGGTTTTATATGCACACACAGGCCATTGAAGACGAATGAGTGGCTCAATTTATATAACCACTGGGATCTCCTGATTAGGTAATTTATATGGAGGACAGGTTTATAACTGCTAACTCACCGTCATGTCCCGCAACAATTACTCCTGAAATCCGGCTGTAAAAGCAGACAGTAAATTCTGCATTTTTCTTTTGCTGTCATCAGTGCCCATAGCCTGAGATCTGATTTTCAATAAATCTTTTTTTTTATGAAATGGAGGGCAATTACATCAAGAGAGAAAGAGACTTTCAAAATTGATCCTAGTAGTGAAGAGTGGCATGTATAGTGTCTATCTAAGATTGCCCTCAGTGGCTTTGGTGAATCTAAAAAGCTTCCAATTTACAGTATCTGCCCCGCATATTTGAGAAAATGGACTATCATCTCTTAATGGGTCAGGAACTCATCTACCAAGGGTGATGGTAGCGAAATATGTTCACACAGAATAACATAAATTCACATTAGTACTGGATGACAACTAAAACCTTGGTAATTTAATCAATACATGACAAAAAGTGTAAGAATGTCAATAAAATTGAAGAATGACAAATAACTCAAACAGTAGGAGTAAAGAAAATCAAGATTGAATTGCCATCAGATGTCATGTAAACTCCTGCCACCTCAGTTTGCATGTACTAGTAAACATACATTACAGCTGTATAACACTGATCACAAAGCCAAGTATAATCACTGAACGTGTTCATGACTGTAGGGTAGTTTATAATACTATTGACCCTTTCACAGAGATTCAAGAGAGCTTTATTGTCTTCGAAAAGTAAATTGCAGTCGCAGCTCCGGTCATCGAGAGATAGAAAAAAGAAAATATCATTAAAATGTAAATATCAGTACTGTGGAAGATAAATGAGTTGTGAAACATAAATGTGGTAATGAAAATAGATACGATGTGGAATACACACAACTGACACAGAATAACAACATTTGAAAATTATGAAGTCAAAACATCCATGAGTTAACTTTTCTTATAGTTGACAGGAAAATACTTTGGACATTTGACTGTAAGTAAACAGAAGTCAGCTCTCTTGGGCCAATGTCTTTAAGGCCGAGAGGTGTTTGGCTGAAGCACAAAGTAAAATTTCCTGGACTTAAAATGTAATGTTTTTGGCACAGTAGAGTAAAACTAGACTAGCTAGTCAGGTTGGTCAGTAGACTATTAGGCGTACTTGAGGTTTTTCATATAAATATATAAAAGATATAAAGAACATAACAGGTTATTGTGTGCTGTGAATGCTTTTTGGTTAATTGTATATTGTTTAAAGTTTAAGAAGTCTAAAGAGATCTTGATTGGTTGATTACTCCTCTTCACCAGTTGTATATTCAAACACAATCTATCATCTGTCCCTCATATTACTTAAATACAATAAGGTAATAACACTTTGTAAGTCTCTTGTTTATCTTTAACGACAAAATAATTATGATTAGCCTAAAGAGTGGCATACTTCGCAGTTACTTTTACTGTTTGATTAAAAAAAAGGAAAAGAAAGTATGCAAGTTACATTAAAACTCCTTTAAAGTGTAACACTGTGGTCCAGCATTCATCGAAAATTGGTTTCGACATCTCTCTCAGTGTATGTTGGTTTGTTCTGGACAGCATCTGGTGAGAAGTGGATGTGTGCTATTAACAAGTCCTCTGGTTGGGGTCCCACCCCAGCATGGCTGCTTGTAAATGGCACTCTCTTATGGAGACAAATCACCCACTGGTTAGGGTTTCAATGAAAGGGGATACAGTTAGAGTACATAAATATAGCCCTAGGAAACACCACTAACCATGTGATACTCAAACGATAGACTTTTTGTGGCCAAGAGCCAGGTTTCACTCTAAAGAGACTCAGCTAGAACAGCTAAAAGCTCACAGTACACAGTGTGTATGGAAATTAAACCTCTAGCAGAGCCCCGGCTCAGATAGTTTTCAACAAGCACATTTAGCTGAACAGATGAGATGGATGAAGCATTAAATAGCGCTCAGAAACAGGGACAACTGTGTGTTGACTCTGTAGAAAGTCTACAGCTTTCACTTGGATTTTAATGTGTATTTCAGCCAAATAGAGTCAAAGAGATGTCTGTGGAGGAACTAGAAAGTAATCAGGAAAGATATACCTCTGTGAATGCTTATTAAAAACCTGACATGCAGAATTGTGTGTGTGTGTGTGTGTGTGTGTGTGTGTGTGTGTGTGTGTGTGAGGAGAGTGTTAAGTGTGAATATGCATCACATGTAGAATAAATAACTTGTACAGCAACACAAAGCAAAGTGAAGAGAATTCCCAGGAAGTTGCATCTCTTTTGTTTGCACGATAAGGCTAGAGGGATTTAACTCTCAGTTAACAGTACAACTTTACATACATAATTGCTCTATGTTGATGTTATAGACAGAAACAAAGAGTTTGTTGCCCTTTTAGTGACTGTGCCCATGCAGAAGTGATCCATATATGATTAAGTGGATGACCGAGTGTTGTAATGATAATTGCTATTAATTAAAAGCAGTTTACTAGCTGTCTTCATAGCCTGAGAAGAAATGAAGTCAGTATGATGCGTGACGTGGTCTCAGTCTTGAAATGTGATCATCTTGAACTCCTAACACACAGTCTGACAGACAGCGGAGCACTTTACCATGAGACACTGTATCACACAGCTCACGGATCAAATTAGCAATTACAGCGTCAAAGTTTACGAGATTTAAGGGTAAAAAAAGCATTTTGCATCTCACATGGTTGACTTCCCCATCTTCTTCATATTAGTTCACAGCTGTCACATTGATTCTCTTTCTTTTTCACCAGGAACAAGGGGATATTGTTCTATCGTTTCAGAGTGAAAGCATGCAGGCACTCAACCTGTCGAAACCATGCTGGGCTGTGTTGAGCTCTGAACTGGAAAATGCTGGCTGCCTCCCTGCAGTTTTGGACTGTCTAAAGCAGTGGTTCTCAAACATTTTCATGTCACAGAACCCTGGATAGACACACATTAGGCCACAGACTCTGCAGCCAGATTTCATTGCCTTGACTCCCAAATGGTAAAATCTGATTTAATACTGTATTTTATAAGCGTCTGCCGTCTGTGTGCTACAATTGTGAGATCATTTCTTGGTCAGCCCCCCCCCCCCCAACACATCCCTAGAACTTACTCTTGAATGGACCACTGCTCTAAAGGTAAATGAGATTAATGCCATTAGCAATTGTGAGTTGAACATTCATCAAAAGAATGGGTGGCTTAATTCTTATCAGCAGGCATAATCAACAGGTGCCTGAAAGTAAACACTCAGATGATTAATCGTTTGCATATCAAGTCTGCTTTTCCAAAAGAATATGTTCAAAATTCAATGAACTGCCAAAGACATTAAACATTAACAGAGAATAATATCTAAAAGAACAATTCCCTTTGATTGGCGGCAACCATGAAATGGAGTTTGAATGACATAGTAATGAATAATATTCTTTGGCTTTGTTTGCAGACCAACCGACTCGCCTCCCACAAAGAACCAACGGTGTGTTTCTTTGAACTAGCATTTAGACCGACAGACACAAACATTTGCCAAAAAAACCAGACCCATTCATATTTCATAATAGGGCTCCCATGTGAGCGCTGAGGGTAAATCACTCATCAAAATTTAAAACAGATCTATTTTTTATACACACTACATCAGATCACTCTTATTACCTGTGGAGCCCTGGACTGAGGCCTATTCACAAATGCATATAAAGCACAGGACGCATTCAGCTCTGCGGCTTCTGGTTATGCAGTGTTTCATGACACCCTGTTTGCAGTGAAGTACTGAGCAGCTTATTAATCAGTGCTGAGAGGTCTCCCATCCATCCAGGCATATGGCTGCTTGCCTGTGGAACATTTTAAAGGCAAGCAGGTCTATACAACAACCATTAAAAGCACAGAGAGCCATATCCCTGTAAATTATTTAGCTGGGAGAGGGCAGTAAATCAGTGTGAGTGTCATATACTGAACATGGCACATGCTGGAGTGAAAAATGCATACAGAGCGACTATTCACACATGGCGCTGAGCGTGGCATTTAAAACCCTGTGTCGTCCGCCATCTCTCCACAGCCCTGTCAACTTCAGTCACAACTAATTCATTGAATTGATTATGAATGATCCATTTTGTGAATTTGTACAATTGCACTTGACTGAGTATTGAGCCTATGTACACTGGAAGCGGTGGCTTATGTTGTGTTTCAAATCAATGCTTTTCTCCATTGTTATTTCAAATAATGAGGCAAGCAGAAAAGCTCTCCAGTGCATTGTAAATGGTAAACTATGTTGAGTCTGAAACATATGATGAACAGAATACTGACTTTAAGCATTTTGTGGTATTAATGGTTATGTGAGGAAAGCCTCGCTGGAATTTGTATTTTGAGAAATGCTATAGCCTCAACAACCACAAACTACAACATTTTGTAGTTTAGCCATAATCAGTCTGCCTTCACACAGCTATTCAAATATTCCATTTGTAATTTTTGAGGCAAGAGTTATTCCTGAACGTCAGTGCTTGAGATCTGGCTTGTCGACAGGCTTCACTGTGACTGACACACTCATCAAAATGAGAATCCTTCTAGCCTGGGGGAACTGTGATACCTGTCAAATGGTGGATATCTTTTAATGTTCCTGTCTCAAATGCATGTCAGAGCAAATGCCAAGTCCTAACATCAGTTATTACCTGGATGTTCAACGCCTGATTCCTCTTATTTACCTAAGGTTTCAAAAGATCCCTTCACTTGTCTTTCCCGGTTTCTTTTTGGTGAGAATCATCCCAGTGACAGTTTTTCTATCGTCAAGTTTTCCGTAGATTTCATCTGTTTATTTTTTGATTGACTCCTTGGGTGTGCGCATTGTGTGCATGTGTAAATGTGTGCTTCTTCTCTCATAATATTTAAAGGTTGATAACTTGCATTTGCCGGCTTCTATCGTAAAGGAAATTAAGTATTACAGGCCTCCTCATCAGGAACATTCTGCAGACTCCTGTGTGTTGTGTGTCTTCCAACTAAGTCATATACAGTGTGTCTATAGGGGGAGCAGTTCAGCATATGACTGTCACAACACTTTTGGCTTTCAAAAAGCTCTGTAACCTCGAGTCGCATTGTAGAGAGAAAAGCCAGGATCTTGTCACATGAAACAGCTGCACTTAATCCAAACTTTGGAGGTTGTGGAACATCACACATACGCTCTGCTGTTTGAATGGTGTTCATTAAATGAGTGACTTTTTGCTTTTAGCTTGTTATTTGGAGTACCTTCCCCGCAGTCAGTTATAACTAAATAAAATCACATATTAGAAATGATGAAGAGGAGTCATCCTGAAATGCCATTGCAACGACTCTCCATCACACTCACTGCATAAAGTGTTATATGTCCACTGCCTCAGACAACAGAGGTAACATCTACAGGCCGACACCATGCCATGTGGTCTGCAGCTGAGATTTCTGTCTGAGTCTGAATATCTGTTTGTCTGGCACAGGAAATGAAGATAGACAGCACATGTCTTCTGTATCTGTCACAGGACATGGCACATTTGGACAGATGTTCTGTAGACGGCTCTTTTACAAGGAGATTTTTCCACGTACAGTCTTGCCACCAATTTGAGACCCTAAAGCATGGGGCTCAGGTGTGTGCCAACAACTACATGATTTAACGTATACAGTGCAGTACTATCTTTAAAAGTTGCCGAGTAACACATTTTAATGACAAAATCAGTTAGCTTCTAAATAAAACATGAGATTACTAACTGGAACTCAGACTAAATTAAAACATGATTTATAGCTACTTTACATTATTGTTCTCTTTTTCTTGTTCATTTTCTTGTAAATGTAATCACCTAAAAAAATATGCAGTGGTTATATTGTTTAATCTGTTACATTTCTCTTTTTCCCTATGACATAATGTCCCTATAATCATATTATGGAATACAAAAGAGCATTTTCTTCTCTCAGTGTTTAACTTTTCACACAATAATACAACCTACTATTTTGAATAAGCAACTTATTTCAAAACAGAGAAACTTGCTTGTTCAGCACACGGCCTATAATGTTTTCACTACACTTTCTGTGGGACAGAAGACAACAAAAAAAGGGAAAAAACAAATGGATTGTAGGTAATTTGAGGTTCAATTTCTCAGTTAACACTAAAATGCATTAAAGCAATAAAAGTGATGCAGGCCCCCATATTTCCTGGGGCTGTGTTGCTGTATGTCTGGCCCAATTTGTCTCCCAGTCAGGCCCATTAGTCTACTGCGCTCCCTTCTTAATACGCTCGGCTCCCCCAAATGCCTCAGATCAATGTGTGATACATCGCAGCATCATCACTTATTGCATGTGGATGAGTTGACAAATGTTCCCCTCTTCTCTTATTTCCTTGGAGAAGTCTCTATTGAAAGTCTTATGGGCACAGGCAGAGAGAAGTAGTTTGGTTAGGGGTTGGCGGTGTAGAGGGGAGGGAATTGTTTGGTCCACTGACATGAATGAATTGTTGGAGTAATGTGGAGGCTGGTAATAGTTGAATAGTTTATATCAACGTGATAAATATAGCTCTCATAAATCACATAAGTGTTATATATTGCTGTTTTTCACACTTGGCTCCGACCGGGAAACTCTGGAGAATATCATAGTGGAGTGTACACTTCCTTTTTTTCTGTATACAGAAAGTTCTGGATCTTCAGTGGTTCCTTAAATTGGATAATGGTTGTATGGAGTACCGCCATTATACAGAGAACTATTAATGCCCCCATATGGTTCTTTTACAGGTTGGTGACCGATTCTGTTCCTCCACAAACAGCTGCTGAGGTGGCAAATGGAGGCAAACACAAAAGCAACCGTGTGTGTTTACTCATGAACTGTTTTTCATTTAAGTAATATATAGCCAACCATTAGCATAGAAACTGACTGGAAAAGAGACAGCTTCAATGTTAGTATTATAATCACGTTACTGGGTTAAAGGTCCAGTGTGTAACATTTAAGAAGGATCTATAGGTAGAAATGGAATATTATAATCATAGGTATGTTTTTATTAGTGTATAATCACCTGAATATAAGAATCCTTATGTCTTTATGTTTCTATAGTCCAGAACGGACAAACCAAACACTGGCTGTAGCCTTTTGCGTTTTTCATGAGTTTCATGGCCACCATATTTTTTCCTCCACACTTCAAAGCCTGCCTATATTGAATTAGCCAAATCTCCTAATAGTAGCACTGATGTTAGCTGCGCCTAGTGTTAGCTAGAAAATATTCTAACCTTCGCTGACAGCAGCAGGAACCTTTCATGTCTCTTGTTTGTGACAAATGGTGGGGACTGACTAAAGCCATGTTGTGTTAGCTGTGATAATCACAGGTTCAGTTTCAGTTCATAATTTATTTTATTCATAAAGAAAATGCTATACTTTGTGATGACCCATCAGGCTCAAGTCGGGCTGCAAAGCTCTCAAAACATCTATAATGAATTTAACTCTTATTTTAATATTTGGCTAAATTGGTATAATTTAGCTAACTTACACAGCCAGCTGATAAATAAGAACAGTGAAAAATAAAAATAAAAAATTTCATCTGAAATTTAAAGAGGGAACATTCTGAAAACATAAGAAGGGCAGGAGAAGTTACCCTCACTGCTGACAACCAATGCCCCCATCAGCCGAACCCTGTGGGTACCACTGATAAAAATGTGATGTTCTGTAAAGTAACCTTTGGTTGTATCCACTTTCCTCTAACTTGACTCAATCTATGCCCACTTCAGTTTGTGATTTTCTTTGAAAATCCCTTGGAGAATGTGCCTGAGCTTGTTGCATCCAGCCCATGCGTAGGTGGATCAAGCAACAACGACTTTCATGACTTTCCACTGAAAGAAAAGTCATAAAGCCAAATAGTCAAATCCAACACATGTTGTGGCTATAGAGCACCGTATTTCACTGTTGGTGGTGCAAATGGTGTCTGATGTATTTCTCACAGAAGTAATCCTCCCAAAAAAATCTCCCCAGCAGTAGCATACATTGTTCAAGGGCAATAATAACTGTGTTTAGTGTTTGAGGAGAAATCATAATGTTTAGTGTAGCAAGTGTCCAACAAAACACTAATCTGCATTTGGTTACAATGAAAATTCCACAGGGCAACTTTAAGTAGCTTTCAAGTAGACCTCAGTCTTTAAGATATTTGTTTTGTCCTGAAGCTAACTAGTATTCTACTAGTATGCATGATATTTTTTCTTTCATGTGTCTGTGTGGTTTCTGCTTAGGTTGTGAATGATATACTGTATATATATATATATATATAATTTCCTCCATACAGTGACTCTGTCTTTCAAAGCATGTTCATTATTTTATTTTCTTATGGTAATTTTTATTAACGTTTGCAAATGCAATATTTTTTTCAAAACCTATTTTACAGTTATCAACACTTCTTTTTTCTTTTTTTTACTGCATAACTTTGATATTTAAACAGTTAAATGGGATATAGTATTTTTTTTTTACATCTTCTCTTTTAAAAATACATAAAGAAAGTAAGATAAATATTGTAAAAGATCTGTAAAAGTCATTCTTAAGAAATCTGGGTTGGTTGTATTTATTTTTTCTTTATTTTAGCAATCGCTTGTTAATAAATTTGAACATTTAAACAGAACGGAAGAGGTAGCTAAGGTTTTTCCACTCCTCTATACTCTATACTTTTCCAGCACTAATCATGGAAGTTACTTATTTCACCGACCATCTGGTGCTACTGTATGTATTTGCAGTTGGTGCTAATACGAACATTTAGGACTGGTAGCCAAATAACACTTATAATTTAATTACCTCAAAATTACAGTGAAAGATGAACCAGTTTTAGGAGCCTTTTGTTGTTGTACATAATATATGCGCATGTCTGTGTCCATAATACAGCACCTTCAAATGTAGGCCTAACCCGCAGTCATCCAATAACATAAATAACTTTCTTTCTTTTTAAGTTATTCATCACTTGCTTATTAAATCTAGCTTTTTTCAATGAGTGTCAGTTGCAGACATTCACTGAAAGAGATATCAAGTATTGACCAATCATTATACCTTCAACTGATATGACAGAAGACCTGGGTTTATGTAGTTAGTAAGCATGTGAGTCATGGTAATTGGTGGCCCACACCCATGGAAATGACATCATGTACTCATACTGTCATGTAAGGCCAGTGACACACCATCAGGATTTACTCATAGAAGGGAGAGAACAGCAGAAGACAGCAATTATGTGGTAGACTGAAACCTCAACCTGTCAAAAAAAAAACTTGGAAAGCAAATGCCTTTATCTCAAATTAAGCTGGATGACTCTGTCTTTGATAATCCACTGGGTGACTACACACAAAGACAGATGCTGTGAGATGTCTTATATTGTATTCACACAGCTTCAAACAATTAGAATAACCTTGTGATTGTGTGCCGTAACGCCCCGAAGATACAATGCATAGGCACTGCCTGATTTCAAATGAAGGCAAAAAGCCCTTCAGAGCTGAGCCCATCCCTGACATTTTCCCCGCTTTTTGCATTTATCAGTGACAGACAACAACCTCATCAGCTCGCATACTACTCCAACATACTCCATTAAGGTGCCTCAAATAAGGGTGCATTTCCATAAAATATTCTTTGTCAGAATCAGAAAATGGGCAAATTATCTGAACACTAAAACACCCCAGCGCACCGTAGATCCCAAAAGCAGACAGCAATGACCTCATTTAGGCTGTCTAAGCACAAGAAAGTGTCTCACTGGTTAGAGATCTGAGTGGCATGGATAGATCAACACAGCCACTTCTCTCACATCACCTGGATGACCACTTTACATTTGTAAATCAATGAGGAGGGTAACCACATGTAGAAGAGCTGGGAGGGATTCCTGTCTGCCTTGGCACAGATTTTGAGAACCAAATTACCTCTAGTACGCCTCTCAGTTGGAGACTGTATTCTAGGATCAATCTGTCAGAAATGGGTGCTCTAGCGCTGATGGATATGACATGTGACCAACAACATTGTTGATTTTTTTAATCTCCTGGATAATAGGCAGATTTTGTATGGATTTGCCTGAAGCAGTGGATCTGGTTACTTCCACTGAGGCCCTGCTTTGTTTCACGCTGCTCATTTTTATGGCTTCATTACTACAATCACAAAGCTGTGGACACCTCAACAGCCCGTATCACCATAAATCACACAGAGATAATGACAGTTGGGTGTTCCAGCTAAGATGACACCTTTTACAACAACTGGCGTGCAAAGGCGTAGTGGAGATATAGGTCTATGATGTACAGCAGTAGATACACACAGGCAAAGACTGTTCTCTGTGGTATAAGTAAATGTGTAATCAAAATGTATTTGAAAAGTAACAATCCATACTTGTAAAACATAATTGCAAGTAAGAAATATCAAGTGCCCATAAAGTAAACAATGCAAACAAAGGCATTATTGATAGGTCTCTTTTTCCCATCACTGAGAGCTTTATATTGTAATTGCAGCCTGATAAAACAACCACACATGCATAAAAGATAATAATCGCTCTTTGACTTATGTCTGGCATGGGGTTGAACATTATAGCAGCTTCCCCTTATTGACACAGCTGTTACCCAAACTATAGACTTGCCACTGCAGACTACGGCATGTCTTTATATTGTGCCACACACCCACTAATGACAGCTTTAGTGGTGGTAATTCAGTAGGGTTGAATATGGGGTTAGGTGTGAGTCATGTCCTGGGCTCCCCCCTCTTGCTAGATGTCCTGCCAGGTTTCCTGAAGTGTCTCTCTTTCCCTCTGAGGATGCAAGTACCGGTATGTCCCAAGAATCTAAAATGGCTGCTTTATGTCTTGATCTAAAGAAGCACAAGGATATCTTCATTAAGGACTAAAAAACATCTCTTTATATTCTAAAATGTGTGAAAAGTTATACAGTAAAGTTTTTGCCTCCGCTGCTCCATCGTGCAATGTTTCAGATTCCGACCAATTTTAATTTGGACAAGCTCTGATCTTGTGTAAAAACCCCTGATCTGACACTGTTAATGTTTACTGGGCCAGATTAGGTGCTACACCTCCCTTAAACCTTCAGTTCATTGACCTACGCATCCCCTCAAGGCCCTCAGCAGATGATTAATTTGTTTAATAAGATTCCTATTAAATGCATAAAAAAATCATATGAAGCAGGTTTATAAGTAACAATCACCTAGTCCAATAAATGTTTTTTTAGATTATTAAATCTCTAAATATACCATTCTGCTGTGGGTTAATACTACTTTTCTTCTGCGGTGCTCCCTGCACACCAAAGCACTTTTAGGCCTTGATGGACAAAGTGAATATGCACTTTAATACTCTTGCACACTCTAATCCCCCATGTTCTTTCTCCTCTGTGTCAAATCTCCACAGTGAGGGAGGGAGGGCTGGGTAGGTGGGAGGGTTGGTAATTCATGCACACATGTGCCTGCCTGTTCCTCCAGTGACAGGGCCAGGGGGAGGGGCACATGATAAATTGCCTTCCACCGGGACCCTCCGAGCACAGCCACCATGATGTGGGTAGAAATGGAAATTGCTCCCTTTCACCGTCATTACATCAGTTTAGGACGCGTGTGGGCCTTATACACACTATGAGAGGAGTTAGTTTCGTCTGACTAACCGCTGTGCGATAGACGAGGGACAGCATAGCTGAGGATGTATTCTAAATAAAAAATAATAACTGTAACACAGCTGCGTCAACACTATGTCCAAAAGAACTGAAAGTTGTTCAGAGTCAATGATGGCATATAGTTTGCATATATACATGCAAAATATATGGGCCTTTTTTTATTGCTGTGTTGCTTTAAAACCACACACTATGGACGCTCTATGGGTAATTCATTGTGGCTGTGTGAACTCAATTATCTACTCATGCACCTTTTGATCTGTAAAGTTTTCTATATATAAAAAATACTATAGAGCTCAGAAATGCAGCTGGGTTTGCTTAACAAAATCAGCTGTTACGATGCCTGTGGATTTCCGTTATGAAGGGCAAAAGAAATAGAAAAAAACGACATAATAGTACATTTTAAAAAGTTTATGTGGGATAATATTTGTAATTATTTTTTTAATTTTTTTTAATGGCGCAATCATTGTGCGCCAAGTCTTTGCGAATTCCGGCCGTTTGTGAGTGTTTGTACCTGCATGAAAATCCCACAACTTTGCACAAGTCAAATGTTTTTTAATAACAAATTTAGTGCTGTGTACATTAGATTTACAGGTGGATGAGATTATCAAATGCAAATCAAATAGTAGCATCCTCTTAATGATCATCCAATCAAAATATAAACCAGTTAATGGCCTCCACGTCGAAATATCACCCTGGTGGAGCATCAGTCTTTCTCTTAGCCCACAGCTGTATCATAAATTAAAAAAAAAGACAGTCAAAGACGCTTGTAAAATTTCTAGTGCATTAAACCTGAAAGGCAGCAAATTATTCGAGTCACCGTCCGTCTTTCTCTTAAGGTTGTGAAATTGATTTTTTTTTTTCTAGACATATATATTTTTTTTAATTTTGCAATTTATGTTACATAGCTGTGCTCATGATTTTAAAAAATAACAGAAAAATGTCCTTGTCCAACTTTTTTTTCCTTTTTTTTCCCTGGCGTATTTCATTAATGTTACTTTTTACGCAGGTAAAGTAGCGAGTAAGTCTACAACACCTGGAAGAAGAAAAAAAAAGCCCCTTCTCAAACAACTTATTGATAAAATTCCCCCACCAGCAAACTAAATTCTTTCATACAAATACATTTTATAAAGCCCGTTTAACTTTGTACACACACACACACACACACACACACACACACACACACACACACACACTTCCTCCCTCTCTCACTCACTCACACACACAAAACCAATTCCCTCCTCTCATTCAGGTTGCTTTTAATTTAAACTTTATAAAACGTGTGCTCTGATAAAAGTAAACGTTTAAAGCTTCTCAGTTATTTTGGCATATAAACTAATATGATGGAAATAAAACAAAGAGAGAAAAGGAAAGAAAGAAAAGATGCACAATATATCAGCAAATAGTCAAAAAGACAGAAATGAATTGTTTTTTTAAAAAAAAATTATGACAGCCGGGAAAATCTATAGGCCTGTGTGTCACGGAAATGATCAAATGAGATTTTCTTCACCCCATAAATTTTAACAGGCCGATTTTGAAAACTGCCAGTGGAATACAAATCGAACTGTTATTTTAAACTGAACAATGTTAATACTTCAGAAAATGAGGCACACGGAGATATGGAACAGAATTGTTTCTTATTTTTTCCAGAATACATACAAAAAAATACCAATTCTCTTTCCAAGGTGTACACCTGAAAAATAACGGCAATTTAAAATGTGGACAATTTCTGAAATTTAAGAAACAAACATGCATGTAAATTATTTTCTTCTCAATGAGACATTAAATAAGAACAAATACAATCATAGCAATTTCAAATGAACAACGAAATAAAGACCCCTACTTTAATTAGTACTCTAACGTGTGTGTTTTCACTTTACCTATAGAGTTCAGTTTCAACATAATGCACTTTTTGAGTTGCTCAAATATTTTCCATTTGCAGCTATTATCGCCTGCTTTTAAGCCGACATATAAATAAATACAGTTGAAGTCCACGGTTCCCGCCCATAAGTTTAGCGCTGTTAATATAAAAGTCTTTATATTTGCATTCTTAGTACTATAAACTTTTCAATGTCATTCTTTCCTCACTGGTATCCAAGCGCTGACGCTGTGGTGAGTCTCTGGCCATACAGTGCATAAGGGGAGTAGTAGGGGCCGGTGGCAGCGGGGACTGGAACAGGGGCACCAGGGGTTGGCAGGGGACTTTTGGAGTAGGGATGGTAGCGGCTGCTGAGTCCTAACGCGTGATGCGGGCTCCTTAGAGCCAAAGTTCCGGGGCTCCCGGGGGCTCCTGACGGTGGCATGTGCATATGGCAGGCCATGGCCGCTGCTGCAGCGCTGGCCAGTGATGAAGACCCGGGATAACCAGATATCAACTTCTCTGCCCCAGTAAAAGCAGTGTGTGTCCTCAGGTGATTCAGGAGCTCTTCTGAGCTGGAGAAACGCTTGTCGCACGGTCCATTTGCCGACACCCAATTACAAACGTGGGGGAGAGGGTCGTTGGGGAGCATGAAACCGTATGGGTACAGGGGGTGTCCGCTGAATGATGGCGCCGAGGAGTGAACGCCATGCATGGGGTGTGTCGGGTACATTAACGGGTAGCTGGATTTGAGGGCGTTAGCGGCCGCTGCAGCTGCAGACTCATGCGTGCAGGAAGCACTGGCTGCGCCCGCTAAGTGACTGGCACAATGGTAACTGAGGCAGTAAGGGTCTCTGCACAGGCTGGCTGACATTATGGACGGTGGAGAAGCCCCAGCCAAAGGGCTGGATCCAGCCTTACTGCAGCCCAGTGAACTAGCCAGCTGTGCGTTTACCAAGCTCCCTCCGTGGGGCAGGAAGTGTTGCGGGTAACCAGCATAGGCCCCAGCCAAGCTACCTGGGTAGGTCATACCAGCAGGAGGCAAAGGAAAAACTGTCTGCCCCGGTTTGTAAGGAGAAACCGGCGCCACAAGTCCTGACCCGAGAACGGATGCGGAGGATACAGAAGTTACAGATGGGGACTCCGAGGAGGAGGAGGTTTTAGTGCCAGGCGTCGTCTCCTGGTGCTGGTTGACCTCCACGTTAATTCCACCACAACTCACGCTTATCCTGCTGTGGCTAGTGGTGCCAGAGCCGTCCGTAGTGCCATTTTTATTACAATCAGACTCTTTCTTTTCATCCCTATCCCCACATTTCCCCTCGGATGGCATTGGGGAGGCTGACGTGCTGGAGTGTGGGCTGCCTGTCCGAGGCGTAAACGGCTGGCAGGTGGCGCTCGGCACTCGGAAACCAGACTTCTCTCCGCTCGAGACGCCCGAAGACGAGTCCTTCTTATCTGAAGGTTTAGAATAAGGTTTGAAGCTAGATTTGTCATCCACACCGATGTCACTCAATTTCAAAGGACCGGATTTAGATTCCTTCTCACTAGATCCATTTGATGTTACGGAGGATAATTTGGAGGAGGGTGGTGGGTCCGGTTTGCCGATCTGAGAGCAGGTCTGCGCCAGCAGAGCAAGCGGACTTTTCTTGGCATCTAGCTGCAAAAAAAGATGAAATAGATGTTGATAAATACTATTTAAACGCACACCGGCTGCTTTCCTTTATGATTACAAAATGTACGGCACCAGAATAAGCCGTTAAACGGAGATTTCCACTGACATGTCCAAACGGAAATGTATATGTAGTAATTACGCACGACTCTTACGTGAACAAAACTATAATCGTGTTGAACACAACAAACATGATGGGAGATTTTATACAACACATACCAGTTTTAAACATCGGGGATCACAGTCTGACGGGATATATTCCGAGATAACAACAATAGGCTCCCAAACCGTTGTCACACGAAGCACCGAAAACTATAATACCTAACACTGTATTTACACTGATATTAAGTATTCAAAATCTTCTTACCTCTATAGGACTGACCGGGGTAGAAGGCAAAGGCTGCAGATACTCCGGGTGCAAAATGTGTCCCGACCGTGCGGTAAGCATTTTCAAAACCTTGATGGGAAGTCGGTTCGCTTGCCGTAGTGGATCAGACGGTGGTGCGGAGTGGAGAAAAGGCTTGTTGATGCTCGCTGAGCTGCTATTCCGAGAACTGCTGCTTTCCCAGGCTACACAAATATCACTATTTTTCAGGGCAGACACCGAGGGCGACGTGATCATGTCCCAATAGTCAGGAAATAAAACGGCGATTCTTTCGTCAGATTCATTAAGAAAATCAAAAGAGCATCGAGCCTCTCTCTCGGGGTTGGGGGGGAAGAAAAATAATCGTAAAATGCTTCAATAATATGTAATCCTGGTAGTGAAGGAGCGAGGCGCGGCGGATGGAAGGAGACTGTGCGAGGTTATCGCAGATCCGTGGCTGCGTCTTGCACCATGAGCGCTGCGCCTTGTGTGCGTCTGTCTGCAGGTCCTCGCTCTGTACTCCCGAAGTACGAACTGGTAGAAATTTTCACTTCAAAAGCAGCTGAATTAGTCCGAGATTAAAGCCTTTGCCGCCTTCCAATCAAATGGGACCCTGAGGTGATTGGAGGGTCAAGGGGATGTGACGTTCTCCTCTTTGTAAGCGCCTCTATTTCGACAGCTCGGGGGAGGAGACAGGCTGCAATATTTTGGTTCTTGTGAACGCTTGCGCTGTTTAAGGTGCGAGGCTACGGGCTCCATGCACGCCAGGGTGCAGAATAGTATGTGGATAATACAATGGATGAACAATTTCGCCACTGTTCCAATAATAAAACATCATTTACTCACTTACTTTATAAATATTTACTCATATTTTAGTCTAATATGAAAGGTTCCATTTGGTTTTGTGATTGGTCGTTAAATCAAACCGTACCCAGCCTATACCCTACCTTATTTGCTTGGTAGAGTTAAATGATATCTTTATCAATAACAGCACATTTATTTTCTTCTTAGTTCAGAATTAACCGACTTTAAGTCATTATGGCACGATTGGTGCTTTCTGTGGAAACTGACACACATGGCCGACCTTTCCACTACTTGGTTGCAATTAAAATAGCTACGAAGATACTCATTCATAAAGTTTATAAGTGAAAATATCTTGTTCTGATATGCCGTCGCCTAAACAAGTGTTTTATTTGTTATTCTCAAACGGCCTGTTTCCCGAGAGACGCACAAAGTGTGCGCACATTACGCGCGTCCACCTACTGAGACTTTTTTTCCACTGGCAAACATAAAACCAACCACTTCAGCTTGAATTCCCTAAACAGACAAGCGTTGACAGGAATAGACCAATGTAGTGATGGAGGGATGTGAATGTCACATGTTTTCAGTATAATATACACCGCCCTTCTATTTCTATCTCCACCCCTCCGTCAAGTGTCAATTCTGCTCCACCGCAATCAATCAGTTATTTGTCAGACGCTGTCAATCCACTGCTTGATTTATGTCAGCTATTGTGGCTGATTACATGCCAGTGTGACTGCGGGAAAAGAACAAATGGGGAGAGAGACAGTCTGCAAGAGACACCAACTTTTCACGGGAAATAAATCGATTCTCGAGTAAAGATTTAATTTTTTTTTTTATTTAGATGCGTCGCCAAAATAAGCCGGCATTCCCAGTCCAGGCAATGTGTGTGTGTGGGGGGGGTAAGTGGCAGAAGCTAAGCAACATATCCACTCCGTCGGCTATTCAGCAAAAATAAATAAAGTCTGCAACTTTTGGAGTTCTTCATCAAACACCTCGGAGGTGGCACACATGATGAAACTTTAACGACTTGCAGACAGTCCGGCTCACATGTTCTGTGGAAAAAGCTGTTACTGCTTTCAGGTGCTGAAGTGCTTTTGCTATAATCGGCCGATTATGGTGTTAACAAGAAGCCTTGGGGAAAACATCGTTGCCACGAAAAAAAAAAAAAAATGAGTGTAGTTAACAAATGGAAAAATACAAAAAAAAACAAGCTAAAATAAAAAAGTTATCACATGATTAAAAAAAATAGAACGTGAAAAGGGACAAATTAATCATTTGCAAATATTTACAATACAATGTTTCCTATCCCTGCGCAATGAGTTAGGTCTAAACAATATGCAAGAGTAAACACTCATTCAAAAAAAAAAAAAAAATGATAGCCTTAATGTGCAACAAGCCAGTGAGCCACCACGCTCTCTCAAAACAGAGCCCTGTCCATTTGGGCTAAACGCATCTGCTATTGTGTTGTTAAAACCTGTCATCTGCCTCGGGCACACTGTCATCTGCAACAAGAATAACAAAGACGGGGAACAAAAAGGAAAATCCAGACATTTTATATTGATGTCAGCTCGATTTTATTTACATACAATGAAAATGATTTATTTTCTTTAAGAGGTTAGAAAAAGCGGACAGGGAGAAAAGAAAAGAAGAGAAATGGTCTGTCAGGCCGTTGAGAAAAGGAGTTTAAAATGCCTTGAACTATTCACCGCTGAGATGGCTAATCAGTATTGAGGCTCCAGGGCAATCGGGCAGCTTTTCAATGCGGTTTTCCTTTCATCTCAATCGGGATGGAGGCGCTCAATTAAAAGCCTATCAGTTTGTAAGTAAATCAACGCCTATCAAAGTTGTCACATCAAACAAAACGATTATTATTGCAACCCGCCTCTGCCATTAATCTCTTTCTGTGGTAATCTGCTTGACAGGTCAACTTGGAGAGCAAGAAAGCCCGGAGTGGACAGTCAAGGGGCAAAATATGTTTTTTGGGAGGGTTAAAAAATAAATAAATAAATAAACCAACAACCTATACCCTATGTATTTCAGTTCATAATCCGCCGCAAATGTAATTCAGGGTGCAGGGTACAGTGGATAAAATAAAATGAAACAGAAATATTATCCACAAGGTAAAAAAGTAGAATCTACAGCAACAATTTAGAAATAAAACTTTACTTTTTTTGACTCTAGAGGTGAAAGCCATTTTTCCCCCCAGCTAACAGTTGAAAAACAGTGCTTCAGTTTATAGGCCTAACACTGGTCTGCATCACAGCTTTGTAAACTGTATGAATAAATAAAAAACAAGCAATAATTGTCTTCTCTGTGAACACATAAGTCATAATTTTGAGATCATGTGTAATATAAATAACCCACAACTCCAAATTAGGCCAACAGTTCTTCTCAATTTTAATGGGTGAGTTTGAAAGAAAGGGTGGGGGGGTGGGGGGGAGTCAAATTGAACGCAGCTCTATTCTTTCAAATGTTTTTAGTGTTTTTGTCTGGCAGCAAAAAAGGGAGGGGGGACGTTTCACAATATGCAAAGATGTGTGATTGATAACAGGCTTGCTGTTTTCTGCGAGGGCTGTCAGTCCGTGACACAATATGTGAGTTATTAGGGCAAAGAAGGGCAACCATAAATTTTCACTGTCAGGCGAAAACCCTCTTTATTGTCCGTATGACGAATGGGCTTCTGCACCAGACACCAAAATACTCGGCATTCCCCTTAAATGGGAACACATTTTTGCGACCATAATTCATGATATTTAAATAGAAAGTTTTAATATCCCCATATATTTCATAACCCTGACATGTTTATGAATCACTCTCCGCATGCAAATACAACTATTTACATCTCGAGAGGAAATATGTTGGACTTGCAGGATTACTGTGAGCTATGTGCTGGGCCGACTTCTTGCCATGAGAGGCAGGAAGAACACATTTCAATCTTGATTTATATGTACACTCGCATAAAAATAGAAAATACACAATTAAACAACTTTCCCCCCAACTGTACAGTAAAATCTCAGTTATATATATAATTTAAAAAGTGCTCTTTTTTCTTATTCTCAGACAGTTTTGGAGCTCTTCATAAACTTCAAGTTATTATTATTATTTTATATCAGTCCGTTTTCACTCTATAAATGACTTAAAGGCGATATTCCAGCCACAACCTTAAAGCCTGTGCTTTCTTTTAAGGAGGCGCACATAATCTCCAAATAGCAGCAACAGTAAAAGAAGATACAGGCTGTAGAAGGAGAGTATAAAACCCATTAAAACGCATGCATGAAGTAGAAAAGATATTTTTTTCTCTAAAACTCCAAGGAGGAAGGACAGGTTTACAGGAAAGTCCGTGACACGACATTACCTGGAATCACTGCCTACTAAGCTCCGATGTAAAACGACAGAGAGGTAAAAGGATAAAAAAATAAAAAAAATAACACTGTAACAACATTAAGTAGTCCTTCAGTCTAAACGGAACACTTTTGCTTTAAGCAAACACACCAAACATTGCATTCTGTCAAATGTGAAGCACCGCAAGAGCACAGTGACGATTGAAGCCATGCGGACTCTCTCTCTCTCTCTCTCTCTCTCTCTCTCTCTCTCTCTCTCTCTCTCTCTCTCCGGGCGGGCAGCAGGAAGAAAGTGAGGCTTTTCCGCGTATGGGAGGTCCCGCGTGACGTCACACACCATACACAGACGCACAGGCACAATGTGGGCTCCTCAGACTCAAACTTTGTCATTTTTCTTTCAATTGGGTGCCACTGTGACCCCTAAAATAAGTAGTGTTGCCCCCCCCCCACACACACACATACTTCAACAAAGCGCCACTTTCACTCATTCGCTCTGCTTCAGTTAGAGAAGGATACACATAGCAGTGAGGTAGGCTGCTTTAATGTTAGGCTGCTTGCATGCATGCTCTCAGGGCACATACAAAATAATGAATGAGTCTAAACTTTAGTTATTAAGTAATAATATAGTCTTATCTATAAGTTCAGGTGGCAGACATTTCATGCATTATTATTATTGTTATATTATGGATATTCTGTGGCAGAAGGGTCAAAATCTGAAATAGAAAAATAAGAAAGAGTCAAATAGATGAGATAATATTTCAGTTACATTCTTGCAATTGTTCTAAGACCCATATAAGCAATTTAATGATCACCCAGTGCCACTATATATTTATTCATTATATTTATCAGAATTTAGAGATACATAATTTGAAATTGGGTCATTTAGGATCATGTCTTTTACATAATTATACATGTAATTATTAACAAAATGAACATCCATGCCAAGATTGCACCCAAAAACCCAGTCTAACATTTAATCCCAGAACTTGACCAAGACACAAGTTGGATTGCAAACTGAATATTTTAAATATTCAAACTGATGCTGTATCTTTAAGTATGTTTGACTCTTTAAATCCAAGCACAAGCTTTTAACATAATATGAGAAGTCATCATTATTTCCTGTGGAGAACACATACTGTTGTACAAGTAGCTTATTTTACAAGCCAGCAATGCCACAAACAAAATGTGACTGGGTTCAGGGATGGTTTAAAATGAAAAATATAAGTAACATACTCATATTATTAATAATATCAAGAGGTCAATACCAGTGCATTTAAAGTTTACCTGCAGTAGTTGCAAGGTTTCCATCAGCTGGTGGACTATATTAAAATAGGTTAAAGCTACCTGTTGCCTCTGCACTGTAGTGACATAAAATCATTATTGTGCAAAGGAGTATTCAAGCCAAGGGCAAAGCTCATACCACTCCTACAAGTGTCTTCTACCATGTAAAGTACAGTTTGTGTTTCTATTCTGTATTCTGCTATTTAATTTTGTATTCCTTTTATGTCACACTCCCAAACTTAGCACTTATTTACTGTATAGAGTAAGGGTTTTGCTCTTGCTTCCATTTGACATTTGCAGATGACTTACTCTTAGACCATAGCATTTTAACATTAAAACCAAAACTATTGCATTTATTGGTTTTGTGTTGTGGTCACAGAAGACCAAGATTATTATTACCTTTATTATTTGCCCACAGACTCACAAACCAGCCTGCACACCTACTGGAATACCTCCTGGCCCCAACTTTTTTGTACACCATCATATATGACAATAACTTAAATCTATTTTTTGACACAACGCCCCTCTACAAGACCACAACACAAAGCGTAATGCAGGACCTAGTTAATTTACTTTATTGGTGCAAATTCAAATGCAAACAAATTGGAATTAATGGTTCTCCTCAGGCCCCAAGACAGTAGCCTGTTTTGCTCCATTGTTTACCATGGAAAGTAACTAATTCCATTTACTCTGCAATGGAAGTAGCACTACTTGTTGTCTACTTGAGTAAAGCTGCCCCCCTGTATTTCATGGGGAAAAGACACATACCGCATTTTCTTTTAAAAATATAATTTTCAGTATTTTAAGTTAATCTAAATTACAAAAAGCATAACTCCCACCATAGCCAACAACAAAAAAACAAAAACATATCTCATCTACTCTGACAGGTAAGTGATAATATAGCTTCTGTTTCTCTGACCTCCTTATGCAATGGAGGTGAATTAAGTTTTGTTTGTTATGCTCACAGCACTGGAAGATATTAAACAAAACACATTAACATGACATATATTTTTAGTAACTATGTCTATGTCTATTTTTTATTTTTTTTTGATTGAGCAAATAAAACCAAAATGTCATTGCTGGTTAGGGAAAGTGAGAAATGTGATCTTTTAATATGTGTCAACAGAGGCTTTGAAGAGAACTTAGTTTAGACACAGGGGACAGCAAACACAGTGTTAGCTGGCACTGGGGGGTATTAGTGGAATATGAGTTGACAAGCCACACCAAAGGGAGATCAGCCATAACATTATGACCATCTGGGCACCCTGGTGGTCATAATGTTATGCAGCCCCTTTACGCAACAAACTGATGTGTTCTGACACCTTTCTATCAGAACCAGCATTAACTTTTTCAGCAGTTTGAGCTACAGTAGCTCGTCTGTTGGGTGGCCAAGGCTCATTGATGCCCGGGGTGAACTATGGCTGGCCCGTGTGGTCCGATCCATGACCCTGTCACCGGTTCACCTCTTTTCCTTCCTTGGACCACTTTTGATAGGTACTGACCACTGCAGACCAGGAACACCCCACAAGAGCTGCAGTTTTGGAGATGCTCTGACCCAGTCGTCCAGCCATCAAAATTTAGCCCTTATCAAAGTCGCTCAAATCCTCACACTGACCAATTTTTTCCTGCTGCTAACAAATCAACTTTGTGGACAAAATGTTCACCTGCTGCCTGATATAGCCTACCCCACCCACTGACAGGTGGGTATAATGGTCAGTGCTCATAATGTTATGGCTGATCAGTGTATATACTTTATTGTAATTATTTCCAAGCAACAGGTTGTGTTTTGGGTTTACAAGACAAATTATGAATGAAAATGAATGTATTTGGCAGATAAACAGCGATAAAAAGTTGTCTATTAACCTAACAGAGCTAAAGTAGCTCCTTAAGCTAACATACCGGTGGTTAAAATGGAATTGTGTTGAATTTAGTTTAATGGACTTTTTATGGGAGATGATGGGAAATAATGTGAGATATGTAGGCTATAACCTCTCCTGTGTAGTCCTGTGGTAGCCAATAGCCTATTCATTGAAAACAAATGTATTATATGCTTCTCAACAGGTGCTCATTATCTGGCTGGGAATTGTTTGTTACAAAAAAAAAAGGTGTTTTAACCAGTTTATTTAATGAAACACATGTAAGGGGAAATCTACTACAGTGTTTTTCACCATGACACAGCCAGCACAAGCCTGACCCTCAGCCCTGAGATTGTACCTCAGACTGTATCAGCAACACTGTGTCCGCGTGCTTCCGCACAACAGCAGGTCAGCTGATTGAAACGGCACGCGGAAACTGTAATGTCAATTGGAAAGCGCCAGAAGCTCTCCAAAGTAGTCGGGCTTCATCCACAAACATTAACGTCACAATTTAAAGTTGAAAACAGCGGGCTTCTTACGTGCTCAGGACTTTGGATATCAACTCAGAAAGCTTATCTAAGAAGCACAGTCGCCGGGCTGTCAACCTCAAGAGAAAGTTATGGCACACAACGAGTCGTTGGTCGCGTTGAATGGGACTCAAGTAAGTTTGTTTTGCGGACTGTTTCTGTGACCTACATAATATGTGACTGTCTTTTAAAAAAAAAAAGTGTTTGAGTTTACCGGTGCTGAATGTTTACATGTTGTGTTTATTTCTTCGACATCACCGGTGTCATGTGACACATTGCAGCTAACGTAACAGTCATGACTTTCAGTTTTGTAGTTCCTCCTACAACTGGAGAAAACAATGCCTCCTGGTTGCAGCAGTATACGTTGGAAAGCACTGGGAAGCAAAGATAAAACTATTCTATTTTTGCTAAATTATTAGCATGGCCAGTGTTGGAATGTAACCAAGTACATTTACTCAAATACTGTACAGTGGTACTCTGCTTGAGTATTTTCATTTACTACATGGCACATGTTGTGCTATTTACTCCCATAGGCTGCATTTATCTGAGCTTTAGTTTATTTATACTAAATAAAATCAATGCATAAATTATGATTATGATCATTTTCATTGTAGATACACAGCCTTATATAAAGTAGTTGAATTTAGCTCTATCTTTACAAACTGCAACTTAAAGACACTTATTCATAAATAGTATATATATTATATATATATAATAATTATAATCTGGTAATTATTATTCTGAGGCCATTCTGCGTAATGAATACTTTTATTTCTGATACTCTAAGTATATTTTATTGTTAATACTTAGTGTCAGACTATGTCTACACTGTGGTATCAACTCCTTTGGGTGTTAACAGTGAAACGTCCTTACTGTAGTGTCGAACTGCTGCATTATGCAGCATCCTGTATCATACAAAATTAATTCCAATGGTGGTCCCCAATCATTATTGTTTTAGAGGTGGAGTATTCTGAAACCATATTGCATTGCTTTGCTCATATTGTATTATAGATACTTAAGCTACCTCTCTGTTTTTTTCTTTGTTTAATTCTTAAAGATTTCCTACATCGGACATGACTGCAAGAACATTCCAGACTTCCTTGGAGACAGATATGGCAAATTTGCAAGAAGGCTGGATCTGAGCTTCAATCAGCTCAGGTAGATGACAGATGCACACACTACAAACATGTAATCACCTGGATGCATATGCTGGCTGTCTCTCTGTCTGCCTGTCTGTCCCTATCTCAGTCTGTTATTGGTAGACATGCATCTTTACATCAGGTGCAATTGAATTTGTGCCCTCTGTCTAGAGGTGGTCAGAGTGTCATCAGAACATCAAAGAGCTGAATGAGCGTTAGAGCTGGGCTGATGCCACGCTGGGGCAGGATAAAAGGCGCGATCGATAAATGTGACATGCTAATTCAGGGGCAAATAGAAGAAAAGATTCCTCTGTCAGGACATGAAGGAACACCTCATGGCAGCCGCTTCGGAGGGGGCTGCCATTTCAACAGCAGGACTAGCGTAGTTGATCTGGCAAGTAAAAGAAGGGAGATGATGGTTATGAGGTGCTTTTGTTTCTGAACCCTTTCCATGATTGTCAGGCCATGAAGGTGTCTGAATAGAGGCAATTTTTTGTTGAAAATTGTTGTCTTGAGGCATTTGTCTGTGCTGGAGATGTGTAGTCCTCAATTTAACTGATTGACATTGTGTCGTATTGCAAAATCAATCATTTGGACACAGTGTTCAGACCAGCTGGAAAAATCTGTTTGGGTTAGTGGATAAATGAATGGATGAACCCATTGTTGACGTGCCTGTGAGCAAGGCACTGCAAATGTGAAACAGAAAAACATTATTCCCAGAAAAGATACAACCTATTACTTACTGACGAAATATTAACTGTATTCATGGTGTGTGCACACAGTTTTTCTTAGAATGGGGCTCACCTTTACATAAGGTTAAGGTTGTAAAGGTGCTATATTGTTACTAGGATTGTTAAGTTTGACGGCTGCTCTTCGTTAATCGAACCTATACGCTGATAAATCAAATTGCATGAATAGGCATAAATATTATGGCAAGGAACAAGTGAGAGGAACACCTGCAATGGCAGTTTAGATTAATAATTTTAAATGTTTGCTTTTTTCTGGTTTTGTGTTGTTTAGATTTTTGACCGTCGTCACAAAAGTGTGGTCACTGATCCTTTCATTGGATAATTGACCTAGCATCTAAGGTGCTCTTGCAATACTTGTTCATATACCTATTGATGGTCATGTTGATAGCTAGTGTTACAAATATATTTAACAGCTTTTAGGAAGATGATACAGGTGAGTTATCACTTTAAGTCATGCTGCCTTCCGACACACACGTCACACATTCAGGTGTGCAGAGATAATGTTTACTTGAAGCTTTGCAATTCAAATAATAAACATATACATGTTTTATTTTTCCTTGGTCAAAAGCATCATACTTTTCAAGTGTAATCAGCCCCTTAAGTGACTAACACAGGTAACCATATTAGTGCTGTAGCCTGTATGTACTGTCAAACAGCTAATGGTAAGCACGGTGTCCATGTCGTTGTTGACTTGCAGTAACAGGTCGACTTTTGTGTAATTGCCCAAATCTAGTTTAAAAAAACACAATCTGAAGAGGTACAAGTAAATCTTTATTCTTTACACAGAACAAAGCCATCACGCCATGACTGCTATGCATGGTAGAAAATACTTGGACGGGCGAGTGTCTTGGCATTACCTCAGAGGAAGGGAAAGCCGGTTATGTCTCGCAAACAGCTTTATGAAATCTGACTGAAACAACCCTTGTGTGTGTTGCTTTCAGGGAGATCAAGGCTGACATTATGTTTCTCTCTCTTGAACCTGTCACATTAAGGACTTGATGTTTAGAATCAAATATTTATGGCTCAGATATTACTAATTCATTATTAATTTTCAGTTTGGCTAATCTCACATGTCAGATATCATTACTAAACTTCAAAGGGTGGTATGGGCAGAGAAGCAGTGCAGAAGTAATGAAGTGGTACTCCAACCATTTGGGGCTCATATCGGTAGACTATTGATTGATGGTTTGCTAGCAGGCAAAGTGATCTGTTACTGTGCTTCATCTTTTTCTCCTATAGACGGTGTGTTACAGGGGTTGACATTGAAAACCTGTAAAGCTAACTAACATAAAACATGTCTCAAGAGATAGTTGTTTCATAAGTACATCTCCTGTTGACTTTTTAAACCTTCTGCATGTTGTGAAAATACTTTTACAGATGTTTATAAAAATGTTTTAAAGCTGATTCCCACAAGTGAGTCTTGATAGAGTAACTTCCAACGTAAGCAGTGAACACTATATATATATATCCATAGCTAAAAAATATTACTGACCTAATAGTGTGGTTGGACCTCTTTATCCACTATTCCTTCTTCAACTTGTTTTCTGTTGCGATTGGTGTCTGTAGGTGCTCACATGACAACACTGGGAGGTCATGGGTGGGTGGAACTGTGAAATTCAATAAGCAGCTCAACATGTGATAACATTATATTCTAACTAAGGCAAGGCAACCCCCTCAGTAGTTTTGATCCTCACAAGAATGCACCTAAAGGGCCCCTGACTCAGATCAATGGTGGAAAGCTTTTCCTTTAACAAAAAATGTAAAGTGAAATTTCAGCCAATATCCAATAGCCAGTCATTTCCATGGTAATGTCAGTCGGTACTGAAGTGTAAAAGATTTCATTTAATTACAAAACCACCATGTGTTTTCACCAGTGCAGTTGATCTATAACATGCGGATTCAGTTTTAAAAATACTGCTTCACAATTAGCACAACAAGCAATTAACTTTTAATTCCTAAGAATATTCAGACATTGGAATTGGAATGTCAAAAGAATATGAAAATATCCTATTTATTAAACATAAATAAAACCACACAACCAAAACAATAAATAAAATGGACTTCAGTTCAGTTCCTTACTTAACAGGCAATATAGCAACTGTTTATTCTGGCATGGTTTTGGCTAAACATTTTGTAACATTTTTAAATAATAAGTAGATATTTTGACAGGCCTAATTCACATATAAAATAAGTGCGACCATTTTGTGGTATGGCAATACAGTAATTTAGATTTTCACCTGGAACTGTAACTTGCTGGATATGGACCCTCAAACATCAAGCAAAGACAGCATATTACACCGTGCAAAATCAGAGATTATATTAAGGCGTACATCACAATATTATATCATTATTTATCTCCTCGCCTCAACATTCAGGAATCTACAATGTCTCTACTATCTGACATGTAATGTCAGATAGTAGAGACATTTGTCTATTGACACCATGACCTCGTTTCAGTGTCAGCATCAGCAAACCAGGTGTAAACAGATGCACATGTAAGCGAATCTCGGTGGACTGCCTTCAGCATCATGCACTTCTTCATGCTGCTTGACTCAAATGGAGAGAGAGACATTGCCAGAGTTTGTTGTAGCTAATATGCTTATTTCTGTCAGCTCAATTGACAACACTCATCCGGCAACCTGACAATGAGTCACAGTGAGAAGCAATGCACTGGCACCACCTTTAACTGAGTCCTGTGTGTTTTGGTGTGTGTTGCGCATATGTTTATGTTTGTGTGTGTACTGCTTGCATGCAGTGTTTGTGCATCTGTCTCTGTGAGCATAACTGTGAGTGGCTGGGCAGGTAATGGCAGGATGAAATTATGGTAGCGGGCTGTCACACCCACACCTCTCCCTCTGTGTGCTGCAGTGTCAGCCTGTCTCATCAATGTGTTGAGGAGAACGGCTCACAGTGAGATTTCTGTCTCGGGACGGGATTGGATAGTGTTGTGTCCTCCACTTTGTTCCAGGTCAGGTGTGTACACAATGCAGTGAGTGGGCATGTGCTGTCATGACACGATTCCGCTCTGTGACTTGGGGTGCCCTTTGGGTGCCTGCGTCTGTTACATGCAGTGTGGCTGCCCTGGACACATGAGGGTGTTGGGGAGGACACATGTCTGTGTGTCACAGGAAGACATCCTAACATTGTTAGAACAGTGATGACCTTTCTCTCTGACATGGCATCTTGATGAACAGATCACATTTGTGCAATGACAGCGTTTGTGAAAAATTAAACCTAACCTGAAAGTTAAGCCTGCCTCTTTTACTTAGATGAGTTTTAGCTAGTTAGATCCGCCCATCACTTGTCCTCTTGACACACACGATACTGATTACTGCACATGCAATGTAAAAATGCATGTAAAATATGTTGCAAACAACTGTCAAATATTTGCAAGTACCTCTGCCAAGGAGCTTATGTTTTTGGCGCCGTTTGTTTGTCTGTCAGCAGGATTTCGGAAAAACTACTGGCCCAATTTTATGGCGTGCCTTGGTTGCCGAATGGTTACCGTGCATGCCACATAACCGGAACGTCGCCGGTTCAGTTCCAGCTTAGGACCTTTACTGTATGTCATAGCTCTCTATATATATTTCCTGTCTGCCTCTTAGTTGTCAAACTGTCCCACACCATGAAACTTAGTGGAAGGGTATAGCATGGGCCAAGGAAGAACCCATTAAATTTTGAAGCGGATCTGAATCACAGGGCAGTTACACAAATAGTTTTCCACTTTTGTTGTGTTTGTGCTTGCAGATTTGCATATAACTGGAGTATTGTCCTTGGTGGAGGTCTGCGCTCTCCCAAGTGGCCTTGCTGTTGATCTGTATTTTTACAGATCACCTTATCTGTTGCACAAATGCTATGTACATCAGAACGTTATTAAAATATGATGCTTAAAAAGTTGAACACCTGTACAAACTATTACAGTACGATAGCCTTCCAATGATTTCCACCTTCAGCATATTCAGTTTTTGTCGTGACTGTGTCAGAGAGGCGTTGATTCAGCTGAGCTCTGTGATCGATTTGGTGGTAATAGTTTGTGATACTGTTTTATTATTGAATTACATTGTGTTCTACACCGTGGCAAAATACTGGAAAAATAAGTGTGGAAGGAACATGTTAAAAATAATCTTTTGCAAATGGAGTGAGATTGAAGGAGTTTGGTGGCAAACTTGATTATTCATTTGATTAGAAATCAATTTCTGATCACATAGGTGTTCAACTTATACTTTTAACAATAGTGTATAGCAGATAAGCTCCTAACATTAGACTTTTAAGTTGAAATGCAGCTTGCCAGTGAGAAAGAGGGCTCCATATTGGACTTTTGCATTGCAGATGAACCTCAGCTACCTGTGTGTGTATATGTGTGTATATGTGTGTGTATGTACAGTATGTGTGTGTCTGTGTGTCTGAGGTGGTATGTGCTCACCCAGGGTATGTTGGTGATGGCAGGCGTTTTGCATTTTAATGACAAATCAAGTATGCTAACTCGCATTTTAAAACGAAAGTGCTCTAAATGTCGCCCGGCTGTCAAAATGAGATGTAAGCGGTCTGATGAAAAGAGAACAAAGAAGACAAAGTAGGGAGGCCTGGTACACTGAGAAATGAAATAAAACCTTGTATGGCCTGTCAGCTGTGTCATTTTATATTCATATCTAAAGAACATTATAGTATTACTCCGCCGCTCATGCCTCACTCATCTGTCTCTCTTAATTCGTCACAGGCACCACTCTGTCTTTCAAGTTGGTGTGTGTCAACACGAGAAGGGGGCTGCTAATTGACAAATGAGTGTCATAGACATCAAGTGCTCCTTTTCTATCCAAGCTAGGTAGACTCTGGTTGTTTGATGGTACAGGGGAGGAAGGGGTGTAGGGTGGGGTACTGTTATTGGCTGAAGCCCAGTAAGAGGCATTAGGCTGGTCCTAGAATGAGAAGTGACAACGGCAAGAGAGCCTGTCATTGTCTTGCCTAAGTGTTCAATCTTCAGAGATGCCGGTATGCAGATAAAGTGTCAGTTAGGACGAGAGGATATGAAACATTGGCAGTATGAAGTCCTCAAATCACTTAACTGGGAGCGTGGAGTGTGTGTGTGCGTGTGTGTGTGTCTGTGTCTGTGTCTGGTAATAGTGGTGGCGTACTCTGTCCTGCTGAGGAAATATATTCCATATCTGATCTATCAGGCCTGTTTAGGCCCGATATTCTAGGATAACCTGATCTGTGTCTCATAAATTAAGGAGGATGCAGAGCTCTCCCAGCCCTAAGAGATTTAAACCAGATGGATGAGAGGGACAAGGTCTGGCAGGAAATAACTTATCCATATGAAGGACATTGATATTTTGTATCCTTCTAGGGTTTTGAAAAAAAACTCCAACCTTTTTAATTTTCATAGGGGTGGTTTTTTTTTAAATGATGTACTACTCCTGGGAAAGTGATGGGTTGACATGGAGCTAAGGATGTTATGCTTAATGGATAGCTTGTCTTGTTCCCCCATCTCTCCAATTTGAGGTTATATCAGAATTTTCTTTTATGTGATTGCTGCAAATACGTTTCTCGCTGTTGAAGACAGTTTAAACAGTGCCAACAGAGAGAGCTCGAGTCACTGAGAAGTAAAGAGTAATTTGTTCTATTTATCAAAATTGTATGTGATGGTTCAAGTAATTTAAATAAGATTATATTTTCGACAATTTGGACAGTCTCAATTGTAATGTCTTTGGATAGATCTTTTAAAAGGTTAGAGTATAGGCATCTGACACAAAACCTCTCGCCGCATTAAGTCAATTAAGACAACAATCTTCCAGTGTAACTAAAAGCAAGATAAAATCTGTTTTTCTTTTTTTGGGGGGCAAAATGGCGACTTGTATGTTTGAAAGCGCTCCCACAAATCACTACCAAACCGCAATAATGTGGCCTTCATTATGTTTTGTTTTTGTGTTTTCTGTGTCCAACAATGTACTTTTACTTAAGCTTCGTTTTCTTTAATATAAATTTGCCTGAAGCGCAGATGAAGATTGCAGATTAACTGCCTACTTTATCCTTGTATCTTTATTTCATTAAATGCGGTAAATATTCTCTGCGGCAAACATTTGTTTAAGTCTACTGTTTGACTTGTTCATGTGTATATGTATATAGTCTTGCTTTTTACTCTACTTGTATTTGGACTATGAGTAAAAAAACATTTTTTTTTATACATATTGTGCCTAAACTACCTAACAGGATAAACTGTAAAATATATCTTCAGTTAGTAAACTCACGCCATTCTTCTCAGTGAAAATTAAAGTATTTTATTGTGTTTTACCCACTGAAATAGAGTTCACAAATATCATGTTATATTCTGATACACAGCTGAAAGACCTGCATTCATAGCAAACTCATTTGGATTAAATACTCTCAAATTCAACCCATGACTGCCGCTAATTTAAAAAGGACCAACAAGTCACCTGACATAATCAGTGCAGGTCTTGATGCTCTGATTTCCAGTTTTATGCTTGATCGCTCACACCCACAGAACTTGTCTTTTAACAAAGGACAGTACATCACACCACATCCAGCATTATAAACCTTGACGTCAGTAAGAACAAAGACAGCTAAATGAATAGGCTAAGTGGAGTTAATCATATAATCAAGGCCCACTCATCCACTCTGCTGATTCCTAATGCAGAAGTATGGTGAAATATGTTGAAGCTTCTCCTGCAGCCTTGTTTAAGGAAGTGGCATGTATTACCGTGGCAACAAACTCTAGTGGCACTGTGCAACAGTCCTTGATGTTGCCCACAACTTTGCAGAAGTGTACATGTGTGCAGTGAGTTATACATCAATTATCTCAAGAGACAGTTGTTGAGAGTGTCAGCCAAACAAGAATAAAAATAAACTTGCTAGAGTTGGTAGAGGTTTGTGTGTGTAGATATTTATTAAACTGACCAAATTCTCTGTTCTAGTGTGACGCAAAATCTGTATGGTAGATATCTCCTTCCAAACGAAAAACCAACAATGCTCTCAATATTTTTCGACTTTCCCTCTGTCCATTGCAGCCCCGAGCCCATTTGTTACAACTGAAGACGTAATATATATAACAGGCTTTGGCTACACAAGCAATACCTGCGAGTAGGATTAATTCATTGTTGGTGGTTTGGTCTTGTCATGGCGTTTGTTGGCAATAAAAATAGAGATTATTGTCAACCTCATCCTTTCAGCCAGCCGAGCAGCTATTGTCTATCGGCTTTCAGCTGCACAGTTCCTTTACCCTCAGTATTACATATATAGTATAAATCTTTATCTCTCTGTTAAAATACAACAAAAGCCCACTGATGGCAGGGGAACCATCTGTTAATCACTGTCAGGAGCTTCCATCAGCCTTCTAGTGCATTCCTCCTCTCTTCTTCAATATAAGGCCATCTTGTGGTTTTGGATTCTGAATGGAATGGAACATCTTTATGTTCCTTTTGTTCACATTATATATACTGGGCAGTGATGCCATTCCTTTTATGACTGCGTCACATTTTTTATTGTATATCCCAAGACGGATGGCGTGCCACTGACATAGAGATTTACAGGCCTTCAGCTTGCAGTGGCAGAGCTTTAGAAGGGTCTGCTGACATCTAGCCAACACTTTGGAGGAGGAGAATAAAAGCTGACATTTTATTGGCTCTAAGAGAGAGAGAGAGAGAGAGGAGTTAGGGGGGCGGGGGGATAGAGGAAAGAAAGGAAAAGAGATTCTGTTTCTCTACTTTATATTTTTCAGCACTGCCAGCTGTCATGGGGACCTTGCTAAAAAGAGGGGATTTATTGGGTATTATTTAGAAACTTGTCAGTGGTAATGACTACAGCTATGATTTCAATTATCACCCACTAAATATAGCTTAATTCACTGCCTGGCTGGCCATAATGAGCCCTGACATCATTTTTCAAAAATTCGATACCATGCTATTTTAATATTTTATGTTGACCACCGATTTAAATTTCCTCCCTGGTGCTTGGCATGTGGCAAGGACCCACTCCCTCATGTGCAGTTGGATAGTCAGAGCTATTGAGTTCAAAGCTGTCCCAGGGATATATTTTTTCCATTGACAGAAATCCAATTAGTTTTAGTACACAGTCTGGCTGAATAAAAAGGGTCTTAAAATCTACAATATGTTTCCTTGGCGTTTTAGCAGAGTGCAAAGCCAGTGATGGATCTTTATGATTTGACCTGATGGGGCCCAAGTGGACATACTCCCTTTTCTATTTTGGCAAGTGAAAAACAAACCATCCATATGTCTTACTCATTTTGATAGACATAGCAGAGCCTTTTGATATTGCGTAAACATCTACTGTACAGTGCACAGACTAGCTAAGATCTTGACTCTCGTACATATTTAAACACTTATTAAATACTTTACAACTACTACACAAATTCTGCCGAAACACCATGTAAATATGAGAGGGGGAAAAAGTCCGATTTATAATTCATTAGTGACATATTTAGTAAGTAGACGATTTGGGGAGCGTTAATGTGTACTCAGGTTTTGACATGAGGGTGTGCATTTTTAAGCAAGCATTAAAAGGGAGATGATTAGGACTGGCACTCAGCTGTCAATAGCATGCTTGCTGCTTGAACTTGATGATGTGGGTGAATTTCTATATTGTAAAGCTGCTTCCTTTTCTCCCTCTCCCTCTCCCTCTGCGGGCACTGATCTTAAAGTACCTAACACATGCACAAGTCATTTGGGATGCCCGCCAGCGATTAGGACCTCTCCGTCTAAGCGTTTTCTCATAAAAAAAAACGGGATGAGGGCGCCAACTTATGTTTGAGACACAACCTGTGTCTCTTTTAGTCCATAACTCAAGCACTGTTTATGTTCACCCCATCACACTTAGCCATCTCCCAGATTGATGATGTAAGCAACTGGAAGGCATGGAACATATTAGAACAGAGCATGGAGAGGGGCAGCCATACTTCTACTTCCCTCGGCTGGGTCCCAAATGGAAAAAAGGAAAAAAAAAGGTTTAGAGCCTGTTTTTGGAAGAGGAACAAAGGAGCTTCCTTCGGTATGGTCTAGGCAGTTTTGGTCGCTTCATGGCTTTCAATCTCCCACAGTCTTTCCTAAAGGGCCCAGGGGTGAAAAGTGAAGACAGATACATGGGTGATTCATGCCAAGAGTTTAGAGGATGATTGCAGTTTTTGCCATGTTTTGAATTTTAGGGGATGATTTTTTAAGAGGGCTGCATGATAAATGTTGTCAGTAGATGAATAAATCCTATGACCATAAAATGCAGTTGGAAGCTGTTATTAGAGATAGCAGCTCTTGAAGGCCTCACGATTACAAAAAGAATTTGCTGTTACATCTTGTTGAAGAAAGGGGACTAATATAATAATCTTTTAACCTCTATGATTTGAGTCAGGTTTAATCAGGGTTTGCCATTCTTGAAACTACAGTACACGGAGGCCATCTTATCTGCTTGCTCTGCAATTTCTCGCCCCTAACAGCCTTCGTGGGTGAGTCCACTTCTTTTTTTTTTTTTTTCTTTACACTCCTGTAGAATGCTTAAACCATCTCTGGCCCTGGACAGCTGTGCCACATTCTCAGCACAGCTGTAACTCATTTCCTGTTTCCATTTCAGATAAACTTACTCACATCTTTCACAGCTTTCACTTATAAAAACCACTGACTGTCCTTCCAAGCCGCCATCCCAAGAACTTGATATTGGTCAGACAGGAAGATTTGTGGGAGATAACAGCCCCTGCGCTCTCACCCGACTGCACTCTTGTTCTCCCCTTTCCTCTATTATTTTAAATTGTTTATAGTCTACATTTGCTTGTTCCATTTGCGAAGCATGAAGAATAAGTTTAGAGAACTGGAGTTGGGAATGAGCTCAGAAATCAAGGGCAAGCTATGTTTTTTTTTTTCCATCTGACATCCATCAGCATGGAAATATGTTTTAATGGTCAGGCAGGCTGCAAGACATCAGTAAGCTGTTGCCTCACTTTTCCACCCAGGGACATATTGAGATAAGAAACAGTGACGGCATGTTTCATGTCCATGTTGCTGACACGTCTGTGCTGGAAAACTACAAGGAAGAACCCTTCCATTTTGGGGCCAGCAGTCTGTGTAGTACAGTATTTTTATTCTCTGTTTTCCCTCATAAAACACTGTCTATCCATTAGGATAAATTCACTGACTCCCATCATAGTGGTTCCACTGTGAGCTGCCGACTGCACCATTAGCTGACAGTATGATTATGTGAACAACAAACCAAACAGTCTTCTGATCTTCTCTGTCTGTCCAGACGTTTGGTGGTGTTTAAAACTTTCTCCCCAGTGGTAATGGTGAGATAGCTTTTGCACCGTGGGCACTGTAGAGTTTCTTTATTTTCTCCCTCTGTCTGGATCTCAGGCCCCTGGGTGCTCCAAAGCTCAGAACATGTCTGTACTCAGATGTTTCAAAACACCAAACAGCAGAGGAAGAGGAGTAGAAGGAGGAGGCAGAGGAGGAGGAGGAGGAGGAAGAAGAAGGGATAAAGGAAAGACGAAGGGAAATGGGAGGAGGGTAAGGAATCCTCATAGGGACGAAGTGTACATGTACAAGCAGACCAGGCAGAGAGGCCCAACAGGGTCTGTAGACTTGTGATCTGAGGGCCGTTTGTGTGTCAGTCAGATCAAAGTCTTTTGAAAAGAAGGAGAAATCCCTTTACCTTCTCTGACTATGGCAACCCTTATTGGCAGCTGGGTAAAAGGAGGGGGGGAGGATAACAGAGGGCTGCAGTAAAATGCTTCAGCTTGTGATGGTTTTCATTGTTTTTGTTTCACTTCAAGTAAAACACACATCCGTCCTAAGACATTTTTATTTGCACAGATTTAGGCTTTTGGATGGTGTAAGATATGTACATGCATATAGGCTTCTTAATGTGAATATTACCAATTTATTTTCACATTCATTCATTCATGCATTTTTGGTTACATAAACATACCAAATGTAAACAAACAAGACCATTTCCATTACAAACAAAACTCCCGGGTTGCTTTACAACACAAAAGAATATTGCTTTAGTATATCAAAACAAGAAGACAGCTGCTGTTCTTCTTTCTTTTCCGGAAAAGACATTACAGGTGAAAGGGTTCCACAATAGTGAACTTGGGGAGATGTCAGTTCTTCAAATGAGAGAAAGAGATTCAGGCGTTTCAGATTGGTTTAAACTAGATTTTTGCCCGGGTTTTATATATTAAGGTCCTTTTTAAAGTGAGTTCTAATTTAGTCGCACTGAATGTTTTGTGTTCTACATCTTTTAGCTGTTGTGTGATTGACCAAAGGGGAACTGTGTTATTTTGTGGAGAGGTGTTTTGCTATGTTTGATAGCAATAGGTTATAGCCTATTAGTTGGACATTTTCTAATCCAGCACTTCTTATTATGGGTGTACGAAAATATTCAAACACTTGAGTATCCTGATATCATCTTTTGTGATACTGTATCGATTCTTATTTAATAGTTTACATGCAAAGACTTGTCAGTGATTCATTTTCCCCTGACCGCTAAATAGCAGTTTTGTAATCCTTCTTCAGCCATTGACTCTACCACTCCAATGTAACAATGTCAACTGAGACAGGAAGAGGTAAGCTCATATTGTTAGCATAAACACAAAGAACAGAGGCTCATAAAGGGTGCACTGCTAGCATTAGCAAACCTTACCGACTAGTATATAGTGTAACTGCCTCATACATTTTTCTTCCCTGCATATTGAGACTACAAATTATTATATTATATGAAATCAAATAAAAGTCTAGTGTTTAACATTTAGGAGGATCTATTGGCAGATGCCTAGAGCTGTCTTCCATCGAGTTCGTCCTGTTGAATTTCCATGTCTTGACAGTAGCCCAGAAGGGACAAACCAAACGCTGGCTATAGATAGGGCCGTGTGCGTAGTTTGTGTGTTTTGCTGCCACTGTAATTTTTCCTTCCCACTTGGAAGGGGAGGGTGAAGTGAGGGAAGTGCGATCTGCAACTACACGGCTAGATGCCACTAAATCCTACACACTGGACCTTTAATTAATAGTTAACAGTACTGATACACAATCACCTTAAGAGTTTTTAATGGCCTAGAGACAACTGCCGGTTTTGTTTGCTGTTTGATTATCCTTCCTGTTGTCCTCATACAGCCTGACCAGAAACAGCATGGTTGCTGTGCTCTGCAGACATTTATGGCTATTATTGAGTCCATACTGTATCTTTATGACCTTTTTGTTGTGAATATGAGCCTGTGTTTTTTTTCAGCTTGAGCAACACCTACCTGTCAATCTTTATTGGCGAATGATAAGGCTATGTTACAGTTTAAGTCATTAAACCAAGACACATGGTTAAATACTTCTAATTAACACTACATATTCATCTATAGCATAAACTTTTATGAATGGGTAATGGTGGCCATCGGGTGCAACTACAAAGGTAATCACCAGAACCAAGCTGAACATACAGTAGGCCTATATATACACACAGCTGTTCCTTTCAGGGAGCGCCAGACAGTCCGTCACTCATACTCACCCCCTCATACTGGGAACGTGTAGTGAGTGTATCCTTCCATGGGCCCGGCTGTTTAAATTAATTATTAGTTTTATAGCGAACCCTGAGGCCTTGCACAGGCAGCTAATCCCTGTAGAGGGCTAATCCGACCCCGCGTTACAGAAAATCAATGCTGGTCTTTGGTGTTGGCATGCCATCAGGGCACAGGGACACATGTCAGACAGGCCTCCTGATTTTTTCATGAGGTGTGTTTTTGAAGTGGTAGATCCAGTGGAGGATGCTCGAGGTACCCAGAATTGAAAAGAATATCCGGAAGCGAGAAAAGGCTTGTATGACCAAATTTCTCATGGGGTGTTGGTGATGCAAGTGTGTGGTTTTTGTGCATTATTTTAGCTGAACATAGATGAGATCTTGTAGGGATGTCTCAAATGTGAGCTGTATACATTTATAGTGAACAAGGGCATAAAGAAAGTTCAGAATTATAATGTCTGTCAAATAATTATAATAGTGATATAGGCCCTAATAAAAAGATCCAGATACTGAATGTTGTATATTAGTTTATTATATTAGAACCATGAATGACCTTCTGGCAACCTCTGTAATGATGGATGTGTGTGTTAGATGAGTGTTCCACAGCCATCAAGGGTTTGAAGGGATTTAGTTTGCCGTGACTGCAGATCAAGCAGTTTTAAGTTATGTCATGCTTGCTATTTTCACTGGTTTGGTGTTTTGGCTTAAGATCGGTACCAGTTGAGTCTTGCTGTAAACATCAGGCTTTGCTGTTTGCCTGATAATTTGATGAAAGGGAGGGATTGAAGCAGTCATTTTGAAAATGTCAATTTGTGTCTTTTTAGTAATAAATCTTTTTTTTATGACCCAAGATGAGAACATCCTATTTTGTCTTGGCAATGATACAGACAGTCTGTGTTTTGAGATCAGCTTAATATCTTGTCAGATTTGATACATTGTCAAAATTGAAACCACCATCCATTTTCTTTTACTTTGTCAGGGTTTAATAGTATTCAGAGAAAATATGAATATTTCTCATTCCTCAGTCTCATTTCATATTCTCAACTGTCTGTCAGTAATTGGAGGAGAGAGAGAGAGAGAGAGAGAGAGAGAGAGAGAGAGAGAGAGAGAGAGAGAGAGATGATGTGACCCAGTCCCCTACATTTTTGCACCTCTCATTCTGCCTATTAGTTTTGGATTACCAGCTTTCTCTCTCTCTCACCGAGACTGGCAGCTGAAGATAATAGCTTTCATAATGTGTGGAGTTTCATTCCGAGCTCCTCAGTTTTTCTCTTTATGAGAGAACAAAAAATGTTGAGCGCAGCCAGTCTATTCATTTCCTCTATTGGGAGATTAATGAGAGGAACAGTGCTGTCTCAAGCCTTTTTTTGACAGGTTTCGAAATCCCTGTACAGGAAGACTTGTGTCTCTTTGTCTTTACAGGCCGTCATTTGTGTTCGCACTGTGACAGTTCATTAGAGAGGCTAGCGCATCAAAACTATATGCTACAATTATCTAAACATTTTGTTTAACCCTGTTGAAGTGATCAGATGCGATACAGTAGATACAAGCTTATTCAGGCGGTTGTGGGATTTAACTCACTCAGCAGGACATTTTAAGTGTTTACAGCAGCAGACTTAAATGCTAAATGTTGTTTGATTTGAGTTTAACGTTGTGAAGTAAAACCTTTGTGGGCCGACTGTGATTCGGGGGGGCACTAATAAGGAAATGACATAGATAGAAAAATCTTGTGCTTAGTCATGAGACCTTATGGGTTAGACCGGTTGCTTGCCCCTCCTATCTAGAGCACAAGGAGACATTCACTGTCAGCAGAATATAATATTCTGACTCCTGCCTATCACTCAGGCATTGAATGTTCTGTCCATCAATCTAACCCTTTTCAAGTTTTAAAGGCAATTTTACATGTTAAAATGTGTTAGTATATCAAAAATACCAGAAATATGTGTCCTAAAAAATGGGAATTGAGTGAAGAAGAATAATGCTATCTCAGCAGGACCTCTATATACTGTATCATGAAGCCCCATAACTATAAATTTAACTACACATGAAATCTTGAAATTGAACAGAACTGAGTTTTGCAGTTGCTTATCTGCTGCTACAACTCCAATCAGTCTATTAAACGGCGGTAAAAGCTCTCTTGTGACAGAAAGGACTGTGCCAATTTCTTCTTATCATATGACCCATAGCAAACAAAATCAAACAATCATCATAACTGTCAGATATTCCCTGGAGCTTTTCCTTTACTGAAAGGTTGACTCTGTGCATGCGGCATTCCACCATTCATTCTCAGAATTCACTCGCTTATTCTTAGCAGATCGTGTAAGTTGTCAGACTTATTGTAACGGACTTTCTGACTGTATGGCTGGACCTCTTCCACAATGAGGCAATTGAGGCAAATCTGGATGCGAACCAAACATCTCTGGTTGAGTGCCACATTTTTGTCAAGACTACAAACAGCATGTGGCATTTTCCAGGCACATTATCATATCTTTTTCAGAATTGCACTGATTGTTCCTGACCTATGCTCATCGGTCAGAAATAAAAATGTCCCAATCTGTGACAGATGTAAAGAATTACTCAAAAATTATAACATTAATTTGACGTTTGTGATTCCTTTGTACATGACTTTTTGTAACTTCCTAATTTTTCTTTACATGGGCAGCGGGGTGGTATATTTGCTTTACATGGCTTTGATTAAAGGTTTTGTGAGAGAGGAGACATTTCTTTTGCTTTATGGCTCTCTTTGCCAGTTTGGCAGCAGCACTAGCATTTAAATGCCCATTAACAACCTTTTAACTGTCAAGATCCTTTGAAATATGGATGTTTGCTTTCCTTGCTGCTTCAGAGACACCAAAATTACTTTTAATAGCAGAAGTGTTGGTATTAATATGTTCCATCATGAGCGGTAGGCTAGCTGTGTGTCATTCTAGTGCAAAGGAGTTTGCCAATGATGTCTGATTAGAAGTGCAAGGGGAGATTAATAGATGTTTCTTCCCCTCATTTGTTATCACTCTTTTAGTGCATTGACTGACTACAGCATGTGATAAATAGAGGGAAGCCTCTGCATTTCCTGAGTGTGACACTATCTATCTACTCGTCAGCCCAGCTCCGTGTTGATGCGATGTCTCCTCTGACAGCACATCCAAAGTCAGCTGCCTAGTCCTGTGCAATTTCAGCAGCAGAGGGGAAGGTGTTTGGGATCTGCATTTTAATCCTGGCCTGTTTAATGTTTGCCCCCTGACAATCTGGGCCAGACATCATTTTAATGGTATGTACAGTGATAAAGCCAATAAAATGTCAGAATGATTGATAATCTGAGCATTATAGCAATATGACTTTCCAGTTCTCCTCTGCGCTCCAATGATGGTTTCCAAATTGAATTCTTTGTGTGTGTGCGTGTGTATGTGTGCATGCACACTCACAAACATGCATGTGTGCGTCTTCGCTAAAACCTTAGGTGAGAAGAAAACAGAAGAAATCTTGTTAGTTTCTAGTGAATCAGTTTTTAGTGCTTAAGCAATACATTATTTCCAAAATAACATACCATAACGGCTGAATATATTATCCCAGAATTTTCTGGCCTGCTTACTGTATGTGTCTGGAAAATATGGATTGGAGTGGGAACAATTATAAGGAAGATTACCATATTTCTTCTGTTAAATAAATGATATGAAATCTTGCTTTCCTCTGGGTGTCAGAAGCTGTGAATGTATTAACCAGGGCTCTGCGGCCGGTGTGTGTTTCATATCAATGCTGGCTTATTTTCGTCCACGGGGGATGGATGGGAGGTGGGGGAGAGGATGCCGTTCATATCTCTTGACTTATGAACTCGTCCAAACACAGGTGGACATTGACATGCCGCAGATGCTGGTGAAGCGATCAAATGTTACAGTTGCTTTTTGTCATCAGGCCTCAGTCTTGATTGTTATGAATTTGACATTATCTATTATTATCTATTATATTTATTATTGTGGTATTTGTAAAATTATAAAAGGAATTCTCCCATTGATGCCATTTTCATCCATTACAACATTAACCTGTCTATTCATTTACAGCTGTTCTTTACAGCTGTAGGCTCACCTTGAGTCTTATGGAGGACATCAAATAGCTATAGTTCATTGATTTATTGCTTGCTATTTGCAAACCAATAGCAATTGGTTTGAGATTGACAACACATGTAGGCCTGTAGTGCAGTCAGTGTCTCCATGGACCTATGAAACAGCTCCTTTTATCTTATAAGTCAGAGCAGTCCTGCCTCTGACTGGCAGTCATAGAAAGCTCTTTGTTTTATGTAAATGGTGATTGATGACATGTCTGGCGCAGCCTGCAGTTTTTGACAAAAAGTATTGATGGCTGCTCTCAGTAAAGTGTTAGTCCAGGTGACAGAGCAATCCATTTTAAGATGAATGGGAGAGAGAAAGTGAGAGGGAAGCAAAGAGAGAGAGAGAGAGAGAGAGAGAGAGAGAGAGAGAGAGAGAGAGAGAGAGAGAGACTGAAACAGGAAAGTCATCAGCACCTTCAGGAACGAGTTACACATTCGTAACTCTAGTTCTATGATCACAGGCTTTCAAGCGGAATATACAAACAGAGGTATCCCACTTATAATATTGTAGTGTATATATAGTAATGTGGGTCATGTAATAAGTTTAGCACCAATACCAAGCACCTCCCTGCTGGACAAAAACAGAACCCGTCGAGCGTCACATCTTTTAGTTGACCATTTTTTGTTGGCATTAAGTACCCAGAGGGCATTATAATTTCCCGCTGCTTGATTCCCTCAGTCATTCCCTGAGGACACAATCCTTTTTGCTTTCTAATAGTAGGACTATGGTGGTCCATGTGTTTATCACAACAGAGAATCTGTCCTCATTCAGTGTAACTGTAGAAGATCAGAGAAGTAGTTCACTTGTCACCGATTAGAGAAGACGTTGAGCTACAGTAAATAGGATGTACTGTGTAAGGAACAAATATGAGAAAAGGTCAAATTGTACCAGTGGCCAACCATGGTACTGCAATACAATCTCCATGGTATCCACCGGCTACATTGAAAAATTTGTCATTACAAAAGCGTTTTTAGTTGACAAAATCATTAGATTTTTTTTTTACATTTTGCTTTCCATGTGTGTAGAGCCATATTGCACTGTTTTGGTTTGGGTCTGTTTGGCCATAGTATAGACATAGTCAACGTTTCACTTGTGTATTCTATAGGTCTGTACCATATATCAAATCATTTTATCAACAGATATTTTGCAGGAAAAAAAATATTAAAATCATGTATCATATCCTTTCTTTAAATTTTAAAAAAATATTTTTTGGGTACATCACCCTGTTTTTACCGAAGTGTATTTTGTATTTTTGCTAAAGTAAAGGCTAGGATTCACTTTTAGGTTTTTACGAATATAGGTTGATTTTGGAGGTATATACTGAAAAATAAATAAAAACTATTTTCTTGTACTGCCCTGCTTTTCCAATACTGATGCTTTTATGTTGATAACAAAAATAGGCCCCTAAGCATGTACTCTATGAGTTTAACCAGTGAATGAAAAAGCTCTCATGCCTTGTCAAAATATACCTGTCTGTCAGTTAGGGCTCATTTAGTGCCTGTGGGACTCAGAACATTTACAGCCACTGGATTTGTTTGAGTTGGATAATGGGTCCATGATCCACAGGGGCAACTCACTCCCCTGCACTCCATCTCCTCTCTGACTTTGGGATGATGAATGTGAATTTACATTTGCTCTATATGCTTTTACACTCTACAGTAATGTCATTTCTCTAATGGAGCCACTATCAAAGATAAGTTTACTTTTGGATCTATGCAGTGAGGAATGTTCAAAGGACGAGCCAGCCAGAAACTGCGGCTAACAGACCGGGTCTGATAAAAACAATACGTCTGTATGTGAAGAAAATCTATAACCAAAACTACTCCAAAAATGGACCTGGTGCTGATGTGTGTCTGACAGAACCAGATTTAAGAGATGCTTCTAGGGGACCTTAACCCATGAAATCACGCTGTCCTGCATCCAGAGCCCCACCCTCTAACTGCTGTATAAATAGATTCTCGTGACAGGGTAATTCATCTCTGGCCATGAAAACATCAGCTTTAAAAGACAGCTCGCTGAGACCCTGCGCTTGTTAGAGGCCAGATCAGCAGCCCAGATGCCTTGGATGTAAACTCATGAAGAGAAGATTAATTTATCTGTCATCCCTGACTTTGACAGTTGTTGTAAATTTGACTCTGGCCTCAGCACACGGAAGGGAAAGGAGGGGCTGACGGGGGGGGGGGAGAGAAAGGAGAGACGAGTAAAGATATGGAGAGGAGTGTGAAGAGGGAGGACGGCATTAACCAGGGAGGGGTAAGGTAGGGGTGAGCGTGTGTCAAAAATTTCAAACGTACAGTATTGACAAGAGAACTCGCTCACTCACTGCTGGTGTGCACCTGGACTACATCTACAGCCCACCTCTCCAGATGATGATGTGTTTGGAAACCTATTGTTAGGAGAATATTTGGGTTTAGCAAAACCCACCGTTCCCCTTTCTTCAAAAAGCACCCGTCCTCCTCGCCAATCTTTTCCCCACTGCTTTTTTTCAGCCACATAAGGCACCCTGGAAAATGAGTAGTGGTCGTGTCAGGGAAGCCATTTGGGGTCTGATTGATGGTAGCAGGCGAACCACAGCGGCCATGTTCTCTGATCTCCCTATGTGCAAGCCATGCCTGGCGCTCTCTGAGAAACAGGAGAAGTTTTTTTAAAAGTTAATGCCGCTGCCAGACTCATTGCATTATATTTCTCATCATATCTGTGTCAGTGTTTCAGAAAATAGATGATGAATTGGGATGCATGAAATGTTTATCATTTGAGAAGAAGTTGAGCTGCCTTCAGAAGACAAATGGAGGGAAAAATATTACTGCGATCATCAAAATCTTTGTTACTGTGACACTGATAATGTATTTGTTATCTAGTAATTATTTTTGACTTCAGTTAATAATTGTAATCATAATTCATACATGGATTAATAAGCATTGGGTTTGATTTTCATGTCAGGGTTTGTCGCTGTAAGTCAAATGATTTACAGGATATAGCCCAAATCACATAATTGCATGTTTCGCACATCATGCAGTTCCACTGGGTAGCAACTGTTTTAGAAGTTGTTTTTTTTTCCACAGATCTTTATGCCAATAAAGCTGGCCCTTTTTTAGGATTTAAAGACCTACATCTGTGGATGTAGTTACGGCCATCAACGTAGATACATGGCTGGTGCTGTCAATAAAGAGCCCCCCTGGGCATTGGGTCTGCGTAAGAATCATGATGTCTCTTCTTGGCTTCAGTTGACCCTTCTCTCTTTCTGTAGGCCTGCCATGACTGTCGCTGTTTTTCCAGCAACCATCCTTTCAACTGACACACACACACACACACACACACACACACACACACACACACACACACACACACACACACACACAGTACATTACTAATTTATTTTCTCTGAGCATTTGAGGAGCCTTCCCTTTTTAAATAGTCCACCTCTTGATTGGATTTGTTTGTGTGTCTGATCAGCACATGCTTATATACAGAGTCTAGCGTCAAAAGCAAATCAGTTAAATTTGGGTATAACTTATCAACACCTCCTTATATGTCTGATTGGACCTAGGGGAAGTGACAAATATAGCCCAAGAGATCTTGAGCTTTTATTGTGGATTAGCATGCTAATAGGCTTTCGACTTGATTTGACAGACCTTGCTTCTCCCCGGAGATGGGACAGCCTCGAGCCAGGGAGAGGGGTTGCGTACGGGGGTGAGCAGGGGAAAAAAGAGGGGGAGAGGGAAGGAGAAAAAGGGAAAGCAGGTTAAAATGGGGGTGTATCGCGGGGTGGTTGGCGGAAGGGGGGGAGCGGGTGGAAGAGGTTTGGAGGAGTGTGGAAGATATTGCCAATTAGCATGTGGAGTAAAAAAGGTTCTGACAGGAGCGGTAACCCAGTCATGATAAATATGGTGACTTAACAGTCTATCCTCCTCCCCCTTTGTATGTCAGACCCCACAGCTGTGGACTTAAGAACTCTTTTCACCTAAAAGGAAATCAAAAGATAATCCCAAGTTTGATGTTTAGAGAAACTTTTGAGTCGGAGGGGAAAAGGGGTCACCGGTGTATAGGGCAACGGTTTTAAGCTGTAAACCCTTCACAAAAGACAGAGTGAGTTCTTCCCAATCTCTTTTGAGTGTATTTGGAAAGTTCTGAGCACCTTCTCCGCGCATGAATAAACCTAGTGAAGAATAAAGAGATAAGGGAAGTCACTGGCTTAAAAGCAAAAGTTTAATTTCCAAACGGAAACAAATATCTGGTATCAATCAACAAGGCGGAATTTAATCCTCTCACCTGTTCCATGTTTGTAACAATTCCCCCGGATGAAGTAAATAGCTACTGGAGTTTGACTGACACTCATCTCTCATAGTTTTGTCAACATCAATTGTTGGCATTGTTGGGGGGTTTTGGCATCTTATTCCACGGGGATGATGAAATTTGCTGACGATTTGTCTTGATACACCGTAGAAAGACTTGATTCAGCTTATTTTACTTTGCGTATATAAACAGTTGCTCTTGTGAGTAGGTAAGGCAGGAGACTTTAAAAGTGAAGTGGGGCATATCACTTTGCTGTGCTATACATTTTCATTGTCTCATTGATAAAGATGGTGTAAACAATGGAGCCGATCGGCCGTCTAAGCTGTTAGGCATCTTGTAGGGCTAGACAATTTTCCATTTGTATTGTCTCTATCTCAAAGGCTGGTAACATATTAACATTTAGGCGACACATTTGAATTCTTTTTTTATGCTATCAAGATCTCTCTGGTTTAACCTAGGACATCGTTTTTATTTCAATCTATGTAAGATACACATGTAAAAGATATCAGTCCAAATTCATCTAAGCAAAGCAAATAAAAAATGGTTCGACCATCTCTCGACCACCTCTCGTTTCAAGGACAAAGCTGCAGTGCATTAGCTGTCTGTGTGAGGAGATAATACCTGTGCTGATGATGGCAGCTGACCTTGAGGAGTCTGAGATGACAATAACCTTGCTATCATCCTTTGAACCCCAGTTCTTCCAGCCATAGGTGCGTGTGTGCACTTACACGCACACCCATAAACACGCGCACGCACACACTGTACTTGCCATATTTTACTTGCTGAAACCCACACAGCAAATGACCTTTCCTCCCTTCCCTGACAGTTTCATGCAACTGGCAACTGCAGTATTGCTTTAGAGCACATTTGCTTACCATAAGAATGTAATTTTCAGTGATAAGGTCCTGGAACTTGGCAGGGGCTGTGGGGGGGAATCTGTCGTTTTGTGCCAAAGCTTTGGTCCTGGATGATCCAGGGGCTTGCCCTGGGGGACAGCTCAGGGCTGAGTGGGCCAAAGTAATGTCATCCTGTGGAAAAATGATTAATCTATCCCTGTCTATCCTTTATTCCACAAGGAAGGAGGGATGCACAACAACATGGAGCCCGATAAGTGGCTCAATGGTGCATATGTAAATTTCATTTATATTACATTAGGTTATTGCTAAATTGCCTCATCATTATAATTTAAGGGTAATTGAAAATGGAGACGAGGGAAATACACATATTATATTTCATTTAGGAAAATAATGTGAAATAAACTCATTTATTTGTTATGTTTTGGGTTAGCGTTATACATATTTTTGGACATTTTGGTCAGGAATATGAGTTACCATGGAAATGTTCAACTGGGCTCAGGGGACCTCTGTGCCCTTTGAGTGGCCGTGTGCAGTGCACATAAAGCACCCCGGGTGAATATCAGAGCCGAGAGCCTCACCGTAAATACCCAGGTCAGAGCTGTCAGCCAGAACACTTCTCTTTGTGGTCCTTCTTCTCCTTTTAATTTTAATCCACTCATCATGGGGTGAGTGAGAGAGAGAAACAGATACAGGCAGAGGCGGCATGGTATAGTACAGTAACAGATCGGAAAGAGCAAGAAAAGTAGGAGAAAAACATACTCTGAAGTGTGTGTGAATCCATAATAGCGCCACTTAATGACACAAACTATCTTCCCTTGCTGTCGGAGAGAGGCTAGGCTTCCTCCGAGCCTCAGAGGGCCCTCTGTTACAAAACAGAAGACAGTAGGGCTTTGACAGCTCCAAGTGTCTAGGGCCAGGGAAATAATTGATAGCAGGCTGCCTGCATCCAAGGTCCTTTAGCAGTAATTGCAAGCAGAATCTGACTCTCTGATCTCACCAGTGGTATTGGCTATGCCAGAACAGCCTGGCTTTGACAGATTGCCTTCCTGCAGTAATAACTTAGGCATGTTCCCTGTTTTCTCACACAAGGCCATGCAGTGCTGTCTCCACCACAGAACTAGCCCAGAATCATCAGTGATTATTTTATGTGTGTATTTTTCTTTTAGCTCTTGGCAGATTTTTATGACAGGACACTCTTCAAGTAATAGTTTTGCCTGCAGCCAACTGCCCCGTACATTGTTTTCCACTGTGATAGTTCTCTTTTAGGTAGAATGAGATTATTGGTAATGAAAGTAGCATTGTGCACATGTTAACATACATTTGTAAGACAGAAAGCATTCAGCGGAGTGTGTGAAAAACAAATAGTTAGTAACAGAGTTCTTTTATTTCTAATTGCCTCATGAAATCAGACATTTATTAGCCTTAAAAGGAATGTAATAACTGTGACCGATCAACTGTGCTCAGACAAACCTTTAAAAAAAAAAAGGAATTTCCAAACACTTTCCGTTGCCATGGTTCTTGCCCTGAATGACAGCCTGAAGGCTTTATGGCCTTTTGAGGGATAGTCCTCTTCCCCTCTTCCCTCCCCTCATCTCCTTGTCTCCTCTTCCCCCCCCCCTCCCCTCCCCTCTCACTCTCAGTGGCACTCTTCCATGCTCACTGTCTGCACTGTAAAGCACTCAGGGATTTATTGTCAGCTGGAGTTTCCTTGATGGGGTGTAATAATACTGTGCCTTTCTCACCCGCTAAGGTGGTAGAATCCCCTCCCTCTGCCGATGAGAGGACCCCTGCGGGCTGCCCTGTTTGCGCCTGTGTTCTGTGGCAGACTTATAAGCCTGGCAGCTCCACCCCATGGCTGTCCAAACAAGGTTTCTCAACAGGCGCTCAAATCAAAAAGAGCAGTGTATGGGGGCTTCAGGAAAGTGGAACCGCAGGATGTTGCCTTTAGTTATTTATTTATCTTGCTTTTCACAAACAGAAGAAAAGAGTTAAAAGCATGTGAGCTCCTTTGGCTTGGTAAGGTTTTTTTTTGTTGTTGTTTTGTTTAGTGTTTTGGCAGTAAAACAGTGAATTCTTGCTACTGCTAATTACAGTTGAGTAGTTTTGTGTTCAAAGTTGCCTAGAAATCATTCTAGTCAGGACTGATGAGAGAAACACTGAACTGATTTCTGAATGAAAATCATTAAAGGAAGTGTAAATAGACGTGATCCCAATGACACTCCGCAGTAGGAAATGTGATACTGTGGTTAGTACTTTACTGCCAACGTCTTCCACTTAATCTAATTTCATCTTTAAATGACAGCTTAAATCAATGTAAATAAACATTAGTGAATGAAGTCTAGGAATAACATGTGGGAAAGATATCAAACACAATATGAAGAAGGTTAAAAGTCCCTAAATGTCTCAAAACATACTCACGGCTCAGCAGGCGAGCTGTAGAGGCAGCTGCCGGATAATATAAATAGAAACTCCCTACACAAACCTGCAATTAATAAAAGATCCTTTTGAGTGATCCTTGAACAGGGGAGGATATGAGCAGACAGTCAGTCAGGTCAGGGTGGGATAAACTGGTCCCAGCTCCCTGTCCTCTGTGAGAGCTTGGTGGCAAGATAGATGGGCACGTCATGCTGCTTTGAAATGTCTAAACATAGATGTTTTAGAGGTGGACGCAATGTGAAAATGTAAATAAACTTTATAGGAACTTGGGGTGAGGCTGAGGTTGGATTTATGGTTTTGGCATTCACCCCTAGGCCCATCCGTCATCCCTTTGCCCCTTCCAAGCCCCTCGGTCCCAACTCCTCCTGCTCTAGCCAAGTCCCTCCCCCACCCCGGATCACAAGACCCTCAGCTGAACTACAGCCGACCTGCTGGATCCAAGGCCAGCTGGGCTTCAGATGCCATAATAAGAACCATTCAGGGCCTTTAATGATTGTGTGACTGTTGGGCAGGCGTGTCTATCACCCTTTATTTTTATCTTTCCGGTTATGTTTTTTTTAATCATTTCTTTCTTTATCTCATTTGCTCTTCAGTTCTTTGTTGTTCCCCCACCCCCTTCGCTTGCTGTGATCTTTCAGGGTGCTGAGGGCAGTGCCAACGGTATTTGGGAGGTCTTGAGGGACATGTCGAGTTTAGGCTGTCTTGATGCTGGAGCGGTGTCATACCAGAGTCTGTGTTCACTTATTTACGGCACTGATGCTTGTCATGCCAATGTTCCCAAATTATCAAGACATAACAGGACTCTTGTCATCAACTGTGATCTCACAGTAAAAACATCTGACTATTGCTCTATTGCTGTTCTGTTTTGGGGTAAATAACAGCTGTCAAAAACATGTTGCAGCATGATTTTTTTTTTTTACAAATTTTTTTCCCATTGTATACCGAGTAAATTCTACTTATTCTCATTTAGGAATACAAATGAAAAAAATGTTCAAGGTTTATAATGTGAGGCTTAAAATATGAATTATATATATATACACTTGATATTTAAAAGAAATGTTTTATGAAGGTACACATAGATTATATGTCTGGCTGATAAATGTACAAAAGATTAAGGAGGGATAAATAACGATCCGATTCAGCTTTACACATTGCACTTCATTCAACATGACTTACTCGAAAACAAATCCTCAGATGATGTACGGCAGCAATTCCAAATATGGCAGGCAAACAATACTGCCGTACCTTATTTCAATGGCTGGAGTTTGTGCACTTGTCGTGGCATTAGAATATGAGAGGACACCTGCCTTAAATGACTGAGGGTCAGCTGGGAACTGCTTTGATCTGTGTGACAGTTTGACTGCCTCGATGGGAGTGGCACTGATAATCCCTTTGCTTAACTCGTGCTTTTTGGCCCAGCCGGGGTCCTGTCCAGGGATAAAGCAGTGGGCTAAGTCTTAATCAAACAGCAGGGTTGGTGGCTGCATGAAGGGAAGGGTCTTTGAGGGTTAGAGTGCGGAAGGGCACATTTAGGACAGGGATGAATACACACAAATGGAGGATTAGAGTGTTTTGCCTACTTGCAAATAGGAGAGGTTTAGCAGGCAGTTATACTGAAAGAGTAACACAGACCTGAGTTCATGCAGCCATTCGTGGTCCACGCTGCCAACCAAAAATCTGCTCTACTACGCTGACTTTCCGATAATTTTGGCAGTCAATCTTAGTTTAATGACTCATACACGTCCGCAAAACGCATATTACCAACGGTCAGATTGCATGCAAACAGTGCCGTGTCACATAAAACTACCTGCTCTGCAGATTCAGTCTGGTCTCAGTCGTTCCTATAGCAATCCGACACCCATCACAACCAGCAGTAAACAAGTGTCATCGGTCAGTTATGTGATTCCTGTTTAACAGTGGGAGCATGTTGATCCCAGCATGGATGAGTTGTAACGGAAAGACTGGGTGACCTCTTCGCCGTTACCACCCGATCTGCTTCTTAATGTTCCTTTAAAGTGAAACCAAACACAGGTAGAGAGGAGTGTGTTTGTCTGTAGTGTTAGATCACTGTGTTTTATCTTAATGAAGCATTTACAGAACGCATTGGGGAGCAGCATGTTACGTTGCATTTTTGAATTTAATGGGTTAACAGGTGCATTTACAGAAGAGTAGTCATCACAGTTATGTTTACATTTGTGAAGAATTGGTGGTAAATTGCTGTTACTGGCCGGGGCAGACAAGCCATCATCCTTGTAAAAATGAGAAGGACAACTCATTTAGAATTATAAACCCCTTTTCTCTGTTTGTCACTTCTATTGATTTTCTTCTGCCCCTGTCTCTCATAGTTTATGTCTAGCTATAAGATATACTCCTGAAGAGGATTTATTGCAGCTATAGGCCTTGCCCGCCAGGTCTGCCATTACCAACAGATGAAAGGCAGGAGGAGGGGGTGCTCTAGCAGTGCGGTATTGGATATTGTTTAAATACCGTAAAAAGAGCCCGCTCATTTACCCAGTGAGAGCATTGAGGAGCAGACTGATGTGATAATCCTGTGAGTAGCAGGTGGCACTCCTTTAATGTTGGTGTAAAACAAAATTGCACTTTTCCATTTCCAATCCACTCTTTATAATCTCTAAATGAGACGATTGATCGCCTGTTGGCTAGAAAATGGTTTCACCGTTTTTTATTCAAAGTGGGACCTGGGATAATGAGAGGATGATGGTATACTTGTAGGAAAGAAAAGAGCCATATTGTCTATCTTTTTCTTTCTCCCTCTCAGACCGGGCTGTCAGGTGTGAGGAAGAGGAGGAGGAGGAAGCAGGCCTTTTTTCTTCTTCCCCCACCACTTCCGAATTACCTGCTGGGTCCGAGCTCTTTTATGCTCTTGTTGTGACAGGTAGATTTATAAGGCTTGAAATTTGTACAAATCAGTTGTCATTCAGCGGCAGCTGTCAATGTGTCAAGCTGTCAGGGCCTGCTGTGAGGGAGATGCCTTAGGGGGCTGAGCGAGGGGGCAACCGCCCAGAAAAGAAAATGAGTTCAAACAGACCTGAGAAGCTCCTCTGTTCCACAGGCCTCCCTGCCCCTGTGGAGACGCCATCGATTTCTCTTGATGTTGAGCAACAGCGCGCCCAAAAATGACACGCCACACCGCGCTCAACCCAGTCAGGCTGCGACACGCCAGTGCGTGCTGTGCCAATCCCCTCAATCTGCAGATGCTTCTCATTCTCTACTAAATGGCTGGAAATCTGTAATCTCTCCGAGGAGGGAGAACACCAGAGTTGTGTTTAGAGATTGTTGGCGATGGCTGTCGTGTTTTTATGTGCCGCTTAAGTAGCTGAAATGGAAATCTCTCAGAGGAGAATGACAAGCGTGTTTAAAGATTGCTGTCGATTGTTGTCTTGTTTGCTTGTTTTCTCTGGCCTTGTCTCAGCGTGGGTCTGCCTGTGTGTGATTGGCGGGCCTGCTGGGGCAGTGATGGGCATGACAGCCTCTCTCAGTCAGAGGACCCCAGGTGACACACACCTTTTCTATCCTCTCTCCTTCTACACAGTCTTCACAGAGGAATGGAAAAGACAGGTGCTACAACCAGTGTGAGGTGTGTGGAAACAAAAGACAACAGCTGACAGAGAAGCTGTGCCATTCGGTAGTATACACGCTGAGGTGTGGGATGACACAAATATGCTCACATTTCTCTCATACACATATCTTTGTGATATTATTGGTGCTGTTGTCACATTCAGTCTGCGGGAGCAGACGGAGGCAAACACATTATTATTGATAACACATTATTAGCACACTGTCTCAAGCCTGTGATTTGAAATTCATGATCATTCATTTGGATTTTAAGTAGCAGTGTTAAAATATAATAATGCATATAAATAGTCTAGGTTTAACCCCTTTTAGTTTTTCCTATATTCGTCTATTCAGATTGTCATATATAGGAAAAATAGTTTTTTTCCCATAAATTCCTTAATTTCTTTTTTATTCAGCTGACTTATTCTGCATCAAACACATCCAAGGTGTGTCATACATCTCCTTTTAGTGTAAACATATTTTTTTCTTTTGCAATAAACGCTGCAACCATTATATGCACAGGCTGTGTTTGCGAATTAACGACGTTGTCACATTTGTTGTCAGCATTCTGCAGTTGTGAAACAGTACATGATGTTGATATTCAAGGTTTTTGTCACCTTGCCCCTCCAATTTAATGACAACAACAGTGGGGAAAAAAACACTCTCTGTGGAACAGAACCGTTTACATCCAGGTGTGTCAGCCAAGTTTGTTTTCACACCCTTTCCTGTGTTTGTTATGTATCGCAGCCAAACTCCCTCCCCTGAGATGGACCACGTAAAGCCCGCTGAATATGAGTCAAAAGTTTGACCAAAGCCCGAGGTTCCTAAAGCACACAGAGGCTGAGAATGAACACAAGGGGAGTGATTTGGATTCTGCTCGAGAGCTAGCTAATTTGAAAGCTGAGGACTCAATTTCTTCACATGGCATGCTCCTGCACTGCTAACCTGGCTACAGTCCAAACCTCCACCTAAACATGTGCGCACACAGGCACAGGTCGTAGACATGCATCAGAGCTGCATGGCTACACTGTAATTAGCCTGATGAGGTTTTGGGGGATCCTTCTAACAGATTTATCATCTCCACCTGGCAAAGCTGGGTCCCTGAAAGAAAAGGTTTCATGGGACACTGTTTGGAAGGTGACACTCGCTCAGCAGCCCTGCAACAAGGGGTGAAATATTAATCAAAGTTTTCCATGCAGCTATTAACAGCTGCTGGCCTTGGCCTCTGTGTGGGTCTGTGTATGCGTGTGTGTTTATTGTGTGGCAATGAGCAGCAAGTTAGTCCACAGAGAGATGAGTGTGACGTGTCTGAGTTTGTCTTGTAAAAATGCAGCTGTCCAGGACATGACAGCTACAGCGTTAGAGGGGCCATTACGGGGTGTAGAACATTTCCTGGGAAATGGCTTGAAAAATGACAATGCAGCCTGTGCAATATTAATTGCTACACAGTCACCATAAATAAGTCAAAAAGCTTTAAGAGAGGAACAAAGTAGAACAGTGCTGGTTATCCATTGATCATAAAACAAGAGAACAACATTAAATCTTATGCACCATTATTTTTATTATGTTCTTTTCTTAGTAATTAGATTTTAGATACAATTTTATGTTCGCACCGTGCCATTATATTTCACTCGCCTCACTGTGGGTTATTGTTTAATTATGAAAACTGGTGGCAGCTTAAGGATTTTAGTAACATATTGACATTGATTCTGTGAATGAGTCATTTTGTCCTCTGTGACCTTCGTGACTCTAACTTGTTAAATGTAGGATATTTGTACTTCAAAGGGGCCAGCTTTGGTTTGCAAATGAATTCTTAAATGTGCTGTGAACTCCCATTTAGTTGCAAATTAACAGTTCATTGTTGGGAAGCTGTTAGCACATGTTTGGCAAACCGTTTTCACGTAATGAATAGCTTACACATGTCAACGGTTTATAAGGCAAGGATAGTTAAAAGAAAACCATTGAGTCTTCACATTTGCAATCACAACCTCGTTTTTGAAGTTACTTACAATGCATATTTATTCTTTGGTGTAGTTAGTCATGTAACAGGCGTCTATACTTTTATAGTATGTAGTGTTTTGTAACCAGTTTAAAGTAGTTTCAATCATATTATTATTATTATTATTATTATTATTTGTATGTTCTATAAGCAGTACAACTAAAGGTTTCCTATGACTTTAACGATATTAGGACAGAAAATGTACACTAAATAAAGCTGAGTTGAATCAGAACAGAATAGCCACATTTTTATTATTATTATTATTATTATTTAATTTCAGGACATAAAAAGGAGAGCTGAGAGGTAAACACTGCAGCACTAGAGCAGGTTGTTCTACAGTTATTGTTTTCATGTCTTGTTTCTCAGCAAGCTTTTGTCTGATTTAGTAAGGGGCATATGTTGTTTAATAGGAAATTAATTCTCACCCCCACCGCCTAGCCCCCAGTAAATCAGGCATGTAAACCAAAAACCTGAACACAGTGACTAATTAGAATCAAAAGGGCTGGAATCCATAATGGGCCTCCTTCACTCAAAACACTACTCTATAATTGGCCATAAATAAACCCTTGCTGTTTTTGTGTGAGCTGTAAACAGCTGAATGCTTCAATTAAGCAGAAATACACCCGCGCCATGTTAAATGCAGGGCGCTTGGGAGCTGCTGACATATGGATATGATCTGTGCTCTCCCCCCTGCTCCGATTCAGGCCTTTTTCTGTAGAGTGCGTGAGAAGCACAGATAATTTCTTTTTGCCGGTGTAATATTATAGTGACTCATAAATAGATGGTTACCCTTTTGGTACTAAAAGTTTTCATTAAAGACGCCTGAGTTTTGTTATTGACACCACGGGTTGCCTATGCAGGGAAACACAGTAAAATTTATCAGTGCACTTTTCCTCACCTAATAAATCATCTAAACAGGGCAGACCATATGGCAGATAAGACCTTGGAAATGTGGCTTCGGCATGCGAAGAGTCAAGTTGCTTGAAATCAGGAACGATCACAGGCTGCTCTCTCCCTTTCCCCTCTCTCTTCTTCTCTCACAGAATATCTCCTAGTTATTTTACACGCCATTTTCTTGTTCACCTTATCACCTCTTTGTCACTTGTTTTTTTCACTTTCCCCCAAGAAGAAAGAGAGAAGCAATTCCTGTGTGTAAAGGACTGGGAGTAGATAGCTCTCTCTCTCTCTCTCTCTCTCTCTCGTCCTCCTCTCTGTTTCTCCCTCTCTCACCTCCCCTCCTCCTCCTCCTCCTCCTCCTCCTCCTCCTCCTCCTTCTCCTCTCTTCCCCCCTCTGCCGAGAGGGTCCTGGGAGGTGCACTGACTGATGGGAGAGGATGATATATGTAGCGTCTGTGTCCCGGCTCTCCTCTGGCCCTTTGTCATTAATCATAGCCATTAGCTTTTCTCACTGCAGCCTTGTCTGTGCACCGCTATGAAAAAAGCAGCCTTTTCTCTCATATCCCACACCAAGAGAGCCTGCTAATACTTCTGCCTCACTGTCACACGGCTGCGTTTTCAGCACACGACAGACAACCATTGTAATGTAGAAAACAGATATTATATCCAAAACCTGTGATTCTTCACCAAGCAGGACAGGAAAATATGGGAGGAATAATCGAGTGGCTGTAAGGTAGAATTGATCGTTAATATTGATTTTTGCCGATATACTTTCTGCTGTGTGCCTTTGTGAGCATTTTCTCTGCCTTTGCAGTGCAGGCTTTGTCCAGTTTACCTACTGTTAAAATACGCATTGAATAAACAGTAAAAAAAAAAAAACAGCACACTTCAAATGTGACTACATCCGTGTTTTGGACTGGTTTGAACTGGACCACAATGCACTTGGCTTTGTGCAAGGCTGTAGAGAGTCGGTTTGGACGGCTAGTGTGTGAGCTAATGAGAATAAACAGCTGGCCACTGTGGTGACCATCTAGTGTAATAGAGATGTATGGCCACCAGCTCCTGCACGCCTACTCCTCCAATCCCCAAACTGTGCCTGACAGATATACTAAAGCCTCATCAGTCTAGTCCCAGTCACACCAAACACACACACACACACACACACACACACACACACACACACACACACACACACACACACACACACACACACACACACACATGCTTGTGCATCATACAGGAACATACACATGCACACAGGGCCTAAGCTCACAAGTAAAGCAGCACAGACCCGGTGCAGTCACAGTCTACATATCCACTTGCGTACACACACACACACACACATACACACACATACACACACACACACACACACACACACACACAGACAGGCACAGAGCCAGCACTTTCCACATTAGAGACTCAACCCTCTTTTTCTCATTTCCCTAACTGTATCATCCATACTGTACCTAATGAAATGATTGCAAGTAGTTATTGCTGACTTATTATCTAGACACACAGCTTTATCAAAATGCTGCATTGATTTAGTGGACTGTGTCGCCGAGAAAACTCCAGGGATATTTCATTTGCCTGGCTACGCCATAATAATGGGACCCATCCCAGTATGCATTATGCATAGATAGACCATAGATAATTCAAACAGGAGGAACACATGCATTACCTCGGCGCTGTAACCTCCCAGTCTCATACTGTCTATTACATTAGGTTGTGGTGTTGTTTGTTTTGCGCTGCACCGGGATCCCATTACAGTGAAATGATAAGAACCTACAGTGCAGCCGGCTACATGTACAAATTTGTGTCATAGTTTTCAGCTTTGATAAATCCCAAACACCTTATTCAGCAGGTATTTGTGCTTCCTCTCATTTGACGGTGTTTTGTCCTCACAAAGAGAGAGCTAGCTCCAGGTGGCTCTGTGCCTCCCCCCAGGGTTTGGGGAGTGAGATAAGCGTTTGTCTTTCCTATTCTAAAGTGGCTCCTGTTAAGCCCCATACCTGGAAGATGACTGATTTTGACAATGCAATTTACATCTCTGTATAAAACAATCTCACACTGCGCCTGCCGATTTACACCGGATTAAACTGTTTGTCTCCGTCACGGGGTAACCACACAATCTATCAGGGCCTCTGTGCCTTTTCCAATACCACATTCCCTCTCTTGTCCCTCGAGAGCAGAAAATTGATCCAGAATGCAGAGCGGGGCCTCCCCCTTTAAAATTGCTACAACAGCTTTGCAGGACCTACAATTATTGAAACATGCAGATGTCAGTAATTTCAATAAAACTGATATGGTAGTAATGAAAACATCTGACTGAGGGGGCGACGGCTACAGGATTTATGGCTGCATTAGAGGAAAAAGGCTGAGATGACAGTTTTGCAGGCACTCCCTTGTTTCACACACATTAAAGGCGCAGATCAATTAGCGTCCGACGCCGTTAGCTTTGCCACAGACAGTCCTTTTACGGCGACATGAAAAATGCATGGGTTCCTAGGAGAGATTTTGGAGCCATTAGCTGTCCTCATCCTCACGTTTTCATGTAAGCGTGCATTTGCAGTGATGTATGACTGTACAGTAGCCAAAGCTCAAGTCTGTCTTTATAAATACACAAAAAAAGTATGTTTTTTTGCATCTTTTTATCTTGACACAGCATTTTAAGAGTGTACGTGTTTTTTTTTTTGTAGATTTAACTATTTAAAGACAGGGATAGGCCTCCTTAGGTATCAAGAGTATTATTGCTATACAACTACACAAACTGTCACAGCCCACCTGCTACCTAGACATGCTTTAGTATTAAATAAAGTAAACCTGTTAGGATACAGAAATCCATACTAATTCAAAGCATGTAGCTGGAGTCAACCCACTCAGATCAAATACCTCCATCAATCCATTATTGTACTGCTATGATCTCATGGTGTCTGAGTGCTGCCTCTCCATTCCCCTCAGGTGAGTCATTGCGGGGCCTGTCACCCTCTCTGCTCCATACGCCATATGTCTAATTCTAATTAAATGAACATTAAGACCCCCCCCCCTTCTCCTTCTATCCCTTTCTCTTTCTCACCCTCCCTGATGCTATCAGCACTAGGAGAGCTCAAATGTTAAAGTAATGAATGCGTTAGCACCGTGACAGGAGCAAGAAGGAGAAGGAAAAGGAGGAGGAGAGGAGCGTGAGGAGTGACTGTGCAGTGCGGCTAGGTTCTCTTCTCGGCGACCGCCGTGGCAACAACAGGGATTGGTCACATTCGATTTGCATAACCTGCCTTAAAGCTATCAGAGGGCCTGCAATTGATTGAATTTCACCTCAGAGAAGTGCTAATTAATAATGCTGTGGATCTGACAGGCCTTTATTATGTGCGTGGGACAGGAGATGATGTCTGTATTAGCAGGGTCTCTGGAAGCTGTGGAGGAGAATATAGAATGATGAATTAATGGAACTATGTCCTGGCTCTATCATCGTATCATTAGAACACCATTGATGGTTTCACACCACAGGTAGAAATCTATAACAGTGTAATGGCACAGTAATATTTAGGCAACAGCTTATATTATCTGCACTATATCATGGAGTGCAGTATGTGGTTCATATACTCCATGAGCACTCAAGTGCAAGTGAATTTTCGGTATTGTTGAGTAACCAGACCTATTGAGACCTATTTTTCCAGGCACACAAACATGGATAAACGGTGGCCCTTATTTTCTAACATGAACAGTTTGTCTATCTATATATGTCTTCGAATTGCCAGTTATCTTCATCTGTTTGTGATATAGACTAAGCATTAACACCAGGTGGCTTTTGGGGTCTCAAGGGAGCCAACTGGGAACCCACATCACAAATAACTACATGCTGGACAAAGCTTAGAGGAAACAACAAGATGTAAATGAGGAAGCTCGGTGAGGAGGTTTGAAAACAAATAACAAATGGGGTTCATCTCACTGTTTTAATGGGACTTTTTTTTTTTTTAATTTCCATGACCAACACAGTTATCACAAGACCGGTACTGACATTTGGTATGCTCACTACAACCCGTCTTCCTGTACTCCCTCATCTGCGTGCCCCTCTGTGGATCATCACCCGAGCCTTGTGATGGAAAACATCACAACCTCCTCGATCGTGTTGTTGCTATGCTACCGTCCTTTTTCCCAATCCACAAATAAGTATGTCTATTCATGGAATTGTAATAATGCACAGAAAATTGTCTGTGCCCAGTTTGGCAGAGGAGTGTGCCATAGTCAAAAAAGATTTATTTTTCCGAGTCTTGTTCTGGGTTTTGCTCTGTTTTGCAGAGCTCTTCATGGAAAAGCTCTGATTGGGATCTGCCAAGGGCTCTGCTCATTTTGGCCAGAATGCTCCCCCTAGCCTGAACGATAATGCTGCAAAATCACTCTTAGACGCCATCACAAACTGCCCGAGCAGTTCACTGTGTTGTTGCCAACAGCAATTACCCTGGTAGAAACAACTTAACTATGTGTAAATGACCACTGCTGCTTGGTGAATATCATATTTCCTGAATAACTTATTAGATTAAGAGGCAGCACTGTGACGAGATTGGAAATGACAGATAAAGAAATCAAGCCCAGATTGCACTGTATATCTGACCAGAAGTTGTTTCATAACATCACTCGACTAATAAGATGAATTCCTTTTGTTTATTACCATGAACTCTATTGCAATAAAAACGAGTCTTTATTGTCAAACTTAAGAGGGGTTTTCTGTTATGAATTGCAGTTCAGCGGTGAAACAGATACAATAATGTAAACATCTCCCTTTTTATGTCTTTTATTAAGGCGCCATATAAGCACACATATATTAGATACAGTGGTACTGTGTGAAAGAAAGATTAGAGTATTCTTCAGATAAAGAACCCCATTATGTTGGTTTACTACTTATTCAAGGTCATACTGTATACTGGTAGCACAGTGATGCTTTCATGGTGTTCAATGCTTATTGCTCTAAATTAGCTCTCCTAAATCATAGTGGCCTTTCGGATAGGACGCCTGAGAGTCCTGCATGTGTTAATGTTGTATACACCCCACTATTCTACTTGAACCAGATATGCTCTTCATCATTCCGTGAAACAGGGAAATGCCCGTGGGTAATGAGACTGACTGCAATTGAGAATAACTTATGGAGCTAATATTCTATATCTGCACATAACCAGGGCTCTACAGGACGTCATAAACATACACTTGGGTGTGTTTTCAAAACATCATTCTGCCATGCATATTATTTCCCTGTCTGTCTTCATGGTGGTGTTGTAATTGTTGGGGCGACTTGATGAATTGCATTTGATATGTCAGAGCAGAGTCTCTGAGGATTTCCTTTCTTCGGGGCAGTGTAAGCCATTTTCTATGGTTTGTCTGTGTGCAACATGCGTTAATGCAATCCTCTGATCTGGATCCAGGATGTTAAGCTATCGTATGAAATGAGACATTAAGACAGCAATGCAAGGGAGCGTGTTGTCTCCTTGTAAAAGCTTTGGTATCATATTGGGTTTAAATCCTCACTTAGGACCTCCCAGAGAGTCATTTGTTCAAATGAGCATTAGTCATTATTCTTTAAGCCCTTATTGGAACTCATGGATCTCACAACGAATAGGTGGCCTGTGACAGAAATAAGGTGTAAGCATTCAATATCCCACCCCCCTCTCTCTACTCGCCGATCCCTCCCTGTTTGCTCACTACCTTTTTCTCTCAGTGTAACACAAAGACATGCATAATGCGGACTGCAATCTGATAAGTGTTCCTGCATAGTAGTAGCCCTCCTCTGCTCTATACATCACAACAGTTAGTGTGTATATGTGTGTGTGTGTGTGTGTGTGTGTGTGTGTGTGAGAGAGAGTGAGCAGATCAGAGCAGGGGGAGCTCTGGTTGGGATTGAACTGGGCTGTCTGAAGTTGATTAATCGGCCTGTGAGGGTGAGAGACTCCCGGGCCAGGCAGCAGGGTCCATCCCCGTGGCATGTGATGCTGATTGGCTTTGTCCTGTGCGTCTGCGCTGGAGGAGCGGACATTAAGATTAAGTGATGCTGTCGTGTCGGGGAGCACTGCACTGCATCATTCTGGGAAGAGACAGCTGTGCTGCTTAATCCTTCATCACCAGGGGAGAGCTGCCAGGGCCCAGATATACAGCCAAAGATAACCCTCCATAACTTCTGCTAAAGATCAGGAAACTTTGAATTCGCATCCATCTGCTTGGCTCTGTTCAGCTCAACCCCCCTCTGTCTGAGTGCTAGAAATGAGCAGTCAGTAAGAACGCTAAATAAAAGCGAGGAGGAGGAGGAGAAAGTGAAGGATGGCTGAAGGGAGTAATCTAAGACCAGTAGTGTGCATGAGCTGTGTATGGATAACCTCTGGCACCAAGGACTGCCCTTTGTCTTAGTGAAATGACAGATTCATATTCCAGATGAATTGCAGACACAATAAGTATGTTTTGTCCTAATAATTCATGGAGAAATTAGTTGCATTACATATTTTAAAATTTTCCAGCACAACTTTATTTTATTAAAAACTTTTGTAATTGTAATGTTTGAACATATCACATTATTACAACTATCAACGTGTACCTTGATTCAAATAGGGATTTCCATCTAAGAACATAGTTTTTAGTTTTCTGATAAGGTAGGGCCGAGCCAGTGAACTCTGGTCCAGATTCATGCCTTGTCCAGTCAGTCAGTGGTCAAATATGTCTTGACTTACATAATAATAATAATAGTAATAATAATTAGTTTTATACAATACATCTATATTAATTAAAACCAAACTGCATGTTCAGTTAAAGTAAGCCTGCTTGTCACTTCTCATGCAAGTTACTTTTGTTCAAATGGATCGTATTTACTCTAGGTTTGCCGGAGAGAAAAGCAAGCTGGTGTGTTGTGAGAGCAGATAAATCCTGGGCGGAGGCCGAGTGGCTGACTGATTCCTCCTGTATGCAGCGATGGGTGGCGTCAGCAGGTTTCACACTGCTGGCCTTTGCATGTTTGCAGCTGGCTTGATGCAGCTGTCAGCCTGTGATTGATGAGTATCATCATTTAAAGTGTAAAAGAAAACGTCTCTGTGAAGGGAGACATGATGAACTGCCGCCTGCTGGCGCTCTCAGAGACACGCTCAGCGCTTCCTCCTCCCTCTCCCTTTTCCCTCTCCCTCTCCTAGTTTCTACTTCACTGCTCCCTCCCCCTGTCCATCCCTCTATCCTTCTCTCCCTTTATGCTTCTTTTTTCTTCACCTTCTTTTCTTCTTTACCATTTTCTCTGAGTCTTTAAGCGCCTCCCTTGCCGTCTCCTCTTCTTCTCTGTTCCTCCCACTTTTCTCCTCTTGCGCTCTCTTCCTGTCCCTCTACTGCCCCCATGATTTCCACTTCTGTCCTCCCTCTTTTATTCAGGTTTATTTAACTCACTTTTGTTGTGTCACTCTTCTGTCTGTATTCTTTCTCTCTCTTGCACCACTCCACCTTCCCTGCCCTCTGTGTCTGTTTGTATTGTGGAGAGACAAGGAAGTCCTCAGAAGTGGCCAGTGCTCGACCATTCTGTCTGTAATACTTCTCAGATCATATGAAATGTCAAAATTCATATGGAGCCTGGAAGGCGATATATTTAGTCCCTGCCTGCCGCATACCTCCACAGCAACCATGACAGTGACATATTAGTTATGCTGTCTTTTGCAATGTGATATCTTTAAATTTGCCACCTTGTTAAGTTTTGATTAATGCGATTCCATTTCAGCAAAGTAATTGGCTTGGCCCTGTTGTGAGCGATACACAGGCGCTGCGCCGGAACAAACGCTGCAACATGGTAATGAGGCAATGAGTTTGTTCTATGGTTGTTGGCAAGTGACAGTTATTAATGATTGTTATGATAAACAGACGAGTGCAGATCGGGATGAGTCGGGCCAGACTGACAGTTTAAAAATAACGTGCACTGGAAAGTACTAACGAAGTAATGCAGTGTTAGGAAAACAATCATGCAGGTTGTCAGAGGAAGAGGTGTAATTACAGAGCTACACTGGCCTGCCTGGGAGGAGCTGGCTTCTAATAGAGCCAGAGGAATATGCACTGACAGAGGAGAGCTGAATGATATACAACTTTAATTGGATCATCTTTTTACCCCCCTTTTCTTTTCTCAGAATACAAAGGAGGTCTGTGCTCACAGCTGTGTTATGATAGGTTTGGTCTCCTGTGAAGACTAGTGACCCTGTGTAAATGGCTGTATAGTACAGGGAACCTCTGTGTTTGTGTGATCTGAACATGGACTGTATTACTGTTGCTATCCTCTGTTAGTCTCTGCTCAGTATGAAAGCTTGGGAAATGTGTATACAGTATGTTTAAACGGTGTGAAGTGATGTAAACCCAGACCCACTTTGGCCTAACTCTTTATTTCCGGAGTTTATATGGGGAAGAAGTATTTTCAAATAACACAACTACATTTTCTCTTGTTCTGTAAATTTACTGTAAACTGTCATACTCAATTATTATCCCTTTTCTAATTTAACAGTTTCTTTGCAAAATTTAGTATGATAGCTGGTGTAAATAATTAATAAATGCCATATGTCCTACAGCTTTAAATCCACTAACTGCATGGACAAAACCACATTTATGCCTCTTCTTATTTGCTTTGGTCGATCTAGTTCTCTTTTTTTGTGCAGGGGGCACGTTAAATTTCTCCATCTTCCGTTGTCGTGCCTGAACTTTTGGTGACATTTAACCTGTACCGGGGCACGGCTGTCATGAAATACTTGGTTTTGGAATGTGACGATCAGATGACTTTGCCGACCTTTGTGTGAACCTTGTCTGGTGTTGATTTAGTGAGGAACAGAGATCAAAGCGATCCCTCTCAGCTTTTGTCAGTGGGCTGTTGGTGTATAGGCCCCAAGTGTGAACAAAACCAATCCCACACACCAATCCACAACGCTGGTGAATTAACAGCATGCTAACTGTACAGAGGTCACTGGAGGAATCAACACTGTATGGAATTTTTACCGTCTTAACAGGATTTTATATCAAGTTTAGAAAAAAATTCTGTCATTTTGTGATTTTTGTGGAACAGTATGTAGTCCTTTCCAAGCTAGAACCTATTCTATGTCTTTTACTTGACTTTCATTGTTATGTTAAACTGTGGAAATTTATCTTTCCTTAATTACCTTGATGACGCCAGCGAGCAAGTTGGCCAAAGACAGCATTAATCTCTAATTGTGGACACTACTGTTTCCCTTTTAAGGTTGATTACCTATTGAAATAGCTTGGAATGGCCTCATGAATCAAATTATTAATTCAATGTCAGTGTAACCCTAAATATAGGGCCATTGTCAGAGGCGCACTCTTATTATCTGCACTATGGTGAAATAGTTAAGTGTGCTAGATGGAGTTTTTATGGTGTTGTCAACAATGGGAGGAGATTAAACCCCTTTTCAAACAAGTCAATATTTCATTTTCCCTCTCATTCATATCTGGGTCTGGCTGTGGAAATTGATTGTGGTTGGATGGTCAGAGAGGCAGTGGTGATTCAGTGCAATTTTCAAATAAACTGAAAAAGAATTGTCATTCTGTAATGGTTTTAGTTGGCAGTAAGTGGCCTGGTTGGAATTTCAGGGCCCTACACTATCCATTATCCAAGTTTTCCAACACCCTGTCATTGTTGACAGGTGGATTATAATTTTTCTATAGCAGAACAATTGAAATGACAGCGGTTTAACAAACTTGGATGGGACAAAGGAGACACAGGGTTCCAACAGGAAATATGCTGCCAACATTTGTGTGGACTTTGTGTTAGGAAGTGAAAAGTCCTGCTTTCTATCTTACTCAGGAATAAGAGTTTTCCACATTGTCCAAATATGCACTAAACAGGACTGCCCTTGATGAATGAGTGGTTAAAACTGTTTCTACATGAATTCAAATCTCCCCCCAATCATACTGGAAACCCACAAAACTTTGACCTAGAAAGTATGATAACAAAAAAACTAAAAACATCATACATATAATTTATTGCCCTAGATTTTAAACATTGAATTATTCAAGCAGTTTGATCTTCCCTGTACTCTTTATATATTATAAACAGGTTTAGCACCAAATCAGTGTTGTATTGGCTGAGAGCCCATTTCCATGCTGCTTGCTTCTTGGCGCTGTCATGCAGATTCTCTTCACGGTTCCATTCTTTTTCTTTTTGAAGGCTGTGATTCCTGGCCATATGGAGCCCATCCTTTTGTCTTTTGCGGTGCTATCGCATCGCAGGGCCTCTGGTAGAGGCTGGGTTAGCGTGTGGAGCTGCTTGGTGACTGTCAGCCCGGGTAGTCTTCTGTTTGTTGACATGTGAAGCCGGGCAGCATACTGTAGGCCTGATGTTGGAGCTCACTTACAATTAACTTGAGAAGACACTGACAAACGGGGCCTTCTGTCCCGACAAGTATCGGGAGGAGACAGCTGTGTGTTATCCCATAGAGCATAAATCAGTTATTACTTTGGCTATTTACAAGGACATTATATGGATGTTGACCTAACTTTACAAGAATGCATGAACCTAAAAACATTTTTTTCTTCCTGTGCGAGCAAAATACAGATGAGTAACAGAAAGTGAAGGACGGAGGCGATGTACGAACAGTGTGGAGAATTGTAATGTCTCTCCCAGCTGCGCAATGTCTCACCGGGAATGTATCAACACTTTCCTCCACTTGGCTCTCCTTCTCCTTGGTGTCCCTGCTTCCCCACGCTCTACTCTAACTTCTCAGCAACTACAGCCCCCTAGCCCCCGTGCCTTCATAATGAGTTTAGTCAGAGTGATTATAGCTGTACTATTCTACTGTCAGTGATTATTAGACAAGAGCTACAGCTGAAGACCTTTGTCAGCTATTATTTTAATAGCGCTATTAGTATGAGTCCTTGGTGACCATCACATTCATCAGTCATCATAAACCTAATTGTGCTGTGCATGTAGGTGGTGTAACTATTACCAATGTTGTGTATTTTTGCTGTTACAACATTGTGATCAGTGTAATTGTCAGTTACACATATAAAGTGACACTTCACCAGAATGTTTCTCGTTTTTCTCTTAGTAAACTAAGATCCCACATAGTAATGTCATTATCTTTCTACAAAAAACCTTTGAACTCCTTCCCTTCAGTAAGTCAGTGTCCTGCAGGATGGGGACTTACAGTTTGTCCACAATGCCTACCTGAGCAGTGCGTGATGGCTACCTCGTTGAACTGCCACAGCTCGCATGCCTGTTGTGTCCACACAGAGTGTGTTTCTGCCGCGGAGCAGCTGCTGCCACTCCTATCTTTCTGTACTGAGTTTGCCTTTGATAAATACAGTACAAGAAAAGCCCTTTTAACATGAATGAATGGAGTCTGTCCACAGAAACGCGAGAGAGCTTTTAATGTCAAACTGACACAGGAGTTGCCTATATATTTCCATGTCTGTGACATATTCTACAGAAATGTGCATTGAAGCGTTAGTGAAAGGGGTAAATACTGCTGGTATAATATTGATATGACTATGAACAGACCCTTTTCACTGTCTATTTTTGCTGGAAACCACGCGCAGCTCAAGGAAAAAATGGGCGAGACCTTGACTCTCAAGTGAAGCATCACTGAGACGCCCGAGGCGGGCAGTGTGGCTGCTCTAATCTGGGCAACAAAATAAAACGCAAGATGTTCTGCCATGCACATGCATCGCAAAAGCAGGCAGTGTGAACCGGGCTTTACAAATCAGACATGGAGACATAAGACAGCAGAATGAGCAGAAGTTAGCTTTGCTTAATGGAGTGAAGTGACACCTGTCTCCCAGACTGTCCTACCTCCTGGCACATTGAAGTTAATCCTTTCTGTAGAAGCATGTCACATGACAGAGATGACCACAGGGTGAGAGGGGCCTAAGTGGGGGCTTCAGTTTATTTAAATACTTGAGTTTACATGTGTTTGAAGCAACAATGTAAGTTGTTATCTAAAGATAGTGCTGTAGTTAAAGATAAAATGACCGTCATCTTTTTTGGTTGAGTTGTCACTACATCTGTGGTTGGTGTTATCATCCATCAAGATATTTGGATAAAAATTCTGACAGCTTTGCTGTAGCATAAGTGCAACCTCATGTGTTGCCTATGAGCACATGCTATATGATACATGAAGGTTAGTGTAATATGAGTAAAGGCTGGTTACAGGATGTCCTAATGTGTTCTGTCTCAGAGAAGAGTGCAGTGGGAACATTGATGGTGATTGATTTTCTGAGGCAATGGATCATCTTAGGTTGGCTCGTCTTCATTTCAAATGCTACTCTGAACTGCTACAGCCATGTAACGTAGCCTAGGCCTATCAGCTGCATCAATCAAGCACATAAGAACATGTCAGACATTTAACTGCTTGTTAAAAAACAAACATGCTAATAACTTGTATGACTTAAGATTGTATGCAATATGCTATAATGGATGTAAATACTAAATTTTTCTTCCTTTTTCACATGTCTACCTGTTTTGCTGGATCGTCCATGATGCTGATTGGGTCAAAAATAGGTAAGCAGTTAACAATTTACCTGAATTAAATCGAGTCTAGCATGAAATTACAAAATCACGTCATACAGTCACTATTATTATCTTGCTTTGCTCACAGAAATTTAAAGTCCATTTCTCAACCATCTGGTTGCCTTGTTTATCGCGGACGGTGTCAGTGTGTGCGTATTAATCATGCTTACACAAGTGTCTTAATTACTCCCAATGTAGCTGCTCCCTCTAAAACCCAGGAGATGACCTTTCTTTCTCTGTTCCTTTACACCATTAATCATCCATAATCAACACCTTCAGAGTCAAGGAGAGGGCCACTCAGAGCTGCCCAACACTGCCCACAGACCTCTGTCACATACAAGCTCAGATCTTTATTAATGGCCCACACATGGACTAGACACAAACATAATTACACACACAAACACTAAGTTTAACACTACCACTTAAATGGGTATGTCTAATTTGCCTATAGGAAACGCGTCATGACAGTATACCCGATGATATATTCTTCCTCATGAAGGTCACTTTTCCATTAATATTCAGGAGTCAATTGTCTGTCATTTTGATGTTCTCTCATATCCTGCATGAAACTGGAGGAGCATGCCCACAGGCCTAACAAATGGTATTTCACTTATGAATGCGATACTCTGACATTCATGGCAGACACTGATTCATAGCCGTCACATGGCTGATATGTCTAAGTGCCTGGGACGCACAAGGAAGTGAAAAACTACGGTGTGCAGGGCTTTTAACATTTCAGATCTTGTTTAGCCCTGCCAATGGCAGATTGACAAGTGGAGTTTCTGCTGTAGCAGGTAACTGACATGCCTGGCTTCTCCCCCCTGCTGACTGAAAGCTTAATATGTCATTTGTCAGTCAAGGATGGGCTTTCATTCAATCATGGCTTGGCATCCACTCAAATGCCAGCTGGGGCTTCGATTTCATGCAGAAGAGAAGTTAAACACACACTTAGCCGGCATGCACTGGGTGCAGTGATGTGTCGATTTCTAAAACACTGTTCTTCATTTGAATTCAGTAGAGGTCATTAAAATAGTCTGTCAATTAACTTCCCAACTTTGATCCACAGTGTTAGCACAACTAGTCACTGGTGATCGTTTTCAAATGAGAGAAGTTACGATATTTCTCTAACATTGGATCATCTTGCATCACTTACATGCAAAAGGACAAAACGCCACTTCAAAGTTCTATAATAGTTTTATGACTGCCCACAAATTGCTGTCATAAATTTTTCATTCTTTTTAATTTACTGCCATAAATCAAGGCTGCTGTGGGCTCTCTGCTCTAAATGGGATTGCTCCATAGTTTTGGCATGCGGCAATCTGGCTTTGGATCTTTGAAAAACAGACAGCACACGGAAGGTAGTGCATTAATTTAGGCCCATAAATTATGCACTTACTTTTATAATGTCAAACCATAAATAATGTTGATACATTGGGAACTGCAACACATCACCCATAGAAATTATGCATTTGAGATGAATGGGGATGCTGTGATGGATAATGGATCTCCACCAATGTGATCTATTTAAGTTTGTTCCCCAGAGGAAATGATGGTGCAAAATTAAGGATACAAGTTATAGAGGAGCTGTTTGATATTCATGAAGCACTTTGCCAAACTTAGGTCAGTTGTAGTCTTAGTTGTTTATCTTAACATTGTGTAATATCTGTCACAACTTAACTTCCTTTAACTTCCTTCTCCTTCCTCAGCTTTTATTGTCTTTTAAGTTAAAGGATGTTGCTAATGCAGAATACACAATCTGTCACAAAAAAAAATTTATTTGCTCAATTTTTAGAACTTCTGAAAACAGAAACTACATCTCTATCCCTGCCTCCTCCTCATGCTTTTCTGATAAACATGTGCAGTTCTGCTGAAGCTTGGTCTCAGTGCCAACAGAAATGTTGCCTCTGGTTTTTCCAACCTACTCCCAAGAGTACCAGATGGATGATTAAGTATGGGACTTTACTAAGGCTTGTGCAAATGCTTAGTACACTGAACTCCCGAATATTGTGTATTATCTGCCATTAGGCGGGGATAATATTAGCCATTCTCCCTGTAATGGCTTAGGAGAAGAATAATTGAATGTGCTCGTGGGCTCTGGTTCAGTGGAGTCGTGCGTGAATGGGAATGCATCAACACTTGTCTGGTTTTAATATCATACCACTGTGTTCCTCTTCAAACTGAGCATCGCAGGAGTGTTGGCTGTTACACCGTGAACACATCCAATCCAGTTGTATGCTTTTATGGTCTTCTGGATGTATTAATTATCTGCAGTGAAGCTTGTTTGAACAGCTCATTAATTTTTGCTTGATTGTATTGACAAGCCTTTCTTAAGCAGTCAAGGTAAATGCCGTGATCAATACTGCGGCATTGGCTTGTATTATCTCAATAATCCTTGTATGTGAAGATGGCAAGAGAGACTAAAGGGGAGCAGAATCATAATGACTTTGTAAGGGTGAAATGTCCATTTGAAGGTCTAATAGGTAAAAATAAATAAGTAGTAAAACCGCTTTGTTGTCCTGTTAAAAAAAGAGTTGATATATTCATATATCAGGCTTTCTTTTCCACTAAATAATGTTATAGTTTAAACTTTCCTCAGTCTAAGAGATCAACATTTGACTGTAGATTTTATTTTGAACTTGCAATCAGTGTTTACATAAATACAAGTGACTATCAGCTCTACTTAAGGACGTTACAGCTAGTGAACAATGGCTGTTTGAAACCAAGCAAGCCCACAATGTTTCAGTGGATTGCTATTAAAATGGGATCCCATTTTGTTATGTGGAGGGCAGCCAGCCTGTATAACAAAGGCAGAATAGTGTTATGTCTTTGGTCAAATTAAAGCACCGCCTAAGCCATGAAATGGCTGTATTATAATAAATGTTCTGTCATTAAATTTGATACCAGACAGCGGCGTGTGCGTCAGACAAAGTCTCTACTTCTGTATGGCGAGTGTAAATCATCTTGATGTTCACATGGTGGTCTTGTGTACACTTTAAATAGAGGGAGATGCCACGTCAGCTGCACAGTGGAAGTTATGGACCATAGCGAAGTAATTAAACAGTGCACCATGGGCAAAATTCTGCGGTAAAATAATCAGAACATCAGACGTTCTCAGTGAATTGGTCATTTATTCCTCCCTTATTGATGTTTGACGCTTCAACACTGACCTCACTGTTTGAGACCTTAGAACTCTGGTGACATAGAGGGAAGGCTGTTTTTTTTCCTTTCAGACAAGAGACAACACCCAGTTTTCAGCAAGTATTTCTTGTTGACCCCATTTTCCTCCCCGGGATAATAAGCTTTGACACTGACAGTAAATATCTCTCTGGGTTTCATTACCCTCTGTTTGCCATCATAAATCCTTCCGAAGGAGACGCATTCCCCAAACTAGCCATGCAGGTAGTGTGTGTGTATGTGTGTGAGAGTTCTGGTTGTCTGTGCTAGCCTCCCTGTATGATGCTAGTGAAGGCCTGAAGGGCTCAAACTCTCTGCGCACACACACACACACACACACACACAGATATACCCGCCTTAATAAACAATCTTAGAATTAGGACAGCCATCGTCATGTTTGGACCAGAAGCTCCTGCAGTGGATAGATTGCACAGTTTTTAAGATATGAACTGTTGGACAAGTATCTTAGAATAGTATATCATGAAGATTTTACGGCTGCTATGGAAGGCAGTTTATTGTAGTGGGCACTGTAAGAGTACAGTATATCCATGTCTCCAGCCCTTTACTGCCCTTGCCACAAAGTCAACAGACTGCAGGGCTGTAGTCAGCGTCCCTGCCCCCTTGATTTAAGACTGCACTTACCAGAACCCGGCGAGGCTGTTGGTCCTGTCTTTCTCTGAGAGCTGTCACTCTTGTGTGTAATTTGCCCTGCTGAAGGAAAAAAAAGCCCAACTCAAACCGTGAATAATGAGCGGTTGTTAGCTTTTGAGACAGAACAAGCAAAGCGAAGCACAAAACACTCCAGCGAAAGAACTGTAATTACCCACAAGCCTGTGAGTGCACTCTTAGAGGGATTGTTATTGTGTGTGAATGACCTTTCATGTCTTTGGCATGCTGCTCTGTGGCTCTGAGTCGCACTGTTGCAGTTCCATGTAATCAGGCAGCATGTAGCAATATGAAATAAATATGTCAGTTGTGGATGCTTTCACAAGAGATGGCTTTCAAAAATAGCTTTATCCTTGTTTTCATACAATAATAGTTTTATGTAGCTTGAATGCTTGAAGATTAATCTAGCTTTTAAACCTTTTTTCCAAAAGCAAACAGAAATTCAAAAGGATAATTTTAATATATGTTTAATACCTCTTCTGACTCCGTAGCTTATGACTCAAATATCCAGTGTGTAGGATTTAGTGGAATCTAGCAGTGTAGTTGCATATTCCAACTCTATGGTGGCCGCAAAGCTCACAAAAAACGTGGAAGCCCCTATCTAAAGCCAATGTTTGGTTTGTCCCTTCTCGGCTACTGTAGAAACATGGTGGTTCAATATGGCCTCCATGAAAGGCGACCCGGTCATTCTAAGGTGACAAAAACACAATGATTCCTATATTCAGGTGAATTAGACACAAATGAAAACACACCTGTGAATGTTATACTCCATTTCTGCCAACAGAGACTCCCATATGTTACACACTGGACCTTCAAATAAAGACTGATTTCAACACATCAACCTGCTCATCCTGAGTTTAACATTAGCTTTGTTTAATAAAATGCACCCTTGGAGACCACCCGCAGGAAGATGGATTACTGGAAGATGTCTGTGTCACAAACAGCCAGCCCTCCCTCAGCCTGTCTGCATCTTCAAAAGTCCCGCTCAGACAACAACAAATGGACAGATTACACCGTGACTATGGGATGACAGATAACGCAGAGCAAGCAAGAACTGCGGTGCGGGAACCTCCTGTTCCAAGCCTCACTGCCACAGACTGACTTTTTTTAAAGATTTATTCCATCAGTCAAGTAATTAACATGATTTATGGTGCTGGGATGACTGTTAGTGAGACAACAAAGGGGTCGGGTGGTGCCTCCCCCAAGGAGATGCTATCAGGTGTTTTCTGCTGTGCTTGCAATGCAGTCAGCAGGCAGCTGTAAATCCAGCCATTCTGCATTGAAGAGAGATGACCCCCCCTCCTCCCTCTCTCTCTTCTTTTCTTCCCTCTTGTTCTCTCCCCCTTCCTACTCACTCCAGGAGGTCACAAGTTCACAGCTCGGCCTTAACTGTTAAAACCTGGGGTCTGAACTTCTGACCTCACCTAGTGTAAAAGGGAGCACAGTGAATAGTGTTTATAAGGGCTGCCATTCTGAGAGGCCAGAGGGGTTTAGTAAAGGGAAGGGTAATGCAGTGGCTGGGGCAAGGCCCACTCCTCAGCCAATTTGCCCCAGACACAGAGGTCTTTAATAGAAGTGAAGTAAGTAAAGACTGCCCCTTAAGGCCAAGGAGAGGTACAGCACTGGCTGAGATCTGAGGTAGTTTGACTGATGCCTCTATCAGTGCATTGCCCTCTGAGTAACACAGATCAAACGTATCTGCAAGACAAGGTCACCCACAGAGAGATGGGTGTTTTGGAATTTTGTAGTATCCTAATGAGGGTTAAATATGAGGGTTAATCTAACACTACGTGGCCAAGCTTTAAGTCTAATTTTAAGTCCGAAGCTTTTTCCTGTGACACTGCTTGATGGCAGTATAGATATTGCTTTGAAGCATTAGCATAGTAACTGTCTGGAAAACAAACATTCATTTGCGATCTTCCCTTATTCATCTGTCAAGTAAAATCTGTGGAACACTCATACCTGCTTTCACAAGAGTGGCACTTCCCCGTGTTGTTGTCGCTCGCAGGCAAAAACAAATCCATAAGAAGTGCTTGGCTTGGCCCTGTTTACACACACTCTACTTTTCCTGTAACCTCTATAAAAATAAAACATGGTTTCTCTAGGCTGCCTGTTTCCCTGTTAAAACAAGAGGGGGGAAAATTAAATGCCTACAAGCAGATTTTATGATCTGATAAAAGATGGCATTTACTGTTGACTGATTTACTACCTGCCAAAGTTTGTGAGTGTGGTGTAATACAGCATCAGCTCTACAACAGCACAGCAGACATATTAAGAGGGCTTTCATCACTGTGAATTTTTGTAAATTTTTGCAGTGGTTCCATTAAAAGAAGCTTGTTTTTGAATCTAAAAGTTGCTGTAGAAGAAACACCGTAATGAAAATGATATGCAAATGCAGCACAGAGTCACTACTTTTTCCTAAGACACAACATTTTGGAGTTATTGTCTCCTCAACATGTCCAGTTAATCTACTCCGGTGCCTGTGCTCATTACATTATACGTGTAGTATTCTTTGTCAGAGAGGACATGAGGCCTGGCAGGAGAGGCATAACTGTGTCTGTTACTACTGAGTGACTAGCATGTGGTAAAACAAAGCGTGAGTGATTTATCTTGGCTGTACAAATATTAGTTCAGCTAAGCCAGTATTGCTTTGGTTCTAATCAGAAGGGGCAATCTCCCCTGTAAGTGACAGCTCAGAGATCTCATAGAATGGTGTTTACATTTGCTTCTAGGTTCCTAACATACACTTGTGTTAACAAAATAAGCCTGGCTGACTGGTGAGGAATTTAGGCCTTACTTGCAACCACAGCACTGTGTATCAGGATTGTTTGTTAATGAAGGATTTATGGCTTCTTGGAGCTTTGTTAATTGCCCATTGTACCCCTGCTCCGCTGATGCATTTCTTTTAATCATATGGTGAAAAGATATTTACTTTGCTGTGTCCTGTTCCAGGGGATATACTTAGCTTATTAAGTGGCTTCTTTAATTAAAAGGGAGATGATGAACTATGAATTGCGTTAATAAGAACTCCTAAATCTGTGCAAATGGCCTGAAGGATCGCCCCTGCAGTGTTTTACTCTACATTCAGTTCAAGGGAGCCCTTGAAATATTACTGTTATATATAGTGGTAACACAGAATGCAGTGTAATCTTTAGAATACATTTTACTGCAGTCAGTAAATGTTACTATCTTAGATTTATAATGCAGCTGCACGTCATACAGAAATATTTTAACTCCCATCCCAGACAAGTTTTCAGGATTGGCATTCATTTCTTGCCTTAGTGCCCCCTTGCTGTGAAAGAGTTAGAGCTTTACTGTTAAATTTTCATCTAAAGATCCCAACCTGGTCCCAGTTGTTGCTGTGCATGTTTTATATTTTCGCTGGGTGTCTTGTAGTTTAAGTGGTCCCAAAAAAAAAATGTGTTCCCTGAGTTGTTGTACATTTTTCTTGTCATTATTTTGTAAGAGTCATGCAAAAAGTGCCACTCTATCCTGCTGCACTTTTCGTCAGCTATGTCCGTGCATTTAGAATATGTTTTTCCCAGAAAGCAGAATGTTTTGTTTTGCTGAAATAACATTGTAGTTGGTCACTGGGAATATATACTCTAGCTTCCTCGGGTTGTATTGCATTCCGCCTGTTCTTGATCTTATTTTCGTCAACCTCCTTTCACTTAAAATCCATTATGTTTGATTTCTGACTTTGTGTTTGAGGTTGCCTTCGGTCAATTTTGTTTGACGAGTGTTGAAAGGTTGTTATGAATATGTTGGATCTCTGGAGGAAACATGCTGTTGTTGTAAGCTGCAGCAGAGCTGCCTTGGCTTGGAGTTTGTTTTGTCCACATATAGTTAGCGATGGACAGCATGGTCTCAACAACAGCATATCTGTCTGTGCAGATCAAAGAGCATGTGTGGCAGGGGGGAAAAAACTTCCACCTCATTCGTTTTAATCTTATCCTTACCTCCTCCTATTCCAACATCCCTAATTGGAGGAAAACTGAAGGAAGCCCTCAGTGTCAGTTTTGCATTCTTTGTTGTTTCTCCTTTGTGCCTGTTTCACTCCGCCCCTCTGTGTCCTAAGCCGGCCAAGTGAACTCTGTGTGCACTTTGACCCCTTGACTACTTCTCAGGCAGTTTGGCCTTTACCTTTTCCTTTTTTCTTTTTTTTTTACATCTATATGGAACCCTCACCAAACCTCTTGCCTAACCACGAAGCCGTTGTTTGACCCTTATCCATCCTCCTCCCTCCCAGGTCATGAAGTTTTACAACTCAGAGCAAAGAGCTAAACTTGGGGAGGGGTCAGGCATAGAAGTTAGGAAGTCCTGGCCACGTGATCACAGCCGAGTGCATTGGTATGAAGATTTTCTTGACTATGTCTAAAGGTAGTTGAGAAGGGGGAGTGTGAATAACCATTAGATATTACAACACTACTTTGAACTTCATTTCTTCATTCTATTTTCTAATTGTAAACAAAAAGGAGGTTTTATACTTTGTAGCGTTGACCGCTTAACTAGAGGCTCCCATGAAAAGAACACAAGGCGATAACTATAAGAAATATATTCACTTAGTCAAAAAAGGCATTGAACGAAACAATACAGTGTGTTCATTAAAATGTGGCGCACATTCATTTAAGTCCAGAGCATATTCCCAAATGACTGAATACAATATACAGCCAATAAGAGTAACATATCATGTGTGAGTCCAAAGCTCTGGCAGTCTTGAATAATAGCATATTTATGGACTATTAACTAGATCTGAACAGACTTAATGTCATTGAAAGTCATTAAAATGAGATACAGTATATTTTGCTTGCTAAGGAAACATATAAACCAGTGATGTATTTCTGGGAAATATTGAAATGTCTTTATTCAACCCAGTGTACATGGTGAATATAATTTTCCATAATCACACCCCATTACGTTTTGTTTCTTTGCCTTGTGTGTTTTTCTTTCTGTGTAATATGTGCACTTATGCATGTATTTTGGTGCATTCATGCATGTGTATACACCCATGCACAGATCTGTGCGTACATTGTGTTGGTTTGTTATGTTCGGGGGGTGTGGGTGTGTGTGCATGTGTGTGTCCCTCTGTGTCTGTGGGATTAGCGGTGCTTAAATGACAGTGTTTGATCAATGGTGCCAGGCTCTGCCCTTGGTTCGTTTGCTTTTTGCTCATCATTACTAACACGGGCTGAAATATCTGGGTAACAAAAATTGATATAATGACGGAGTATGCCTTATTATCTTCAAGCTACATCAGATTGGCAAACTTCTGAGGGAAAGCAAAATGTCTGGGAAATATTACGAGTCATTTATCAAGTCCCTCTCATTAGCATATTGCCTACAGAAGCACTAGCAGAAATCTAAATAAAAGTGGCCGATTGGGAGTTGGTTCCATTTTTCTTTCAGCTGAAAGAGCCTCTCTCGGAAGCCTTCGCAACCTTGACTTCAGTGTGGCCTCCCACTATTGACAGTGCAAACGCTACCACTTATAAGCCAGAGAGATCTTGATGCCTCTGCCATAGGTGATACGAAAAAATATTGCACATAGGTGGCTAATAGAATGATCTCTCATACGTCAGTCACACCGCGTCAGCCACGGCCGCCGCCGCTGATGTGCCTGTGTGTGATCGGTTGAGTACGTTTATGATCAGTCGTGAATGTCCTTAGTGGTACAACAATAGTGGCAGAGCTATATTAATTAGGAGGTGACTGCATACTCCATTTTTCCTTGTCACATTGAGCTTGGTCCCAGGTGTACTGTGACAGAGAGGGAGAGGTGGTGGAGTCCAGATGAGGCGCACCCAGCCCTGCATCCAGCAAACCGAAATAATGAGTTTCCTTCCCCCTTTAGCCACTGTATGCACCGTGATATACAACTCGCAATTAAGCATGGCTTGGTGATCCAGTGATTAATGTCTCTTGTGGCGGTTGTGAAGGGACTGGGACTTAGTCTGAGACTGGGGGACTGGCTGAGACTCCCTGTTTATATTCCTATCATGGTTGCAGCTCTCTCTCTCTTTGCCTCTCTCGCACACACACTTGCTCTCTTTCTCCCTCTAAACCAGTCTCCATTACAGGGAAGATGGAGAGGACCATTTGCAATTCAGTAACCTTTATGACAGTGCACTCTTTAATCAGAGGCCCCTATTTCCTTTGTAGACTTACACACACACACACACACACACACTTGCATACGTACAGAAACACACACAGACACAGTGCGGACACTGCCAGGCTGGGTGAGCTGGTGAAAGTGACGTATCTGATTTACAATACTCCGGTGCTGTTTCATTTGTTGTTGTTGAAGGCTTTTAATTTTTATGGTGGGACAGCACTAAGTAAATTGTGTCTTGTTTAAGAGAGAGGGCTTGTTTTTTGAAAGGGTAGTAGAGAGAGGTATTGAACAATCAGGCTGTTATATTCTGACTATTCTCTTTTAAAGAAAGTGTCATTTAGTGAGAAATATAACACATCTGTGCAGTAATTTCCCAGCCTGGTGTACAGTTAACCAGCGTATTATTACAGTGACATAGAAGGTGGACATTTTTTGCATGGTGACGCAGCAAACTAGCTCTTAACTTATTATGTAAGAGTATTTTTACCCATAGTTTCATACCATACTTAGTTCGCTCCTAACCATTCATAATAGAGTTTGTATCGAGGTTATTTGCTCACTTGCCTGTACCAATGTTTTCTGTTCCTCATTGTTTTCTTCATTGTCAACATGTACTTTTTAATTAAACTCTCATCTATGTTACAAGTAACAATAATAGCAATAAGAGGTATCTTATGATTTGAATTCTAACAACTGGCTAGGCTTGTAATGGGTATGGTAAGCTGTTCCAACCTAAATGGCGTATGCTGTTTGCGGCCACTCCGCCGGTCCTGTTTAGTGATGAAGGCTTTTGATTTACTTTATCCTCCAGAGTCCTATTCAACTGAATGAGCGACACTCATCCTGTGGAGCACAAGGGCACTCCCCCCCCACCCTCCCTCCCACCTCCACTTTCTCTCTCCCCCTCTTTACTGGATCATTTCCCTTCACACCCAGAAAGGCTTTGTAGTGGCAGCATCATTCTCCTAGACTGGCTTTCTCTCCCCCTTCATTTTTGTCTCCCTTTCCTTTTTTCCCCCTCTCTCTTTCACTCCAACTTTCATAAGCTCAGTAAAGCATGGCCTTCAATTCCCCTGTTCTAGTGTTTTCACTTAAGATCAGGAGTGATGAGCAAAAGGTTTCTGGCTCAATCCTTGAGCAAAGGCCTGGCGTGACAGGGATTATTATTTATTTGTCATCTTGGATGTAATAAGCTGTAGGTACAGACTGGAGAGCTGGTGATTTATTGCTCTGTCGAGCGCCAGTAGCAGTCCGGCCGCTGGGGCGTGCAGGATGAATACCGGCCTGTCACTCCCGTCCATCCGTCTCCTCGCGCCTGCCGCCCTCACAACACCGCCCCATTTCATGCCAGAATACATAAACAATCTTTCATTACTCCTAAGCCTTTTTTTCATATTTGCTCTTCACAGGACACAAAGTTTGAATTTATTCACAGTTTTTTTCTCTCTCTTTATCTCCCTCCCTCCATTCCACATTAGGTGTTGTTTTTGTTTTCCACATTCAGGGATTTTTTGAATATGTGGTCTTTTAACAGTTAGGAAATCCCACGCCCATGCAGTTTTTCCCCCTTCTCCTTCGGTTTCATTGTCATTTCCGATCCTTTTGGCCATGACTTCATTTTTCTTCTCAAAACCACTTATGAGAAGAACAGCTGAACACACCCACTTCCACTTCATCTTTTCAGAATGGATTATTCTCAGTCCGGAAGATTCTTGAGCCAGGGGTGATCGGACATGAATATGTTGGTGTGCTGTCAGCACCACGTCCTTCCAATGCATTAGTGTCAGTCTCCATGCTGCACTAAAGCATGAAATGAGTGATAAAATATCAAATCCCTTAACTTCGCCCCCCCTTTACCCTGTCTTCCAGGGCAGAAGACATAATATCGACCCCGATTCCATTTAGACAGGAATTTAATATTTTTCAGCTAAACCAATCACGCATGGTTAGTGCTCAGTGTAATCCAATCACATTCCATCATAAATGCCCCTCTTGTGAGGCTATTCAAAGACCTGATAAACTGGTAGAAATCAAGACGTTGAAAAACATGGCCTTAATAGATTGTCTTGGCTGCCTTAGAGAAGCTTGTCCCACTCTTTTCTGTCGATACACATTTTCATTTCTCCAGCCCTAACTTCTCTCTCCAGGCACAGATTGGCTAAAGTGCAGCTGACTTTGTAAATAGGGCTCTCATTTATTAGGGCCGTTATCTCAAAGAAGATGCTTAGCCCGCACCACCCAGACAGAGGAAGAAGGAGGATAATTATGAGACATTTATTTTGGTGAGCCGATTAATAGTAGGACCTGTTTTCAGTGTCTGTAAAGCTGTGACTGTGATGGTTCTGCTGTCTGTGTCCTCTGAAAGGCTCTGGACACACTATTCACAACAACATTATATTCAGACACAGCATTTTAAAGCCATAGTGTGTGTGTTTGTGTGTGTGTGCTGGACCAACACTGTTAACAGTACGGTGAATAGTGAACATTTGTTAGAGGACATAGGTGGTGATGCCTCACACAGGCAGTGAACTGAGAATACTCATTTGGTTCCTGAATAAGGCCTTGACAGCCACCATTTATATCTGGCTCGTTGTATGCTGTCCAGCCGATTAATAACAGTTTATTGCTGTCTAATTAGTGTCGGCTGATTGGAAACTGCATCAGAAGTGAGAGAGAGAGAGAGAGAGAGAGAGAGAGAGAGAGAGACTTGCTCACTTTGTTGTAGTGTGTGGAGCATTAGGACGCTAAAATCAGCAGAATTGGTAGTTCTGAAAGTGAGTAATGTTACCTGCAGTAAAAGGGGTGTGTTTTTTAATGTATGGAAGCAGAAAGCTAAATCCTCTAACCAGCAGTAATATATTGTACCGTCTGACCTTTTCATTTCCTTTTATATTATTCAGTTTTGCAGACACGTTCAGTGTCATATCTGCATTCCACACATTCCCTTGTCTGTATGTTACTTGTACTCTTACCATAAACTTGTGTTGTAACTCCCCTTTCATCAGCCATTACAACATCAACAGCATCGCCAGATTTTGCCCTTTGAAGATGCACAGACTCAAGTTTGATCATGCCTCATGGTGCTTGGTCTGTGATGATCCTGTTTTGATTAACAGCAACAACCTGTAAGCCAAAATTAGGCCTAGATGTTTGTATGAATTAGAAGCACACATACTGACTTTGCTGCACGAGTTGAATCCTAAGCTTATGTGCATGAGAGAATTTGCCATGCTCAGTTTCTAAGTAAGTAAATGAGCAGGACTACCATAATAACTCCGTAATTATTAGCTTTGAGTTCAGAAAATGTTGTATTTCCCTACAGACTTTTATTGTTTGACTTGAGTCAGTTAAGACCACTACATGTAACATCATAGTTGAACTTTCAGACTTTGGTATGTCCCGAGCCAAACTCTATAATTGCGATCCTGACGGATCCAAACATTTATATTCATTTTAAAAAGATTTGTTTCCAGTTATTTGTTTGTTTGCATCATGTACTGCAGCTGTCAAATGTGCCCATTAAGCTTTGATACAACACTAGAACAACAACCGCAGATCATACAGCACCCAGCAATTTCAGTTAATTATATATCAGCATGCGTTTCAAGACTAGCTTTGTGGTGTAAAAAAAACCAGAACTGTTGATTTGCCTTTATTTCAGCAACCTTTCTCAGGTGTACCACGTGTCTAAAGTATTTCAATCTGATTTGAAATTCAATGTTTTATTAAAGCTTGGGCTGTCCAAGTCGTGTCCAAATGTCCCTGCCATTAGAGCCATCCTGTCATTCCTCTCTATTGATATTGTACAAAACACTACAGGGCTTCATACACAAATTAGGAAACCATCAAAAAAGCTGTGATGTAGGGTACATTTTCTTAATGAAGAGCCATTCATCTGTCAAGTATATTTACGTAGCTTCAGTAATGTTAATGGAGGCTAACTATAGGCTAAGTGCAGTGTTCAGCTGAGGAAAAAAAATCTAACTTGATATATCGGCATGTTCTCAATATTACAGCACTTGGATCAGAGGCAAACAACGTGATCAGCATGTCCCTGCTTCTTACACTTCAAATTCTTATACGTTATTATTATAATAACTTGCATTTGTGCTGTTGGTGGTGGAGTGTAAGTAACCTCTTCTCGTTTTTACGTCTCAGCTAGACTGAGTGGTTAGGTCAGTGAGGCCCCACAACTCTGCTCGCCCTCCAAACCACCACTGACATGCAGCTGATCAAGCCCTAATTAAGGAGACATTTTCTCCCTGTGATTTCTATCGATGCACAGTGAAGGAAAAAAACAAACTGAGCCACTCTTCTATTGGACTGCAGGAAAATCCTTCCAACCTCTTACCACTGTTGTTTATCCAACTAAATCTACTACTAGTTTACTCTTAGGTTATTGCAAAACTTCCTCTATTGACAATCTCAAATATTTCCCAGCCTCTGCTCCTGTTTTCTGCTTTTCTACCCTCCTCCTGCTTTTCATCCTCTCCACCAGCCTTCTCGAATTCTTCTTTCTCCTTCTTTACTGCTGCCTGTCCTCACCTCTGTCACCCATTCAGTTCCTGCCACCTTCCAACTCCTCTTTGCCAGCTGCTTGTCTTGGGCTGTCTGAGCTGAGGTGAGTGGTCTAGGTAGGGTGGGGCGCGGCATTAGTGTTTCTGCTTGCCTGTGCAATAGAAGGCGACGCGTGTCAGGGCCTCTGTCAGCAGATCAGCACCGATGCAGATGGGAGGTGAAAAGCTCCCCAGTGACGCCGCTCGAAGGCAGTGGCCGATGGTGGAGGCAAGCACCCCCCCCTTCCTCCTCTGTCCCCTCTGAATCTGTCCCTTGCTTGCTTTATTGCGCACTACTCTCTTTCACACTCTCACTCTCTCTCTCTCTCTCTCTCTCTCTCTCTCTCTCCCCGGCCCTCTCTCCTTTGTTATTGCAGCAGTGAGGATGGAGTGGGCTCTGACAAAGTGCTGGGATTGATAGATGGACAGAGCTGGAGACTGGATGAGAGGATGGATGAGGGCAGAGGAGGGAGTTTAACACAGGCAAACACAGAGAGACAGAGAGGAACGACCTGCTCGGCTATGCAGCCACTCACAGCCCCACAGCAATTTAGCCCTCCACTAACCCAGTGCCAGTGGACTCTCAGCCTCGCTACCTGTTTGTTCACAGTGCATATGAACAACTGTGACAGCATGCAGAGGCTGGAGGAATTCAGTGCCCACAAAGAACAATAAACACACTCCTGTATTTATCCTAAACATTAAAACACATTGCATACTCGTGCTTTTACTGTCAAGACTTGATGAAAACTTGATTTACTTGACCTGTTCTTTCTGAAAAAAACCTAAAATGAAATAGTTTGGATACATTTCCTTTGTATTCCAAACATACCACATGTATAATTTAACAACTCTGGAGCATAGCTATTCAATAGTTGCACTGCAGTTTTTATTATTAAATAACACCAGGCTAAAATTTGAATTGGCTTTTCATCTGTATATGCCAAAAGACCCAAATCTCCCTGCAGTAGTGTGCACTAGTGGTGTGTAGGAGGCTTCAGCCATTTTTCACAGCCCCTGCATACCTAACCAGCCCTGGAGGAGAAAGATGGGAGAGAGGTTCTAGTAACTGTGTTCTTATTACAAAAGCCTTCCCCTGCATCTTGGGTGGGGTAACCTGGGTATGTGCGTCCGTGCGTGTGTGTGTGTGTGTGCGCGCGCGTCCTCTCATTACGCCCCTACCTGCTCTGCATTACTTGTCAGTGGTGTTGGAGCGCCCCGCTCAGATTAAGACTAATGTCGATGGCCCCAGGAACTGCGATTAGAATCACACTCATTACTCAGGGCCCGGTGACGGAAGCAATTTAAAGCCCTCGTCTTTACAGTACAAGAGGCAGGGCAAGCCCCTACTGTCAAAGGAGGGGAGACACTACCCTCCACACACACACACACACACACACACACACACACACATCAACGCATAGTAATACAACTGCACCGCTCCCTCTTCCTGTCCTTCAAGGACACCTGAAGGCCAGGCCCTTAGTGACTTAATTGACTGACTCTCTTTTCTCGTGGCTTTTCATTTATATAACCATTGAAGAAAAGAGAATGGGGCAGCCTGCTTCAGTTTGCATGTTTCTTCAATGTCTAGAAAACACAGATGCCTGACATTGGGTGGGTCTGTCGTGTGATGTGGTGCACAGTTGATAATGTTGAGTAAGGAGAAGTGTGTGTGTGTGTGTGTGTGTGTGTGCGTGTGTGCATGTGTGTGAGATGTCCTTTCACACTACCGCACACTCCGACAAAGATTAGACGGTCAATATGTGTCAGTCGCATGTCATTGAGACTGATTGAGTGAGTGTGTACTGTACTGTGTGTAGCTGTTCCCATGAAGGTTTTTGTAGGCTATACATGTGCACATCAGTGTGAGCTTTCAGAGCCTCTGGGTGTGCCTGTGCAAGTCTGTACACGCTTGTCTTTGTTCCTGTGTGTTTGCTTGTGTGTGTGTGTGTGTGTGTGTGTGAGAATGGTTTTGTGCATGTGTGATTATGTGTTTGTGACTCACCTCCACAGTAAGGTTACAGCTGCTTTGAGTCCCTCTGTGACAGCCGTCCAGAGAATGCCAGTCAGGGCCAGCACTAAGGTGGCTGTCACTCAATAATGAATGATAGGCCCATCAATTAGCAACTGTCACCATGGCAACTCTATCATAGTAATGACAGCACTGCTCAGGCTCGAGGAAAGAGGGGAGGGTTCCATCCTTGTTCCTGTCAGGGAGGAAGAAATCTACTGTATAGTATATCGATAAAATTGTGCATTTGTTGTAGCGTAGTTTTAATTTAATTATTCTGTGTTTTGATGACTTTGACACGTACAGTAACTAATGTTCTATGCTCTTTGTGAGTTGCTTCACACTAGAAGCTACTGTTGTTTTCTTCCCTCTATTGACCAAACAAGGGGAGACAGGAATGGAATAGGAACATAATGAAACATGTACACAAATCATTGATTTTCTTTTATATAAAAGAAGCTCATCTCTGTTAACACCTTCCATGGTTGTATACTGGTTTCCTTGGTTATATTGTTGCATAATCATGGGTACAAATCAAACTTTAAATAAAATGTTTCATATGTTTATAAGTATTCACAAATAAGTATTTAAGATAAATTCAATAAAGGATTTTTTTTTTAGTGCAATTAGTCCATCAAATTAATAACTAATCATTTTGGTGAATATTGTGAGTGGTGTGTTTGGGCAGAGATAATGTTATGAGAGTACAACCAGACTTTGTCCCATTAAGTGAATTCTTTTGTGAACTGAGACATTATTTGCTGTGTACCAAATTATGTAGATGTGGTTGTTTTTCTCAACAGACTCAAACATGGTATGTGAGAGTGACCTGACTAATTAGTTTACGATAGCTGCTGTCAAATATAAGTCGACCTGATAAGAGCAGCATACACATTTGCTCACATTGGTGTCATTGTTAATGATTCGATCTGCAAAATGCAAAAAAAATGTAAGTGTTATGATAGTAAATGGGAGTTTATGCAAATTACATGATTGGATTTAATATAGCCTGTGATTAAGCTTGTTATATACTTTTATATCTTGTAAACAATAGTGTTATATAACTGTTGTTTATCTTCACATAACCATGAGTCACCATTTTTGCTTGCCATAGCATTTCACTAACAGAGTAAGACTTTTCTACCTCACCTAGCATACTGAACATAAATGTACACAGCACTGTACTACTGTATGCTCTCCCCCTGTTTGAATAGAGAATGGCATTGACTGATTGATATTGTAATTCTTGCTGTGAAGTAATGTTTTACAGCATGCGTAAAGACAGATCTGTATGGCCCTCCCTACCAAGCACCTTTCTTCTGTATGGATCTGCCAAGTGCTGAGGACTGGTTAAATGCTGTCAATCATTGATTTTTCCCTCTGACAGTAGACTGATGGCTGTGGTGATTGAAGGAGTCAGGGTTTTGTCTTTCTCCCCTGTGCTGCAAGGATTCAAGCGAGAAATCCTCACACCTCCTAAGCCAGCCCATCACTTCCCTCCTCCTCTTTTCCCTACTTTCCCACTCCCCCTTTTCTCTCTCTCTTTTAACAAATGGCATCAACAGGCCATGAAATAATCAATGCTGATGATCCATCTTGGAGCCTGTCGATATGTTAATGAGCACGCCTCATCGTTATTGCTGCCGGGTCATAAATCACTGCCTCTTACCAGAATGCACAGCAGCTGGTGCAGCAAACCCCAGGCCAGGAATAAAACACTGTCTTTTAACGATTAATGTCCAAACATTCTGCTGCCCTGTGCCTTGATTGTTTTCAGATGCCAAAAAAGTAGGACGGATTGTAAATCAATAAAACAATAAGACAAAGTGTTTTAATAAAAGGAGAGGTTGCGAGTAAATCATTGCAGTGCTCCATTTAGCACTGCTTCCTGGGTAAGGAATAATTGGATACCTGGTACCCAGAAGTCATTTTTAAGGTTATAAATGCCCATGTCAGCTAGTAGTGAGAAGCAGGGTAGCTTGCAGCCTTACATTTTTCAAATCTGCTTTTTAAGGGACCTGAGCAAAGCAAAGGGAGGGTTTAGTGGCTATTTGTTTCACTATGAGAAATGAAAAGACAACATGTTTGCATAGAGTACGCTGTAAATCATTATGATGAGATGGCGGAAAGGGAAGCATTATTATTCCCTTATTTCCTTCACTTGAAATCGTATACTTTATTCCAATATATTGACTACAGTTCCCACATATAAGTTGCATGATGTCCGTGTATCTCCTTTATGCAGTATGTATATCGTCCTGAAGCAGTTAATTTACAATTTGCAGTTTTTCTTTCTATACCTAACTAACTTATATACAAGCAATGTGCGATGGGTTGGTGTTTTTTTTAGCAGCCTCTGGGTTAGTGATGCAGTTATTATCGGTTATGTTGCAATAAAATGGAACCTGATAATAGCATGGTTTATAACCTTTTTTTTTTCATAACATTCTGTGTTGGATTATTTGTCACACCAGAAACCTCTGAGGTGTAACTGTGTTTAATTAATAGATAACATTGTTTTTTCCATACCAATACATGTAAACAGCCTGCTAAGTTCAAGCTATATATAGTATTATGTGGGTTAAATGAGTGTGTGCTACATGTATGATTCAGTAGGCTATATAAAATGTATTTAAAACCATGACATTGTCCATTAGATGCTGAGTTTGACAAAGGGTGCATAACCCAACTGGGATTTGTTTCCATCTAATGTGAATGGCACTGGTTTTAACAATGCTGCAGTAAGGCAGTTCAAGTCTTACTCATATCTGGAGACAGGTTGTTGATATTTGAAACATTCCTAAATGGAGTTTGGCATCCCACAGGGACCGTTTGGGTCTGTTTGTTTTCCTTTTATATGATCTGAAGGCTGTATGGTTTGGTTATCAGTTTTCAGGCAGGTATTTCAGCATTACTGGTATCTCATACAGATAAATGGGAATGGGGATCTCTAAGCAGGGTGCTCCAGCAAGAAAATGTAGTATAGTTCACCAAGATACCTAGTTAACTTGTTTTTCCTGCAATGCAGTGTAAGGCAATGAACTGTGTTGGCCTATCAAATGTATGTGCACCAAGTAAGCGATTTGATAGTATTTTTTAGAATTATGCTAATTATTGTTGTTTGCACTGCCTATTACATATTTTTTCGGCGTACACATTTCTATTGCATCTCTTCCTTTCCAGCTTCACCAAGTAGCCTATTGAATGTGTTCTTAAGCTTAACTGTGCTTTATTGGTTCTCTTTGTAAAGGTAAACCTTTAGTCTTCCTGTGCAATGAAGCTAGATGTTCAAGTTCTCCAATAAATGTAATGGCCAAATTAGTGTAATCATAATCAGAAAACAATAACATAAAAGCTTGATCTCTGAATAACTGTAGGGCATGCAGGCTCTATCTGTTCAAAGTTTCTAAGTCTAATACAGGAATAACACCCTTGTTTGGTTTTAATATTGCTATTAACTGTGGTATCAGTCTTGTGACCTTGTGCTCAATGATTCAGTCAAGCTTGTAGATTGCAGTGTAACCTCTATGTATGTCTCTACCGGACCTCTCAGAGCTGAACAGTTTTATGTTCTAGCCCTTGGGCTTCCCGCAGATGATGAATCATAAACCAAGCGTTTATAGCAATGTTAGTAACTGGAATAGTGTCTACATCAGTGCTTTTTTCATACATGCCTCCTCACAATGTCAATATTGGTAGTTAACCAGTGTGCCACCTTAGTTATGGAAACATTGTATTTGACGAAACCTTACCATCATAATCCAGTGGAGCACAGACAATGGCTGCCACTTTTTCTTTGCTTTATAGCAGCAAAGTAGTTGTCAGTGTTTGTAACTTAAGTATCTAAATAGGTTGGATGTCATTGTGGTGACAAGAAAGCTTGTTTCAAGAGGACTGAATAGATTTCGGGCATGACAGGTATGTTGCTTTGCCTGCTTGTAAATCTGCTGTAGCCCCACTTTACACATTTCCGTTTATTGTGATCTGGTACAGATGGAAAACATAGCTGTATTTGCTCATTCTGTTTTTATTCTGCCTCACACACTTGCTAATAAACCAGAACACAACTGTAGTCAAGGATCCTCCCTTTGGTTTATAGAAGCAGATAGTATGTGCAAGCATTGGACACCCCAATTTATTTACAGGAACTGAATTTACTTCAGACTCTGACAGCTTGAATTCCTGTGGCCTCTGTAGCGCCTAAATCATGCTTGCGATATAGTGCAGCTCTGCATTTTTTCTCCCTCAGTGCTAAGTATTATAATGATGAATCTGCTACTCTGGCTTATGCCAGCTCTAGGCGGACATAACAGCAGTTGTTTAAGTTTTCCAAAATAAATAGAGAATATTTCAATGGAGACAGATAGCAGAGAGGAGCCTGGGAAATGGCATAGTTTGACTTGTGGAAGTTGCCTTTCTAAATTGTTTTTGTTACCAAGATAAGGAACATTAACTCCAGATGTCAAAGAAAGTAAATAATATATCAGTCGGCTGCAATAAATGCCATGTGCTGAAGAACCAAATGGAGATTTTTATTTCTCATAACTGTCATCTATCAATATCTGCATTCTTTCACCAATCTTCATCTTCCATATCCACATATATGTAACCAACCATCCATATCAAATATTATCTGTATTCCCCCATGGTTTTCCAATCACATCTGTGTGTCTTACCATTTCAGAACAGATGGGCCCTGTGAATGCAGTTATTAGTGTAAATGTATTGCCTTACAACATGCAATTTCATTAGACAGGGTTGTCATTTAACATAAGTTAAAGGGAGAAAGGTTTACCGTTCTTTCCTAACAGTCATCTATATTTAGTGGAGCCCATTCGGGTTATTTATTATTGGTTAGGGAGTTGTATTTGACTGATTTTTGTGGACACGTGTAAAATGCGGGTAATTCCTGCATGATACACCTGTCCACTTGTACACCAGTCCCACTTTTGTGGCTGTTGTGTTGGGACGCAATACTTGTTGTGTGAAGAAGTAATACATCCATAGTGAGATGCCTGGTGGTAAATCCTATCTTTAGAAATGAAAAGATCTTGTAACATGCCGATTATAGTTTCTTTGACAAAAACTCAAGGTCTACCACTTTTGCTGAAGCTTGCTCCTGAGCAAACATAAACTGCATCTTCTGGAAAGATCCAGAAAAAGCTAGTAAGTGGACCTTGAGTGGACATTTTTTCTCAAACTGTTATTTTCAGGGTCAAGACTGAACAGTCTTTTCTTTGCTAAATACATTGGCATTGCAATTGCAAATGTTGTCAATGTAACTGCTAACTCTGATGTGTAGAAGGAAATATAATTTCAACCACTCGGTTTAATGATAGCAAACATTTGGACACATTCTAGATTTTTTTCATCTCAAGGGGAAGAAGTAGCATAATGCAACAACTAATACAATTTGCATGTTTATAGATGTAATTTTAAGGCTCTTGCTCAAGTGTGCTGAATGCTAATATATGATGAATTTACTGTTTTTAGTATACTACCTGTATTTTCGAGGTTAGATCAGTTTACATATACAGTATATATAGAAATAAGGCATGTTTCTTTATGCAAAAGTAAACCACAGATAAAACTTGTAGCAGCTTCACTGAATTTAGAGTTTAATGGTTATCCTAAGAATTGAAATCTAATTTGGAAGGGAGATTTGCACAGATTCCCATTGCTCTTACAACAATCTTTAATATGTCGCCATCAACACCAACCAGCATACCCCTTCCCTTGCGGAAAAGCTCCACACCAGTATCCGTTGGGTCAGTGGCCTAATAATTTGCTAAAGCATGTTTTGAGATTGCAGATCATTTAGGTTTTATGATATTAATGAGGATATGTGCTTATTAGGGTTCCTGGGAATAGTTGTTGATAGAAACAATCTGGAAGGAGTGAAAAATGATTTAACACACTCAGCAGGAGTACAGGATTGGCCCATTGCTGTGTGCTGCAATTAATTCTTAGTGTGCAGCAAAGCAGCTTGGTGGTGTAGCATTGAGGCAGTTTATTGCGGAATTAGTGTGATTTTGCGGCATTTGTTGTGGTGTTATACTAAATGCTAATTAGGCTCTACAACTATAATTAGAACCTTTCGCTAGACAGACCAATTTAACTAGTACCACAGTAAGAGATTAACACACACACGTACACATGCTCACACACTCACATACACACGTGATATCACACATGCATACACAAACATCTCACCTTATAATTACACTTTTGCTAACCATCAGACAAGACAAATGTGGGGGTTGCAGGGGCTCTCATCCCCTAATACGTTAATCACTCCTTTGTTCTTTTGAGCTTTTGGAGTGTGTGTGCGGTCTTACGGGGTATTATATTGAGCACAGTGAGTTAGAAAAGTGTGTTAAACACAGATAAATACAGGTAGGAGTTGCTATGACATGGAATACTTTGTTCAGTTACAGTTGGCAGGCCTACACTTCTGAAAATTCTCTTGTTCAAACAGTAAATGGTTTTTCTCAATAGACCCTGGCACTTGCATGCAAACATGCACACAGAAGCTTCCCTCTCAGTGCATGTAATTGCTGGTGTTCATCACTGTTGCTGTGTCCTATAACACGGAAGATCAGACTGCAACATGCACATCATTCTGCAGCCTTGCCTGCCAGTCAGGCCTGCATGTTGCCACAGCGTCAGAGGCATGGCATCCACCTTTGGCTTGCACATAAAACCAGGGCAGCATTCTTGCCTCTCACAGCAGACATACTTCTCAATCATCCACTGACACACAGTTGGACAACGTTAAAACACATAGCAGAACAAACCGACTCCAGTGGGTTGCAACACTCCAAAGATGACTTTTGATTTACTCTTTATTAGTAGGATAAATAGTAATTGTGTTTTTCTTGGAAGAATGTCTGAGATTATATCTCAAAAGGCCACAAACAGCTGAGACAGAACAACGTTCTCACAATAATCAATTGTAAGTAAAAGTGCTTGCAGCATTAGAAAGTATTGTCAGCAAAATGTACTTGAGAATCAAAAGTGAAAATGCTCAGCTTACAGAATGGCTACTTCCAGAGGATTAATGTTATCGATGCATTAATGTATAAGCATTTAATGTTGGAGCTGTTGAAACTGATATAAACTAATCTACATACTGTGTACTGCCAAAACTTATATAATTATTACAATTTGTATTAATATTGTTGTTGTTGTTGTTGTTATGTAGCATATGGGTGTAATATTGGTGTCCTTGAAGCTAAAAAATAGTATAAAACATTTTAAACCCTGACAACCTTGAGTTTGTTGGTGGTGGGCGGAGCCTCAACAGTGCACAGACAAGACACTATGACTTGCAGTGAATATAGTTTACTGAGTTAGATAAAATATGTATATATGTAACATCACAGCATTAATATAGTAAATGATGTTGATGTTGATGTTGATGATAATGTTGATGTTTGATTGATGTGTTCAAATACATGTGATTCAGTGACTCATCACACTCATTGTTCATTAAGCCAACATTTACTCTCTTTGAGCCAAGAGAGAAAGAGAGGTGGATGTTGACCTAAGATGCACTAAAATATATGTAAATACATTTATTATTTATATAGGCAAAGGAAACTGCTATTGTCGTCTTAGAACACACTGAGCTTCTGGCTACAGCCTTGGGGCCTTCTGTGAAACACTTTATCATGTTTTTAGTCCTTATGAATAATTAAAAACTTAAATTACTTGCCATGTACAAAATTCATATGCCGGGGGAAGGGGGGGAAAGATACATGAAAATTAATTTTCTTTTCTCTAAGAGTGTGACGGGAAATCAATTAATCTTGATGTATTATTTCATGCAGGGCAGGGTAGCAGCAGCAGCAGAGAGAGTGGCTACAGCTGTTCTCATTGGAGAGGCCATATATTATACTTGGCGGCTTTGACAGCTTCTGAAGGAAAGGGCTGAAGGATATCAGGCAGGTGAAGCAACTGTAAAAAAAATATTAGGGAATACAAACTGTTTCCAGGGAGTGTTATAAACTGTACAGCAGGAGGAAAACATTATTGAATTTTGGACTTTTGCTTCTATTCCCCAAAACTGCTGTCAGAGCAGCTGACATTATTAATGATGCTCCCTTTCGAAACATCATGTTCATTTGATTAACTAAGTCATATGTTTTGCCACGCTATCTGCAATTTATTTTCTTGTATGTCCTCTTGCCTTTTTGGGGGGTAAGGGGAATTGAGATTTACCACCCGTCAGATAAATGTGTCCAGGTAATATAACACTGGGGATAGAGTGACAGAGCTATTTACTGCCTGCTTTAAAGTTTTATAACTTGTCACAGTTTGCAACTTGTTGTGTGTGGCTCCCGAATTTCTCGACACAGTGTCTGTAAATAGAAAGTCATACACAGAAATGATTACTCTTTTAAGAAGAGAGGCATAGAAAGCAGGAACGGGTAACAGGAAAGCACAGTTAATAGAGAAATAATGCACTAGTTGATTGGCTCCAAAACTCCAATAATTTGCCAGCAAACAACAAATGCAATGCTGCAATGTGACGTACCTAAACAAATGTAATACTTGAAATCATTTTTCAACTTTTATAGAAATATATGGAACAAGGTGAACAGTATTGGCCTACCATTTGTGCCACCTTACCTTGGTGACATTTAATCATAGTTGTATGGGAACTTTTCTCCAAAGTGATGTGCAAACTGTTAGAAGTCAGTCATGTCACCTGCTTACTGAAAGATTGATCACCAGCCTGCCAGCTGTGACTGCTGATGAGTGACAAGTGAAATGTGTCATGTCACTTTCCAGCGACGTGTTTGTCAGGAAAATGTTTGTGGCCAAACAGTTACTTTCTAGCTGTACTGTAATAAGCAGTAAAAGCGAGAGAAAACTAGGGTTGTCTGCAGGTCCTTAAAAGCCTAACATGTCTTAAATTCAGCTTTACAAATACCCCAAATTCATTAAAATAAACCTCATTGAATATATTAGATGTTAATTTATACAAATACAGTTGTGTTTGTTTTTGGCGGATTTAGGAGAAGAAGAATAAAAGCGAGACTTAGAGCACTCAGTTCATTGTCTCTCATTTAAAAGGTTGGCATTGTTTCTCCATGTTCCCAGCGAGAGGCACATGTTCTGCTCTGCTATAAATTCCATTCCATTTATGAACAGATTTCACTGGTCAACAAGACTGGTAATCAACAATCAGCAAACATCTGTTACTATCTATTAATAACACGGCATTACAGATTTACGGCTGGCCCGATAGCTGCTGAAAATGTATTCCTGCCGCTGACGAGGGGCAGCTTGGAACGGGCGGCCAATGCCATTTGTAAATGTGAGACAAATTAGAGAGCAGGAGACAACTAAATTAAAAAGCCAAATGACCGAGGCCAGATGGAGCTCAATATAACAAATGGAACAAGTTGTGGAGGTGCCAGTTGTACAGACGCTGAGGGACACTGTGGGGGAATTGATTCAGGAGAGCCATTGGGTGAGCAGATGAAAAGGTTATATTAACACTTACAGGAGGCAGAAAGTAGGCCTCTGTGCCCTCCAGCTTTATGTTGCAGTCATTCACACATATGGACGCTGCTGTCCACATCATCTTTTAAACGGTGTTGTGTGAATGTCAGTGTGAGAAATAAACACAGTTAGTGTTGCTCTCAGTGCGTCTGACATAGGGCATATTGTCAGCACTTGAAATCCTACTGTCAAATTACATGTCTTTATTCAGATATTACCTGACCTTGGTTTTCCTCATGCACGGCAATACTCCGTGCAGCGCCCTATGTAGGCTATAAAAAGTTTTCCTATTATATACCTGTAAAATGGCATGATATAAACCTTATTATCTATTAATAGGCTTGTCATATGATGCCACTTTGGCCAGAAATAAAGTGTTTGATATTAACATAATATAATGTTCATCAAGGCAGTGCACAGTATGGCAAATGTTTCTTCTTTTGGGTTGTTCGCTGGTGATGCATCACACCTGCAGCTCTCCAGGTTAAGACACATGAGCACATTTGTATCTTGCAAATGGGTATGCAACGCTGGGGTGAGGAACACATTTGCTTGGGTTAAAGACTGCATGTTAATGAAATAGATCATGAACATTGCCATTATGATAATGGATTACAGCACTTTCCTTGTGGTGTAATATTTTATTTATGACCTTTTTGGATTACTTAGATGAAAAGGGAAACATAAAATGTAGACAGTGTTCTGCTCCATGGCCCTTTTTCCAAACACAAAACAACCAGTATTTACTGAACACATTTTTCGCCTTGGCGTGTGAGGATCAGGGAGTTTGAGTGGGAGATTAGCTTTGGGTTAATGAAGTCTGGAGTCGGGAGAGAAATGGTTATTGCTCTGTAATGTAGAGTCTTTTAATTTCCACTGTGGCAGTCAGGCCTAATGTGTTATTTTACATTCTGTTTTAGATTGCACAAAGTGGTCACTGCTATTTGTCTTACTCATTTAAATCACCATTATTCAGATGTATTAGGAGATGATACATTAGGCTGCACTCAATGCTACTTGCCTTCCTGGTTACTGAATAATAAAATATTCCTCACCAGAGACAGTAACACAGCAGTAATATTCTCCTTAAAGCCGCAGTCTTTTTCTTCCTCCATGACATACATAAGCTGTTAACACAAAAAATGCCACCATTTGTTTCTTTAATCTCTGCCTTTTATCCTTTTTTCTGCTCTTCAGGCATCATTATGGGAATCTCTCTTTTCATCACTCACTCGAAATCCCATTTTTGTTTTTCTGTAGGAGATTTCCTCCTGTGCAGTTACTTACAGTGGCCCTCTCCTTACCTCTTGCTTCTGATAAAGGAAGCAGGAACTGACAGGGGCTATTTGTTATGGGGATGAGACAGGGGTGACACACACTAGATTATAAAATGCAGAGACGTGCAGAGGTCAGATAAACAATTTGCCACCAAACTTGGCTACCCAGGATGCTCTCTGCTCCCCGTCTGCTCAATATCAGAAGGGGAGGGAAGAGGAGGGGATCCACGGTTCTAAAGGAAGGAAGGAAGGTGGGTAGGATCATGTGAATAAGGAAGGGGGGTCAGAGGAGCACAAAGGAACAGTGAGAGAGCCCCCCTGGGCTGATGGCAGTCAGGTTTGCATTTTTTTTTTTTTCTCCCTCTCTGGGTTAATTCGCGGGATGAAAAGCTGCTCTGTGTGATGTGTCATATATCAAAGACAGGGCATCAGTAATCTTTGCTCAAGGGCACAGATAACAGACAGATAGACATGTGAATGAGATGAAAAAAAAGCAACTCATCCTTTTCTGCTACCACCACGGAGGAGATAAAACAAGATTTATGACTCATCTCAGACCACATACCGGCTGTGCGGACCATTTTTCACATGCTCCAAAAATTGGTACTGGAAAGCAATCTGCTTGTCAGTGTGTCCATCAGGTGCTTCAGGAGGAAATTGGGTCCTTCGGGCTTTTTGCTCTGCAGTCAGCTATTTTCTTTATAGCAGTTTTGTTTTTAATGGTATCCATAAATATATGTAGGGTTATAAGTACCTTTATCACCCAAGGAGCTTTTCCACATGATGTGGCCCACTGTGCTCTGGTGGTTGTTTCTGAACTGAGAGCTTCCTCTGTGTGGACACTATAATCCAAAGAGCTGCAGAGTTGTCACTATGTTGACGGACAGTGATAAGATGGTGTGACAACTCCCTTGTTGAGTTTGATTGACAGAAATCTGCTTTGATAGGCAACCAAATCACTTTTGTCCAGCCAATCATCTCAGATTGAGCTGGGCAAAAGTAAAACCTGCAGTGGAGGAGAGTGAACAAAGTGACGGCATGATATCGGTTATCTGTAAACATATCACAACTTGCTAAATATTACAACTACAGATAGAAGCTGCAGTAGTGGTCTCTAGCCACTGTAAAGCAATGTGATGGTTCTAGAGCATTTAAATAGACCACTTTATATTATGTACATATAAGTACTTTGCACCTTAGGTAAACCAGCTGGTAAATGCTTCATTGCACAATATTAAAACAGTGAAACCTACTCTTAACACACGGAATGGCACAAGCAAATAAACAGCCGCAGTCAGCAGTCTCAATGATGCTATTCATACTGACAGTGAGCATCAGGATAAAAATAGGGTGTCCAAATCATGTCCAAACCCTTCCTTCCAAAAAGTTACAGACCAAAATTCCTCTCACAGCAATACTATATGATACTCCAGACAATGTTATAGAAAGCCAGTAAAGATAAGATATGAATACTTTTGAATATTTTATAGACTGGATAATGTTAAAATTCTGAATGAAAACAGTCAACATTGGCCGTCCTGTTAATACAAACTGCAAGTTGATGGTTGGCTTGCAGTAAAAATCTGCACATTTAGTATCATGCTCTGTGTATAATAATCTGCAGCAGTGCATCAACAATTTGTAGCTTTTGCAATTAAACACATTTTATAATACTAGAAGTTTACTTTTAATATTAAGAGTAGTCTTAACGGTAGATCAACAGGTAGTAATAAATTGCAGCTGCTACATACAGCAGATGTATAGCATTGGCTTCTACTGCTTGGCTGTGTGATTTTTCAAGTGCTTCCTGGCTGCCATGTTGGAATGGGGTATTAGAGTGGCCCTGCTGTGCATGGAGTGTTGATAGCACTGGGAGCTGCATGACTCTGTCTGTTATGGATCGGGTTGCACTTGGGGAAACATTTGAAGGCTCCTCTGGGCTTTCACAGAGCAGAAGTTTTCCTGGGGACAGAAGGATCAGCTTAAAGCAACAGGCTTGTTGACTTTGATATCCTATCTGATACCACCACTTCCACAAGTTTACACCCCTGCAAACAGGCCTGACATTAGAATATCCTCATTTGTGCAAGCAAGGGATTTGGCCCACCGCAGGGGGTTTGAGGTTTGTGTTTCGGCCTGTCGTAGATGAGCGAAGGTTTCCATAATTTGGCTGGTGTTCCCTCTTGCACCAGACCAGCCTGTGAGAATGAGAAACAGGCCAAGGAGAGGGGAGGGCACAAATACCTGCCCAGCACAGCAGGCAGATGTTCTATGAGGGTCATTGTGAGTTGCAGCAAGGGAAAGAGGACAGACTGATGTAAAACATACACTTGTTTTGCACATTGTCACGTTCGCCTCTTGTCTCCTGTTGCCTCTTGAGCTCTGTCCTACCTGCTGTTCCTGTCTAGACGACTTGCCAACTGTGACATCTGTTCTAAGATGAAAGCATAGGCAAAATCTGAATGTCAATATCCTTGCTGTGGACAGACAAAATGAACAAACGGAAGAGTGTCTGTCACTGTGCGGCAATCATCCTTCAAATGAAAGGTTACCGCACCACATTGTGTGCTGGAGAAATGACCATTTTTAATCAGACAGCAGGGGACACATCTGTCAGAAGCTCAGTAAAGCTGCAGTTAGGAGCCAAGGAGAGCAGAGACTGATCAGTACAAATCATTTCCCCTTTCCCCCCACTGACAAAACAGGCCTAAATGTGGAAAGGCCACCAGGGAATTAAATATGACTTTTCTAAGGTTATGCTTAAGATGCTAAGATGATAAAGTGAGGAGGTTTACAGGAGACTGATAAGAGATTACATTAGGCAGTGTGGATGCTGTCTAAATAAGCTTTTTAACTAGGATGAGGCATATCAGCTGCAGTAACCTCATGTAAAGGCTGGATTTAAGGAGCACATGTTAAAGAAAAGAGCATAAGTTAATAAATTACACTCTTAGTCAAACTTTGTCTGTTATTTCTTCCTGTTTTTTTTTTTTCCTGTATGCCTTTGTTGAAGTTCATCCCCTGTCTTGACAGATGGAATAAAATGTGTGCTCATCACACCATTAACAGCAGAACAATGATAATTTATCAAGCTAACATCACAGTCACATTTGATGTGACTCTTTATGATGAGATTAGAGCTTGGTTTGTCATGCCTTCGCTATTCGATACATGATCACAATCTGTACTTTTCATTTTATGTTATGTTGGCAGGCTGCAGAGGAACATGGTAGACTAGATCTAACATAAAATTACTCATAAATGGGTGAACTACTTTCCTCTCTACATTTCCTGTGTTCTCCATGTTTTGTCTGATCAGAGCCCCAGTAAAAGTGTAAGCTAAGACCTTGGGGTTTGCCCTATCCAGAGGCCTTAGCCTTAAGATTACATCTGCAGAAGGGTTGAAAATGTTCAGAGCTGGAAAAGTAATTGCAAAGCTAAGGTTAGTAATTTTGTGGTATTAAATTGCCTGTCAGAGCTAAATGAAGTAGGGCTTCTGCACTGCCAAAAGCCATACGTGCCTATGCGCAGAGTGGTGTAGCTTTACCCGAAGAAGGTAGTATTTTCCTCCACCACATCATTTTATCATTCAGCTGAGTTCATGGTGTTGTTTTAAGAGATTTAAGTCTCATTACCCCAACCTAGGTCCTTTGTGATTTATACCGTTATTACAGCACTCTCTCTCACAATAGAAATGATGCATGAATCACATTTGTACTGTAAGACAAATGTTTCTCCAAGGGAAAGAGAGACATTGTAGCTAGTTAAAGGGACCCTCATTAAGCTCTCGTTATTGGATAAGTGGCTCTCATTTTCTCTGTGAGATTCCAGGCCTGACTAACTGGTCTTTATACCTCTCTGAAGATTACAGTGTTGCATTGCTGCAGTGTTAATTTGTTCTTTGTGATGTGACCAGCAGTTATACATTTATTTCAGTGTCCAAATCTGTGCCATTGACCTTCAGTTCCTGCTGAGTCCAAAACCTGCTGACCCCAGCCCTACATTTGCCAGAGATGGAGATAAATATATATCTGAATGCCTTTAGAGCTGCCTCTGTCAAGTCCAGCTCATGGTTCAAAGCTGTTTTATATTTTGTTTTATGTACTGTGTCAGTAATATTCCTTGACCTTTTCTTTTTAAGGCAGCCTTACAACAGTGAAAGAGGAAATTATTGAGAAATAATAAAATAAAACAATAGTATCGACAATCCTAAGGCTGCAGCTGACAGATATTTTAGAATAAAATCCCATTGTAAATTTCCCAGAACCCAAGGTGAACATTTCAGATTACTTGCTTTGCCCCAGAAAGAGCATAAAAACCCAAAATAGGCTGTAAACGAATATATATGTGTATATATGATACAAAGAGACAGATTAGTTTTCTCTGAAAATACTAATCACTTGATTAACTTAAGCCATACTACTGCTACTACTAATATTGTGATGATAATCTTCATATATTAAAAAATAAAATGAACTCTAACCATACAATATGACAGTAGTCCTACAGTGCACCAATAACAAGAGTCTTCATGATGTAAGCAGCATGTGTTTCTCACATACAGTGTAAAGGTAAACCTCAAACCCAATATTTTATCAATGCTACTTATAATACTATAAGTAATAATGACAGATACAGTTGAGTATCATCAGCATAGTGGTCAAATATTATTGATACTATTGTTGAATTACAATTCTATAGATTACATCCATATATTCGTATTCATCTAGAAACTACAAATGTGACGCGTTCCATCAAAATGAGTCGGATGTCGCAGCGGCCCGTTTGTGTAGAAACACGTTTTTACAAGAAAATAGAATTTTGGGCTATTTTCAGTTTTTACATGTTTCTAATTAAATAAAGTCTCAAGTTTCATACCATGTCAAAATTAATGTAAAATACAAAGGATAAATATAGCTAGCATAAATAAAACAAAACAGGTGTCAGAGTTCAAAACACTGGCTAGCGTGTTTGTGTCATCTACGTCATCTGTCAACTGTCAGTTTAGATCGACATGGACACGGACACAGATTGACAGATTGACAGCCTAGACAAAATTAATTTTCGCGACGACGAAATTGCTCGACTTTTAAATTCAATTCTTGTAAGACATGCTACGACAACTGGATCGACCTTATTACGGACTTTTTCACCGCACCGGCAGCTGAGAGTGAGAGTGACAGCGGCGGCTCGACCTCCAAGTCTGACTCGGATTTCGCGCTACCGACACTGGCCGGCTCCGATCGTGATGGCAAAGAAAGTGAGTGTGACGGAGGCCAGGAGGAAGATATTCCACTCGTGGCTGACCCGATGGTAGCATACAATTTCTCTGATTATAATTATGTAAAGCAGTAAAGCAGTAAAGTTTATTTATTTGAATATAAACTGTCTATAAATGTCTTTTAATTCATTTGGAATATGGCGGAATGTTGATTGCTATCTTTAGAGCCCTTTTTTCTCAAAAACAAGGTTTGGTGACAGTCGACCTTTGGAAGGGCGTGTCTCATACAATTTTTGGAGTAGAAAAATAATTTTGGTATCGCCATAAAGCTGAGACTTTCCTCTTTACAGCCATGAAGAAAACTCAAAATGTGTTTCTGGGTCAAAGTGACTCAAAATGATGGAGCAGGTCACAAATTATCCTAAATAAACAACAACCAGTGTCTCAGTATAGATAATATTTTTTTTTAAACTTCTGTGAATTTGAGGTTTTGTGACCACTGCTTCACTGTGACACAAATCTGTCAAGTTCAGTGTCAGATGGAAGCACAATCACTTTTAAATGCAGGAATCATACAATATGTTTTAAAATGAATGTAGAATGTGAAAAATTATTTACTGTTAGAGAAAGTTATTTGTCATATATATTTACTAATTTTATATGGAGCACGGTCGAGACCTGCTGTCCTGAGATAACTTCTGTTATGATTTGGCGCTATACAAATAAAATTGAATTGAAAATTGAATTGAATTGAACTAGTTCTCTTGTTAGTATTTTATTTGCTTGTATTCCTACTACTACTGTAATGACACCAGTCTAGCTATAATTATATATTCACCACAGAACGGGACTGGTTAAAATTGTGAAATTAATCTAACTTAACTAGTTGTAATCTGGGAAAGGTGACAAAGATATATCTGAAATAAATACTATTAGACCAAGTTGATCTAAAAATGATAATAAACCGGTAATAACATTTTTAAAAAGAAGGAAAAAAAAGACAAGAGTAGATGGCTTTGAAGTGTCTCAAATTTCCTCTCCTGCAGTTTATTTGAAAGCTATCATTTTCTTGAATTCATCGCTGAAAATTGTTATTGATTTGCAGCATGACAGATGCTAAGAGCGTCTCTATTGACGTTACCATTGACAGTTTCAGTAAATTCCACATCTAATTATCATTCCTGGCCAAATGATACACCTTTGTATTCTGTGAGAGGATGTCGATGGCACCAGGTGCATTGTTCTAGAAAGACTTATTGAGCTGGGTGTCGCTGCACTGTGATTTAGGACATAACAGAGAACATTCTTTTTTTGTGTGGCATAATTAAACCTGGTATGGACTACTCCCAGACTGCTAAAGACATCACTAAAGAAAAGATCGGTGTTGTTGATGGCCTTTGTGCTGAAGGATTTCTCACTCCTAAGTAAATTGCCACCTACCACCCCTTTTATCCTTCTTTCACCCTTTCCTTCTCCCTTTCTCCTTCCCTCTTTTTCCAATTTGTTATGCATGAAAAAAAAAAGTTTTTGCTACAGAAGCAATTTTATCAAAGCTAAATTGAGATAATTCAGTGACATGGTATTGACCTCTTGCTCAAATGATTTATAGTATCAATGAATATCTGGTCCCACTATTAATAGGGACTTGGGATGAGAATTTAATAGAAATAAATCATTACCTTAACCTTTCTCCTTCAGTAAATGGTTTACTAATTTTAGCATCATGTTATTATTTCAGAATATTCATTTCAACCATGACTAAAGGAATGTCATAAATGTGCATAACTTCCTTTTTTATCGCCATGTGTACATTTACAGTTTAAGAGTTTCCACTTGAGGGTATTGCCTTCAGTGGCAGAAATACTACTGCTAGTCAACCCCGTTGACCACTGGGACACTACTGCCGTAAAGAACACCTGTCATTACGCTGCTGTTTTACATGGAACCAACAATGTGATTGATAGCATGCCGACATTCCGGAAGCAAAAGAGAGATGTGACATGTGACACAACAGCGTCGGTATAGTGTCCATTGGCTCCACCATTTTGTACAAAAGTCCTCCCAGCTCTGTTACTACCTCTGCTGCTGGCTTAACGGTGGTACAATGCCCCCCCACCACTACCATTCCATGTTTGTATGTTTTATACATAACAGTGAGGTGGAATAATGGCACAACATTCCCGCCTTGAACAGGCTGTATTAAAAGGGCTACTGACAAGCTCTTTGCTGGAGTGACATCTGAACTTGCCAGGGGCATGAACCTGCCAGGGCCTCCAGCAGGTGCCAGAACCCGACACCTCTTGAAGGCACTGGGAGCAAAGTGGTGGGTGGTGATGCTGATGGTGGGGGCTTTTGGGCTTTATGTTGGAGGAATAGTAACATGATGCTGGAGTCCCCTGCCTTTTCCCACAGTGGCCCTGAACCACCACTCTGCGGCTCCACTGGCTAACTAACGGCTCACTTGACTGTGGTTACAGGAAGCCCATTGTTGGGAAGGACAGAATTCAGGGGGGAAGTGGTGTAATCCTGGCTCTGTCCTGGATCAGTCAGTTTGGATTTCACACAGGCCCCACGATCAGGCCTAGTACAGCCAAGGGCCCCTGGACACTGTGTTCCTTAGAAAAACAGACAAACACCTCTTTCCCCACAGCGAGATCATAAAAAGTAAAACTAACCACATCCCTTAAATGACATCAACTACTGCCGTATCTTTAATCTTTACTGGTTTAACAAAAGTTGAATTGTGAATTCAGAGTTGACTGCCCATTAAAATAACAAGATTAGATGTTTCTTTGATACTTTTTATTATACTTGTATGGTTCATATTCCCCTCTCAAGATGATCAATCCCAACACAGTAGATACGTAGTTATTGTGAAAACCACGTGTCTTTCTTAGTGCCAAAATCTTTTTAACTTATTCAGCTTTTCAGAGGAGGTGCTTGTCAGATAAAGAGTTTAAAGGTTGTAGATATTGTTTCCAATGGCAGAAACAGAAGAAAACTCACAGAAGAGAAAGGATGACTAAGTAAGCATATAAAATACTCAAGCTATTCAGTTTTTAATTCTCTATATTTTCAGTAGCATAGTACTGGCAACACATCCTGCTCATTAACAGAGAGAGAGAATATGATCTTTTCTTATTTATTTGCCACAACTGGACATTACCCACCATAAAGAAATCCAAATGCACAGCGCATCAAACACTATTTGTGACTGTTGTCTGTCATACCTTATATGCTGGTAGGGTCAGTCTGGTAAGCAAAAGGTTTACCATCCTGATGACAAAATGGAAGCATTCTTTTTCTTCTTCCCTTCTCAACAGTTTATAATAAATTGTAGGCTGCCTCAATTGTTTTTTCAGTCTTCCAAATGATTTCAGCCTTCAGATGATCTGTGAAGAGAACTATTTGCGCTCAAAACTGTGCTATTTTTCATCGGTACAGTAGGTGGCTTGGAAAGGGCAATAAAGTCATGTCCAATGTGAGTCATGTTGTCTTTCATTCAATTAGACAAACTCTAGCCCACACAAATGACATTGAAATAAATTGATGTAATGACAGGAATTCATGCCTTGCAACAGTGAGAGGTGAAAATCCTCCCCTGCAATTTCAGGCTTTGCACTTGGCATGGCATGTAATGTGATCTCAGTTGAGTCTGAGGAAAACAAATCCCTTTTCCCCTCTGTTTTACATACAAGTGTAAGAGTATGTAAGGCATTTGTAGTTATTTCAGGAGACAGAGAGAGAGAGGGAGCTGCAGGGGTTGCTGGTTCATTCTCCACATATGCTATGGAGAGCAGATAATTGCTCCATGGCCAGAAGGCTTTGATTGGCTGGCTAGTTAGTGATCAGAGCAGCGAGATGTCTGGCTCTCTGTGGACACCAGGAACTCTGTAACATATGGCAGAGAGAAGTGGGCGGAAGGTTTTTGAATTTGCTCTAATTCTCATTTTCTTTATGACCTCTTACATGGGTTACAATGTCATGTAATGCCATACAATTTTAAGTTAGCCATGGGTATTTCTAGCACTTGTGAGAATTGAAAATGCAAGTATAGATTTGACCACAAACATGCACTGCATGTCAGGCATCCAACTTAAGAACAGTTTCAGATAGATTCAAGTTCTGAGAAACTTAACAGCATGAAATATCTTCAAACAATGTATTATGTGCTTCAAGGTATTATCCAGCCTTTTTTAGCACAAAGTTTTGCCAGAACATGTGGTTGTATTGTTTGAAAAGTCAGCTGCTTTGATGCCTGGCATAAATTATCACAATTTTCAAGCTTACATTCCATCAGCCTATTTTAATGTATAAGCCATAGTATGTGGCGCCAGTTAAAAGATAGTAATCATGTTGTCATTTTATGTGCATATACCACACACTATACACAGAGTAAATATGTATACAATATACAAAAGGTTAGGTGAAGGGGAATAAAAGCAGGTGTGGTGATTAATTATTATATTTATTACTTGGCCCGCACCTTTTAAACAGCTGTGCCAATCACAGTGCTGCTTGATGAAGATAGGAGAGTGAATGAGTGCAGACTGGCTTTTTCTAAGTAGTAAAATAATATTGTTGTCCAGGAGGTGCAGAATGTCAAGGCAGATACATGGCACAATAAATATCCTGCCAAAGGCAGAGGTGCCTTTGTAGGTTTAGAGTTATTTTTTATCGGTTGTGGAGATAACAAAAGTTAGATTTTTCACTTGTAATTTTTGCAATACAGTTTAAAAAAACCAAAAAAAACAATGATCAAGCAAGTAGCTCAACACAAGTACAATGATCAAAATGGGGTTGTTTTCCCTTATACTTTAATTAAGTTTACATTCTATTAGATTTGGTGACATTTCCATGCCAAAACTCTTGAGTGAGGAAATGGTTTATTTACATGGTTGTGTAAACTAACAATTTCCCAATTATCCTGTTGACTTTCCAGAGAGACATATTGCAGTTAAAAAGAAAAATATTTGTCTTAAAATTTAAGAAATGAATGCGACGGTTGCCAGATTAGTTGAAACAAAGGCAATAACAAACACAGTTGCTGCCCCCGTTATGAAAGCGATTTACCAACATTTTATCTTGCACTACCTTAAATGGGAAAAGCAAATTTCATTGCACAGTGGTCTATGCACCACCAGAAAAATATAGCCTTTAGCCTTTACCAGACAAGTTCATAAACATCTGAAAAGGAAGATGACGTGCCATTATAGTTACTCTACATACAGTATGTACCTTAGCCAACTGAGCTACCAGGATGTTTTGTGGCATTTATTACCTCTGCTAAGGAGGTTGTGTTTTCTGTGCCGTTTGTCCACAGTTTATGCCCTCCTAGTTATATACTTGACTGAAGCTTATCAGGGTCACATGCCTTCTTAGCATCGGGTTGTTAAAAGGTGTTCACCAGCGTTTGCATTCCTCCCTCAAGATTCAGCTCTTTGACAGAAACAAAATCCGTCCAAAACCCCAGGGGGTCCTCAGTGGTTAGTGAGCTTGAGGCTGCAAAGAAGTACTCTTTAACATTACACACACACACACACACACACACACACACACACACACACACACACACACACACACACACACACACACACACATTGTTAAAGCAGTATCTTGTTGTTGTGGTGCCCTTTTGTCCCCTCTGTGTTCCCTGTCTGTAAAGAAATTTGGGTTGATGTTTGTGATGGCAGGGATCCCTCTCAACAAACAATGCCGAGATTGAAAAGAGGATTCTTCCTCTTTTCACTCTGGAGCCTTCAAGTCCACTGCAAGTTTACATGACCCTTCAACTCCTCTCCACACAAGTTTTGTTCGACAGCTTCTGTTTGGGCATATAAGGAGGCATTGTTGCCTGGGTCACAGCAGAGGGATGCTAAGTTTAGGAGTTTACGTAAGAAGGCCTTTCTAAGTGGCTCAGCCTCGCAGTCTCTTGATAGATCATGTGAAAGACACCAGGCCACAAAAACAACACTTTATGTGGCAACATGCAGGGATATATTTTTGCCATTTGAACAAACACAATACCTATCTGAAAAAAGATGTCCTTGATGTTTCAACTGAACACTGGCTTGTCATAAACAAATAAGAAAAAAAAATAAATTAAAAAAAATCTTTTTCTAAACTTGTTTTAGAATGTTTGTAGGTAATTTATATCCTCTAAATTGTCAACAGACCCTGTCCTGTCTGTCAATTCTCTGCTAGAGTGATGTTGAGTTGTTTACTCAAGCACATCAACTCACTTTTCACTCTCACTTAAACAGAATGAGCTTTCTGCATCTACAATATTTCACTAAGCCTGTTTGGCAATGTTGGATGTGTCCATCACTACATTTCTTGTTCAAGGAAGACAAGACAATGGATTTATTAGGGAGACAGATGAACTTCTTTTCAAATCCCATCATTCTGTTGAATGTCTAAAACCTAGACAGTTGATGTGCATATGACAGCTGTCACATTCATCACAGTGTAGTCACAAACAAGCGGGAACACGTAGGCTGTTGTGTCTGAAAATTCACAGTGCAACATAGATTTCAGTAAAGTGTAGCCTGCCATCAGGACTCTGTATAGGATCATGAAACGCTTGGCATTTTGACTTGTGCCTTGTGATTTATCTTGCCTTGAGACATAATTTGGTCTGAGCCCGCAGCGAAATATATACTTGGATAAATGCTATGGCTTTGAGTTGAAATAAACAAATCCCTAATGCCCTATCAATGTCCTTCCTGTTGGAAACAGAATAACTCCTTTCACTTACCAAAAGGAATATATATCATCAGATAAATGCTCCCTAGAAATAAGAAGCCAGGGACAGGCTTAACCACTTCTAAGCCCTGCTTCCCTGTAGACTTGTGTTTATGATAAAGAGTAATGAATGGAAAGTGGGTTTTATCAGTGAAAGATGGAGGAATGGTTAGCTTGAGTGATGCTTTTTGTCCCACATGGCACAATCAAGGCCTATTTTTGAAGTGTAGTCCCTAGTGTGTTTGTAGACCAATTTTTGTGGATATTGGCTGTGGGATCTTGCAGGCCCTGCTGTACAGTACAGTATGAAGGACAGTCCAATTATCTGAAGATACAGCAGTATTGCTTGTCATGCAAATCACAAAGACAACTACTTGTATATAGTTTAACGTTCAGGAAACTTTAAATGCACTACAGTAGGTTGCCTAGCAGTTATATCCTTCAATTCCCATTGGTTTGGTTGCAAAGAATTAGTCTTGTTGCAGTTTTTGTTATGTGTTCTCATCAACTTTCTCTCTATATAAATGAGAATTAAAGGAGGGCAAAGATAAAGCAATGTCTGCTGTAGGTTCAGCTTTTTAAGAGGTCTGTTTACAAGGATTTGTGTTCTATATTTGGTGTGTTAGTATTACGCCGTCTCATCACATCCCTCTGCTTGATTTCTTCTCCATCTTACCTTCTCACCTGTCTTTTCCTTTTAACCTGGCCTCGGTCTCCTTACTCCTGATCAGACCTGGCATTGAGTTGATTCAAATAAGGCTGCTCAATGGGAATGGACACTCCCACCGACTAGATTGGATCACTATCAGGAGATAGTTTTCCTATTGGGCTTTCAAATTAATGTGCAGACTCAACCATCTCTGCAATGATTTCTTTTACATGAGCATCAGTGAAAACATTTGGTCTTCCAAAGTAAAGAGAGTGCAGCCTAATACTGGGCGTTACTGAGTTAAGCAACTCTCATCTGTTTTAATCTGTACTTCTAATGGAGAAAACGAATAATAAAAGGTTACTGCTGATCAATAGCCTACACAAACACAACCCATCTGTCTGAAAGATTAATAAATTATGGTTTCATTCAAAGAGAAGGGATAGACTTTCCAGTTTTGGTGATTTATTTTGCTCCTGCTTATTAACACCTTGTGTTGTCCCTGCACAGGACTGTTTTTTCATCAAGCCCTAATTGACTGTAGGATTTCATTGAAGTGTATTATCAATCTCTATCTGTTTTGTGTGGAAGGACATTGATCAATGGAAATAGCTTTCCTTTGTTGACTGGATTGGACAGTGTTGCAGGCCACAGCTCGGGCCATGTAATGGAGCTTATGAGAACCAAGCCACCGGATCAATAAAGCATTGAAATAAGAAGATGAAATTCCCTTTTTCTCAATGATTACAGGCTCAATGACTGAATTTGTTAGATTTCAAAAACTTTTTATTTTCCTTTTGGTGTAGAAGTGATTCACTGAAAAAAAGGGCCAAACAACCATCTTAAAGATTTTCTCTCCCTTCTCAGCCTCAAGCCCATTAAAATTCCTCTGAAGTTTTTTACATATCACTACATCAAGTGCACATAAATTATGAATGTCTCATATAGCAGTCTTGCACTTGTAGCCCCCGGGTTCCCTTGAAACTGATTTGGTGTCTATGAACTTTGTTGTTACAAGGCCCAGAGAAAATTGGAGTAATATGCTCTCTCTGTGATTCATCATTCACAGCTCATAATGCAGAACATACCATAATAAACATCTCCACCTTCATGTATTACTTTGAGATTGTGTTTGTTTCACCATTAATGAATTTACTGTCGGTTTTAATATTTATGCATGAGAATGACTTTGTCATAATAGGGCTACACGTTTAGATACCCAGCAGGGATGACGCTTCTTTCAGACATCACAGGCAGACTGGGGTTTTCTTCAAGATGCAGAGGAGGTTTGGAGGTCGGCTGAGTGCACGTTCTGGTTTGCAACAGTAATCATTTTCAGCATTATTACTTTAAATAGAGTGAGACCTCTAATTGGCTCTGATGTATTTGGGGAATCACACCAACCAGTGTCTGCCATCTTTGTTACAGTGTGGGAAAGGGAACAGATGAGAGAGAGAGATACAGTGTAAACTTATATTCATAAGTCTCCAGACTTTAAACTACAAATTAGCCTTTTAGGGTAGGGGATAAAAAACAATATTAATCAACAATCAACATAACTGTCAACAATAGGTAATTAAAAAACTTTGGATTGGGTGTGCCATCTTTTGTCAGTTGTTTTGTCATGTGCTTAGAACATTAAAATTTGGGAAACAAAGTGGGTTTTGAAAATACATGAGTAGAGTTAATCAATCAATATGCACTAAGTTAGTCTGAAAGATCTATTAGTCAAGGCCAACCTGTGCTAAAACATAATTCTCTTTGAGCTTATTTCATTCCCTTTATAGGACAAAAACCTTTCAAAATTCCTACCAATACCCAAACTTTAATGCAGTCTGTTTTCTTGGAGCCAGCATCCAGTGGCCATTAGAGGAAATGCTTCCTATTCTTGGACTCACAGTTTAGCACTGGTTTAATACTGAACAGCCAATGGTTTAGATTACCAAAACAAACAAAATCTGCTTCTTTCACACTGATCAGAAATGGCCCTGTAGTCTGTCATGACCATACCCATTCTTTGACCTTGCAAGCAATGTAAAATGAGTGCAATAATGATTTTCTCATTATGTAACACAGTAGATTTTTATAGTTTTGGACACCACTGTTCAGTGAAATATGTTGTAAAATATTGACATGATTACACTCATAATGTAACAACAAACAAATTTAACATTAATTGACGAGCTCCAGTTGCGAAGATGGGATAAGAACGGGTGGTAGCAGCTGACAATTACTAGCTTGTCTGCATTTACTGTACATTTGTCAAGACTTTTAGCCTAGGGCTTGGCATCAAGCTGCGCCTGTTTTGGCTTCTTGGATATGATTTATCCACATCAGTCCAGCTGATGTTTTCCAGCTGTTTGTGTGACGGATACTTTTACACTGGCCTATGCTGAATATACTTTGCTTTTCGAGAACATCCATCTCCACTGCAGCAGGATTCTTTGGCTTATCCTGATCCCAAGAAAATGAAGGCGCAAATGCCTGTGTTTTTAGGCCCAGGCCTCTCCAACACACTACACCCCGGCCCCCCTTAGGAAATTAGTGCAACATGAAAAAACTAAAATATTTAGCTCATGTTGGATAGTATTGTGGGTTGAATGCATTATGTCAATGAGGTGCAGAATATGACACTACAAGAATCAAACCCAATGATCATTGTAAATCTTTTCAGATCAAATACATATTGTAAATTCTTAATGTGAGTGGTTATTCAATCATGGGTTTGTGTTGTGCAACCATCACTTGTGGTATTTGAGTCACCTTTATTTAATTTTGTCAGCACATTAACTACTCAGGCATTGTTTTTTCTTACTGACTACAACTGGATCTACGGCCTGTTTTCACTCATGACCTTATTTATAACTTATTTACTACTCTCACATGTCCCTAGAGTTTAACTAAACTTGGATTCCCAGGCTTTCAGAAAAGCAGGCAGTGTGTCCTGGTGCCTGACTCATGTCTGTTCTAACCATCCCCCCTTTCTAAACTTGTAACCAGCTGCACATCAAAAGGAATATGATTTATTAGGGGTGCAACTCCCCAGGACTTTGAACGACCATCGACTTGTTTATCCAAGTTAACATTCTTGGCCATATCCATATATTTTCTGTTTGCCCTTTCATGTGGTTCTGCAGGGATACATCCACTGGCTGCTGGGGTTATAGTCCACCTACAAGTATGTCGGCTGCTAATGTCACTCATGAAGGATACGGATTTGGGCCATGGCAGTGACATGGATCAGTTCTGTAACTGTTCCTTGAAGGCATTACATAATTGATGTATTTTCATGGTGCTGCGGTTAGTTGATGGCACACGGGGGGTGATTCTGTTAAGAGCAGGCATCATTGACTCTTTTCCCTTGAAGCTGCCCATCTTTTAGCCCTCAGAATCCCCCGACCCTTTTTTCCTGCCTCTCCCTGTGTCTCCCAAATGGAAAACATGTGGCAGGAGTTGTCATTTGTTAACGTATGGAAGAAAGAGTGAAACAGGCCAGGGGATGGCTCATCAGGAACACTCATTCAGGATGATGAATGTAGCCAAATACACATTTGTCCGTAAAACTTGCAGTGTGGATCAGCATCATTAGGCATGAGGAATAGGTGGAGCCCGCTGAGAAGTGAATGCAGCAAACAGATGTTGCAGATTTTCACCAGCATCTTTCATCCAGAGTACCATCATTAATAAAGTTGAAGGTGATCCTCGTGTTTTCATCTAATAAGACCAAATAAAGTATGGTGGGATTCTCAGGAAATTGCTGAATAAACTGAATATCGCCATGGCTTCTTAAACAAGGACCCAAGGTCCTCTGTCTGGTTTTGAAGTAAGTCAAGGCAACATGACACTGTAGTTAGGATCTTGAGGGTGAAGTGTATTAGTCAGCGCATGCTTATGAAGTCCTCAAAGGAGTAGATTTCAGAAAAGAAAAGCTAAGGGTTATACAAACTTAAAAGGAATATGTTTTTAGTTCTGTTTTGGGATAGAAAAAGGTGCATATAGTTTGCATTTAAACTATACCTGCAAGGCCATGTTTTTCCATTCTAGGCAACACTAAAATCATAGAGCTCATTTTGTGATAGAAACAATCGTGCTTGGAGTACAATACTGTGTCAGTCCACACAGACTGTGTGTTTTACTGTGAGATGCTGAATGGTTGCAGCTGATGCCATGGGTATGTCAGGTGACTGAGCCCCATGTTCAAGCAGCTTGGCCCTGTTGTAGAGGGCCTCCATCTTTGTCAGCCTTGTCTCATCTTATAAACAGGCCCAGACAGAGAAGCTTTACCATGAATAATGCCTCAGGTCCGTAGAATCCCAACACCTATAAATCTTAATAGAGGTTCCGAGATTCCAATGGGCGGCCACATCTCTTTTCCACCCTGCCCAGCTCTATTCCATCTCCCATCCGGAGTCTCCAATTTTCTCTCCCCAAAGTAAACCCACAGTGACTTGAATTTTCCCATGCCATGATTTGCCTACAAACAGGATTACATGCATATAGCTCATGCAAATCGATAAAAAATGTCAAGAATGCTTAGACTCCTGCGGCTTGCTAAATGCAATTTATCACTCAGGGAATCACTGGAAGAGAATGGGCTAACAAATGGAGTCTGATCATTTGCTTTGGACCTGTTGTCAAATACTTGAAGAGTGCATTTTTCATTTTCTGTACAGTAAATTGCACTTGGTTGTGTGTTTGTTTCAAAGGGACTAGTAGAGTCCCTGCTTACTGCATTTAGCAAGGAAACATGTGCTTTTATAAACTGCCGTGTGGTGTTTACTGCAATTCCCAAATTATTAAGCAGATGGTCATTCAATGGCATATTTAGAGAATTATGTTATTTTATGCGAATATGTTCCTCTAAAGAACCAGTTGGTTTTAGTGGGCAGTGAGGATGACCAACTGACACCAACTGACAAACCTGTGCTTTTATGAACTGCCGTTTGCTGCAAATATTAGATTTCTGTCAAAAGATCCTCCTAAATCCTACACACTGGTCATTTAAAGCCAAAACAAAAACATAAAGAAGTCATACCTTTAAATTATTCCCTCTGAGTAGTTGCTTGACCCTCAAGCTTTAGCTGCATCAGTCAGCCTGATATGAATTACATGTTGCATTTTTCATGCTTGCCAACTGAATTATATTAACTGGCTTTGAAGTGAAGGAAAATATACTTATACATCAACTGATCTCATGTATATCAAGTTTCTCAGTCAGCGGACAGTCATCAAGAATGCTGTGCATCATCTGAGCCAAGATTGGGTATGTGTTGGAATGATGAGCAGATATATTGACACTTTGAGAGACGTCTTGCTTTGATATGTCCATCTGTGCCTTTGGGCTGAGGCTGGTCAACATGATGCCCACTGATTCGCCAAATTGAGCCTGCTTTAGATTCATCATTCATAAATTGGGAATATGTCACCTTTGAAGTGCAATTACAGTGCATGCTGAGGAGGTGGATTTTGTGAATTCACAATTTCACTACTCCACCCCAATTTACTTTTAAAGTATGTAGAGAAGTCAGGCTTAATAGATTACCACCAGAATGACCTGCTTCTTTACAAAGGCAAAGGTTGGCTCAGTGTAGTTAGTTCTTTTTTTTGGGGTGCTGTTAACAGCCTCGTTTGAAAATGTTTTTGCTACCTTAATACATTTTATGAACACAGTCAGTCATGTACTGCACTTAATGAGTAGCCTAGTCCCTCAAAAATGTTAGCTTTATTCTGCTAAGATTCTGCACCCACATTATGCTTTACTTTAATCCCAATCATTATTTTGTGAGACGTATAAGGACTCCTTATTTTTGCATCCAAAACCCATAAATTCATATAATTATTATGGCATTCCTCTGATTCAGTTACTTTGGCATTGTTCCAAGAAACCCTCTCAACAAACAGCTCTGGAGTACATTCCCATATGGTCATGAACACATTCATTCACAGTGCAATGATCACTGAATGTGTCTTTAGAGTCACTGTGGTGTATCACAGTGAGTGCTCCCACAACTATTCATCTTGCCTGGTTCAAAGATAAATTAGCAGCTTCTAAATAATGCAGTGAACCCTAATTCTCTTTGATTAGTGGCAAGTTAGATGATAGCGACCCATTGAAATTGATCATCAGCATAAATAATGACTGAATGAACTGATAAAATGCAAAGTTGCCGGCCATCATAAATCAAATGAAAACCACTTGGTGTGGAAGTCATTGGAATTAGAAGTCCATGCTCCTATTAATTATGTTGCCTTGCCAAGGCGACAGTGTTATAAATCAGTTGTGAAAGGTACTCCAGCCGGCTGGCCTGCCCAGCAAGGCCTGCTGCCTGCAAATGGCTCTGCATACCCCTCTAATTGTTTCTTAAACAAGCCACCTCTAGAGGCTGAGGCTGATGGACAGAGTTTAAGAACAGAATGGAAAATGTGGGAGAAGGTTGCACATAGTGTGGACAGTTACAACAAGAAATCTTTTGTTTCATCATTTATTAACAATTATTACAAAGTTAAAGTCAGTTTCTCAGACAAGATTACATAATGTTTCTCTGACACAGCTAAATAACGTTTTTTAGGAAGTCATAGTTTTGGGTGCCCGGTTAGCTCAGTGGGTAGAGCTGGCGACCCATGTACCGGGGCTGAGTCCTTGCTGCAGCAGCCCAGGGTTCGAATCCGACCTGCGGCCCTTTGCTACGTGTCATCCCCTCTCTCAACTCCCCCTTCCTGTCTATCTTCAGCTGTATCTTTCAAATAAAGTCAATAAAAGGCCAAAAAAATAACTTAAAAAAAAAGAAAGTCACAGTTTCTCAATACTTTATCTTTAATATATATTTTTTACCCCCGCTTGTATTCTGTCTGACAGAATTGCTGCACTGAATTTGGGTGTCAAAATTATTCCAGCACTCTTTAAGAACAATTCAATTCAGTTTATTTCTATACACTTTTCAAATAGAACAGGTCTAGAGTGTACTCCTTATACAGTTCTTTAAAGAGACCCAACAATTCCAACAACAAACCCAGCAAGACTTTATGATGATGCTGCAGTATTTTTCACATTGGATGTTTTCAGATGTTTCCAAAGATGTTTAATGAAATTGACGTGGAGCTCAAATGAGCTCTCTGGTAACAAGTTAGGTTCAAACTCTGATTCATCTGTAAAAGCTTCTTTCTGCCATTCCCTAACACTGGCAATTTGGCATTGTTTGGCCTATGCTAAACTTTTGAACTAATTTTATGGTGAAACAACAGATTTTTAAACTACTACTCACTTTAGTTTACTGGAGCAGGACAGCATTGATCAGTTGGCTTTGGCTTTCAACTTCAAGCATTTGAAGGAGAAGTTACAACAGGTTGAATACTTACCTGTCAATTGAGTCTGTATTTGGTATTAGCCTTTGAAAGACCTGAATAATTCATTCTATGTACAGGAAGTATAAACAGGGAGCATATGTGTGAGTGAAAAGTCTAAGGTATGACAGCAATATGAAAATTCTTACCAATTGGTGTGCGTAAAAGACTTTCACTTTATTAATTACAAACATTTCTGTAGATTTTTATCAGTTCTGAATAATCATATTGGATTTTGATAAATGATGAAAAACAACTCTTATGGGACTGGTTCAGATATGTGTTTGTACTGTGTGTAAAAAATATCAACTGTTACACGTTCAAAGAGAATCTCAAGTTCAAAGAGAATCACAGAAACAGGTTTTGTAATACATCAGGTCAGTTCTTTGTTCTCCATATGTCTTTTTTGTCCTACCTAACTGATGCAATTTACAGTTTGACATCTTTACCACAGTGCTACCTTTGACATCCAGCCAGGCCTTCAAAAATATCACATATCACATCAGAGTGTGGAGCACCACTCTGTCCTTCCCAATGGAAACAGAGGCACACACGATGTGTGTATGCACCGCATGCTCCTCTATAAAGGCTCCATGATCCCACCATCAATCACACACTCCTTATTAGGTTGTCTATAACTGACTGGACTTATTTTGCTGGGGATGCTATTAGAATAATTGCATTCCTATGCAGTCCGCTGTTCTGCTAGATTTATTTGTTTTTACAATACAGAGCTCTTATGAGGTCAGACAACAACTTGTGATGCTGCCTATAAATGTCTGTGTGGAGATGTCAGTAATGTAATGGGCCGGCGCAACAATAGGACAAGATTGTATAGTGTTTCTAGGGTCGCAGATATTTTGCTTTGCTGTCACCAGGCTGAACTGCCAGGTGTACTTATGCTCACTGTGGACTTGTGAAGTTTTGAAACTGAAGAGTCGGCAGGGTAAATAATAGCGTTATTTCGTTTGAAGTAACTCTCAGCTGGTGTAATGGGTCTGTAACCCCTGTACCTCTATGAATACTCCTCTCTTAGCGTGTTGGTTATCTGAAATGGGCTTGTAATCTCAATCATCTCATTTTCTCCTGGATTTACCCACTCTCTTTACATCACGAGTGAATTAGTTCCTGCACTGGTGACACCGACGACTCTGGACTCACAATCTATTACATGACTAGGACAAAATAGCTCTCTCTTTTTAAATGAGGCCTTCTCTGTCAATCCATTACCCATCTCTCTGTTTCTCTCCCCTCCTCTATCTCTCTCATCTCACTCTACGTTGTGCTCTGTGTGTGTGTGTGTGTGTGTGTGTGTGTGTGTGTGTGTGTGTGTGTGTGTGTGTGTGTGTGTGTGTGTGTGCGTGTGTGTAGGAAAAGTCCCCAAGAAACCATTTAGGCGGTAGAAATGGAGCGGGCCCAGGCCTCAGGTGTCCGTGTCACGGTGATGAATCACATAGAACACATATTAAACCTTCCTCATGTGAGAGGGACCTGTGTTGAGCTGCACCCTTTCCCTGGCTGCCCTCTCTCCAAAAAATGAGATCCATTGATGAAAAAAAAAGGGGAAAAAAAAAGAATTATAAATATGACTGTGTGCTCTGCACATAAAGGCCGGCCTGTCCCTGAGAAATTGATTTATTGGATTCCCTGACATTTTAGTTGTGGTCGTTATGTTATATTTATGGGGGAATTGCTGGAGCCTCTCATTATGCTCTCCTAATTTATTTTACATACTTTTATGGCCGCTTGTGCTCAGCAGGCCTTTACGGCAGCTGTTATTGAAAAAGAGAAAAGGCAAGTACATATCGATCAAGATTTACATGTTTATTGCCAGGATTATGATTTATTTTGCTGTGTTTTCTTGTTTGGGCAGAACTGCTTTTCATTTAGTTGTCAAAAGCACCAAGAAACCAAGATGCAAATGTTTTCATAGCCCCCTATATTTTACCCTGTGCATTAGGTTATGCTGTCTTTTCATGTTGTAAATGTATTAATGTATTGTGTAACCAAGAAGTTATGGTGTACAAGAACTCCCTGATATATAAGCTTTACAGCATGTATCATTTAAAGGTACAATCAGTGATCCAAATGGAAAAAAAAGACGGTCACCTCTCCAAGACTGTAAACGGTTTTGTCCGACTAGACAACACCTAAATCTGGGTGTGTAGTGTTGATTAATGTTGTAGAAGTTAATGTTAGTAATAAACATTGGATTTAAACAGACCTATATTTTGAATTGTGTTCAGTGACAAAAACAATACATGGGTTTTTAAATTGAGTCATAATGCCTTACATTATATTGGTGATATATGATCACTAAGCTTTAATATTTTCTATTTTAATTTTGTTCCATGTAGTTTGACTGGCAAAATTGTTTAATACAGTCCGTTTTTTCTCCTTTCAGAATGACACTCTGAGATACCTGGTTCAGGTTGTTCTCCGTCAAGTTATGTGGCCTTGGACATGATTAAGTAATAAAAACAATTATATTAAATTACTTAAACTTTTGATGCATTAAATAGTGTCCCAAGATCATTCCTCAGCATAAAGGATGTGTAATTAACAGCTGAGATGAAGCGGTTATGAGCTGCTTCTTATTAAATTAAAGTCTAAAAAAAAGGGTCTTTCAGTGGAGCCCAAGAACTTGATATATGCTTATGCGGCTCTGAGCATCACCTACCATGAAATTTAGTGTTTCCAGGATATTTAACATTAAGACGTAGTTAAAATTAATTCTATGTGCAATTTCTCAAAAAGAAAGCTGACAACTAATGTCAATAAATCGTGCTCGGCCTGAAATGGGGGGATCGTAAATCTGTTGCTCAGTGCCGCCCCTCAATGTGGTAGTCAGGGGTCGAATGGGGGTGTGAAGCAGGGTATAGGAATGAGGAAGATGGATTTGTCGGCGAGGGAAGGAGAAAGGGTGATTTGAAACCCTGGACACTGATTGGTGGAGATGAGGCCTGGGTGTCCTTGTGGTGACATTCAGGCCCTGATATTTGTTTGGCTTTAAATAATACCCTGGACAGGGCCGGAGAGTGATGGCCACCGGGTCGGCTGACATTGCAGCCTGTGCCAAGGTGAGCGACTTCAGGACACTTCCTCTCTCTCTGTCTTCCCCTTCATCTCTCCATGTCTCTCTCTTTCTGTCTCTGGCCTGTCAATACGCATCCACTTGTCTGATGGGTCCTTCTGAGGAGCTTACAGCTGACATGCTGGTGTCTTTATTTCCACCAGCAATCCTTTTAGAGTTGGCCTCGGTGATCAGTCATGCCACTGACAAGCAGCTCAGGCCTCAGCACCTCAGCAACCCTCCATCCACTCCTCCTCATGACTCTATGTCATTACAAAGGAGGAGTGGAGAGAGGCTTCGGTCCAGAGTAAGAATTTAGGTTGACTCCATTTCTCAGTTGAGACATGTTATTTATCTCTTTGTCCCTAAGGTTTGATGCCTTCGTAAAATTAATATACAGCAACATAAAGGAAAAATATATGCTTTTGACACTTAAAAAAGACTTGTTTGTGATATACCTTGCATTTCTGTCCTCGTATGCTTGATTTGTTATTGCTATTGCTATTTTTTTTTCATTCAAAGAGTTGCTCAGACAAATGTTGAGATGCTACATTGCAGAAACTTTCAGCTGTCTAATATCAGACACTCAGAATTGAATAGGAGTAACTTCCTACAGTCATGGCCCTATTTTATAGAGTTGTTCAGAAGTCATACAGGGACAGTCCATCCAAGGAAAACCAAACTGATTTCTAATCAGAGACCATTGAGCAAATGCATCCACAGTACATATGGTCCTTTTTAAGTAAATTTCATAAGAAAACTGAAACTAAAGTATATGATGGATCTGCGGGAAAGTGGGTACATTATTCTTGATAACTCTGAAGTTTTCTAAAAATAAACAGAAATTACCATTTGTCAACTGCAATAAAAAGTCTTGCATGACTTAAACATCGTCACCTACATGTAGATTTTTGTAATGTTGCTGATAAAATTAAAGACCATTTTGCAATTTGATTTAATAGTTTGTTGCTGTCTTGTTACTTCCTTAAAAATACCTGGCAAAACAACTTGAAGATTAATTCTTGACGTTGGAAACAACAGCTTGACAAAAAAAATGATCAACACGAGATCCAGCTTGCTTGTTGTTTCCCAAGCATTCGACCACACAGCGACCTCAGCGGGTTGAGTTGCTCAGTTGTCATGGTGACATCACTTATGTGACTCATCCACTGAGATATAATATGCTTTTTTAAGTGAAATGTGGCTTGAGGTGCGACACAGCTATCTTTTATCATAAGATAAGTGACAGAAGTTTTCAGTGAACATGCACGAATTTAAGGCGCTAAACATCACAGAGCGCTAATATATAAACGTGTGCAGCAGAATAGCGTGCAAGGGTGGGTTTGTTTCTCTAACCCAGTACATGTCTATCACGTTGATGCAGTTATTGACAACATTGTGTTCGATGAAGTTGGGTGTCTAAGTATAGCCCTTTAGCTCTGAAATGAACACGTTAATATATTTACACGCACAATGGGTGGCTGTGTCCTTAGCCCTGGGAGACTGTTGTGTTGCAGGGTGGAGTAAGTGTGAGTAGTTTTCCAGCTCGTAGCAGATGATGTGCTGTTGATTACGCTGGACCGCAGTAATTATGGGCGAGGGCTGGTCCTGGGTTATGGCCTCTGTGATTACCGGCTCACTGTAAATGACTTATTTACAGTGTTGTTGATGCCTCTTTAGAGAAATGACTAACTCTGCACACAAACAGGCTCTTTTACAGCTATGGTCCTCTTTAATTAGGACGACTTTGGTGACACTCAAATTTACAGTGGACTTGTGTGGAATTTGGATTTAGACACCCAGCCAGCACAGATGACAGATGAGTTGAAAAACATGGTCCTTGAGCATGGATGGCTGCACAGTGTGAAGGTTCTTTTAACGTTAGCTTAAATATTTATTATTATTTATTATATTTATTTTAGTTAGAATCTGTTTTCTGCAGCTTGCTAAACAGGTTTTTGAATCATAGGGATGATCTTGTTAAAGAGTAGCATTTGTAGGAAGTGCCATGTCAACAGCTTATTGTCCATACTACAGATCTAAACAAGGCAAGACAGGGCTATCTTTTTATCCACCTCATTAAATTCACCCATATAGCTTATGATTAACGTCCCTGTTCCAAAGGGAAATTTATTTTAGTGTGAATAATAACTTACAAGCACAATTAGCTTTGATTATACACTTTAAACCTTATCTCAGCTTAGAAACATGTTATCTTAACTTTTAAAATCTACATGTTTTCATACAAACCTCAAATTTACACATTATCATTAGTACCATTAATATTATTATTTGTATTACTATAATTTTCTAATTTGTCTTGTGTCTCCTTATGATTCCGGCTCTGCATTTTGACTCCATTCCTGACATGCTGCGAAAGCACATATCAATTTAAAGCTAGCCCAGGGAGAAAAGCAATTATTCCCCCATCTGAGGAAAAAGAAAAGATGGAAACCCATTCCTCTATCAGGCAAATAATAACAGTAATGTCATATCCTGTCTTCATAAAGGATTTTATCTGATATTGAATTACATGGCCGTGTCCAATAGTATCCTGGCAGGCTTTGTCTCCCTCTGTTTTCGTCATCAGTTTGAATAACAACCATATTGCTACTCTCTTATTGTATTGGTTTTGATTAAGCCACCACACAGCAAAATCCTCTGTTATATTTTATGTGAACACTGGCACTACACTAAATGAACTTTGTTTGTTGGTTTGTGGTTTTCTATCTTACATTAGTTAGGCTGTATGCAATGGATACATTCTTAACATTCTGAACAACTACTTTTGACCTCTAATTGTGACTTATTTTTGGTGCATTAATTAGAAAATGTAATAAACATAATAACCACTTTTTTCAACAGATTTTTAGTCCTAACTTGATAACTTTAAACTATGATTTGCCAAACTTTAGTGTTCTTCAAATAATATATATATTTTCAGGTATATTGGCACCAAAAATGTCAAATGATGTCACATAATTCACACATCAGCACAGTAAATCTTCAGCGGAGAAGAGTTTTTTGGGGTACCATATGCTTTCATGCTGTTCATACTCCATCTCTCTATGTTCTTATCATTACTGCTTGTCCAAGTTGAACTCTCTCCTCTAAGAACAGTCTCATATTTCTCCACATGCATACAGAGAGACAGAGTAACACCAGTTGCAGTGTCTAGAGTCAGTCTGCCAAGAACAACTTTCTCCCTCACTCCATTTCGCTGGGTACTTTGCTACTTCTATCTCCTTCTCGCTCTGAAAATTTCTCAAATATGACATCCTGTTCCTCCCTTCTTCCCAGCTTTTATCTTCTTTGCTTGTCCCTCCTCCTCTCTACGCTGTATCTCTTCTCTGATCTCGACTAAGCAAATTTACAGCTTTAATTTTACCAGAAAAATGCATCGCTTCCAGGTGTGTACGACCAGCGGTGATTCTGGGACCTGTGGGTCGGGGGGCCAAGGGTCACTATGATTAACAGCTGTCCTCTCTTGGGAATGACAAACTTTCCAAGCGCTGTCACCAAGAAGTATGATGCTCCCTTTGTTCCTCCCTCAGGCAGCTATGACAGGCTGGCCAATCAGAGGGCTGCAGGTTTAAATCTGCCAAATTTTTAGACAAAACAAAAGGCTCTTCAGTCTAGCAAACAGACGCAGCCCTGCTGCTTGACTGGCAGAGATTACACTGAAGTGCTTAGTGCATATAATTACAAGTAATTGGCAAATAGTAGGCTCTGACTAAACAGAAATTGTTTCATTATGTCTAATTAACACCTACTTGATTATGGTTAATTACTAGTGTTTGATAATGGAGGAGCAAAGTTGTCAGTCTAGAGACAAGCAGGAGCCATCTGGATCATTGATAACCATATGCTGGTGCCTTGCTTCGCTTTGCTGGGACCAGAGCTGTCAGGGCCACCGACAGTGGCAGGTGCCTGCAGTGCATTAGACTCAGCATCTGCACAAGGTGTAAACACAACACAGCTCAAATAAACCTGTCAATGCGCACACACACTCGCATACACAGAAACATTCAGATGCGTTCACAATCAAACGCACGCCTACACTCTCGCAAGCACATAATTAATTGTTTTCAGACGTAGAATATTCAGTTTAAAAGCTTGCACAGTGAATTTCATCACTGTTAAAATAACATCTCTTTATATTAATTCCAGACTTGGTATCCCTTAACGGTTGAAAATCAAAGTCTTATTATTGGAGTGAAATGTACAGTTTAAATGCTGCACATACTTATTAGAGGAAATTGAAAGCAAGGAAATTGTCGGTCCAAAACTTAAGGGAAGGTTGAAATAGATGCCATTAGGAGCAAAATAGAGGTCCTAAGAGCCTTGGAAATTATTTGAAACAGAAGGCTCCCTGCTGTAAACAAAAGAAATTACCTTGCACGAAAATTGTCTGTCTGTCCCTGTTAATTAGCAGCACGCGCAATGTGAAATTAGCTATGACGCACTAGGAAAAGAGAAAGATAAATAGTCCCTTATAGGGAAAGAATAAAGTCAAGACTTGCCATACATAGCATTTGTCATGTTTAATTGTGGGATCAATTAAGATTCAGGGGATAATGATGATTTATAAGTGTTTGTGTATAATTTGATATTCATTAAGTCAGCCAGACACATGCTGGTATCAGCTTGTTAATTGTGTTTCCTTTTTGTTGAAGGGTGGCTTTTGAATGCAATTGGCCTAAAGTTTACAAACTCACTTGGCTGAGTGATTCTGTAGTGGGGCAGCCAAGCTCCATTGTGCTGCTATAGCATTTTTGTCACTTCTTATTTGCCTGTCTTCAATATTCTTTATGAACTGCTGCTGAAATTGCGCAGTGCTTTGGCCCAAACCCATTTTACTTCAGTTTGGAGTGGATAACCTGTATTGTGTCACTATTAAGTGGTCAGCTGACTAACATCATAGACTTTTTGTCCTTTTTTTTTGCCATGCTTGCCCCTCCTGTCTGAGCTTCACAAGCCAATAGGTTGTGTAATTAATTACACTGCATGCTGGTTATTATTTTCATGTCTGCCACAGTTGATTGGCACTGTTATAGGAGCAACATAACTGTACTTGATCCATAAACTCTTCCTCGTGACATTTAAACAGCTGGGTTATTATTGTATGGAGAGTATACAGTTCATATGTTGGAATATTTATGACAGGAAACCGCTGAGTGTTTTTAATTGTACTTTTGGGGCTTCAGCAGCCATATATTAAGTATCTACACACAGCATCATATTGTTCGAATGGAGGCATTGGTCAGATGAAGAGAACAGTCATTTGAGCTGTGCATAATGCAGCCAATTCATCATGCACATGTAATGTGTGCTTTTTGAGCGCACCAGACAGCAGTGATGGGAGAGCACTTTGTTGTCATGCCCCCCTTTTTCTACTACAAGGCTAAGATGTAGGCCAAGTGGAAGAGCGCCAAATGATTCAACACAGGACAAGATTCCCATTCAAACAGCGCAGAGCTTTTCCTCCTTATTCATTTTCTTAGATTACCATCAAATTTGTGTCACCAGCAAGGCAGCGTTAGTGACTCGCAGCGATGCACTCCCTTTGCTTTCGTTGTTATTAGTTGACATGCTGACATTTTCATATGTGTCTTTGCTAATGCCTGCAAATTGTGCTGACCGAAGAACGTGAGAATTGAACAGATAATTTTAATAAGATTCAACTGCAGACGGTGCCTTACACATATAGAATACCAATTGTAACCTGTTTTTCAGAGGAGACTAAGGGAGCAAACTCTAATGGGTTTTGACAACATTGTATTAGGCACAACAACTACGCATAATGTACCGAAAAATTGGACGTGAAATTGGAAACATAGCCGAGAACAAAGTAAATTTACATGGTTTGGTAGGTTTGGTGATGTCTGATATCATACTCTCTCATGCAAGCTCTATCTGGAGGGAGAAGGCAGGAGCTGCAAAGGGGGGCTTAACAATGGATATCAGTGGAGAGTGCTTTTAAAGTTAAGGCTGATGGATGGCTTGTCAAAAAAATAATTGCACTGGTATGGAAGTGGGCTCGCACAAGCTTGCCGAGGAGGGGCTGGGTGGGTATGGGGGGTGTCAGAGCGGCGGAGGAGGGAGGTGCGATCAGCAGAGAGCATGATGGGAAGTGACAGTGGTCTGTCAAGAGGCAGTGGCTGCCCAGAGAAGTGTGAAGCCAGAGCTATGAGGTGGCAGGAGAGAGCAGGCTGTCAGAGCAAGAAAGTGGCTTTAATACGGCGAAAAGCAAAGGAATCCGCCTGTCAGGCCTGCTCAGCCAAGCCAAGGCGCGGCAGGAACGGGAGAAAGGAGAGGAGATGGAGAGTGGATACGGGTGAAAACAAAGGTAGAAAGAGAGAGTGAGGGATGGGCTGAAGGAGGAGGGAGGTGGAGAACCAGGTACGAGTAGTGAGAGCTGTGTGGCAGCAGGAGAGGCATGACGGGAAATTGTGTGGGACAGAGGAACAGGCCCAGCCGTCAATTAGAAGTTCCTGAGGAAGGCTTTGGCGAGGTGATAAAACTCATCAGCTCTCCTACTCACTCTCCAGGTGGCACTGGACTAGCTCGGCACTGCCGTTAACAATCTGCAGAGCTACTTTTGCGTGTAACTGTGGTCGGTATGACTCTATACCTCGTCTCCAACTGTCTTCTAGACTCCCTGCATGCTACCTCTTCGTCGTCAACCATTTAGACCTCTCTACATCCACTAACTACATATACAAACTGGGGGACATACAAAAGAATATGTTTTTGTATGATCCTGAGCCCACTGATGTGAATGGAGCAAAGACAAAGGCAGGCTGATAATTACTGTAGTGGATCGTCCCTTGCCATTGACATGAAGTAGTGGATTTAATAAGGCTTGTCTGCTCTGTCTTGACCTTGTGTGAAAGGCACTTTAATTCTGTGACCCATGAGGAGAAGCTGAGAGGCCCGTGTGTTGATTACTGACATGAATGTATGCTCAATGGCTTTTCACACTGGAGCAATTACTTTTGTTTTGCAGGGCTTCTGCGATAGGGCTCCATGTATGTTATGCTGATAGGGTGCATGATTGATGCAGCACGTCAAGATTCAATAATGACAGTGTCACTTTTCTAACACTGTCTTGGTGTTTCATTATGGTTTTGGCTGCATTTTATGAACACCAATTTTAATGACATTTTCATGATGTGCATTTATTCTTTCACTGGGTGCAGTATTTTATAACCATCCATAATGATTAGTAAACTGGGCAACAAAGCAGTGCACGCATATTCTACAGTAGAAACCACAAAGTCAATTCAGCTCCTCATTTTGCTGTAGCTTCGGTATGTGTGGTACGGCAGGAGCCATGATCTGTGTCTTCACATTCATAAGTAATTAGTCTTGCCATAATTTATTCGTCATTAAGGGCACATAATTAAAGTTCTCTGTAGCTTCTTTGAACATTAAATTACACTCTCATTTTCTACAAATATAAACTGTGATATTTAAAGGGCCACTAACCACTGACTCACATAATCAAAAAAGAGTTATTCTGAAAACTTATCATTACAGATCATGATATAATGGTATGTTCACTTGTGAACTTTTTACTCTGTCAGGCCCATGCAGCATACAGAAGTAGCGATTGATTGAGAGACTGTGTATGGATTTTAATGAGGACGTTAGAGGCTCATCTTTGTACTGGTTAAAAATCTTCCAGAGTTATTACCAGGGGCATGTGACATTCATTCGATCTCTGAGTCAAGTTACAACACAAGTGTTGGGTTTATGAGAAACAGTCAGGTTGCCCGTAATAGAAAGCTTTTCACTGCACGTAATATTTGTCCAGCGAACTGGTATCATCTTCTTTCATTCAGAAGCTACATTCCCAGAAGAGTTGGAATAAATAATTAATCAAAATTCTTCAAAAAGTTTTTTTTTATACAGTTGCTGGAAATCTGCGGGCATACATAAAAAGTTTCTTATCCAGCCCATGCAGAAAGAGAATGAGTGTAAATGTGTTGTTAAAAAGTCAGACTATAGTAATTTTCAATAACTAGCCTTCAGTGATTCAAGTTGCCTAAAGGAATAGTTTGAAATACGCTTATTCACTTTTTTACTGAGGGTTTGATGAAAGAATTGATATCACTAACATGTGTACAGTAAATGTGATGCTACAGCCAGCTGCAGGTTAGCTTATGGTAGCATAAATACTAGAAACAGCTACTCTGGCTCTGTCTGCATGCACAAAATCACCTCACAAATTTTAATGTTAAATGTCTTTTTTTTCTGATTTGTGCACAGTATTTCTTTGCCTGGCACAGTGATTTCCTGGAGTCTCCTCTGGTCGCCTGGTAACCGCACGTTGCTGTACCCTCATTTACATTTTTTATGCTAAGCTAAGCTAACCAGCTCCTGTAGCTTCATTTTTACCATGCAGATGTTGGAGTGGTCTCAATCGCACCCTCTCATCCAACTCTCGGCAAGAATGTAAATAAAAAAATCCCCAAATTGTCAAACAATTCCTTTAAAAGGTTGAGTGTTGAATCTTACTGTTTTACCACGCAACCATGCATTTTCAGACATATGTCTTTCCAAGAAGAGAACTGCAGCATTGTCTATGTTGATTAGAAAAGATCATCTGTGATTGAGGAGCTTACAATTGCCTTTTACCAACTCAATTCAGAACAAAGCCTCTTTACTAAAATTTTAAAAATGTTCACTTAGTGACAATTTCACATTAAGGATGGGTATGTCAAGTTGAAATAAGCAAGAAAAGCTCTTTCACAAATGAAGAATGGGAGGCTGTGACTCCACAGCTTGGTATTTTCAATACCTGAAAGAGAGACACTATGTCAGCGCTGATTGGAAAAAAGATATAGACTACCAAATTGATGAACTGACTCAGAAGGGAGAGAGAGAAAGACATAGAGAGAAAGCAGGCTGTATGGATAGAATGGATGGATGGATAGAGGGAAAGCCTCATTTAGCAAAGAAAAGGCTGTTTGGCCTGCCCATACAACAGAGGGAGAGTCCAATGCCATTGATCTCTTGCAGCCAATGACAGGCCAGAACTCAGCAATAATCATGACAAATGAGCGGAGCCTCCACCAGATGAGAAACTGCCGATAATCACACAAACCCCCAAAAAAGAAACTAGCAAGGTCGCGGTGGAGCTCCAATACCTCTCAATACTCCACAGGGAGATGTTCTAGGAAAGGAGACAGATACAACAGAGAGGGAGACTTTAATAACATTGTATTGGACAGTGACATAAATAGAAAGTTATAGAGTGTCCCCTGCCCTTAATGAACACATGGAATCATTAGGCCTAAATACATGTTCTCACAAGGTTGCTGATATTTTTAAATATTACAAAGTTAGCACAATTTTTATGGCAAGACACGATAGTGACACGTGGCATACACAGTAGCGATTTTCATGCATTACAAGGTACAAAATTAATTTGAATCTCTATAATGTGTTGTTTCAAGCCTTAAAACAACGTTAACATTAGAAAATGAATGAGGCTGATGACATGCTCCTATAAAGACGTTCATGCCTGGAGTGTTCCTCTCTGTAGATTAGAGCTAAACAATAATGATTAAATTGCCGCAGCCAATCAATTTGGGTTCTGATAAAGTATGACTGGTAGCACATTATCCCTTTTCTTTCCCTGTGGAGGTCTCCTTGTCTCCAACACCAGCCCTGAGTAGCAGGCATCCCCAACTCCCTGGATGAAACATTTTCTAATCAGCTTTATCTCTCACATCTGAATTTATCTTATTCATGGAAAATGCCAATATATTAACCGGCTTGTATGATACACAAGGTGACCCTACTGACTTAATGACATAATACATTATCCTTAATGAAGTCAATATCTCGTCTTTTAGCTGTCTGTCTATTGGGCCGATTAATTGCGGTGTCATTAAAGTTAGCTCTCTTTTCATTTGAGCTTGGCAAGTGGCATAAAACTAATGTTCTTAGTTATCAACCACTGAAATAGGATGGAGGGTGGAGGAAATTACAGGGAGGACGAGGGGGGTTTCCTACAGCCCACATCAGTGTTTTTCTCAGTGACACCACACACAGATGTATTTTATTGAGGAACAGATGGAGTGGTAACATTTGTAGTCATCAGATGTTATTTGCACTTACATAATGAAGTGCTTTTTTTCGTATGTAAACCTCAAGAAAAATGGTTGGTTGTAATTGCAGTTTTAAAGTTCCTCCCTCAAAATGGAGTTATTCATAATCTACCCATTCTTGCACAATAATTGCTGGCCTGAAGGTAAAGCAAATATGACAGACTACTATTAAAGGATGGGAAATGACTAACTAAGAGTACTGGGAAAAATATTATGTTTATATATATTTTTGAGGGAAACCCTTAATTCTTTCAATAATGTAGTGTGTTGTGAAAGTGTACGATGCAGCAGTTTGTCATGCAGTCCCCTGTGATTGACAGCCTGTAAAGTGCTTTTGGTAGAAATTGTGCCCCTGTGGCTGCAACTGTGTGTGTTTAAGGGGGAATTGGGGCCGGTGGCATGGTCTTCCGTAAACTCACACAGTAGCAACAGAAGTAGCCAGAGGAGTCTTGGCGACTTGCAAGTCTGTGCCAGTGGCCCGAGGGCTAAAAATGACACCTGCTCTACAAAACAATAGTTTTGCGATGGTTGCTGTCACTATAATGCGTGCCACTGTTACTGTATCTTATTTATTTATTTTTACAGCGAGAAACTACCACTTAGGTGTTCTATGTATTTAAGGTAGAGGTCATGACAATTATAGAATTTGATAATTTTTTGTGCTTATTTGTTGAATGTGTTATCTGCTTCATACTCATTTTAGGTCCATCCTCAAAGTGGAGATTTCATATGTCTTGGCATTCCTAACTGTTTATCGGATGCATTGTAAAAATTTTTGACAAGGACAAAATCATTTTCTGTGACAGAGATGCAACTCGGGGCAGATGTACAGACACCTGAGCCCCCTCTTGCTGCCACTGCCCCCCTCTGTTTTCCTCCTGCCCCCCAACTCTCCCCCAGTGCTGAAACAAGCAGACAGGATGGGGGTAATTTACAATGTGTTATCTTTGTCTATAGCTGTGAAATGATATGAAGTAAATCAAGGTAGGAGTAATGAAAGACTGAGAATTCATTCCTGTGAGCACATTTTAAGTGTAGTATCCGTTATGGTGGCAGCGCCTGAAGAGGCTGGAATGAGACGGGCTGAGGGGCCATAAAGCAGCGGCGGGGCCCATGTTAATGCTGTCTGTCTGGGGTTAGTAATTGGGTTGCACTGATGAGTTGCTTCGAAGACAAAGTGTAAATCCCCCACGCCTGCCGTAAATCTTACATTGTTGGAACAAGGTGCAATCCCAACAAATATTGATCCTGCCTAGGGGCCTGCTGTGTGTGAGTGTGTGTGTGTAGACCTCCAATTACTATAGTCAAACCAGTACACCCTGGTAGGGTTGTTCTACAGTACAATTGTATCCTGGTCGTTACCTTAGATTTGGCCCCTGTTGTTAAACTGCTGAGCTTGTTTTGGAGCTGCCCATATTGTTGCTGCCTTACCAGCTGTGGTTTTGTGCTCTGAGTTGGTTGCTGGTAGTTTTTGACTTTGAGTGTTCTGGCTGAAAAAGTAAATGCAGGTAACTCAAAGGACTGTGCTGGATTTAGTTGTTGCATTATTCATGAATACCTCTGTGGATTCATTTTTTACTGTGAGATGTTTACATTATACCTCATATTTGAAAACACTGTCATTCTGTTGCTACTACCTCTGTAACTACCACTACTTTTAATAATTATAATAAACCATTTTAGTGCTGAATAAATGCATCAATTAACTGACGGAATCACTCTACAAAAAATTATTTGTCAACATTTTTGATAAATAGGCAATCGTCTAATTAATTCATTAATTCTTGCTGGAGGATTTGCTGCTTTTCTCAGTTTTCTATCATTTTGAATTTAATATTTTTGTATTTTGGTCTAAACGATTCATTGATAAATCTGAAAATACTAAACAGATCAACAGATGGATTATGAATATGTCCAATTTCATTAACAATAATGGAGCCTCAGTGTATGATTATTATTATATTTTTGTGTGGCCTGTTTGATATTATATACGTACTTAATCAAATTATGTTCTGTAAGTAATGACAGTTGATATTTAGAAAACAGATCAGATCACATGTGCTCCGTTTCTTACATCTAACCTTTGAGGTTTTGAAATGTCATTGAGCTCTCCTTAAGCTGGGTGGTGGACTAGTGTGTGTGTGTGTGTGTGTGTGTGTGTGTGTGTGTGTGTGTGTGTGTGTGTGTGTGTGTGTGTGTGTGTGTGTGTGATCCAGGCAGACAGCTTATCGTTAAACACATCCTATCTGGCTTGACAGGTCACTGTCAGGTACAGCTCCCCTCCTCTCTCACCCCTACTGATACAGGGTGTCACACACAGAAATCTACCTGCATGAGTATGCTAATGTGATCTGATGGGAAGAGCTGTTAAAGCTGTGAACCACTTATAATAATGCAAAGAAAACTTGATTTACACCTACACCTATGTTATTTTACCTCGTTTGCACAGTGGCATAGGTGGATCATACAGTGTGACTCAAAGTGGTAAATTCTAAAATAGCACAAAAATGTAAATGAATGGCAGCAGGGATGGGAAAGGTGATACGCTGAGCAGCAGTGACATGCCAATGACGTTTATAGTGAATAGGTTTGACTCACAAAAAAGGTCATGTCATTTAGAATAGGAATCAGCTTGCCGCCCTAACCTCACCTGTCAGTCTGTTACATTAATCACACTAATCTGCACAAGTATGCATTCCACTGCCTCACCTAGGATCATCCACATTTTGTTCGTCAAGCTGTTTACTGTTGTTATTTTGTGTATCAGAGTATCAGATATACCCGCTGACATCATGTCACTGAACATTTCTTGTAAGACTACAGTTATTTTCATTATCAGTTATCATAAAAAATTTGTAAAATGCCCAAATTTTCCAAAGCCTAAGGTCACATGTTTTAAGTTTTACATTTACAATATGAAACAGAGAGATGAAGCAAAATCCTAAAATTTGAGAACCAAAAACCAGAGAATGTTCAGTGCTATCCCTTTTAAATGACTGAAACGATTAATCAGTTAACAAAATAGTTGCTGATTAATCTTCAGCGAGTACTAATCAATTAATTAAATCATTTCAGCCTATAAGATTATATATAAAAATGATTAAAACATTAAGAATTATTCCCAAAAAAGTAAAAGAAAAAGCTTTAAATGCACGACTGGAGAAAAACCGAAGCTTACCGTTTTGTTTCTATGTACGGACTGCATTTTGTTTTGTTTTTCTCTCCAAGGTAATTCAATTAGCTATATTAATATAAATACTGATGATTCAGGGGACACATGACACATTTTTGCTTTTCCTCCTTCTAAAAAACAGGTGTTTGAAAGTTTCCCAAGTAGCAGAAATATGGTGTTTGTAGTTGGAGCCTCAGTGTTGTTTTGTTGTTGCTGGGTGCTGTGTGGATAACTCATAGCCCTGGCTCTCTGCGTCCATCTGTAAAAGGGGGAAACCTGGACCTGGTGTGATGGTACAAGATAAACCAGCACCAAGGAAAGCTCCATTAATAATTCTCTTATTTGGGAACGGGGCCCTGTGCTTACAGAATACAGGGCAGTCCATCTCTTACAGCAAGAAGAAGGGGGGGGGGAAAAAAGAAAGAAGTATAAGGTCAGCGGGGAGAGACTCCTTCTTCCATCCGCCCCTCCTCTCCTCCACCCCTCCCTTCTTAGAGTGATGGGCCCAGGTTTTCCAAGGTAGTGCATTTGTCTGTCAGGAGTCTTGGCTGGCTGGCGTGATTTAGCTGCTGTCAGTTGATGCTGGTGTCCAGAGGATGATAGCGGCTGGCTGGATGGGGGGAAATTTGTTACCTTTAGCTCTGACAGGGAGATAATTGCTGATGGTTAACAGAACGGTATGGAATCCAAAGGGTTGGAAGCAGAGAGCAAAGTAATGGGATACACAGCCAACGGGTTCAGCCCATATTTCTGCCTACATGCACATAATCTAACACGCACTCTGTCTCTCTCCCGTTTGCCTTTCTCTCTAAACTACAGTTAAATATTGTTAATGGTCTTGGTGGATTTAGAATAAAGGTTGTTGTTTGCACACCTTTTTAATTTATGAGTTTTAGCAAGCTTAATGTTTTGGTTGCATTTTGCAGACATGTTTAGACTGTGCAGCAGGAGATCTGTGAGATTATATTATTTTTATATGGGTATCTTAGCTTGATGTTGCATATTTTGTGTGTGTTTGGTTGCATGCAGTGATGTCATGGCTGAACTTGGGGCCCAAGTGCACTCATGAAAAAGTCTACACTTTCCCAGTCAATAAAAAGCGGGTGAATGTGTTTCTCCCTACGCCCCTCCCCTCATTCTCATCATTACAGTGGCAGCGCCCCTATGCTGCTTTGCACATCTAATTAGGACAGAACAGCAAATTTCTGGCACTCCCTCTATCCTTTAGGCCCATTCACTTCACCCTCACATGTCCGCCCCAATCTCCCTCTCTCATGTCTAAGACGTCCACAGAGGTGCCTCCCAGTGCCAGGATCAGGACTGCCGTCAGTCAAGCCATCCAAACTGCCAGCAGCATATCACAGAGGGAGTTAAGTAGGAGGCGGACCTGAGAGTGCAAGTGTGATAGGTTGACAGGACATGATTGGCAGGTTAAAGCCCTGGTTAATTGTCTTCTCCTCCTCACATTGATGTGGAATCTGCTGGGTTGTAATGCTGTGGGTGGAGTTAAGCAGCTTACTTAGGATGGGATTGTTGCATTTAACATCATTTGTTGTTTGCAAGACAGGCTTTGAACAGGGAAACACATTCACTAGATAGCCTCTAGTGCATACCTTGCTTCCGAGAAAGTGAACAGAGTAAGAATAATCTTTCAGTATTCTAAAATTCATTATTTTCACTGTCAGCTATCTAAAATGTTAATTGTATCTCATAGCATTTTAATATTTGTTGCTACCATTTAGTATTTCTCAAGAAAAAGCCTTGAATGGGCATCACTGAGTATACATCTTCTCTATTTTTGATGGGCTATCTGCATTAATAAGCAGCACTGATAGGGCCCCTAATGCCTTGTCACTCCTGGGTTGACCTCAACATCATATTTGTATTTTCTCTCTGACAATGAGAGTAATAGGAAATATTGATTGGCAGTGCAGTTAAGTTGTCAGCATAGTCATTTAATGTGTCAGGAGAACCAGTTAAATTGTCAAAAAATCACTTGAGGACTCTACTCTTCCTTAAGGGCTTTCTATAAAAGCATCTCTCAGACAGGAAATGCTCTCATCCTCACTGAATTACAGAGCTTTTTATTGACTTTTTTTTCTGCATATGGTTGGACATGCTCTATATAGATTCTAACATGATACTAATGCTAGTTTTGCTTTTTATGTAGCACAGAACAACAGAACATGCAAAAACATGAAATAAAAATAATATGACTAGTACAAATGTTAACCATATAGTAGGGTTAGATTTGATAAGAGTAACATTACAATGTACTGACAGGAAACTAATAGCAAAGGGCTAACATGGAGTAAATTCTTTATGCCGATAGGTTCAGAGAGGATTTAATATTGAATGATAAGGCAGTGATGGAATCATAGTGATAGTGCTGCATTTTATATACAGTGCAAACACGTACAACTTATGCAACTTTGTTTGAATTTGTTTTAAAAAATACACAATGGTATACATTTTGATATGTTTGATTTATGGGAGCTTTAAAGAAAATCCCTTCCTCAGATGTTATCTGTGCTGATGTAAGGCTTGTAAACATTTCCCATCAGTTTGATCTGTCTTGTTGGTGTTTCCTGGGCAGCCTTGCCTATCAATTAGCTGTCTCTTTAATCTCCAGCCCCCAACACGGGAGGGTGTATGATGCAATAAGCGATCTGCTGGTAATATGATCATCGAGCCAACGTTGATAGCAATATTTTAGAGGTTGGAGATTACCTTCTCTATTTTTTTTTTTTTTTTAATTATGTTGGACACCGTGCTTTATGTTATGCTGTATGTTAAGATATAAGGTTGTTGCTAAAAAATACAGCAGGAATGTACTGATTTTCTGTATGTATACAATATTTTAGAAATGTATTAGAATTTGGGAAGTAACTAACTAGCTACAGTACTTTATTACACACAGTCTACACTTTCTGGTGCAACATTCAGAATCAATTAGTGTATATATTTTAATGATGAATACATCATAATAACCAAATTACATTTCAATGTATTATTACCTAAGCCCAGACCAAAATGACATTCAGTGTTGCATCAGTTTAAGCTGCTATTCTATTATAGTGTACAGACCAAAGTACTTGTTATAGTGGCTGTAGAACCGGAAAACATACACTTAGTATGTACAGTACTGCTTTTAGTGTTTCTCTGGTGGAAGAGTTAACCTTGCTATGATAAACACGTGGTCAGCATCATAAAGCACATCAGCTTTTCGGATTTGCTCGTGGCAATTACTGCTATGGTTTGGTGCTACAGCTTTGAAAGAACCATGCCATTATACCAGCATACCAACAAAGAGCCATATTGTTGGGTTTCTGTTTATAGCATTACTTTGGACAAGTTAGCAGTTTTTTTTAAATCCTTGTGGACTTGGGGCAGTGTTGTTCAAAAAGTAACACATGGTTTAAATACATAGATTTTTCATGGATTAGTTTAAGTGTCTCATTGTTACTGCTTTAAACTATATTAGCATGGAATTACATGATCTTAAACGGGTACCATGTTATGTTTGAGAAAAAACTGTAAAAGCTACGATGCCTGGCTGCTTCAAAGAGCGAGGGGTCTTGCAGTCTTGCTCCATGTCTGTTGTTGGCCAAGCAGTAATAGCACGGCTATCTGAACAATTTGCTAGATTTCAATAGCAACAATGTTCACTTTCCTGCAGAGCTGAAGCAATGTTATTTGAAGATGTTTAGTGAGGGGCTTGATTGAATTTGTCCCTCGGTGCAGAGACAGGCTCCATTAGGCAGCAGGCAACAGGGTCTAGGGACAGACCAGTTAGAGAGATAAGAGGGGGAGCTGCCAGTGAAGCCTGGCCCCAGACCCAGAGTAGGGGTTTAGGGAATAAAGCTCCATAATAGCAGGTCCAGGGTCAGGTAGACAGTCTCCCTCAGTCCAGCCCCTTTTTGGTTAAGTAACATTCGGCAGTCCAGAGCAGGGAGCACAATAGACTGCAGATGAAGGAGACAAGGGTTAGTAAGGAAAAGAAAAAGATCTGTTTCAGCATAAGGACAGTGCAGTGATTGCATCTCAAGCTAACTCTCCTTAACTCCCTCTGTGAGTTTGGCATATCTGATTCTAGTTCTATCAGTCATCGACTTGGAAATTGTTTGTGACAGTAACAAGCTGCCTAATCACTTGATTGATGGATGGGAGGAAGGCTGTTAGATTGTTAGATGGACATTTCCATGACAGTGAGATTGTTTTCAAAGTTAATCAGAGTAAATTGACCGGCAGTACCACCCTACTTTTCTGCTATATAGTATTTATATTTTTTTCTTATCTGTGACAATGTGTTCTGTTCCCTGTGCTGCAGGAAGTGGGGAATTGTGACAGTTGGCTGTCTCAGTGTTTTATGTACCTTAAGTCTTGGTGTGTATCTGACTACAACGGCCCTTTTCTCCAGGCCCTTTGCCCCTGGCCTCTATCTCCTGCTCTCCCTCACAGTAATGAAGCCTGCCTTTAAGGAACGGGGTGTAGGCAGCGAGGCATCACAGATTAGGTCAGTGGAACGGCTAGCGGGCTGAGCATGATGGATGAGGGCCAGAATGAGTTTCTGCCACGGCTGTATTGTGAAATCTTTTCATTGTCACCGACGGGCCTATGAGGGCCTGATGAATGAGGGAGCAAGTGTCAGAAACGCCCTTCCACTGCTCCCCCTTCTACTCCTCTAATATCTCCCTAAGCTGCCTGGCTGCATGCCTTCCTATCCTGCCCTTTCTGACCGTCCACACGGCCGGTCACAGCAGTATCGATAAAAGTTACTGCTAAAAATAGGCCAGGTCGAGTTCAGAGAAAGAGAGAGCAAGCACTAATGAGAGAAAAATGATGAAGCCAATGGAGTCATGGAAAGTCTGTCAAACTGGGGATGTAGTGTGCTGGTCTTAAAGTTCATAACTGTGCAAAACAAGTCTCCTTGCTCTTTCACACTCTCTCTTTTCTCCCATGCGGACAGACCTCCTGCTTTCGCAGAGCTAGAGCGAGAGGCAGCGAGGGGGTGGTGGTGAGGGGGGTGCCTTTATGGGAAACGTTTGTGACCAGCGTGACAGCTCTGCTTGATGGATGGGCCGCCTCCATCTGGTTGCAGTGCATGTAATAAATATCCATGCTCGTGTTTGACCTCTCTCACTTACCAGACACATCTTTCACTTTTGGGACATCCAAGGGGGACTCACAATTATGCTCTGCACTCTCCACTAGCCAGGGTGTGGGGGATAGCAGCTCTGTTTATGGGCCGCAGCCCAAGGGCAAAGAGTCAAAAAAATAGATAGCTGTAAACAATGCTTCCGCCGCCAGGAGAATTCTCCAGCATTCAATAACCTTTAACACCTCCTAAGCCCTCATCTCCCTGAGCTGGTTGCCTGTGCCCCAGAATGCACTGCAAACCGCCTCCATCTTTTGACCAGTGATTTAGCTTAGTGTCTAAGCATAGGTCAGAGGATCAAATGCCAGCGCCTGTGCAAAACTTACTACAAAAAACAGTAGCAGTGACAAAATGGGAAAAAAAATCTGACCAAATGAAATCCAATTTTGCCCTGTTAAATTCCCTTCTCTGTTGAAAAGATTTAATCATCTATCATATGGAGAAAGGCTATTGTTGAGGGCAACTGGATATGAGTTTGAGCTTTTCTAAGGTCATAATAGCCTACTTATGCTCCCACCACTGTTTGCTAATACAGATAGAGGAAAAAACACATTTTCAATAGCCATTACTAATTCTCCTTCACTGCTCATAAACAGCAGTTATTGTGTTTGCCCTTAACAGTGACCCAGTGCATTAGACTGGCCAGCTCCTCAGTAATAGAAACAGATAGGCAGCCATTGGATTTTAATAAACCTGGATAATAATGAGGCTGAAAAGCTGAGTGAATTGTAAAGCAGAAGGCTAATGAAGTGCCTATGAGGGCAGTATGTGAGAAATAACCTATAACCTATTAAGAAACAGCCTAACTCCCTCTGCCTGAGTCCTAGCCCCTGATTGAATTAGTGCACTCTTTAATTACTGAGCATCCAAGATGGGAGCTCTGAATCTAATTGAACTTTTTCATGCTTGCTGCTCCCCAGCCAAACAATTTGTTCTGTAAAAAAATTGAATTAACAGTCTCACTTTGTCTCCTTTTTTTGCATTGATTTTTATAACATTAGGACTGTCATTAGGCTGTAAAGAATCAAATCGCACAGCATTATTCACAATAACGCATATGTTATAATCGCAGGGAGAACTTACTTAAAATTCAATCCACTTTGGCATCATTATCATGTATCAACATAATAAATGAGCCCTTCAGAGCATGGTAATTATAATTTGATAAATCATCAGCAGAAAATTAACTGGATGTCAAAACATTCATTGGAAAGGGTGATGAATGGAGGATGATTGTGGTGATGAATTGTGTTAATCTGCGCAGTATGAAGCCAGCGAAATGGCTAAGCAGCCCAAGATGGATGGGCCATAGAAGCTGCAAGGTCAGGACACACAACTGCAGAACGGAGGGAAGAAAAAATAGGAGGGAATGAAACGGGGAGAAAAGAAAGAACGACTCTCTCCCTCTCTTTCTCTCCACTCAGAACATTATCTATCTTCTCACTACAGCAGTTCTTAACGTTGGGCTTCAGACATTTGGGTTTTGACAATGAAGTTGACCATGTAGTCTGGTTTTGTTTAATGATACCTTATTTTTATTTAATAACAATGGCGATGATGATTATAATATTGAGGGGAGCTAACTACTGATGTGTCATAATAGAATCATAGAATAATAAGCACACTCTCAAATGATATTTTGCAGCCTTTTGTATGGTCTTAATACAGCTTTTTTTTTACTGAAATGAACTAATGCCATTGTATGTCAATGACTTAGTTATAACTGCTTCAAAATATATTCATGTAAATAATTACACAACAGGTTTTAAAATTAAGGGCTTCTTTGACCAACATATTTGCCCAAAAAACTGTCTTGATTCATACAGATGGTTATATCCCAAATGTCTGCTTTTTCCTTTTTAGTATGTGTTATTTAGATTTTCTTACTATATGTATTTCTTACATATAGATGGACTATATGGTAAGTACAATCTTGTTAAGGTTGCTTAAACTGTTCGCAGTTTAATACCTAGATACAATAGTCTTCCATGTGTACAAGGAGTCTACCAGTGTGTTCTAAATAGTTGGTCACTTTTAATACAAGGGAAAGAAATTAAGATGGTAATGGTAAGTATTAATATATAGATATTTTTGGCATTTGGCAATGTATTTGTAGACCTGGTACCCCTCAATTCAGCCTCTCATGCTGTCTACAGTCACCAACAAGCTCCACTTTCCAGTTTAGAGTTGCCAGCTTGAGGCAAAAAGTCTCATTATGCATTAAAAAAAGCCACATTTATAGCTCTTATGTCTTTGACATAGGAATTAATTTATAGTTCAACATTGAACCAGTTGATTGATGCAGCGCCACTGCTACAGGCGATGAATATGTTGTACACTAACAGTATAGAAAGGTTACCTACATATTTCCTATGCAGCTGTTGTAAAATAGACTACTGAGCTGTGTAATTATAACATACTTGAAATGATGATGATGTTTACATTTGCTCCTCAAAATACTTTTCTAGGTATTAAAACATTGATTTGTCTAGTCCAAGTGATAGGCAATTGCTTTGCCTACCTTAGAAATTATTGTTGTCTTCACTGTCAACAATGATGAAACACAAGTGCCTCAAGTTGACCAATCACAGCTATTGTCTCTATGCTCCAAAACCCTTCCATAGATGTGTAATTACTGTAAATGTAATTACTGTACCTCTGGGTTAGCTATGGAGCCTGCTAATGTAGCCTATGCAGCACCTTGATGGAGATGCATAAATCGGACTTAAGCCGGGAATCTTAACTGGGTTTTTCATAATCGGACCACGACCTTAACTGCATTAGTTTAACTGAGTTATAATGTTTACACGTGTCAGCCTAAAATCACATTAGTTGATAACATGGTTAAGAACAGAAATCTCCACAAACCTAAACAAAGTTACCAAGTATCCAAATCTCTGTTTAGGTGTGTTTTAACCAATTTAGCACAATTATTTCTTGTCCTTCATCATCCCACTAATTACTTACAGTTGATTTCAGGTTCAGGACTTCTGCGGATCTTTCTGTTTCTGTGTTTTATTGTTACTTGCTATTCCTTCATTCTATAGTCATTGTTTTTAAATGTGTATTGCTGTTGTTTTCCTTTACAAATAAACTAACGTATACTACAACAAAGACGTTGGCATGGTTTTTAATATATCTTGCCTCAGTTATGTTGTTTTCAGTTTTCGAGGTATAGCTGTTCTAATTGCTTTTGGTACGGTAGCCTAACAAACAATTAGCAAATCCATTCAGGAGTGGAAATCAGAATGTATTAGCACCAGAAAGCAACAGTTATACTTAGCCTGCACATCTCCAACTGCTTTACTAGTCAGACCCTTCACAGACCTTATAAAACATCTACATAAGGATGAATGCATGCTAAAAATGTACTATTGTACCAAATCAACTCTTCTATTTAATATTCAGCTAAATAGAGCTACATTAACTTTGTATTCCTCCATATTGTGTAATTCTACATAACAAGAACATTTACTTCTTAAACAAGACTACAATATCATGGCATATTTCCATTAGACTGTTGTTGAGCTACTTTTTCAGTGGTTAGAACGGAAGGGCCCTCACTGATGATAATGAAGGCTATTTCTACAAATAACAGTAATTACATGTCACCGCTTTTGAAATGTGACAAAGCAGACAATGTTGCTTTTATTGAATTCATTATGTTGACAGGCACTTCATCCTTTCATTTATCTCCTATTCGTTATGGCCTGAGTGAACGTGTGTAAACTGACAACTATGCTTAATGTTGTTATTCTCCATTTGTGGTTTAGATATACTACAAGACATGCTTTTCTGCTTGTCCATGCACATATATGACCTCAGCAAGAATTATGTATGTATGTATCTTCGGTGTTAAGTCTTCTACTGTTGTTGAAGTGGCTTCACCACACAGAGATCAAAAGTCCCCCTTCACATCCTGTGGCATTTCTAGCTGGGAAGTATTAATCTCAAACAGAGCTTCAGACACCTCTTATCTGGCTGGCAGGTTGACATGTAAGGGGATATTTCGTCTTGATTCCAGCAATGAATGCAGCACACAGGCTATCACTTGGCCCACGCTGCATATGGAAGACGAGAGATCACACCTTTCTTTCTGTGACTTCCATTTTCATTTGTGCTCTCTCCACTCACTCTTTTCTGTCTGTCTTTTTCTCTCTCCTGGAAATTATCACCAGCCATGTCAGGAGCCCTGTCGGATGGAGGGGGGGAAATGTGTCACACTGCCTCTTAAGTTTCTGATTGTCTAAATGACACAGAATCTCATCATACAGCTGTCTCCCTTTCTGACACTACAATTACCCATAATTCCCTCTGTCATTCACTGTCTCAAGGTTAGTATTTTATATCTTGAACAGAGGGTAAGGACATTTACATTTGGAGGCTAGAATAAAAAGGGACTGAAGAAACATTAAGTTTTTGTGTGTGTGTGTGTGTGTGTGTGTGTGTGTGTGTGTTACTGTGTTTTTGAAACCTTTTCCCTTATTTAGTTTTATAATAGTTTTCAATGGCTTAGTGTGCTTTTTTAGCAAGCTTTATTTTCTTAAAGCTAAAATCCCCCCCAAAAACGGTGTCTGGTTGAACTACAGTGTAACTTAAAATACATATTGTAAATCACCTGTCCCCATTATCTTAATGACTTTGTTAAGGACCAAGCACTTGTTTCAGCTGATCATTAATCAGCGTTGGTCACCAGAATAATATTCCTTGATACCACCCTTCAGAAAGTGGGTGTAGTCTGTCCCTCTTGACAAAGTGTGCTCAGTAAAAATGGTCCATTATCATACCACATTTTACTCCATCATCTCTGATATTCTTATGTGGTCTCTGGGTTAAACAGTACGTCTTCCCATCCTTTTTACCCCATCCCTCGAGTAAAGTGTTCTTCAAAGGTATATATTTCATTGCAAGCTGACAGCCCTGACACCATAATTGACCTGAGAGCTTCCATCTTACTCTTTTGAAATTCTCCGTTGTAATGTGTGTCAACTAGATAAAATGATTCCCATCTCCACCTTTCTCTGGATTTCCATTTGCAAAGACGGCTGACTGACTGACTGACTGTCTGACTGACTGGCATAGGCTCCATTATCTTTCTTTTTGAATGTCTGTGATCGGGGGGGGAGATGCGAATGGCGCCATTGTTTGAAACAGGTGCTCACACTTACTATACATTAGTCGAGCATGTCGAGCTTTTAGACGGGTTAAATAGTTTGTGATAATGTTAGGATTTTATATTCTTTGTGAATAATGCCATGCTCTGTCTGACAGATTGCCTTGTCTGTCTGTCAATGTGTCATGGTTTCATGGTGGCAAAATTGGTTTTAGGCTTTCATTAGATTTGCTAATGACCTCCATAATGTTCATATTATTAAACTGGAAATTATCAAGAGTGGGAATGTGACATTTTAACCTTTGAGCACTGCCAATTCTGCACTATTCTGCAGTTAGAAATGACCTTTTTGGTTTGTAGTAGAATAAGTAGAAGGTATTTTGGCCTGATAATTAGATTTCAAAATAATATATAGAGAGAGAACAAGGTGTTTTCATATGGGTGTACACGTATGTATTATCACAAGTGAACTATTACAATCATCTAACAGGTTTCAAGCTCATTTAAGTTATTCCTCCCACCTTCATCCTGATAATAGATGCTACATATTTGCATCTCCAGTCTTTTTATAATTGTTGCATCTGTTTTCTTCATGGTTTTTATTATTTCAGTGTGGCACATTTATCATGTCACTTAAAATCCACTATCAAATAGAAAGACCCTTAAAACCAAGAAGAAGACAAGCTCCTTTTCCTTCTTGTTCCTTTTCTTTTGTTTTTGCTTCATTTTCACATGTGGCTATAAAAAGACATGCTCTGTTTTTGTATGCCATGTCATATTATTAAGTTTCACGCTTGCTCCGTGAACCTGAGACATATTTTCTGCTTTCCCCCTGGCTAATTGGGAGATTGTTAGGACTGTCTCTATCCAGAGCCTGATGCCCCCAAATGTGTCAATGTGCTGCTAGGCTACTGCGAGACTACATGTCTTCTAGTCAGTTTGGGGCATGTTCTCCAGAGAAATTTGTTATTAGATTAATTAACACTGTATTGACAAACTGTGATAGGATTGCATGATCTTTTCTCACCTTTGGAGACGCTCTTTTTCTTGGTTTTTCAATCAAAGTGATAATGAAAGAAGGCTCTTTTTTTATAGTGCACAATTGGAAAGTAAGAGGTAACACTTAAAGCGGTATCTATTTTCTTGAGAGTCTTTGAGGAACTTTTTATTAGAGCAGTGTACTATGTGTTAAACAAATGTGACCCATGTGTTTATTTTGCCTTTGTCCAGGCTTACAAAGTAGAGGGAGGTTTTATGTGCCTGAGTAAAAAGGCTTCAGGGGAAGTAGCACTTTTTGGGGGTAAAGCTGGGAGGCTAAAACAAGCTTAAAGAGGGTCCAGTCCCACTCAGGTTCACTGGTAAGCCTTTTGGACATCCGGCTTTGTTCCTCTTATAGGCTCCTTATCAGTGGCCTGATGCGGTTGTCCTCTCGCATGTTCCTCTTGTACCTCAGCTGGGCCAATTCGATGGCCTAAGTGCTCAAATTGAGCCATTTTGTCTCACTTTGAAACAAAGTAGGACCTATTATGCGTGTGTTTTTGTTTTTTTTTTATTCATACCCCTCCTCCTTGTCTCCCTTCCACGTTGGCCTTGGTCTATGTAGTTTGTCAGTCCCCCCTGCCCTTCTCTCCTCTTAAGTTTGAAGCGCTAGCCTTGTGAGGGGTCAGTGTTTCCACTCCAGCAGTGTCAACTTCAATCTGGGGCGATTTGGTGTGAAATGTGTGCCATGGTGTGGGGGCTTGCAGGTCAAAGCCCCAGTAATTGATGTTGCTTATTCATCTGCTTTTCCTTGTCTACTCTCACCGCAGCACAGCAGCCGTTTTTGTTTGTCTAAATTGTTTGAAGATTTACTGTAGGTCTTAGGGCCCTGAGAAGCATCCCCCTGCTGCACTTTGTCTGTGTTCCTACCTAGCAGGGGGTTCAGCACTGGGGACACACAATGGTGCGTTCACAAAAGAGGCTTCCCCCAACGCAAGGCCTGGAGGACATCTCATAGCATGATACTGAGCACTAGGGGACACACAATGGCCAAAGCACAAAGGAGGCTTCTCTCAAGACAGGACTCAGAGGACATCTAGCATGACAAGCAGGGCAGCTCTCACTGTAATTAGCCATGGAGCCAGCCTGACCAATGGCCTTATGAGATCAGTGAACTATCAGTAAACAGTATCAAAAACGAAAAAAAGAAAAGAGAGGGAAGAAGGTTATTGGTCTTGTGAGGCAGCAAACCAAATGAAAATGATGCACTATTAGTAGAATATATGGCTCTACATAGATAAGATAACCATGTTTGAAAACCAATATCCTTCTCTCCGTTTAACTCTTTTGGTCTAACTGATCTCTCTTCCGCTCTGTTCCTCACGAGGAACGCTGCCTGCTAGCTGTAGCACAGGATGAAGTGCTGGATCTGTTTAAGCACAAAGAGGAACGTAATGATGGAGCCACGTTTAATCTGGCCCTCTAGCATGTCAGTCGGCTGCATGGGTGGTATGTCCTCCAGGGCCTTTGAAGAGGGGCGATTTAGAGAAGAGATTTGGATCATTACACAATAAAGAACACTTCATAAGTACTGAAGTGAGTTGGAGAAATGACGGTTAATGATGTTGACAGCAATTCACCTCTGCTGAATTACAGAAAGATTTGACTCAACTTGCCTTCTTTAATGAGCCTCACTCTGTAAAGGTAATGGGCCAACGGTAAGACACGGAGTGAGGCGGGGAGGGGAGACAGTTGGGAGAAAGTGAGAGAGAGGGGGAGCGATTTATTCTATTTTTTTTTCTCTCTCTCAGGCAGATGCACTACTGCCCGTGGTTTACACTGGGCAGCTATCACATACCTCCCTTTAAGCTGTCATGTCAGGAAACTACAGAGACAGAAAGGCCATCTTCAGTAAAAAGAGAGTGCTAGCGCCACAAGGTTGTCTGATCTCCATTGTTAAAGACGTTTTTTCAAAGCTGTGTGCATATCACTGCATCTTATGTTATAGCGTTGTCTCTATCTATACAGTATAAATAGAATACAATCTTGTAAGATGATAAATAATTGCACTTTTACACCGTGGAGTTGCTCATACTGTAAAGGGTGTTCTCCCAATAAGTGTCCATCATTCACTGTGATTTTCTTCCAAGTCTGTTTTCTGAATTTTATTCTCTCTGCTTGATTCAAATGAGCCTATTTACACACTTCTGCAGCAAAAACACTGACTCTAGCCTACAGCTTGTTTGCTTTTTCTAATCATGCATGTTTATGTGAAAGTTTGTGACAAAAAGCTTAACTGACAGCGCGACAGTTGATTTGCAGTTCTATTTTTTTCCTCATCTGACTGTCATCCCATCAAAGTAACGTATCTGTCGGTGTCTTTGAGTGTCTCACGCTGAATGATAAATATGTACATCCAGTGCCAATTATGCATTGACAGAGATGTCACTGAGAATGTAACATTTAAATTAAAATGATGGCATTCAATTTCAAACTGCCTTGTGCGGTGACATGTTCTATTATCTCCTCCCGAGGTGTAAGACAAGGCAAAAACAACAACGATGAACGAAGGAACTATCCCAAAGGTCAAATCAATAACTTTGTTGTTTCTCTGCTTTTTCTTGTTGGCACCACCTACATGTCAATCATTAAGCCTATTAATAGGCTTGGAGCCAAACCATACTCCTGGCTTCTCTTGTGATCTTGGAAAAACTCAACATACAAACTTCTTACCATCTTTTGAAGGCCCTGAAACCCCTCCAGCGTCTAGTAAACAGTGCACTGAAAACATGTATGATAGGTCAATGTTGGTATTGTGTTACTACAGCTATATTGATTTCTTTATGATGACTTTACATGAGCAATATAATCTTATTATGCTTTACATGGAAGTGCAGCAAGCTCTGTCACACAGGAAAAAAATGCAAGGCTTGATACTTTAATTGGCAGGAATACTTGTCTAATTATCACTTTTCTGCTAGCTCTCCATGCTGAGATTATGTAATTATCTTTTTGAAACATTGTGGAACGATATTGCTTTTTTTTGTGTGTGTGTCATTTCTGAGACGCCTCTGTACCTGACACTCAGCAAGCCACTTAATAATATGCTAGAAAGGCAGCTAATTATATCATAATAATGGCTTGATGAAAGCAATAAGGCAGGCCAGTGAATGAATGATAGCACTGTTAGACTGCTCAAGTTATATCTTTATCTTAAATTATTGGAATCACACTAAACAGGAAGTTCTTTAATTACGAGTGTGTTTATTCATTAAGGAGTCCTCACATTTGTTATGGTTATGCAAATCACAGTCCATACTAAATGATATGTTTCTCTGCAATGATACTTTCAGCAAATTGAATCCCTTATCAAGTTAATTACTCCACGTTTACATGCCCCCCAAGCTAGGATATCCCAATTAAAGACTACACCTGTTCTATTTGTGGGATTTGTATTTGTTACACGTTTCATTACATGTTCTCCTGCAGAGCACAGGTTTGTCAGGGGGGAAGAACCACCAGTTAGACCCCTTACTGGGCTTCCAGATTTCATCCTGCTTCTACAAACATTATAGGCTGACTGGTGTCGTCTAGATATGGGATCCTTTGCAGAAAAGAGGCAGGAACACAGCTGACACACACATCCGCAAGACCTGCGGGAGGGGGTAGATGGGTGATCTGACGGAGGGCGCGCCCGAGCACCAGCAGCGGCAGCATCAACAGCAGCCGTAGACTGCTTTCGAAACTTTTTAATTAGCACTAATTACCTTTGCAGGAAAATGTTGAGGCTTGAAAGGATTTGTGTCAGCAAGTGGGAGATCAAAGATTGTGGTGCTGTGCATTTTAATCTGAACACTGAGGGGTAATAGGGAGCTGTTTGTGTGTTAGAGAGAGGGAAGGAGGGAGGAGAGGGTGAGAGGAGGAAAAGAAGCATCCCAGGTGGTACTTGAGCAGTCTACCTCTAGTAATGCTGTCTACCAATCACACCACAGGTCCCGTCACATTATAAAATTCTCCACTAATATAAAGAAATTAACTTTTGTTTTTTTTTGTTGTTGAATTGAATCATGGTTTCCCCTTACTTTGTGCATTTTCTCCTTTATCTGTCTGCATGCATTCCTCAGTGTCAGTATGTGCACGCGTGTGATTTTGTGCGCCCCGCTTCATCAGACTGACAGGCATTTCATAGAGGTGGTTTTTAATGCATGCCTGGACATCACTGTGGCAGGGTCATCCATCAGACTTCAAGACAACATCGATCATTTGCCATGAAGAGAGCGCGGGGTAGTGATTATTTGCTATTAGGTGGATGCTGAGGCATACAAATGGCTGGCAGTTGACAGTTGAACTCACTCAAACGTAATACGGGATGGCTCCCCCTCTCAGGGAAATGTTGACAAGCACTGAGCCTGAACACTGTAATGACAGAGTGTACAGGCAGACAGGGCACTGAGGGATTCTTCCTCACAGATCGTGGCATTCATTATTTAATGGTTCCTTCATTTTATTGCAAGAGTACATGAGTTTGTTTCTAGCTACACATTCTGTATACATATACTATATATTTGTGCATCCTTTTATTCATAAAAAAACTCATTGTTTAATGTGAAGCATGCTTATTGCTATATGCCTTGGCTGACTGACCCTGTCACTGTAATTCTACCGTATTACAAACACTTAAAGATGTGTGCGCCCGTGTAGCATGCATGAGAGCTTGTGTGTGCTTGTTTGTGCCGCATTGATGTCCTCACTGACTGAGATGCCATCAGTGAATTGATTTTCAGCTCCCACTCACCGAGAGAGGAGGGTGTTTGTCATGAGGATAGACAACTAATCTTTCAATACAAACATTCACAAGACACATGGCCATTCCGAGAGCACAGTCCAGGCACTATGAGGCGGGAAGTGTTGTATAGGCTCTGAAGGAGCTCGGCTTTGCCAGCATACTGCTCGCCTCCCTTGCCTGATGATGTATTGCACAGTGTACAGTTTGTTGTACATGGGCAGCAGCTGTCATTCTGTCTAGCCATGTAACAAACCTCACTTGCTGAAACTTTAAAAGAGACGTCCACCTTTCTGCAGTGATCTCTCCATTTCTTTCCGCACCAGGAAAAAGAAGAAGCAACTCTCTTCTACCTCTCAGTCGGGTCATTGTTGGAGCTTAGACTTCATCCCGGGCCAAACCGGGGTCAAGCAAGGCTTATGAGTTTGGATCTGACAGGAATGTCTGTCAAGTCCTTATCCTTTGGCCAGGGTTGATCCAGGGTCATTAATCAGACAGGGATTGCCGATGCAAGGGGAAGCATGAGGTCAGGTGATGCTGACCTCAGTACAGTGGCTTTGATTTTGTCTGGCCCTGGCTCTTTGTGTGTGTGTGTGTGTGTGTGTGTGTGTGTGTGTGTGTGTGTGTGTGTGTGTGTGTGTGTGTGTGTGTGTGTGTGTGTGTGTGTGTGTGTGTGTGTGTCTGTGTCTGTGTGGGTGGGAGGGTGCAGAGTGGGGGGTGGGGGCTGTTTAAATTGACAGGATCAGTCCCCGTCTGATTCACAGTGCTCTCAGCCCCTCTGCCAGTGCTAATGACATTGAGAGAGAATATTAACCTCACACACTCAGCAGGAATATCCACGGGGGTAGTCTATAACTCAGACACCGCAGGATCCACAGTGGTATTATCATTCAAACACACCAGAGCTGGCTTTAAACGTTCGACAGACGCACCATGGTGTAGACATTTTCAACAATTTAATTTGCACTTCTCATATAATAACCTCCGTATAGCATGAAGTAATGAGCGGCGATATTTAACTTCTTCATCAACAAAGAACTTTGCTAATTATATTTCACAGATTTCTTCTTGCTTGAATCCGTTTATGCTCTCTAAAAAGATATTTTTGTTTTGCAAATGATGTAACCCTGTGTAAAGTTCAATCTGACATGCCACGTCCAATTGACAGCTTTGTAGCTAGTGATGCTTTTACACATAGGCTGTCAGGAGCAAGCATAGCGCAATATTCAAAACAGATTAGGAGTGAACCCACATAAAGAAGAGATTTGCTGCCGGCGCCAAACGTACTCTAATGATTTGCATCGCCATTAATAGTAATTTGCAGCTGCCTAGGAGGAGACGTGTAATCCCCTTCCCATGTGTGAATTGACATGCATTCGGGGAGGGCTGTGTGTGTCCTGGACGTGTGATCTTTAAATGACTGCCACCTGAGGCCTAGCAGTACAGAGTGAGAGGAGTGCCACACTGAGCTGGGACTGTCTACATGTGAGGGAGATAGGGGGTGAGAAGGGGAGAGCTGTGGGGGAGATGGAGACAGATAATGACAGTCTAATTCACCATCGCCATCAGAGATGCGTGTAGAGAGACGTGTATAGGCCATAAACTGTAGCTGGAGGGAAGAGTGCTGGAACAGACCTGATCAGCACTGTGTGGAGGTGGTAGGAGGGATGTTAGGGCCTCGAGGGGTTGCAGGGCATTAACTTGCTTTACAGATAATTTCATCTTATTTACCATGAGCTAATCCTGATAGTGTTTTGGATTTTGGATTTTTTGATGTTTGATGTTTGTGTTTTTGTTGGGGGTTAGAGTGATGAAATACACTTGTGTTCGACTAATGGAGACTTTGTGTATTAATGGGTTGTATTTTAGCCTCAGTTTTTTTCCATTATTGTCACAAAAGTGAATAACTTATCATACTGCGCCTTTCACACTCATCATCACTTTATTACACTATAATTACATCAGTTCTATCCAGTCATTTAGTATCACATATAGCATTTTGAGATTGATATCTGAAAATTGGGTGAAATAAACTTCTCCCCGCTGCATTTTTTTAAGTTTAGAGAAAGTAAACAGGTCAGAATGGCAGTTGTATAATGAAGATAATATCATCTCAGTGGGAGATTACTCTGTTTTAAGGCAACACGATTTGGGAATACAGATAATTAACTGAATTACAGATTAGGATTGAGAGATATTTGGCAGTGTACAGAGTGGCAAGAACCGGCAGAATATTTCTTGACTATTTCAGGCCCAATGGCTCTCCAGGCTCCTTCCTCCCTCTCTTACCAGCCTTCCTCCATTCACCTTTTTTTATTAAGTTTATTAAAGCCAGTCCACATACTGGGCTTCCCAAGTCCAGTTCCCTTTCCCATTCATTACAGTACCTTATCCTGGCAGGCAATCTGAAGTGTGCTCTGAATAGTCCATTACGCACATATGAATGCCATCATGGCTGCAGTATTGGTCAATTCATCAGACATTTATCTGTTGCCTTCTGAACAGGACGTCGTTATGCCCATCACTCCGCAGCTCTGGCCCTCCGTTTAGAATAAGTGCACTGCTTTTCTGCACTGCTTCTATTTTTATTTATTTATTTTTTTAACTGTGGACTGCAGCTGCGAGGGCTCTCCAGCTTTTCAAAGTGTCTGTGTTTTTTTAATTTACATTAGACTCAGGAACTTTTTGAGTATTGCTGTGCTAGCTGCAGGGATTTTGCCTCTGTGATCTCTATCAACATTTCAGTTATAGAGAAGGCCTTGAGGTTGTTTTCTATTATAGCTCTGTGATGTGTAGCTTTGACAAACTCCACATTTGACCTATTGTCTCAGAACTTCTAAGAATTACCAGCTATGATTCATTTAGGCGCTAGATTCAAAAGCAGCAGACATAAGAAGGGAGGCTGTGTAACACATGTAAAAGAGCCAAGGCTGCTGTTCTCCATTTTTCATGTGTTGCCTCAGGATATCTGACATGACACTAGTGCACACCATTGGCAGGAGTGACTGACATTTTAGCCAATAATGGTCGAGAGTTTTCTTCCCTCTGTTGTCAGCAGTGGTTTATCAATCACTATGTCTGCATTAGTATTAGTGTATTGATCTAACAGGGCTGCTCTCTGGGTCAGTGTCTCCTCTCCAGTGTCCTTGTCTAGTTTCTCACATCTCACAATCCTCCCTTGCTTCCTGTGCTTTCCGCTCCAGCTATGTGTACTCTATGTATACTGTACTGTGTGTGTTGAGGAGACTGGATTTCAGCACATACATGCACTACTTATGTAAGCCCAATAGCACACACTCTGATGCACACAGAGGCTGTATGATGTATGATGGTGAGCTTACACAGGCTAAGTGGTAGTCAAAGCGTAAAGACAGCCAGTGTGAAGTATTAGCTCTGACAATGAGGCTGATCATAATTATCTTAACAAGGAGAGGATTCATCGCCTCACCTCGTTAAAGCTACTGCCTCTCTCTATCTCTCTCTCTCTCTCTCGCTAGTTAGAGGTTTGAGAAAACGCATTTGATCACAGATTACTATAGAAATCAGATTTTTCTAAATATGTACAAAGAGATGATGCAGTATATGCAAGAGTAAAGTATTTTTCATATAGTATATAGTCATATAGTACTTAGTTCTTAGAAAAGGCTCATTCCAAAAAAGATTTGTAGCTAGTGACATGAACATAAGTGACTGACTGATCTGTAAACATCACATTACTAGATGTATGAAACATGGCCAAATGGCAGTAGTAGCAGTAAATTGTGAAAATTCAACATTTACTTTTGCAGTATGAATAAAGAAGCATCACTGTATATTTTCATTATGACTCGCATCCCTTTTTTTAATGAGGTGTACAAACTTTTCTTTTTTAAACATAAGGAAAACAGTTTTTTATGTATATTTCCTTTAAAATGTGCATGTGTTGTATGTGTGTTTTCCCTGTGTTTGCCATTTACCAAATCTCTATAGCGTTGGGACTCAAGTCAATTATGCTCATTAGTTTTGTTAAAAGGGAAAGCTGCTCTTTTGGGGTTTTTTCATAAGTGAAGTACTTTTACTGCAGTGCTTAAACTTTGTTAGTTTTCCAAGCCGCACATTAAAACAAGAAAGCTTATAAAAAGTAATGAAACCAGCTATGGAAATCTGCAGAGGGAGCACAGAAAGCTGGAGAGTATTAGAAGTTCAATCCCTGCACTGTAGTTAATGCTGGATGGGACTCAGTGGCTCTCCCCTGGCTGTGAATTTAACTGATTAAATCAGCCAGTGCACGCAGCAGTGGTGACATGAAAACAACAATTAATAAGGCTCCCTCCTGTGCCACAAGGCTCCCTTTAACCGAGCAGCTAATAACATAACCCACAGGACTGCAGCCCATCATACACACACATACACATGCACACTTACAGGTGGCAATAGTTAGTTAGCAACCTCTGTTCACAGAAAATGCAATAATGTGCATAGTACACAACTGTGCCTAACTACACATTGAAGATTATACTTGCTGATTAATTGCATGTTGTACCAAATTCCCTGTCGATACAAACACAACAACTGTGCTGAACAATATACGTTTTATTTTCTAATTGCTAGTTTGAGCCAACAGACCAGTCTACCTTTCTTCTACTTAGAGAGTTTTGTCATACAACCAAGACAGACACATTTTTTTCATAATTTTAGCTAGATTGTTTTTCTTTTTAAATCCAAGACAAACAAGAGTAAATTGCAAAAATGTGTCAGTATTTATATCTGAAATGTATGCCAGCTCTATAGATTAAGTGAACTAGTTTAATGGGCTTTTTTTTTTCTTTCATAAATGAGTAGCCTCATGGGGAACAACAAGCAAACAGAGCAGGATTTCATAAAACTGGCACATCTCTCCATTCATCCATCTTGCCAATGCATTAATCAGACCTGATAAGAGGTTGTCAGCTAGCGGCTTTGCCAGCACACTGGCTAGGTGCTGTCAGCTGTTGTTGTGGGTATCAAGTGTGTGTGTGTTTGCAAAATGTTGATGTCTTTTGAAATGAGCCGGCTCAGTCCGCCCGCCTCACTCACAAGTCCACAATGAGTTGCTGATTTGTCGTTTTGCAACCCGAGAAGATGGTTGCAACATTTTGCTTTGTTGTTCAAAGTTGCTGCCAGAATGTCCACTCCGTCTACGTATGTGTGTTTAAGTAGACGCCAAGCTGAGTGGTCAGAAAAGTTCACAAAGACAGCAGATAGAGCAAGATAACTACACACACCACATTATATTGCAAATACTCATTTTTTTTCTTATTAATTGGTCAATATGCAGCTCCTGTTCGATAATGAATGTGACTGTTACGCCATGCCCCCACACTGCTTACTACTCCTTGCCTCCTATATGCAGATTGTCATGATAAAGGTGTTATATTTACATTACTCTAAGCTGGTGTGTATTATGGCAGCTATTAACATTAGGCAGATCCAGAGAAGAGCAATAGTTCACGCTGCAGCTGTTTAGACCTCACTGTACCTTGAGTTTGTCATGTTGCAATGTGACACCGTTCACTGGAATTTATATTTACCTAACCTAATGTCAAGGTGATCCGTCTGCTTTTAAATCCAAAAAACATAGTGTACTATACTTGAAAACTTGAGCTCGTAATTGGTATAGTCAGATATATTTATGAATTTAAAATACTGCACAAAATGAAAAAAACCTGTTGTGTGAACTGTGAGAAACCGATCTTGAGAAGTATACTGTCTGCGTCAAGTTCTGGCAGATTTAAATGTCAATGAACTCACCCAGGACGTTTTAACATGGCATGTTGACAGTGTGAAGGATTAGACAACACACACATTGCCTTTGTGCACCCTCCATGACTTGAACTTTGCAGGGCCCTAGCATTACTCTTAACACCGCCCTCCATCATTTTTATGCCTGTGTGAATGTGCATGTGTGCGAGAGGGAAAGAGTTGAGATGACCCTTCACCTCTCCTTGCAATGCGTCATAAAAAGGAGCGGAAAGGCAGAATTCCTCCTTTAAAAAAAAAAAAAAAACGTCCTTTGATGTTAAAATCCCAACACTAACCCCTATCATGGCACAGTTGCAAAAAAGTTCCCCTTTCATTCCATCTGTGATTGCGAGTGTATTCCGGTTCCTCTGTGAAAATGATGGATGACAAGTTAAATTTGTGTCTGGGGAGTGAAGGTGAACTGTGACAGAGTGATTTGTCTTGGGAATGGAGGGTTAGGGTCAGGCGAAACTGGGCGCCTCAAGGCACAAGACATTGACAAATTCATCCTGCCCGCCGCATTTCTGAAGCCTTTTGTTTTGAATCCTGGCTACTCACAAGTGACCCCCATCCCTCATCCTGCCAGCCGCTGAAGGATGCCTCACCATGCCAGGGGAGCTCAGCACCACTAATTCTTGTCATTCACTTCCCTGACAGGCCCAGACCCATACTCTCCCGGTGTATGAAAGAGGGAGGCTGAAATATTTATTTCTGCACAATAACGGCTGACCAGATTTAGAGCCATAACAGTTTTCCTGTTGCCTTATCATTGCAGGTCACTGGCAGGCCTCAAAATGTTCACTGAGCTGGAAGAGCTGGTCGCTGACAACAATCTGCTTGGAAATGACCTCCGGTTGCCCAGGTTACCCAAACTCCACACCCTAACGCTCAATAAGAACCAAATATCCTTTGAAACTAATCCCAGTCCCTTTCTTATTTTTGATTTGCAGTCTTCTGTGCGGACATAAATTACAGCCATCAGTATCAGAATCAAGAGTTTATTTATTTTACATTATGTGAATACAACCTGCCATTTTCTTAAAGAACCAGTTTTCAATGCCATGGTTTTGCAAGGAGCACTGTGTGTTGCAAAAGAGAGTAAAAGAATTTGGCTGTCACGGAGCTCCACACAGGACTAGTTTTTGAACCACAGGGACCTCTAGTGGAATCAGATTTTAGAGTCAACATAACAGATGTGTATTTTTTATTTTCAAAGAGAATAAAAGGTGTTGGATTAAAAATGCATCACAAGAATGAGACATAATCTAGTGTAATACATTTGCTGTTTGGTAATATCAATTATTTTTAGTAATTGGTAAAATGGTTAAAATCAGGATTTTTCATATTTGCATGAGCTGAATTGTGCTTTATTACTCTGCTTTACCTCTCTGAAATAAACTGACTCAGTTATTTAATTTGTCACTTAACACACTAGAACATGCTCACATTTTGGCTCATTGATTATAACGGCTCTGTGTGCTCTACCACCCAAAGTAAACACATTAAAGCCAGAGCTCTGCACAGCCACCCTAAATTCAAGACATAGACACATTGCGAGGCTGTTTATGATCAGTCAAAAATGTGTGAACTTCCCCTCAAGCTTCAGAACAGGTTTAGCAATGTGTCCTGTTTTCCTCTGGTTATGCAGATCCTACTGGGTAACGATGCTCACTCTCTCTCACACATTCACACACACACACACACACACACACACACACTTCCAGAGTCAACATTAAAACTGGGACTCCTTGAAGTGTGCGTCTGGGACTGTGTGCTGAGTTTGGTTGTGAAGTGGTCGGCACATGCTAATAGGCCAATTATGTACATCCTGTCGTGGCACAGTGCCATTTTAAAGCTCGAGCACTGCATTAGTGCAGTTGTATTTTGACACTTTGGGGCTCAATTTTCCAAGTGAATGTATTAGTGATGAATGTGCCTGCTTTAGGGGCTGTTTGTTTTTTCCACGTTTCTCAAAAGTTTTCCACTGCACGGCTCTGGGAAGCACGGACTGTTTGAACCACAGGGCATCCATCATTTTGTCACTGTTCTGCACCCGGCCACCTAGGAAATGAAAGAAATCGAGAGAAAGGGAGAGAGAGCAGCAGCCAAATTGTGTCACTACTATATGCCAAAGCCTGCACCTTAAATTGCCCCTCTGTCTGCCCAGTCTCACAAAGCCAGTGACTAGCCCCTTTGAGCACCTCGGTAAATTTGACAGTGACGTGTTTTAGCGCAGACAGGCCCGGGAGGGGCTGTGCGGGTAGTAAATGCTAATGTAATTAACAACGCTAGGTCCTTGACATCCGCCCTTTGACACCTGACTGATATCGAGGCCCTGCTGGAACACTTGGCTGATGTGACCCCGTCACTGGAGTACCTAAGCCTGCTGGGAAATGAGGCCTGCCCCAACCAGCTGGTCAGCCCGGATAAGGATGAGGACGACTACCAGAGATACAGGTCTGTTACTACATGGATATAGATGTACTGTGATGTAGAAAGAAAGATAGATAGATAGATAGATAGATAGATAGATAGATAGATAGATAGATAGATAGATAGATAGATAGATAGATAGATAGATAGATAGATAGATAGATAGATAGATAGACAATGTTCTGTGTGTGTGTGTTTATACTTTCAATCAGATACTGTTTTGATACTGAACTATTCAGAGTGAGCTTTTTGTAAGTAATGGATTTAGAGATGTTCCCTTTTTTTAACATCCAGCCCCCCCTACATTTCACAAGCAGACTGTGGATTCAACCACATCACTCTAAAAGCTTTGTCAACTGGCCCCTCTACACTCCAGTTTGCAAAATGGATTTCATGTGTGACTAGTCACCACCACAAATGAGTGTTTACTACCCTGCCTTACCAGAGCAGATGATGCATTAAACATCAAGCTAGGCCTGAAGCCATGCAATATGACCACCATTTGTCAGGGTCCTTTACATGAAATGCGATAAAAGGCGAAAAGCATACTCTCCTTTGTCTGTTTTAGCCCTAAGTGCTTGTTTCTGACTCCGTGTTGCTTATTAATCATTTACCACCCATGCCTTTCTTGAATAATCTTTCTTCTCTCTTTTTTGTCTCCCTTTCTCCCCCCTTCTCTCTCTCTCTCTCTCTCTCTCTCTCTCTCTCTCTCTCCCTTTTGCTCCCCTTCTCCCCCTTTCCCCCCTCTCCTTGCATGCTTTATCTTACTGGTGAGGAAAGCTGTTCTGTTTTGACTGACAACGTCTAGGGTCCTGTAATGTAATATTCATAATGTGTCACATAGTAAAACATCAATTTGAGCGTGATGCAGATTTCATGTCTGACAAGGTTAGGCTGTATGCAGGTCGTGACAGCACTGGCCTTGGGCAATAAATACCCAGCCCAATGCCTCGGGAGCTCTTGGTCTCTCAAGTGAAATACCCTGGTGCGTTGCATTGTTGCCCCAATTAGTGCAATGACATAGAAACATAGTATTCATTCACACAGTATTGTGTAGGCTGCAGGGAGGTTAAATGTTGTCCTGTTCTTAGCTGACCATGCGTATGCTCTGTGGCCATTTGTAGTACTACAATAACACAAGGGTTTAAAGCTGTAATATTATATGGTTACTGGTAATGCAGCATTGTGCTTATAGGACACTGTCTCCTCAGAAAACTGTCAGTTTGAGAAACCCAGAAATATTGTGACAAAAGATGTTACGCAACCTTTTCTCTCGACTTCTGCGGTGTATAAAGATTAACATATCTTTATTATGTGACATTTAACCTCTTATCTTGAGGATCCTATCTCCTTTTGTGGTAGATCAAAGAGCTTGTGCCTGAGGTGCCTCAACCAGCAGCTGTACTTTGTGTTCACTCAATCATTTTTCTAAATTCCATAAAGGCAGCTGCATAATAATTACCCACAATGTTAATTTTTAAAGATTGTTATGTCATCTTCAATAGAAGTAATACTAAGTATAAGGATTATTTTGTAACACTCGCTTTAACAAGGCCTTATATCTTCCTAGAAAGGAACTGATATGTAACTGTAATGTCTTAGGAAGGTTCCTGGAAAAGATTATTTCATTTGGTACTAATTTCAAGGAAAATGGAAAGGGTGTTCAATTGATTAACTTTCAAGTAATTCCAGTTTACTATCAGTGTAACCTTCTTTTATTAGAATAAGTGTGGAGCAAGTCAGAATTTACAGTTTAATAAAAATGGAGAATAAAGTTTACACAAATGAAATGCTATGACTGCTATATAATATCCTGTTTGTTTCATAAAATTTAAAATAAACGTAAAACATATTGTTGTCAGCACGTTTGGTATTGCTAAAAAAAACTGTATGACTTGTTTTCAGTCATCTCTCCTCCCCTGTACCCTCCCTCTTTGGTTGGGTTGAATCATTAATATCCCTACTGGCTGACAAAGCCTTGTCATCTGCTCTGACCCTGTGATGGTAGGTTACCTATGGAGAATGACCTCTCTGCATGTCCCCCAAGGGCATCTTCACATTTCATCATGGAAATACCGTGAACAAAGTCCTTTTACAGGAAGGAACACAAAGGATGGGATTGGGGCCTCTTGAGTTTGAGTGCTGGTGCTCTCATCAGGGAAGGAGTTCTTATTATGGGTTAGGAGCAGGTCATTTTACCTTATAATAATGTCCCAACAAGAAGGCATTTAGTGCCATGTGATATATTTAGTGTTTAAATCATTTGTTTTCTTTTTGCCGTCAAGCACTCTTCCTGTTTTATGTTTTTTTCAAAATATATCAGATGTTTTTCATCTTCTATTTTCTGTTCCATGTCAGTCTAAATGTGATCCCTGCATCCCCTCCTTATAATCCCCAGGTGTTGAAAACTTGACATGGGCTTTGCCATCTCCCCTCATCGCCATCGCCATCATCAATTTGTCACGGCTCTTTGCGCACAGGTCTTGTCTGTGCCCATATCCCCCGTCCTTTCTCACCCTCCACTTAGGTGCTGCATGCATGTCCTTTTTGGCTACCAGCTCAGCTCTGACATACTGGTTCCTCTATCCCTGCCTGCCTGTGAAAGGATCTGTTGTCATCTATGTATTCCAACCATTATCTTTTGACGTTTCTCTCCCTCCCAATGAAAGACAGAGTGTGTCTGAAAGCTTAGAGAAATATCTGTGATGCTGCCAGAATGACAGCTCTGGCAGGCGGGTTGTATCTCCTTTCGTGCTATTTATATGTCGTACTTATTCTTATCAGCTTTGAAGGTTATTACATACAAGAAAATATCACCATTAAATCTGCATCACCATTAAATCTCAGTAAACACGGCTTCTTTTCAAGTTTAGTTGATGCGTGCATTTACATATTAAAAAGTGTGTCATTTTGATTAGTGTATCGTTGTTTACACATTTCCTCAGATTCTCTGTTTGTCTCTTTGTCAAGAACAGGCCTACAAGGAGACCTTTAAAGGCAGTACAGTACAGTATAGTTTAAACTGAATTGTTGTTTTCTTACAGGTACTTTGTTCTGCACAAGTTGCCCCAGCTGAAGTTTCTGGACACCAGGAAAGTAACCAAAAAAGAAGTGATGGAGGCACAGGCAAGAGGAGCATTCATGAAAGTGGTCAAACCCAAGTCGGAAGCTGTAAGTTAAGCTCTGTCTTTGGTTTATTTTTTTTTTTTTTTTTTTTTTTTTTTTTTTACACTGTTTTAAGTAGTAGTCCCTCTGAAGTCTCGAGTGGATTTGTCACATTCATTCCTTTCTTCCCTTTTCTATTCTTTTCCTTTATCCTTCCTTTCTTCCTGTGCATGCTTGACTGTCAGTCTCCTTTTACAGAGGTCCCTAGTTCTGTGGCCCTTTTGAAAAGAGTCTCTCTTTACTGTCGCCTCAAGTGTGCATGTGTGTGTTGTATGTGAGTGTGTGTGTGTAAATGTGTGTGACCACGGCCTGACCTGATTCCGTATGCATGAGCCCAGATCAAAGACGACGGGCGGCTGTCCGGTCACGGTTGTGTTGCCAAGTGTGACATGGCTGGCGATTGGAGTGACAGCTCACGTACATGCCGCTCACAATCGCTTAATTATCCCGAGCCCATGCACTTATTCCTCCCTCTCTTGTTTTGGGCCACACAGACTAATTAGAGTTCGGGGGGTTCACAGATATACCCACTTCACCCCTTTGCTCCCTTCTTCTACTCCTTTGATAATGCAATATAAATGAACGGCTTTTGCCTAGATTTGATTTCATGTAATTGTAAGGTCATGAAATATTTACTGTTCGGATCAGCTAAGCTTTGTCGTTTCAAGGTCTCTGGGGCTCTGACAGTGAGCCTGGGAAGTAAAAATGGATCCAGAGTAGCAGTAGCAAAGGCATCCAATGACAAATCAGAAGCATGTGAGTCGATGTCGGGTTTAAAAGTGCACGAGGAAAACAAAATATTTATTGTTTCAGGCGATCAACTAAGATAGTGTACTCTTTTAGTGTCAGTTCATGCTATGCTTTGTTCTTGATTCTTCATGCAAGTGGCAAGCAAGAAAGCAAAACATTGAAATAATTTAACCTCACTCTGGCATGTTTGGTAGATCGAGAAAAGTGGAATGAAAACACTGTTCATCCACTTTATATAAAAAGAAACTAAGGACCTCTACTATGCTTTTTGGCAGAGTAAAGTCACTTTATAAGATATTATTTACATAGCTTGTCAGTAAAAAAGAAATGTTTGCCTTTGTCGCCACAGCCCTAGATGAAAGGAGAGATAATCACTGATTCTATCTGACATGATGTGTGTGTTTTTGTGTCTTTGTGTCTTTGAACCTGCTGTATATGATTATTTATTCCCTATGCAAAGTAAAAGGTTACAGCTTTGATGAGAATGCGTCTACCCCCCATTGCACACAGTATTTTGTGCACCTGAACATACTTCTGCTGTCCTATCCTCAGTTCCTTATTAGCAGTGTTTGACTGAGTCTACACAATGAAGAGATTATTTTTGCCTGGACATCTCGAATATCTGGGCCCTGGGATGTCACAGCAGCATTTCCACAACATTTGTTTTGAGTTAGATGAGATGTGATGTGTCAGCTACCACAGACTTGATGAGCCCTGAGTACCTCCCGGCTCTAATTGTCCACATCATCAGAGTGATTGTAAGCTGACCAATAGTGCGGGCCACCAATTAATGAAACTTCTGCAACAGAACAGGAAAGCGAGGAGAGATGATGGCATAATTAGATATTTATGTTTGCTTTTATGTCTGGTACAGCAGGGTGTTGCTCATAACAGTAGCTCGTGGTACAGTGTCTGCCATTTGCTTCATTACAAAGGATGGTAATTAGCTGTCTCGCTGTCGCTTATGCTACCATTTGAGTCTCAATTAGCGCAAGTATTGGAGAGAAATAATACAGGACCACAGACATGATTTTAAAAAGGTTTATTTATGAAATAATTTATTTTTGGGTGTGTCTTTTAAAGTTTTTTGCTCTGCATACAGTTTATTTTCCTCTCAGACCTCATTTGACAATACTCCTTCCTTCTGTTTACAGTAGATAAATTGAAACCATAGAAACAGCAGCAACTGCTACAGGGTTACAGTGATACATGCCTATTCATGACAGCATAAATCTGAAGAAAGAGCCCTTCTCTATCAGATCATTCCCATTGCATGATGTACGTATTGGAATAGTTAATGGACTCGCTATGAAAAAGACAGTGCTGAACTTTCAAGACCTCTCTTGAGTCATATCGGAGTGGATTGTGACCACAGTTTTAACTCCTTTTCAATCATGCCATTATGGCATGGCCCAGAGCGACGCCACATGGTTCTGATAAAGCAGTTATGGTCTTTAGCACAATCTGAACACCATAACTTTTCATACATTCCCAATGTTTTCCATGTTGCCTAAATCACAACCAGACAGTCAATAGCCGGTTGTTTGTAGGAAAAAGCACATACACACATATAGATACACACCCAAAAGCCTGTAATGAGATTTTCAAGTATAGAATTATCAAAAGGTTGTAGCCTTTAGGAAAGTGTATATCTTCAGGTCACAGAGTCAAACCTTCACTGCAGAGACATTGTGACAAAGAAGAAAACAAAGAAATGTGCTCAAATAAGATACCCATGTCCATACACTGAGGATAATTTCATCGCTTCTTTAATTGTTATTGTGTGTCTTCATGCATTAGTGGGCATGACACCATAATTGGGTGATGATAAGCTGTCTCTGACTTGTCTATATGTTTGGATGTTTGCTTCAAACTCAGACAGGGGTAATTTTCTCTTTTGGGTTTTTGCTATATTGCATTTCTGAGTGGAAAGGACAAGTAGTGGGACAGAAACAGATGCAAAATGACAAAGACAAGAGCGAGAGAGAAAAAACATATATAAATACCTGAAGTAAACAAAAAAAAAACAGCGGGTACGATTGAAGTGTTTTCCCAAAACCACAACACTAAGCAGAGTCAGAGTGGAAAAGCCTTGAGCTGTATTTTGAGAAATTGGGCGTGTTGGAATGCTATAATGTGATAATTCTCTTTGAGGACTTAGAGGTCATGGAATGAAATGGCGTTAAACCACGTAGAGCCATTTGGACTGTGTTGGGCTGCTTTCGGAAAATACATGTGGTACTTTTTGGCTCGGTTCCTCTACCTCCTTCCACTCTGCCACGGAGCACACATTATGCTGTCGAACCCTTGGGTTAAACTGGCCATGTCTATCAAAACACTGTGACAGCACATTCTGTTTTCAGATCCCAAGCGCTGCTAAAAAAAGTGCGTAGCAAATTTAACTAGTAGAATAACATTTACTCCTTGCCACATGTTTAAGAGTGTTTCACAGTGAATGAAGTAACTCCATGGTCCCCCTCACTAAGCACAGCTTGGTAGCTACGTCAGTGGGTATAAATGTTCCTCAGATGTCACTTAGATTTTGCCTCGACCAAGTATTTGACTTGATTTTCTAGCATGAACACAAGTTTTTTTCCCACATCCTCCTGCATATAATGTAAAGCAGACTGCATTGCAGGGTGGCTTAAGCCAGCTCCCAGGTCCCATGAGTCTCTGCACACAGGGTAACGGTTCTTCAAGGGAATTGACAGTGACAGAGCCAGGAAAGTCCTCAAGTGGATCTTTTCAGTTCTGTTTTTTCTTCCCCAGACACTAACCTGTTTTACTCTGCAGTAGACAGCGGTTCATTTTAAGTTTGCACTGAAGGCAGCAGTCCAAATCTAAGATAGACTCCATGGTTTTAGACCCATGATTGTGCATTATGTGATGAATGATTGTGGCTTTTTTTTGCAATGCAATGCTGGAAATAGAGGAGGCATTTTGCTATAGGTTGGTTGTTTTGCTTCCTTTTCAAGTCTAAAATGTACCCTGTAAAGTATGTTGCCACGTTCATCTCTGTGCTTGAGAGTTAAGAGTTCCCCGAAGCTCTCAGACATAACAAACAGCATGCAATATAGCGCTTTGTGAATGTGCCTTCAGTGGGTTTGCTGAATCATTTTACTGAACAAATATGTCCTCAGAGAAAACTCAAAGAATATGGTTCTCAACAGGGGAAGGAAATGTAACCCAACAGATTGCTGTGGAAGCACGTTTGTTACCACTCTCCGCTCTCTGCTAGATTCTGCATTTGCACCAGCCATTATACATACAGAACCCTGATTTGTCACCTTTCTTTCATGACACATTCTTGAATCAATACGTATACAGTAGGTTGAATAAGGACAACCCTGCGGGTTGAGTAGGAGCTGTTTGCTAAATGTAACCATACTTAGTGCCTGTCTGCTTTATGTTCAGACAAATAAACTCACTGACATATTGTGATCTGCTTGCTTTCAAATTATGTTCTTTCTCCCATCTTACATAATGTCTTGTTATCTGTTAATTGTATCACTTGAGACACTGCTGTTCTCCATCTTTTAATGACAACATATTCAAAATGTTAAAACAGCTGTTTATAATTGTTTGGAAGTGTTTAGTTTGTATGATAGACGAAATACACTGCATGTTTGTTTAAGATATTTCCAGGGAGCCACATGTTCATTCTCTCAGGTATGTGTATTTGTCTGTCAGTATCCGTGAGTGGTGTATGCCTCCATGTGTCTATTTCATTGTAACTGGTTTTTGACTGCTGAAGTATAGGCCTGTCCAGTGTTTGGACCAGTGCGACAGACCCAGTTCTGAGCACTCTGGCAGCTTAAGCTGAGAGGTCATGCAGGGGTTAGAAGCCGGGAAAACAACAGCAATTAGAGGGAGTGACTCACACTGTCCACATAAATCATCCAGGCACTGTATATCATAAACACACTGTAAAACTTTAAAGCACAATTAATTGTAAGTAATAGTGCCAAGATTGATTTATTGCCTCTTTCAAAGCCTGGAGACATGGGGTGCGTGACCCGAGTGTCACATCACTCTCGCAAGCAAAAATGATAGATGTATTATTCATTTTTGGCTAAACGCAGAGCATAAAAACAAACATGTGTTTTTGTAAGGGCTTTTATGAGACACTGAAGTGGCCGAGTTGCATTAACTGATTTTCCTTTCCTTCTGCTGGCATCCAGTACAGAGAAGGAACGCCTCTGTGGTGAAGCATTTGTTGTCTCGACGTCTCTTGTGTTTAGCGGTGGAGTTTGAGGCCTGTCAGAAAACAGGCCAAGGCTGGCCAGCAATAATGAGATGTCTCCCGCTCCCATTCTGATATAAAGTTTTCATAAACTTTGACAAATCATGCGATCGTTCACGTAACTCTTCTCTTTTTTTTATCTGTAAAATGTAAGTCTTTGTTAAGTTTTTATTAGTGTAATAATATTGAGTGCCTGGGATTGGCAAGCTACAAAGCTTTTGCTTTTTACACATGCTGTTCCAACTAGATACTTTATATGCCTTTGGGAAGGGCCAAGTTTTATAGTAATTTTGCTGTTTTCAAAGTTTCTTTTAGACACAGAAAACTACAGGGAAATAACACACTTCCACCTTCGAGTAACACTGAACACTTATCATATTTTAGATATATGCAAAGCAAATTCGGCACAGGCAGCCCTACATATCACAGTCATTATGTTCCTCTATAAAACTGAGTCTTCTTTCATTGCATGCCAAGGGATTGCGAAACTCCACAATCCCTGCACATGTACTGTATACCAATGACATGATAGCCACTAAGGCATCTCTACAATTACACTTCTTATCAAATGATGCTTTTAGCTATTACATAGTGCAGCGTCCCAGTGCGTTGGCCTATCAGCCCAATCAGAGCTAATCCTCCCTGTTGGTCTCTTTGGTGACAGGAAGATGCTGCTAGCCTAATGAGAGACAGCTGGCTTAGTGTTTTCTGTGCTCAAAAAAAAAAAAAATTCCATCTTTCTTTCTCACCCCCTACCCCACCGGGTGTTTCCGCAGAAATGTGCCAAACTTTAAATCTCTCAAAGAGATCAGTTATTTCTTTGCCTGTCTCTTTTAGTTGATGTTGACAGTAAACATTAATCACTATTTCAGCACTCGCATTTATAGTTTACTTTGATGTCTGATTGTCATGTGCACCCTCTCGAGGCAGCCTTGCTTTAATTCACAATCAGATTTTTATCAGATAATTCAAGTAAAGTTGTTGTTGTTTATGACATGCAGATGTTGCTAGCTATTAAAAAAGTTAATGAACGTTGGAGCTTAAAATCTGTGCTAGATGAGGTGAATACAGTCTATACAAAAGTGTCACTTTTGTTTATGATTCGCCATAAGTTTTTCTCCTTAACGATGCACACACAGGGTGGCACTGGACCTTTCGCTCTCTCGGTTTGCTGGATCGTTTGAGCTTTAATCCATCATACCAGTTATGTCTGTTCCTCAGTACAGTGTTAATAGAAATGGAGTCTTCTTTCAGCAGCGACTTTCATGAGCATGCAACAGAGGACGGAGCCAGAGCTGAAAGTCCCTCCACTGAAGTTTGTGCTTACACAGACCTTCTTTGTGGTTTTTAGAGCTTGTCAGACATGTCAAGCGCAGGCTAGAAAAAGTATATTGTTTCCAGCCACTTGGATTCCTTTCCCCCTGACATCTGCCACTCTGCCGAGATGATAAATTCTTGCCTCATTAAGCGTGGGTGTGGGATTACAGGCTGACAACACATTAATCACTGGGCTGGGTGGCAGCAGCCCCGCACCAGCTACAGGCATTGTTAACCAAACTTTTCTAATGTGTCACTCTCCTCCCTGACAGCCCATAATCAATCATCCTGATTGGCAGGGCTGATAGATTACACTATTTATGCTTTGTGTAATGAAAGCTAGCGTTTCCACCTACTGTCATTGTTGAGACGATGATAGGCCACACCGTCCAGCTGAATGGGAACACATACAAAAAGAGACAGAGAGAAAAGAAAGGGTAGGCAGACCTTGGCGCTGCATTGTGAACTTTAAAACAGACACTGTTGAGCTCCACGGTGGTGGTGGGGGGGTATTCTGCAAATCTGTATTGTTCCCCTTGCACAGTATAGCTTAAAGGCAGTCTTCACACCATCACTGAGCTATTGTCATCTTTGTCGCTATCAATGGCAGGCCATGCTCTCACAGGTAAAACTATGCTTTGTCTGCGGTGGGATTCAGTTTCCCCCGTGACCCTGTTGGTGAGGTGAGGTTTTGTTGTCAAAGCCTCTTTTCTGACAGAAAGAGAATGATTTACACATGTATAACAACAAAATGACAGGACACCATATACTGTATGTATGTACTTGTCAATGTGTAGAGGTCTCAGGATAATGGATTTCCCTGTTTCCTTACTAAGAGCTTTAGGACTATGCTACATCGCTTTACAACCCCCTTAGCAGTAATTTTTTGCACGGGAACATGTGGATGAAATGACACACTGCTGGTAGCCTTCAAACATAATAAGGTTATGTTTCTTTTTTGTTCATTTTCAGCCATACGTCTTTGTCTGGAATTAGAGATGTCCTCGGCACACCGAGAGAGGATATTGAATATGAGCTCTTGGTTGAGAGACTGCCAAGCATTTGGAGAAGAGAAAAGAGAAAAAAAACAGTCCATCATGTTTTTGACAGGCAGTAAATCTGAGACTTTTCTTATGAGACAGCGTGCTGTCAGGAAATTAGTTAACTAGACCATATTATGGAGAGCCAGGTAATTTACCCTCAGAGATGCAATCGCAAATAACTAGCAGGAGGCCGCATCCCTGACCTGACATTGCTTTGTGTATAATGCAAAATCTAGTGACATGCTCAATGGGTTCTGTCAGCTGCAGGATTGAATTCTCTGCCTACTGCGTCTCAGTTTGGAGCACGCTGGTCAATTATTTCTGAGGCTGTCAGTGCGTAGGGAGACACTGTTATTTAGTATGTGTTAACTTGGCATCATTAAGATACTCACCTGACAAAGAATAGCACACCTGAACGTTATTTATTTTGATTCCCCTGACAGGGGTAACCTTCAAACACGTTGACCTCTCCCTATTTTGCGTTTTGTGAAATCCCACTCGGTCCATTAGAAACGGGAGCTGTCGAGACAGTAGGGAATCAAATGACCGAGAGTCGTCTAATCTAACACGGTAATGCGCAAGAGAAGCATTTGTTTGGACAGATTGCTCTGATCACATGGTGGCAGTTCACTGTCTATCCACGCTTGCGGAGTAGACATTGCTGTCCACATACAGAAATATAATTTTATTATAGATCCGTGTTTTTTTTCCCCTTACAAGCACAGTACTGAACACTCAGAAATGGATGCAGCAGTTTTATGTTGTGTGTTCCTTTTAAGTGGTCCTCGAACAGAAACACATATATTTGTCTTCGCTTTGTGTAAACCAGATCCACTGCATGTACACATTGTGATCTAGCACTGGGATGTGAAAGGACTAGCTAATATGTATATAGATAGATAGATATAACAAGGATAGTTTGAGCTCAACAATCAGGACAGAACATAGCAGAATTATAATATTTTAACTTGACTAAGAGTCACAGTCAGGTTTAGATATAACCAGTTTAAAATTTGAACTCTGTGGGAAAATGAGAGTTACCGTTCTACATTGGCCCGCCACATCCTCCAACACCACCAGCCCTGGTGATGAATGGGAAACCTGATCGAGTAAAGCCTCAGCATCACCTCTGTACAGCAGGATGACATGATTAGGAGGTGACAGCTTCTGTAACAGCATCTCTCCATTTATCTTTTTCCTCTCTCTTGCTCTCTCTCTCTCTCTCTCTCTCTCTCTCTCTCTCGCCCGTTCTCTCTCTCTCTCTCTCTCTCTCTATATATCCTTTACTCTGTCTGCATGTCTCTCCTTCACACTTTCTCTCTCTCTCTCTCTCTCTCTCTCTCTCTCTCTCTCTCTCTCTCTCTCTCTCTCTCTGTCTGTCTCTTTCCTCTCAACAAGTCAGACTACTCTATAATTAATGTCCCTGAGGGCTATCCGCAGGTCAGGCGAGGGGGGTGCTGTTGAGACAGGTAGTCTTGACACCTCCAGCTTTGTAGCTTATGCATGCGGGTGGGTAGATGGCTGAGGAGGGGTGAGAGGGGCCAATGATGAGGGCTAGAGCATGTTTAGGTTGGAGGCTAAGACGGGAGAAATACTGTAGGGTGAAGGAAGACAGGCCTCACTGTGCGACCTTTCCACCTGAGAGACAAAAAGGATGGTTTTCCACAGGATTAACCAGTCAAATCTGGTGCATTATGGGCTTAGTCTGTCAGGGGCCTCACATTTGAGTGACAGAGAGGGAACGTACAGTTTCAATAATATCAGCACCACACGCATTTAGCCTAAGGAAGGCACTTTAGGTTCTAAGATGAATTGTTCGGGGTCGATAGTGAGTAGGTTTTAAAGAGCACTGAACTTGTGCAAAAGCAAATACATAAAGGCTTCAACCAGTCAAAAGTTTTCTTGATGTGAATTCAGTCTCATGCTTTGTGGTGTGCTGCCTCTCATGTTGCTTTTGAAAGACTTAAGAGACTGTTTAGCCCTTCTCTCCATATTTAAGTCTGAAGTGTGCCCTTACACCATGCACAGCTCCTATGCATGTTTCCAAAATCCACACACTCTCACTCCCGCTCTACATTTCACAAACACAGCAGCCCCCTTTCCCCAACAATTGCACTCTGAATAGCCACTCATCCCTGTGTTTTTTAATGGTGGAGAGGCGTTTTTCCTCTTTTTTTCCCCTTTTCAAGTGTTGAATAGAGCGAGAAAAAAAAGGGATGAGAGAAGCCGGGTGATGAACAGGGCGATGGGAGAATTGGACAGCAGTGAAGAGGAAATTAAGTTGAGACAGAGGAGTAGATGGAGACATTCTTGTTTAGCAGTGGAAATATGTGAAAGACTGAGGGCTACCCAGGGTGCACTGGAGGTCACTGTGGGGGCAGAGAGGTCAAGTGACACTCAAACAGCATTCTTCTGTCATTCATGGAGTGTTGGAGAGGGCTGTGAAGGATTGACATAGGGCTACAGGGCACAGATGGACAGTGAAGTGGGTGAAGGTCCTTAATGCTACAATGTTTCAGTGTCAGCAATCTGCAAATAATTTATCATGTTTGGGAGCTTAATGAAGGTTTGAGCATTAAAGTCGCAATGTTATCGAAATCACAATATGGCCAAGTTGAATATCCAAATCACAGAAGCTGCAATTTTTTCATAAAGGTAAACTGTGTGACAAAATAGGATTATAATGACGTTTGACAGTTTTTCTTCAGTGAAAATTAAATTTGTGATGCAAAAATGAGCATCCCTAATTTGAATCCTGATTTTTTTTTTTTCACTGTCAAATTATTTGCATCTTTCAATGGTAATCAAAGGCATTATAACCTCTTACAGTTTCATTCGGTTTCTATTTGCAGTTGGCGTTCAGTTGCAAGCTGACAGATTCGTAATGCCTCTTCCCAGAATAGGTCTGACTTCTGCACTGACTGTACCATACTTAAGAAATTCAATCAGAGCCAATGAGCTGTAAAGGTCTGTAATAAGATATCCTGTGAGATGTACTGTAAGTCATGATTAGTAACACATATTTTATTTCAAGGATAACTTCTCCAGGCAGCGTGGAACAAAGGTTTGTCATTTCATCGAGTCTGATTAAGTGAGTACGGAAAGTGCTGTACATTGGTGATAGGTGGCAAACAAAGCCATTCGGACAGACAATGGATCTCTATTTCTCTTTAGTACTTTTTTTCTGTCTTCCCTGTTCTCTCTTACCTTGCGGTGATAAACAGCTCCCAGAGGTGAGACTGACAGTCAGACTGACAGCGTTGACCTTGTATCACCAGCCCATTTTGTCCCATTCTCTAACATCTATCTTTTATTTTGTTAAGACCTACAACTGTAACCCAGACATTTAATATGATATGATAATAGGTATCCCCTGGGATCACCTGATATGCTGTTTCCATGCAGCAGGCAGATGGGTAGGGCACAACGGGCATCACTTCCCAGCGTTTGGCCTGCCAACTGGCAACGTCCATCACCAGACGTGTTCAGGGTAATCTGAGAGGTGGGCCGAGCTGCGGCGGCTCTGACTTTCATCACACCTGTGCTAAAAGCGCAGTGAGGAGCAGCCTGTCCGTACTATCTCTCCCCCCACCCCCGTGTAAGGGAATATTGAGGCAGTGGATCAGATGGGCTCACATCCTGTCAGACTCATCAGATTTCAGGACGACTGAGTGCTTTTGTCAGCTGAATTCCAGACATCTTCTTCCTTTTTCTCTAGAAGGGTTTTCAAAGATAATGTGTCTCAGGACTTGACCCACCCCCCTTCGAAACAATAGTATCATTGATACTGCGATGGCTCTAACTAATGCTAATGGTGTATGGTACATAATTCATGAGATATCCAGGTGATCAAAATATGAAGTCCTAGCCTAGATTCCAAACCAAACTAGCAGGCCGGAAAGAGGGAAAGTCTGATGCTCCTTTCATGAAAACACCCTTGTCTTCAGCTCATCCTCTCATCTCATCCAACTTCTCTCTTAGTGCCCTCTGTCACAGATGTCACTCTTTCCTGACACCTGTCTGCCCTTCTCTCTTGTCTCATTGTCCCATCTCCTTCTCTGTGGGGTGGAACTGTTTGTTTTTGGAGGTTTGTTTATGGGGGGAAGGAATACCCCGCTGCTCCAGGCCGCCTCTAGTCTTTCAGCTCATCACACAGAACATGACAGCCCTCCTTCTCTTTGGTGCTGAGATGAGCTGTTTCTCCCTTCCCCATGGGGAGTCAAAATTTTCTGCTTCGCTCTCTCCTTCTTGAACTTCACTTCAAGACAGCGGATCGATACAGTGTGCGCGAGCAAACGCTACCTGCTTTGGGCCGTGTACACAAACATTGTGTAATTTAGCAGTGATGTGGTTCGAGGTTATATACCAGTTCAGTCCAAGAGGAATAAATGTTTCATTGAATGCAGTTATTCCTAAGTATTTTTTTCCACACATAAACTGTCCTTGAATGGAAATTCAGTATTAACTAAAAAAGGCTCTTTTGGACATATCATATGGGTGTTAGAGGCAATCATTTACAGCGAATGAGTGGTACAAAATCCTGAAATTTCAAATACTTATCTCTTTTATTTGCTATCATTTTCATTAACACTGGGTAATTGCCATGTAATCTGCACTGTTTGGACACTACAGCTTGTAATTATTGCAATAAAATTAAGCCTTAATTCTGCTAAACATGAGTGGTGAAAAGACTATGATTGGCCTGTAAATGGGAACGATGTGAAATCAGACACTGACAACTTGTAGCTTGTAATTATGCTGTTTTGCTGACACACAGTGTAATTATGTTGCTTACTTTAGCAATGATGTGTTAAACACTCAAGTGTTGCCATTTATAATGTCTGTCAGGAATTTAGTACCCTGGAAATGCAGTTAAAGTGTATTTTTGCATGTATGTCTGTCACAACCAAAGGCCCAGACCTTGTTTTGTTTGTGGACAGGGGAAACCGAGGTTCATGGAAAATTGTTAATACCAATAATCATACTGGGTGGTCCACCACTGGTATTCTCAGGCCTACAGGACTCCACCCAACAAGTCGGATCCCAGCTTCACTCTTTTTTTTTGTTTTGTATCCTATTTCAGTCCTTCACGCTTCTGCTTCTTTCTAGCATTTAGGTTTCTCTTTGGAGTATATGTGCACATCAGATAACCCCAAGGTAAAACAGTAAAAACCTTGAGTTCACGCACACATGCACTCAGGAGTTGTTGTTGTCTGGCTGGTGTGTGCAAGTTGTGTGTATTTCTTTTTTTTTTTGTCTCTTATGGCGTGGAGTTAAGACTGAATCAGCTGTTCACACAACCTCCTCACATAGCACATACACACATGTACACACACAGACACAATACTCAGACATGTACAAAAGCCCAATTGCACAGTTGCAAACACACATTTTTTTTTTGCACACAAAAACACTCACACACCTAAAGAGGGGGCTGTGCCTCCAGGGGCCACGTCAGTTACCTGCTGACACACAGGCTAGTGATTGATGAGACGCCGGGGGCGCCGAAGTAGACTTTGTCAGCTGCTCATAATTTATACATCTTATCTCCATCAGAAGAAAAGACAGAGTGCCGCGTTGTGTATATGGAGATGAAAACACTGGGCTTGTTTAGGCAGCGGTGACAGGGTAGCTGCTAGCTGTTAGCCGTGGCACAGAGTGATAACTCAGATTGCTATCTGTTAGCTTTCTCACCAGGTCCCTCTGTGGCCAAAGCCTTCACTCTTTGCCTGTGACGAATCCTCTGTCTGTCAGTCATTCTCACTCACTTTCATTGCCTCTCTTTCTCTCATGTTTCCCTCTCTCTTTGTGTCTCCTTTTCTCTCCTCTGTCTCGTGCTCTTGTGTCTCTATTTCTCCATTCTGTGACCCTTTCTTTCTCTCTCTCTTTCTCTTCTCTGTCTATCTGCTGTCACATACTCAGGCCAGACAGGCCCAAGCCTCTGCTGAAAGCTGCTGGCTCTTCCTCAGTCCACTCACAGGGCAAAGGTCAGGACAGAAGCAAGGCTTAAGTTACAGAATAATTAGCTCTGTCAGCGTCATGTTGAAATCAATGTTCAGATGTTGTGTGAGGGTGGGCCAGAAGATTTATTTTAGTACAATGCTGGCAAGATTGCTTTTGAATTAACATTGTCAGAGTCCATTTGTGTTTTATCTATTAAGAGAAGTCAGTGTTTCAGGAGAACAGAAGAAGAGCACACTGTCTTTCTGATGAAAACAAATACAGCGTCTTGTTGATTTAGAATTTGTGGTCATAACTATTGTGATTTTTATTTTTATTTATTTATTTTATTTTCTATGTAGTTTAAGCCAAGAAACAAATAAATGTATCACTGATCCTGCATAGAACTTGTCAGTGGTAAATGAATCTGACTTCTGTTGCCCTGTACACTCAGTGTTTGATATTGCCTTCCTCGCTGTGAAAAGAAAGTTTATCAACCCACAGAACTTCACCTTACTCTCCTCCAATTGTCTTTTAGCATGCTTTGTTCTCTCAAATTGTGTTCAGATGTTTTTAAGAATGTCAGTTAACTACTGCATCAGCAAAACAACTTTGATTCCATAACCCCTTCCCACTATTGATCTTGCCTCGTAGATAAAAGAGCGCTCTCTCTGAAATCATGCATTTTTCATTGTGGTATCAATGGCACCCTTTGCATTTGGCATCCCACTTAGCTTAAAGCTATACTCACAAATGCTGTCTGTTTTGCTCTATTGATTCAGAGGGTTTGCATCTTGTATATTTGAGATATCATTCCCTTGGTATCATTTTACTTGGTCTTTGATCAACCTGATTGCTGTAAACAGCCACAAAGAATCAAGCAAATTATTCTAATTAATGTGTTTTGGTGGGGATTAGCATTGTACTTTGTATTAAATATTCAAGTTGAAACGCTTTGACATAATTAAGAAAGTATGTGTGGTAATTTAAATCCCCATGACTGCTCAGGCTACTATGGCTGCTATCTATTTGGACAATTATTTGTACATTAAAATGTTAATTTTTTTCAATATTACACACAGACTGAATACACAGAATCTTTATTTCTATGTTGTTATTTTAAAATGTTCAGACTGTATTCTTATCAGACATACACCTTGAAGGAAAAATTGAGAACAGAAGTCCAATATTACCTTTCTCACCAAAAAGTAGTTGGCATTGTGGTGCTGGTGCTTGTCAGGTGTTAAACAACACTTTGGACCAAGGACAGACAAATGAGAGAGTCCTCCTCTCTAATAGAATCTAAAAAGATGAAAAATATAGTGCAGGAGGCAGGAAGGACTAGTCAAAGAGGTGACCATCAGCATCTCAGCAGCGTGGCTTGGCAGCCTCCAGCCTGCCATGGTGTAATTGGAGAGAAAACATATATGGGAGCAAATAACCCCCTGTCAGGGGCATTAAAAAGAGATGTTGTGACGACTGAGAGCCCTGCCAGCTGAGCACAGCAAAGTGGAGGGGAAGAATAAGGCCCATCAAATGGAAAAACCTGCTTGGTGCAGCCGTACATCCAAATATTCAAGATAATTGTTGACCGGTAGAGGAATAGAGCATCCATGTTTGTTTGTGGAACTTTCCCTCAAGAGAAAAACAGATATTTGTCACTATTGTCACTGTTGTTATCCATTCACTGTCATCCTTTGATTGATTTGACATGTGTGCTTTGATGAGTATAATTTGAAAATGGCAAAGTGTAACATTAACAGTAGAAGTGCTCAACCCTTATTACTGTGCATGACATAAAGGTAGGTGATGGAAACAGGGAGGAAAATATGACTCACAGCCAAAACTCAAATGTTTAAGGGAAACAAGCGGACAACATTTCCTAATTTAAACAGATAGATGGTTTTAAACTATGGGAAGTGACATTATCAACCATGTGAGTTTGAGTTGGACTAAAAAACTTTTCCTAATGTAACATGCATTTATTCTGAACAGTGTCTAATTTCACCACAAATAATATGCACAGATTTTGGGCTTTTATAGGATGCTGTAGAAAACAAGTAGCCCATTCCCAGCACTTCTGTGTGGATCTGAGGAGTCTGTAGAGAGGCCCCTGTGGTGCTATTGAAACCTTGCTTAGCCAATCTTTATTTGCCAACTAAATATCTCTTCTAAACAAATTAGATTTTGGCATGGCTTACACAGGCAACAATTCCAGCTTCTCAAATTATTGAACCATTTAAGGCTCTCCGTCGTGCTCGTTTTTCATTTTTCTCTACTTCTACTTCATGATCATCACAAAAGAATTTGCCTGTCTCTTTTGAACTTCCCCTGCATTTGGAACCTGCCTGACCCTGCCATTCAACTGAGCATGTCAAAATGTTAATGAGGATCCCCCCAAAAGCGCTTAGAGGTTAAGTAAAGTCTTCATAAGCTGTCGGTCAAAATTCAATAATTTATTTACTTGGCATGTTTCCACTTTCTCTGCCACTCTGCCTCGATTCTTGTTTCTATCCGGGGACAGGGCTTGTCTTGTTGTGTTTTGTTTAATTTTTTTGTGTGCAGGCAGCTGTGCAGGCAGCCTTTGTCTGTGTGCGAGATTACTGCTTTAGCTTGGTGGCCCCTCTCATTAATCATCCGGTCAGACTATTTATAATGCGGCAGCCAAGCCGCCACCTCGGTTGCCATTGGCTTTTGTCACCGTGGCACTGTGTTTTGTGGCAGGAGGAAGCCTAATTATTAACTGTTAAGATGACAGCCAGCACTGTTCTGTCAACATGGCTGGCTGACAGTCAGACTAAAGTGATAGCCCACTGAGCAGCCATACACCAACAACAAACTCTATGGCTCAATCTAATATTCTCGATCTTAAAAAGTATATTTTGACACTTTGAATTAAAGGTTGTCCTTTTTAAAATGTTTATATTTAAACAAATCCTAACCCACTTCATGAAAATCACCAGATGAAAAAACACTGAAAATGTCAAAGTGTGTCTTCAATATGCATAAGCAGGTTTTTTAAGTATCTGTCTAAAAAAAATCACTGGATGTTTGCAGTAAACGTATACACTTGTTTAATCAGGTAATTATTTTTCTAATTAGTGAGGAAATTGCAGGCGTCATTCTGTGGTAGAATTTCTTGAGTTACCTCAACATTTCATTTATGGTGTTTTCTAATTTCGTATGAAATGACTGCGGCGGAGGCTGCCAGTCATGAAGTCTGTTTCCTTATTATTAATCAGCTGTGTTCATGCCGGATACAGATATCAAACTAGCATGAATAATTAAATCACTCCCTGCTTTGCTATGCAATTCCATATCTTGCAAATCCAAAAAAGATTGAGACGGTGCTGGACTTGAAGTGTCAGAAGGATATAATATGTATCATTTTGTGGTGAGGGTGAAAAAAAAAAAATTAGTGAAAGCCTTCTGGAGAATGACAGTCTTTGTTATTTGTCTTCTGACTTCTTAGCAGACAGCTATCAGGAAGAAAGAGAACTCACTGTGCACCACTGAGAGAAGAAAATATGTGAGTCAGACTTCCCCCCTCCTCCCTCCCTCCTTTCCCCAAAGCTTGAGATCCCCCTTCCAAAAATGAAAAGGATCAAGTTGCTGTCACTGTCACCGAACAAACATAAACTTTTCTGGCACCTAATAAATAGGCAGTGTGGCATTGTTCTCAAAGCCAGACAGGTGTGTCTGCCTCAGTGATGATGGATTCCATTATTCTGTATGGAAAGCCTGTTGGCTTTCTTGTCATATGTTGTCACACATCTCTCTCCTGAGAGAGAAAGGTTTGAAAGATGGCCAAAAGTAATTACACAGACGCGTCCCTGATGCTGTTGCCATGTGTTTTCTCCCGCTCATCACCACTAAAGGTAGAAAAAAATCTGTAACCCACAGCTATATTTCACAGGGAGATGAGGAGTGCAGACATGTTGGTGCTCTGCTGCTCTTCTTGTTGTGTTGATTGCTAGCTCATTAACCCGTCAGGTTTATTTTTCCCTTTTATGAACACTAGCATTGGAAAAGGGCCCTGGGCAGTTTTACTCATCACCAAGGTGGAGCAGCGGGTCCTGATCTGGGTGTGTGGTGATGACATTATTTGCACCTGAATGGCAGGTACATCAACATCTCCTTGTAAACGTATCAAAAGAGAGACAGTGGCACCTTTGTTCTCCTTACAGCCCACTTTGGTTGCTGACAGCTTGCTGATTGATATTATCATTCTTAATGTCAGTAAATAGTGCCATGCCAGATAAAGAATCAGTTTCCTCTTGGTACTGGAGAGCTCATTTATCTTTCTGCAGCTTTCCCTGGCATATGCCGAAATTGGAGCCGGAAGTATTCTTCCATTTCAGTCAGAAAGGGATGTGTGTTTTTTTCCTCACCATCTCCTAATCTTCCCTCTCTGTCTCACCTTCTCTCCTCGTCTCAGTCTCCCTTGTTATTTTGATTCTGAGTGAGTGAGACTTAACTGGGAGGAAAGATAGAGCTTAAGTCACTTGTAATATGTTAGGACAACTCTTGATTAGATTGTGTCACAGTGAGGTCTTTCTGTGTCTCTGCTGTTCCAGTCTGCCCATCCTGGAACACTAACTTAACAATGAACAGATATCAGGCCACTCAAGGGTCATTCTGTAAATTTGTTACCAAAATAAGTTCCTTGTTAGAGTGATACCTCCTCAAATGGTGAGCCACAAAATTATCTAATTGTGCCTCATGTGCACTATATTTTCTTGCTCTGAGGTGGGGGGCATTTAACGAGTTCTTGCAGAGGATATAAAACCTGCAGACAATAAGCCTTTCTATAACCGTACTGTGGCCACCAAAGGTCTTAGAGACATCATATTGAAAAGGTTAAACACTGACAGTGAACAAGCCTAACATGGTGGGTACACAACCTCCACTGAACAGCAACAAATGATGGCATTTGGAGAAAAAAAAAAGGTAGAGGAGAAAAGTCAATGTTTTTTTTTATTTTATTTTAATTTTAGACAAGAATCAAAAGAGAATGGGTAAAAACAAGCCACACTTGACAAGGCTGGTGCGTCACGTTGCTCAGAAACTCACAACTGAGTGCTTTGCTACAAGTGCGCAATTCAAAGCACCTACCTCCATGTTTTTCCTTTCACCCCTCCCCTCTTCAATCCTGTTACCCCCCCTACCCTTTCCTATTATGTTGACAGACAGCGCTGATATCCTCTGAGCTGGTGATAGATACGTCATATCTTGGGGAGAAACGGGTTTGTCCTCTGCAGGTGAATCTGCGGCTCCCTCATCCTCTAAGTAGACAGACACACATGACACTTTTCGACACTCTCTCCCTGATAGCACTTTGGCATGCAGGCAGAATCAAAGGGGGCATCTTTCACATGCAATTAGAGCGGAAAATAAAGACGACGAAGTGCGGTGTACAAAGGAAAGCTGGGGATCAGAAGGCTGTAATGAAAGGTGATTAGAAGTAGAGGCTCCAGCCAATGAGCTGCAGAGAGCTGGGGAAACAAACTCATCCTGGTAGGGTTCTCTATATAAGACACTGTTAGACATTATCAAAGCCGATAATGACAGACAGCCACTGGCAGACAGACATGACTCAAAACTATGCTACGTAAATGTCTGTATGTGTGTGTGTGTGTGTGTGTGTGTGTGTGTGTGTGTGTGTGTGTGTGTGTGTGTGTGTGTGTGTGTGTGTGTGTGTGTGTGTTTGTCTGTGTACGTGTTTCTGTGTGTGAAAGAGAGAGAGAGAGAGAGTGAAAAAGACTATACGCACTCCTGGTCTCACAGAATTGACATTCAAGTTTGAGATTTTTAATGCTTGTATTAACTTTACTTGTCAACAGTGAAGGAAAACCAATAATGTTTTCATGGCCCTGACAGGGGAAAGAGATTTAGGGGCAAGTTTTAATGTAGGAGTGTTAGGTTTACGTTTTAAGCTGTGTCCCAATAATAATAATACATAATAATTCAATGCCGGTGTGATGGACACTGTTGTTCCATAGTGCAATGCCGAGCATCAAGGAGCTGCTCAAAGCTGGAACAAATGAATTAATCGTGGTCGATGGTAATTAAGTATTAAATCCTTGGAACACATTTTTGCCTTCCACCTATCAAGTTTATTTGTCAGTAGTGTTCTAACTGTGTCCCAGTTGCTTACGTCTGTACATGCTAATTATAAGCAGAGTTTGAGTATGTAGTGAGTTCACACCACAAAAGTGACAACATTAAATATACATTAAAAAAAGGCAGCCTGCATGTAAATAAAAATACTTTACCTTTATTTTCATATTAATACCACGATGCAGCTTCGGAAAAACAAAATATTTGTTTAAAATCTTTGGAAAGACATGCTGCTTTCTCTTCGTGAAGTTTAACTGTCTGTGGTTTTCCAAATCTGCAATTTGGTTGACATCCGTCAGAACACAGTATTGTATTATTTCTTTTTAGTACAAAACTTTATGAATGTATGTATGAAATTGGGACACAGTGACTGATTGGCGTCTGTGGGTGCACATCTTACATTGTTTCTTGTTGCCACAAAACAGTAAATCACTTTTGTTTCTTGTAGGGCTGTCCCCGACTACAGATTTTCGCTGTCCACTTGTAGTTGGACTTTTATGATATTAATTTAATTATTCAAATATATACATTTTAACAGCCACCTGATAACAAAAAAAGCGGTAGTGATTCTGAATGTGTCAGAACAACCAGCAAGGACACTGAACATTTAGTTGATTTATTTCAACACAGTATAACATCACACAAGTCCAACTTCACAAAAACAAATACTATAAATCGCTCCTCTTCCCTGCCTGAGCCCGCCGTGTCCTCATCCTCACAGTCATAGTCCTGGTTGGAGCCGCTGTGAATCAGCCGCTGGATCCCCCCGCTCCTACGCTAGTAGTGTTTGAACTCCCCCAGTCTTTCTAGCTCCATGTCCAGGTATAGACAACTAATAGGACTGCTAACTAGCTAGTAGCAGCAGCTTGTAGTTAGCATATGCAACAGTGCACCTGCATGTTACAAGAGAAAAGGTACGTGTTGCAACAATCCCCTGATACTTTGGTCCCGGGGCCAATGCGAAGCTCCTGAACGGAGTTTGATTTTGATTTTGTTTTTCTGCATCTATCCGACTAATGAAAAATGTGTCAATAAAGAAACTCTTCTCAGCGACTAACAATTAAGTCTACTATTACTACTAGAGGGCAGCTCTAGTTTCTTGAATACTTCAGAGAGGAAAAAATACTAAACTAACTAACTTATAAAGATAGTATATAGTATGGAATCAGGCATGCCTATATTAGTGAGAGTGTGTGTCCATACTAACATCTAATACAAAGGTAACTGTATTTAACCATGTTTTTAATCAGATTGTTTCATTCTTTTTTTTTTTTTTTTTTTTTTTAAGTATATTTTTTGGGCTTTTATTGCCTTTATTACAGTGACAGTTGAAGATAGACAGGAAAGGGGGGCACAGAAAGGGGATGACATGCAGCAAAGGGCCGCAGGTCGAATCCGAACCATGGGCCGCTGCAGCAAGGACTCAGTCTTGGTACATGGGTCGCCAGCTCTACCCACTGAGCTAGCCGGGCGCCCCCAGATTGTTTCATTCATGCTTCATCTTCTTAACATTTCAGATCATCCTCTAACATCTGAGTGGAAGTTACCAGCTCCCTCACTGTCAAATCTAGCTTATTAAACTTCTGACCAAATGCCATTTTTGTGTCATTCTCTGTCTCTCCATCCGTACTTGTTCGTCTTCAAAATAAAGCCAGCCATCCTACTGGGTGCTGAGTGAGTGATGGACATTTCACTTCTCTCTGGCTAAACTGAAGAAAAGGAGACCCATTCCTCTGCCTGCTATTGCCAGCTGTGAGTGGTTGTCAGGGTTGGGGCTTGTCCAGGGCCTGCTAATGGTGCTGTCTGTCTCAGTCAAGTCCTTGAGACCTTGAGACCTAGATCCAAAGTTGTACTGGAATTAAGCACCTGGTGAATGAGCATGAATGAAATCATTGTGACATTACAGTACAGTTAATGTCTTAAAAGGCTGTGTTTGAAGATGTTGTCATGCACACTTACCAGGCTGAATGTCGGGATTAATCATTTTGGGAACTAGTGGAATTGTGAAAAAACAATAATTCCTTGTGTGTCTTATAGTAGTTGGATTAGTTATTGATTATCATATTAAAAGGAACCCCCTTCCAAAACAAAGGAGAAAAATACACAAATAACACTCACACTGAGGAAGATCCCAGGGGCTTCTACAAACAAACAACACTAATTCAATGCTCCACTGACACAAAAGAACATTCAGTCAAAGCAGACCAAATAACATCCTTGTCAAGCATCTGGTAAATGGGTTATTTGGCACCTTAACAACAAGTTGCAGTCCGGGCCCATTCAGATTGTCAGCAGACACTACAGGCACGCTGTCTGAGAATGAGAGGCTTAGCGAGAAGGGGGCTGCAGGGGAGCGCTGGGGCGGCGGGAGAGTTTAAGACCAGCACTGTAGCTATTACAGGATGTCAGAAAATATGCTTAATTGAAAATGATTAGGGCTCTCGTAAAAGCCGATCAAGTCAGGGTTTGGGAAGAAAGCGCAATTGTCCCGCATAATCCTGCCTGCCGCTGTTCTTTCATCTGGATGAAGAGATCAAAAAAGAAGGGATTTGTAAAGGCCAGACCTCCCTGTGCCACAGCCACTGAGCTGGGCTCCTTTCTCCAGCATTCACTCTCCTTTTCAAATGCACTTCCTCTCTCTTGCACACACTCCTTCTTCCTCTTTTTGTCTTTCTTAGGCTGATGTTTTTCATTGGTCACAAGGTATGTGTAGGTGAGCGTACAGCCCTTTGTTTTGATTTTTGATGAATGCTCTTGTTTCACAGTAATATCAGTATGCATTGCCTTAAGCTGTGAATCATGATGGGGGCTTGTGTGACAGCATGTTTAGAGATTGCACAGTATTGCCCTTCATTATCAGACATCAAAGAAAGACACACAAAGCACTCACCCACACACAAGCTACGGGTTGTACTTCCATGTCTTCCTTTATCCATCTTCCAGAAGAAGAATAAAAAGACAAGAGGATAGAAAGCGGTCTGAAATGAAAGCTAGAGGGGCCTAGAGAGAGTCAAAGTGAGACACACATAAACATTCACACACACATAGAGGAATCAGCTGTGAGCCGAATGGATCTGAGTTGGGGGGGGAGTACTCTGCCCTTATGCCCTCTCTTTGAAGTGAGGCACAGGCCGTATGTACAGGCCCCAGAGAGGGGCATGTCTACATCCCCCCCATAGGCTGGCTGAAGGCAGCGGTCCGAGCAGAGCACACAACACAGAGAAAAGAATGGAGCTTCCTAACTGGGCTGCTTTCTTTTCACACACTTTCTTCACCCACACCAGTGATTTTATGGAAAGAAAGACTGCTCACGGCAATGAAACTCGCCATACTTGATTTAATGTTTGCAGTGTTTTAAGCATATAAGATACAATTTTGTGTGTGTGTGTGGGGGGGGGGGTCTGTGTGTTTTTTTTTTCCAGTTGTAGAACAACCCAGTGCTCTTGATAAAATTGTTTTAAGTATTTCCTAATAACCTATGAATGCAGCTATCAGTCACTTTGAAGGTGATAGCATGCAGCTCATTCAAGTTGTCCTCTGAAAGATCTGTAATGGCCTTCACTATTTATCTTAAGATTGATGTAAAATAAATTCCCCCAAACAGCAACATGAGTGATGGTTGTTTAGTTCTAGTCTCAACAGTTATGTTTAAGTCAGTGGATGAAGAGAGATCGTGTCCATTTGTGTTGAGTGCAACGCCATTAACCTCTAGCCCGATTAGCAGGACGGAAGAAAAACTCCAAGCAGATGATTTCCGTCACTGCAATGTCACATTGTTGTTCTCAGCTGTCGAGGCTGCGCTCATAGAACACTCCCTGTAAACACACACACGTACTTTGATGGACTGTTCCCAGCTTGCACGCCCGGCACTCAGCTCACGGGTTGGGTGGGATACGGTGAGACGGTGTGAGGTCTTGTCTGGTCTGGTCTGGTCTGGGCCACTCTTGCTCTGCTCTGGCCTCGGGGAATGTTTGGCGTAAGATAAGGCTGTGTTTGAAGAGGAGCTCCAGATGCTCGTATATTACAGGTTGTCTTGTCATGCCGTAGATAAAGCCTCAGAGAAGCTCCTGTCGCCGGGCTGTACCACACACAGACACACACTCACAGGGAAGATAAATGTTTACAGGAGGCATTCACCCTTCAACAGTGTCGTGCTGCGGACGGCAGGGCTGTCAGAGCTCTACCGTTTTTAGGCTGTGGCTCATGTCTGCAGCATCTAGATTTTGACAACATGTTATATGCTGTGCATCTCCTCTTATAAACATGTGATTACATTCCCCTAGCTTTGACATACTTCTGGAGTTTCATAAAAAATATTGTTAGCCATAACAAACTCTGACAGTTAGCTAGACTGGTAAAGGCCATGCGGACAAAATGTTAGCATGTTCTGGTTTTCTGAGATTAGATTTTATAGTAGCACAATCCTTTTTTCTCAGTGTGTGCTGCTGATTGGCCTTCCAGTGTCTTCTCATGTGTCGTCACACTCGGTAAAACAAATGTGTGGTTGTAATTTTAGTTTGTAAAGGTGAGATTGGGAATTTGTCACACTGATAAAGATATAATGTCTTGCAGTAGTGTTCTCTACCTGACTGTCACGCCTGCCTTAAGTTTATTGGGCCTGGAAATAGCTTTTACTGTAGGTCAGATCTTTACTGTGTAAAGCTGTGGTTTCAGTTTACTCTCAGCATGTAACCAGTAGAAAAGGTTTCGTCCAAAGAATTGGTCATTGCTTCTCGTTATTTAGATCAGCTAACCTCTGTCTTTTAATTGTCTTAAAGCGTTGTCATCTCATATCCTTAAGGCGGGGACTGTGCCCCTGCTCTCCATCCAACCTTGAATGAGGTTATTCTTAACTAATAGGACAAGAGATAGTGGGTTTGTAATGCAGAGACGAGTCTACCTCTGTCATTAAGTCACGTGTTTGCTAAAGTGGAATGGTATATTGCTTGGCATAAAACATGGCGTGTCTTCATTTGTCAGGCTCGTAGAGCTGTGAGACAAACGATGTTCAGAGTGTATGTCTGAGGGCCCTCTGAGACCACAGTTGAGCGGCTGCTCACTGGTGCGTCTCTCATGCTAATGTCATGGTCTCCCAGTCTATCTGTCACCCCATTACGCTAACATCATTATGCACAGGGGCCTGTCTCTGTGGTTGAAAAGAACAGAATCATTCCTGTCTCATTTTGAAGCAAATTGTTTGGGGAACATTTCTCTCCTTTTTTTTTCCAGTGGTAATGGCGGGCCAATCATTTTGCGAGGCTCCAGGTATGCAGATGAATGAATAGCTATTTGAGCTGTTTGGTGAAAGGGGTTTTTGTATTATTCATGAGAGGGATGGTGTGTCTGAAAGAGAAAGTGTGTGTGCGTGTGTTTGTGCACGTGCATGTGTGTGAAGGGGCCAATGTGTCCCTATCAAACACACATACACACACACATACATGTACATGCATTGTACAAGCATGCCTGTGTGAACTGTTACACACACCCTACACAGTCATGCTTAAACATTTCACATGGCATTAGGTGTGAACTATGAGGGAAGTCACTGCTTTTGTACGGTAGTTTACTTTTTTTTTTAATACCCATGACGGTAGATTATTTTTGAATCAAGAGACCCACTGTCAATACAGACCCCTGATTGTTTCCCTAACATGGCGGTGTTTGAGTCCCTGAGCTGCTAGGTGTTTCTGAGTAAGATAATTTTGCTGTGATCTCTCTTCTCTCTTCTCTTTGAATCTTTTCATCTCACCCAGTGCAGGTTCAAATCCAGGTTAAAACCTTTGTCTCAATCTAAATCTCTCAGTCCTGGCAAACAGCACAAATTCCAATCTGTCAGCTCAGCAGATTCCGAACGCTGGTGTGCAAGTCTCCTGCATGTTTGCCATCTCTCTCTTTGTGGGAGGTATGCTAGCCATGCACTCACCTGCTAATTTAAAAGCTTCAATCAGCCCGGCTAACTGAAGAGACAACCCTAGGTTCCTGTAATTGCCCTAGTGACAGTGCTTCAGCAAGAAAAAAAGAAAAGCCTTTCTGTGTCTCTGTGTCATCATTTACACAACGTTATGAATAGGTTAATAAAATAAAATACTTTAATTATAGCTTAGTTGCCATATTGTTAATGGTGCCAGTGTGGCTCAATTGAATAGTACAGTTTCTACTATTAATTATCTGAAAGTGAACTTGTTTAAATGATATTTTACAGCCCCTTGATAAAATTACCGCTAGAGGCAATGTAATGATAGACAGACAAAGGCCATGCACGAATTATCATAAACTATTAGCTTGTTTCCAAAGGGTTTTATGTTAATCTTTTAGCGCTTAAGTACCCTGCAATTAACATATCAGGAGGAGCTGCCTTCCAGCTAGGCTTGCAAATTGAAGTCCTCAGATAAAAAAGCTATTGAGATGAAACCCTGAAAGAGAAGAGGAGCTATCGCACTGAAGTGTGCTGGAATTTTAACTTGTGTGCTGTGTGTGTGTGTGCGCACATTTGTGAGAGAGGGAGAGCGATAGAGAGACTTTAAGAGCACTGAGACAAAGAATGAGTGAAAAAGAGAGCAAGATGCCGTGAGAGTGTCTGTGATCAAGGATGTATAACAATTCCATTATCTCTCTTGGGTGATGACATGAGATGTCTCTTTTGGGCCTCTCTCCCTTTGTCTAATGCTACACAGTATCTGAGCTATAGGAGGATTGAAATGGCTCTCATTGGCTGCGATGGTGGCATCTGATGGAATGTGTTTACATATCAGGCTAGTGGCTTGATATGTAAATGCAGCTCGTTGAAAAGACTACAGGGAGATATGGTTCATTGTTAGGTCTTCACAGTCTGTGTTCCCTTTTATGCTAAGCACAATTGTATCCACTGAGCGAGCATCTTGTAAACCGCCCGTTGCCTTTGGTAGGTTAAACCCACAAAGGAGACCCATGCTTTGGAAGATATGCATGTTTTATAGGATAATTGGCAGCTTTGCTTTGGTCTGCGTTCTTTGTTGTCAACACATAGCAGCTGACACCATTTACATTTACTACAATTAAATCAAAATACCCTTAACACATGTCTTCTAAGTTCAGTTTTTTATCCTCCTTACTTACTGTAGAATATACAAGAGGGTCATTATATTCCTAGAAGTATTCTTATATTTTGTGAAGAAAATGTATTACATTTAAATATAGATTTTTTTTTTGTTATGTATGTTGTGTAATGTTATTACATTTTTTGTTGTTTTTTCAGAATAATTAGCTGAAGGTCCGTGATTTGGAAACATTTTTCTTTTTGTAACAAATCTAGTCAGCGTCGCAGTAGAAAGCAATTCACAGTGTATGAGAATAATGAATTGTTCGACCATTACACATGGCATTCTGTACATTCTAGCACACATCAGTCCTGACTCAGTGAAACCACATAGAGTGCCCATAGAGTGCTCTGATATTTTCCTCTATCACCCAAAGATAGATGACTCCACTGAGGCCTTAATCTCATGTTAAAGATTTGTTGGCCTCTAGAAGTCAGGCCTAGCATTGAGATGCCTCCTCTGATTTATATTCACTGGCATGGAAGGGGAGCCAAGTGCACTATCTGCAAAGCAGATGCTGCAGCAGTGCCCTTGTATTAGGCTTTATATTTCACCTGAAATAAAAGCTCCAAACAAGGTCATGTCCTCGAACCCACTCTTCCCTCTCATTCTCTTTCTCCCTCTGTCTTTCTTCCTTTTATTTTTTTTTTACTCTTTTCACATTTCAAATAAGCACTCTTAATAGTCTTGTAAATGATAACCTGACAAAAAATATTATGTCTGCATTCCAATTGGAAAAACAGCATAGGAAATAACACAGTACCCTAACCCTTACACTGAGAGGATTTAATTTCTTTCATGGCTGAGTATGAGAGCAGAAAGCTGAGAGAGAAATAGGGAACATAGCCGGCCAAAATCCTGATGAACACTGCCTCTAAAACCAAATTCTTGTCTGTCAGCCCCTATAATTTATGGGGCGGAGATTACAAAGCTACCGATACAATAAATTAAACTGATGGACAGAATTATGCCCAGTGCTTCCTGCTCTCCCCAATGACGCACACTAACTTAGCACTGCCTGACAATGAGTGTGATTTACCACCCGGGCAAGAGTGGAGAAGGGAAAACATTCACAGGCAGAGGCACCCAGGCCTCACTTTGGCCCACAGCCTAGTGAATAAAACCCTGCTTTAATTCACCCACAAACGTGTCGCCATTAAAAGACTAAGAATAGGGATTGCAGATCATAAATACTCCTTGATTTATAAGCTAACAACAAAGAGCATAAGCCCGGCCAAAGAGAGGGAGATTGTTTGACAGAATGTTGTCAAGGAGCGAAAAAAGAGAGGAAAAACACACTCATTCTCTCGTTCTCACTCACAGACACTCTTAGCTAAATCTGACCGGGGATGTAGCCCGGCCCTATCTCCTGCAGCAGCGTAGGAGCAGATGTGTCTGCTCTCTTCTCAATGTGTGACAGACAGAAAAGATAAACAGAGAAAAGCAGTGAGAGAGAGAGAGAGAGAGAGAGAGAGAGAGAGAGAGGAAGAGACGGAGGGAGGGAGGTAAAGAGAGCAGGAGCTGGCACGGCACTGGCTAATTTATCTCGCTGAGAGACAGATTAAAGAGAGAGGAGAGTGAAACAAAGTTCCACTGGCTTAATCAGCGGACAGCCTGCTAGCAGAAGACATGATAAATCAGAGCAGGCTCAGTCCAGGAGAAAGCCTTTTGCTCTGGGAGGGGAACGGGAGACATCCTCAGCCAAACAGCAGTATCTTTTACATGGACTGTTGTGAATAGCAGCTTGTGAACTCGCTATGTGTATACTTGCAATCGATACTCATTGCTATTGTTTGAACAAACATTGTTATACAGTAGCCTTCTGCTGTTACTTTGTTCCAACACTGTTATTTTTAGTAGTGTATGAACAATCCTGTTTGGTGGTGTTATGTAAACAGGACAAAGGGACATGAAGGACCTTAAGTTTCCCCCCTGGTTTTTCTGTGCAGCCGTGTCTTTCTTTAGCTTCATGTCTGACAGGGACTAACCTAAGGGCCTAACCCAGGAACAGGAAAAGGGGCTTAGATATCCCTGTGTCATTAGTTCAGTACGGGGTCACAGCTGGGCCACTCAGAGTGTGATTACACCCCTTGATTTATCTGCTTTGGAGCCCAAACACAGATAAATCTACGGGCTCATCCCCGCCGTGGGATCCTCACTGTCTGATAAACGGCCCAAGCTGAATAAACAACCACCGCCCCCCACCCCCACAAACACCCAACCCCTCGTACATTATGAATAATTCATTCAGATTGCGAGCTCTGTAAAATTTGTATATGTTGTATCTTAAATAGCAAAGGTGCTTCTATGATCTCTATCCAATCCTCTCCGTGCACATCTTTGATGAAATACTAGAGAGGCAGATTTTGGCGGACATTTTGTTTTGTAGTTGTAAACTTTATTTCCTTGCCCTGGCTGTCGTCCTCCAGCATTTTCACATAAATATACTTTATGCAAATATGTCGTGGGTTAGTCTGCATCGCAGCTCCTGTGTAGATATTGGCTTGTCTGCGACTTTATGACAAAGTTTAAAATCATTCATTACAGTGACCCCTGCGGGAAATTCACTTACTGGAAAATTGCCCCAGCTCTCCTGTTTGGTGTGTTGATGTGATCACGAGTGCATTTTTAACTTAATTAATTGGCCGTTTCTGTTGACAAGAAATTTATGCAGTAATAATTTGCTCGAAATAGATGCAGAGCGCAGGAAATGAGATATCCATCAGGGCGCTTGTGTTCCGCCAGCTGCACCGCGGCTAATATGAAAGTATTTCAGGCTGCTCAGACCCTGCTGTTTGCGCAGTCAAGATTATATATACCCACGATCCATTGCCTGCCTCAGAGGCGCTCATGGAGGTCTATGATAACAAAGACTATGTGATTTATGGCCTGCTGTGAAAGCAGAACTTGATGAGATTAAACAATTTCATAGCACGAGTGTTTCTCAGAGGGCCCTCTGATTTGTGGCAGCAACGCCGACAGTAAATCAGGTTTATATATCTGAAAGCATGCTCAGCAAAGGGGTGCAATTACTGTTTAAGACAGCTACTTTTTATTTAATTTTTATCCCTGCTTTGTCTCTTTTATTTCTGGCCTGTCACATAGCCACTCACCTTCATAAGTCCTTCTGAGGCAAAGGTTGAAGAAAAAGAGAAGGTGGGGAAGGCGCAGAGGGGAAGGCACAGTGGCGTGGGCCCTCTGCTATCTCTCCTCCACAGCTTTTAGAGAAACAAGAACAACAACAACAACCAGGGGACAGTGACGGCCACCGGCAGAACAACACGGGCATGCATAGAGCAGGGGGAGGCACTCCATTTTTAATGCATTGTTTGCCTGCTGCTCTGTCCCTGTCTGGGTAAATGGAGTAGGCAGAGTGTAATTAGAGAGCTGGGCTTTGCTCCGTGCCATAAAGATGACATGGTGTAATGATACAGCTTACAGGCCCGCAGAGGCTTCTGTCTCGCTACGGAAGATCTGGGTCGTTTGCCTGTGACTTATGATAGGTGTGGAAGATGACAGTGTTATCATTGCAATGTGGAACTTGGAGATGTGGATGGGGGAAATTTCATGCGAAAGGTTGTCAGGGATTGGAGGCGAGCAGAGATGGATAGGGAGCATATTAATTATCTGTGTTTACAGGTTGTCATGTAATATTTTCAAATGGAAATACAGATGAATTTAATTTTCAATCATTTAATTGTCGTCATTGTGTATGATTTTTAGTTTTTTTTTGTTAGTCTTTTGCATTGAGTTGAGGTCAGAGATCTTAAATGTAGGTAACTGTGGTTGGGCTGTATTTACATCATACAAGCCTGCATCTGTACACATCAACTAATCAGTTTGTGTTTGTGTGCATGAATGTAATTGAGCATGTAAGTACATGTGTGTTTCGTGTATCGTGAGAGAGTGTGTGTGTGAGCTTTTTAATGTGCACACATTGCACAGATCCAAATTTGTGTGTTTTGAAGTTGTGGTTAAATGTTCCACGGTTGTGTGTGTGTGTGTGTGTGTGTGTGTGTGTGTGTGTGTGTGTGTGTGTGTGTGTGTGTATGTGTTTGTCTGTGTCCTTGGGTGAAGATGTGAGTTGTGCATCTGTCTGCATCATCCCATATCTTCCCAGAAAACATCAAGAGATCTCATTATTTCGACACCTCTCAAGTTTTTTTTTTTCCTCTTTTTTCTTCCCGTATGCCTTGAGTCAAAATTAGTTTTCATTCCCTCTGTGATCTTACTGACTGAAGCCGGCTCAAAGTAAAGAAAATCGCAGTCTTCGTATCTTCGTAGCGAGGCTGAGTCAAACACACACTTCACACAGCTGCAGTCTGAGTTAAGCATTGCTAAGTAACCTTCACATTTCACTTGTGTGAAGAGCTAATTTCCTTTAAGTTCACATGTCACTTTTTGTGGCTCTTTTTGTGGGTCCTCTTCAAATGTCTCTCGGCGTCTAATTGCATAGGAAACATTCTAGACAAGCCGGTGTGACAGACCCGCTCCCAGAGTCTTCAATTATTAAACATCCTACACTCTAGAAAACAGCCCTGACGTTAGCTACAGCCCCTAATCAGAACAGAAAGCCTCATGATATGTCACACTCCTTAGTTGCTGTGGTTTTGTGTACGTGTGTGTGTATTTGTGTACTTTATAGTTTCTGTAGGAAAGATGAAAATATTTCTTCTCACACCAGTTAAATAAGGCAAAACTCTGACAAAAATGATTTTTGTCACTGGTAGATCAGAACATTCACACCTTTCTTTTTTCTCCTGTTTTAAAGATAAAAGAAATTGTTTGTACTTATGAAAATATATGAAACAATCAGTTATGTTTTGTGTAAAAGTTTGAATAAGACATTCAATCATTGTTTTAACTAATATATACAACATTTTGGGGATTTGTTTTCTTAGTCTCTGTACCTTTGTAGCTTCCGAATCCGTACCAATGGAAAGGTCACACTAGACCAAAATAAGAAATAGCCTCAAGCTAATTGTACCGCATACCTGTAATGTAGGCTTACATTTCCGCTTTAAATCACCTACACTTACTCTGCAAGGCACTCAAAGAAAAGGTCGAATGACTTCTTAAATTTCAACCTAAAACAAATACAGCCTCATTACCATCTATGAGTCATCGCTACGGCTGATTAACGTCCAGCAGCACTCAACCTTTGCCTGTCTGACGCTTAACCGTACACAAAACGGCGATGTTCACTGTTGCTGGTTCGTTCCGTGTGCCTCGTGCCCCGAGCGAAACATCTGAACAGTTGCTCTTGTGATCAGTGATCATATGATACATTTACTCAGAGCGAGTTCATTGGAGTAGAACTGGTAAATCATTAAACACACGCTCAGCAGTCTTCCTGCTGAGCAAAAGACTGCTATACTACCCACAAGTGCAGGCACCATTACATCAGGTGTTCTTCCCCCTCCCATTACCTAAGAAAACAGAATTAATACTTTTCATGCACACAACAGCAATTTAAAACACATTATAATATTTTTTCTCTACTCCCCTAAGCCGCAATCATTAAGGTCAGATATAAAAAAAGAATGCATTTGAATTACTAAACTATTTTTCTACCTTTCACCATGCCAGTTATGATTGTTACTGGCAAAATATGCATTCAAATGGTTTCACCTCAGCCAACACAATGTTTTTCTCTCCTTTGTGTGCATTTATATAAGGGGTACAATCTCTGGTAATACATTTCTCATTTCATCAGTGCCATTACGTGCTGTAAGACGCTGCAAGCTGGTGTTACTTATTTGTTTTTCATTCTTTATTTCTAAAAGTGTTGTATTGTTTGTAACCCGTAACTTCAGAAGTATGAGACATGAATCATAAAAAATTCTATCTAGTGAAGAAATAAACGTGTCATGCCAGCATTAAATGTTGACTCAAATAAGTTCACAAGTTGTGTCTCCTCTGATCTCTAACATGATCAGAAGGCAGCACCAGTTTACAGAGACAAGACGTGAAAAAAGTTCCATGCACAGACACAAAAGAAATATTTTGATATAGACCCAAAGAGAAAACATATCAAAAGACATTTTTATACATGTCTTTTGCAAGCACAAAAAGCAGAAATGGTGTCAAGAGAAAACAAAACAGAAGGCTTGTTTCTTCCAACAATTGCTTTAAGCTACAAAAATCTCCTTGAGTCCCTAGCCTCTCCTCAATGTCAGCCCCCCTCCCCCCGCCCTCCCTCCCTCTCTCTCCTCTTCGTTTCTCTCTTTTCCCCTTTTCCCTCTCTAAGGCAGGACAGGGCCCTCTTTGCACCCTGATAGGTTGCGGGCTGATGCTTAGCAACAACATTCCTGTGCCCTAAGTAGCAGTAAGCCTCTGGCTGAACTCTTTGATGTGGCTGTCAGGCCACATTTATTTCCTTTTAGCACTTTGTCTACTTGTCCAGATGTATAAGGAGATAAAAAGGGCTGGTGTTTACACTGGTCTCCCTCTGTAGCGCGGCTGTAATTAGATTGTATTGCTGGTCAGTCTTAAGGAGGTGAGGTGAGGCAAGGCAGGACCCACCTGTGTCAGGATGAGCTGGTCAGGGTGAGACCTCAGAGCCAGGCTGCAAGAGAGGAAAGCAGTGTGTATAACATGGTTACTTTATATACTTTTATACATAACACTGTAGCAGTCAACATCATAATCACATTCTTGTCAAATCTTTTTAGATCAGTTGGTGTCAGTGTAATGTACTATAATATAGCATCCATCAAGATTTGAAATCGACAGCCCAGCTTGCAAAACTTTGTAAACTTTGTTGCAGTTGCATCTGAAAAACACCTAGATATGCGTCAACCTTCCCCGACTCACTTTTTGGTATCTCATTTTTTCAGGAACCCCACTGTGGAGGTGGTTATGTGCTCCATGTGGCTCTCTTTGTGTTTCGCTTTCCTTGTCTTTCCATCCCTCTGCTGTCTCTTTCTTCCTGCTCCCCTCTCTCATGGTGATATGTTGGAAGTAATAATCACTATTGCCTCTGGGTTTATCAGCATTTATTCGCATAACAACACAGAAAAGGAGAAGACAGACAGCACTGGTGTGATGTATTATCCAGTATGGGAATCATCTTTCATAATGACATCCAACAGAGCTTCCTCTCTTTGCCACCACCCATTTCTCTCTCTCTCTCTCTCTCTCTCTCTCTCTCTCTCTCTCTCTCTCTCTCTTACACACACACACACACACACATACATACACACACACACTTTCTTAATTTCTCTCTCCCTCTTTCCACTCCCCTCTGTCCACTCTTTATTATCACAGAATCCACGGTGCTCCCCAGCCTGTAAATTTGTGCCGCATTATCATAAGCTGTGGTGATAACTCACATTGCACAGAGACAATAATGATGTGAACACTCAGCATATGCCCCGGGCCCAGCAAATTAAAACAATGCTCAGCTTGATGAGCAGACTAATCTGGACAGCAGAGAGACTGAGAGAGAGGGAGAGAGAGGAAAAGGGGGTCCAGGAGCATCTTAAATAGATGACACAGCAGCACCTCCCTCTGTTCAGTGTAGGTACAACTATAGAAAATTAGGGAGGGAGACGGGGAGAAAAAGTGGATGCAGAAAGGGTTGAATAAAGAGAGTAGGAGCATAGATGAAGCACTTGTTCTGAGAACATGAAAGGGGTACGATGCGTGAGGACACCATGAGACAAACACTACCTTTTTATTTTTATATTTTTGTCGTTTTATAAATTTGGGAGCTGAACTTTGTATGAACAAACATTGTGTATATATATAGTTTTTATCTAGTAGTTAAACAAAGAGCTGAATATCAATTATTAATTTATCATTGATTTTATTTTATTTGAAATAAAATTTCAGTCATGTAGCACTCAATGTTTATTATTAAAAAAAAGTGTCAACAACATCTCATAGGTCATGCATGCATTGTGGTTGTAATGTTTAACTAATGTTATAGTCTGTCTCTGATGTCAATTTGTATGAAGCAGCAAATTAATCTCAGTAATTCTATTCAGTTTTATTTGTGTAGAGCCAGTTCATAGCAAAAGTTATCTCAGGACACTTTTCACTTTTCAAATAGAGCAGGTCTAGACCGTATAAAAAAGTAATCAATCCATCGGCCCTCTTAAAGCAAGTACCAGTGAGAAAATTCTCCTTCATTTGTTCCACATGCTTTCTCATTATAGGCATTGCTGCTTTCTCATCCTCTGGACGGGTCATTGACTAAAGTGAAAGAGTGCACATGTGGTGGAGTATGGAGGAAGGTCTGAGAGGAGAAAAGGGAGGATCAGGACACAAGAAAGCCAGCTGATTGATGTTCTGTGGGTGGGGTAAAATGATTGTGCTGGATAGGACGGGAAGTGACAACCACAGATGTTGAATGGGTTGGGTGTTTGATCAGTAGGCATGATACTGTGGAGGTGAAGTGGTGGTGTCATGCATAGCACAGAGCTTGGGTGGGTGGTGAAACTGAAAGCAAAGTGATAGGCGTCCCATAGGACCTAAACCAGGATGCGGAGGCAGCCCAAAGCTCTAGTATCCAGCTAACCCCAGCCGTCCTCCCTCTTCTTCTCCTCCTCCAACACCCCCCTAACATAGTCTGTGGGTGGTGCTGTTAATAATGGTGCAACTAGGAAGATTAATTGTGGGCAAGCAGCAGGATTAGGAGGGGCCTTTTGGGGCCAAGCAGACCAGAAGAGGCCCAGGTCTGTGATCTTTCAAGCAGGCCAGGAAATGAGGCAGGCAGGGGCGCAACTCTGTGGTGGCTCAGAAGAGCATGGAGGTAGATCAAATAGAGAGGACTCACAATTGCTGTCTTAATGCTTGAGTTGCTCTGTTAGTTCATGATAATTGTCATAGACAGACTCATTGTGTGTCCATTATGACAGTCAATATCAATTATATCTTTAAAACCAAATGGCAAAATGAAAAAAGAGACTTTTTTATAAATAGGATAGGTGGTGATAATTTTGGTGAAGGCCCAATCCAGTATCCGTTTTGCCGGTGCTGCGGATTAAGTATGAATACCTGGTTGTTATTCCTCAAATGGGACGTGTCAGTTTTTACTAAGTACACTGTGTTCTTATTTTGGGTTGTTTCCCTTCTTGTATTACACATTCCATACAAGTACAGCGTACACACAGGGAGTGATCTGTGATATTTCTTAACAGGTTTCAGCCACTCCAGAGGCTGAGAGCAGCAGGTCTGCTGTCAAAACAATATTTCTATTCCAAGCTGTTTCTTTCACAAGCATGGTCCACCAGCATATATGTAGTAAGGTCTCAAAATAGGCTTATTTTTCTATTTTTCCCTTTGGTGTAATATGAGACACATGCTGGCCAGACCTTAATGCCTTTCAGAGATGCTATCTGAAAGCACATTATGTGATCGTTTTCAATTCACAATGCTCTCTTTGCCCATGAAGAATATGGTTTCATTTAGCAGTGCAGACCATTCCATTTCTCAAGGTTATGCATGGGCATGTAGAGGAACAACAATAAAAGTGGGAAAAATGCAGCTCCAAACCATCTCTAATATGTATTTGTCAGTTGAGTCTCTTGCTATGATTAAAGGCCCAGTGAATTCCTTCCTGCAGGAAAGGAAAGTATTTCTGCAAAGGCATCAGATATCGCTGTGTCATGATAAACTGCCTGCTCCACTAACTAAAAGGCTAAGGGAAGGAAGAGGATGTTTTGGACCTTGAAAGTGCACGAAAAAACAACAACACAAGAAACTCTTGACCTGTTTGGGAACCTGCTCTGAGATTCAGGCCTCTGTTTTCCCTTTGTCTTAAAGCAGCATTTGTCACACTTGTTTAGCCTGAACCTCTGACTGGACTTACAATCAATAGCTCATTCTAGTTGCGCAGGCAAGAATCTATGCACATATTTACCTCACATTTCAGTTATGCGACATTAAATAAGATAGTCAGTTTGCATTTCCTCTCTTAAAACCAGTGTATTGAGGTCATTTTGTTCCATTCGTCAGACTACCCTCACATAACCACGCTACATTTGGCTGTTCAGAGTGAGTGACGTCTACCCTTTAGTTGACCACTGCAGGAGGTCATGGCTGAGTGAAGGTTAAGACCTCTCCTCCCTAACCACGTCGTAGATCAGACCATCAAAGCCAGGACTGTAGCACTAGAACACATGAGAAGTAATAAAACATGACCTGCCACATTATGTCATAAAACAGGAGCAGTGTTTCCAACATTTCCTGTACCTATCCCAAAGGATTTATGACACTCCCAGTCAGCTACAATGATATTTTTCAGTTAAAACTTGTCAAACCTGGTTTCCTTTCTAAATACTCTTTCTTTTTGTATGTCTCCTTTCTCCTAGCCACCTAATGAGGCTGGACCTGAGAGTCACCCACTGCCCTACACTCCTTTACCCCGAGGATCTAGAGATGCCAAGAACCACAAAGGTAAGGAAAAGACACTTTGCACTTTATAACCTTTTCAGTCTGGTGGTTTGTATATACATATCTAGAGATATTCTTCAAAATAAAAAAGAAGCAACATATATTATCATACATTCAATCATAACCTAGGTCCATGGATTATGTAAATACAAGTCATAACCCTAACAGCTAGATAGTGGGAATCTATTGACCTTGAGACTGAGTTGAAGTTATGTTATCTATTCTTATTGATCTCATCTCATCTGCGTGATGTGTTCATAGTTCTAATAATTCTGAGTAATCTAGGTTAACTCTGATCTGAATGTATGCGTGGGAGCACACAGTACATAAACAAGATGAAACATCCTTGATCTGTTGATACTAGACATTGATTAGGCCTCATATTGACCCTGTGTTGTCAGTTGATGTAATTGTGCAGCAACTTCTTAACATCAAACACTTCATTCTAGTGAGAATGTATCACAATCATTAAAAACATACAACGTTCTAAATTAATTGTGCAGGCCACACGCTCAGCTGAGGTTTTAATTATCCATTTCATTGTACTATACCCATAAATCAGATCATACACAAAAAAAGAAAATCATTTGCTTTCCTACAAGAGTTGATTGTTTACTTAAAATTTTCATCAGATGTATCCACATATAACATTTAGTCAGTTTGTATCTTTGGACTACCTAAGTATATTTCATTGGATAGCTTAAGAATTAGAATTGCATTACAATCAAGCTAATAAACTTAATTTCACACCGCAGATGCCACATTGTAAAAGTAACATTGTAACCGTGAGACGAGCTAACAAAAGGTTAAAGGTATAAAACAGATGACCATATTTCACATATTACTGAAAGGTAGGGTGTTTTACCATATTTCCTTACAAAACAAAATTCTTCTCCATTGTGAATTGCTTGACATCTCTGGTCCGTTCATTAACGTATGTGCAGTTTACAGTTTATTCAGGCTTCCGTTAGCCTGATTGAATGAGTTGGCTAGTCAGGCTTTTCATAATAATCCCTACTTGTCTCAGGGTGGTTCCTGAAATAAAATCCAATTCTTATCACTGAGATATTCATCACTCTCTTCACAATGCAAAACAATTGTGATGGGTTGACCACCATTATGGTAGCAAAACAGATCAACAGTGAGCATCTTTACCCTCCGTTTATGGTGCCAAGGACAGATCTATGTCATGGAAGCCTGGACGGTGGCACCTCTCACTGGATGTAAGGACAGGAAGAGCCCCGTGCTTTGTCAAAATCAGACCTGGCTAAGAACAGTCCATTTAAAGGTGAGGGGATCTGACACATGAAATATTTTCCCCTCCGTCTAAGATCTGAGCAGCAGTGACAGTCTCCATTTGTTATTTTTATGATGCAGCACTGCAGTCTTAGATAACACAGCCCTCATCTTCGCCCTTCACCTCCTCTTCATGTCCCTGCCTCCAGCCCCTACCCGAGCTCTTTGTTATATTTTTTGCCTTTTATTTACACTTCTTAAACATACTTGAGTTTTCTTTATGTGTTGGAGACGGTCACAGAAACTCCTTTTTTCAAAGAGAACAAAGCTGTGGCAAAGCAGTGCTACAACAAACAATTTTTTTCAGACAGTAATTCCAAACAACAGAGCGTTTACTGAGTTAAATTCAGGATATAAACAATAGGGGTGAAACAATATGCTGCATGATTTTATGTAGTTCAATGCAACACTTGCGTTTCAATACGCATGGTAAATTAAACAATTCATACACGGTTTGTTCAAAAACTGTTGAAAAAGTGAGGTGCTCTAGTGATACTGTATATCCTGGTTTTATCATCACGACGGCTTGTTTTTGCTGTCCTATGAAGTAGTGCTTTTGTTTTGTGCTATAAAGAGAAACCACACTCAGTACATGAGATAAAAGGCACTTATCCACTGCTCCAATTGAAATATTTTGAATCATAATATTTCACCAATATATAGTCTTATACCATACATTTAGAAAATAATTTCACCCTTAGTGAGCAGCTAAAGCATTTAAGTACACATTATACAATATAGTTGTTTTAAGGGTTAATGAAGTGGCCTTTTTAATGGGGGTAGAAGGAAGGCTGTATAGTTTTATCCTGACTCCTGCAGTAGCAGGCAGATCAGCAGCACTTCTGACATCGACCTGTCGGCTGCACAGAAAGAACCTCCCTTTCCTCCTTTCAGCCCTCTACACCCACCCCCCTCCACCATGTCACCTGTGTGGAAGCCCCAGAGCCTGGGTGCCAGAGGTAATTACAGCAGCTAGGAGATCCCAGAGGAGGGCAGCTCTGGCAGGTCACTGCCCAGGGAGAATGGGGTAGAAACCAAGGACAGAACTCCAGGATAAGCTCCTGTCTTGGTTGGTGGAGGAGTCAACCTGGAGGAGACAAGCAACAAAACAAGGCAGCAAGGAGGAAGAGCAGGAGTGAGAGGAGGGAGGAAAGATATGCTCTTGTGGTAGTGAAATCTAAATCAAGATTTCATAGAGCAGATCTGACAACAGATAGAGCAAGAGGGGGAGATAAATGAGAGAGGAAAAGACAGTAAGAGGACCAGCATTAAACAGTGGAAGACTTAAAATGAGAGAGAGCTAGACAAAAGACAAAGTGAAGGAGGATAGTGGGGGCTCCAGTGTGTCTTGGTGAAGGCGTGACACATAGTGGAGTGGAGTATATAGTCTGGCAGAGGGGCCTGAGGATCCTCCACTACTGTCACCTTGGCTATAACTCTCAGTGCTGGTCCAACTGTCAACTCAACTCTAAATCTAACCATCCAAAATGGAGTCCCACCCTAAAATACTGTTTCTTTATGAAGACTGGCCTATACCGTATGATTGAGCCACTGCCAGTGACGTACTGCATTATTGTGCCTTACCATGATGATTTATCATTTCAACTTGCACAACAATATGCCAGGCTATTTATTACCAGCTTGTCATTTTCTTAGGATGACACTTTTTGAAGTGAGATTCACAAGTTTATTTCATAGATCTAATTATAACTGTATATCAGAAGTATGGAAAAAAAGATGCTTCAGACTTGATTGATAAATCAATGTGCACAGGGCAGATTTTAATGAAATACCTTTCATTTCCGCTGTATATTTCGATAAATAGGCCAGGGACTAGTAACTGCTTTTTTACAGGTATCAGATTAAGTTTGAGTAGGCCATCCCTCAGCAGTGACAGCAGTAAATGAAAGAGATATCTTTGTACAAGCAGAGTAAACAGACAAGGAAAAATGCCTGAAATCTGCCTTACAGTATGAGCCCTGGGCCTTTTTAATCTTGTTGTTCTGGGCCTGCTTCCAGCTACTTTGTATGTATGTATCTTAAATTGTGCACAACTGTTATTAAAATCCCAGGAGGAAAGCAGCCTTCAAAGCAAAAAAAAAAAACTCCTTTTCTGACGACACCCTTGGGGTGTCTCACATTTGTTTGGTGGTTCACTTTCATTACATGTCGCGGTGATCTGCAACACAACTCCTGCTACACTACCCCCTAGCTCCCCCAGCCCCCCAAAAAATGAAGCAACGGGAAAAGATCCAAACTAAGAGTAAACTGTTTTATAGTTGCTGCACAACAAATAAACAAACATCTGGAAGCATTCAGAGCGGCCCATTAGAAGGGCTCTGGGCTTTGCCAAAAAGGGGTAAATGATGAGGAATGGGCTGTCGAAAGGCTGGCGGAGACAGGGGAGAGGCCAGATGACGGAGCTGTGGGTGCTAAGCACTGCCTTTTAGAGCTCAGCTGGGCTCAGAGAGATCTACACCTGCTGCTATCTCCTCCTCCCCTCCTTTCCTCCACCAGACATCTGGATGGGATACATGACTAATGGATGACTTAACTGCTAGTGTTGAAACTTAACTGTTGTCACTATGAAGGGAAAGGTTGTTGGTTTGACTGATGACTTAATGTCCTTTGCACGACGCACTTAGTAAAACTAAAAATGAGTTTGACGGCTTTTAAAAATGTTAATGCGTCAAAACAGATATACAGTTCCCCAATGTCTGTTTATTGTTGCTTGTATAATAAACAGAGCTGATTGTATTATTTAGAACTGCATGGATCAGATGCTGTTGTGAATACAAATATTAACTTTTCATAAAGTCCTGTTATTGAAAGTGAACATATGTGCTACTGGTTACGGAATTGTTTAGTAAGTTAATTGATGTATTACCTCAGACATCTGTTTTTTTACTCCCAAGTTGTCCCGCGCTTATCTTATGAGTTATTCTGTTCTTTTCTGTTTGATGTCACTCTGTAGTTAGAATGAAAGCTCTCGTCTTTCTGCTGATAATCTTCCCATCCTGGTTTGGACTGTCTTGGCATGTTCCATGAGTATGGAAATGTCCTCTCTGGAACGCGGTGAGAAAAGACAGAGCACCTTTGACGTTTCCCATTAGACACATGTACGTGCTCTGCAAGACATTTCACTCAGCCTCGTAATGATTATACCAGCAGGATCTGTCCCCTGATAAACATCACTCTTAAACACAAAGACTTGCACTGGCCCCCACACAACTAAAATGAGGCATATGGAAAGAACAAAGTGTAAGCTTTTCCTCCGCACTGGTCCAGAGTACAATTCGCAGAGCTGCTTTCTGTAAACTTTATATAATAAACTAAACCATAAACAATGCGTGCATTCAGCATCTGAAAATGAAAGATTGTCATAGAGAATGATATATACAGATCTCACTGCCAGCTATATACCATGAGCTTGTGTTGAGTGAGCATTTGCACCAAACTCTACAGAGTGAATTGACAAAGAAAAGACATGGCCCTCTTCCCGGGTACTGAGTTCATAAAAATGTTTCCCAAGCACTCGTCGCTGAATGAAGGTTGTATTTCTTTGCAGTGTTTGCCATTATGTAAGCTGATGAAGTGTGTAAGATTAGTTGCTATGACCCTGTGCAAACTTTTCCTCCACAAACTTTAAAACCATAAATGATGGTCTTATTAAATATATGACTAATCTATGGTTATGAATGGTGCCAGTTCTTTTACTTTTGATATTTATAATATTAGTTTTGTATTTATTTTTGCTAATAATGCGTATGTACTTGCCTTTAATTTATAATTTTAATGCATGTATTTAAGTATTTTTACACTGTGATATTATTTGTAAATAATAATCTTTCACTACTGCTGTACTGTGCTGAATATACTGTTTGTTGAGATATTTACCTACCCTCTAAGTAAGCATGGCTTGTTAATGTACTGTATTATTGTATTATGTTATTTAACTCTTTTATTTAGAAGATTTAGAAGTAAGTCATTTATTTTCTACACTCTGGTCTTATACTTTATCCCTTAATGTGTAATTATATACACAAGTACAGTATTCTGTTACTGCGTGAGTAGGCACCTACATTTGTGGCGTGTTTGATCTACTCCAACAGACAAAAGCAGGACACTAATTGCTTAACCTGCTCCATAATACATTTCACTAACACAGACTTGTATTGAATGAACAAGAACCTGAAAATTCAGTCACATCAATCTATTCTTTGGGGGGGTAGCTCCTGCTGCATATTACAGCACATCACAGTGGTATATACTCCCTGTGTATGAGGACAGGCTCTATTTCCTTTATGCGAGTCAGATGATGTGATATTATTCCTCCCAGGAGTGGATTGGCTCAGCAACATGAATATCCATTAAAGCTGGCCTATGGAGATGGATGAGGGGAGAGGGGACGAGGCAAACTGGGTCTGCAATCCTTCACAGCGGCTTCACATAACATTGCACTGTCCGCATCCAAAGTGATGAGAGCTCATTTTTGGATGCAGGCCTGTCCTTGTTATTACTAGCCCAGGAAATCACCTCTACGTTTTCTCCTTCAGAAGCAGGCTAGATTAAAATGCCAGGATAACCTCCTCAACTTCCATGACAGGCTTAACTGCCGAACTCTGACGTGCCAGCTCTAAACTGCTTTGAGAAAGCTGCCTTCCACCAAGTGTCATTATCCCTCCGTTATCGGATGGCACTCCTTTCACAGTGTGTGAATAATTCTGTTTGTGCGGGGTTTGGGGAAATGTCAGTGACACTATTGTTTTTACCTTGCCGTTTGATGTAGCTGAGAGAGTCTCCTGAGTGTCTTGAGTTCTTAAACTGATGTTGGATGTATACAGCAGAAACTTAAAGTGAAAAGATAGGACTGTCAGCTTCTGAGCTACTCCAAGATATTTGTTTGTTAGTTCTTCTTACTAGTTGTATAAAGGTAAATATTTCTCACTGTGATATTCTGCCTTAATAAGGGATGTTTCATAGTCAGTTTTAAAGTATGCTGGAATCGTTTTGACAGAAGTCATCCAAGCTATTTCATTATGATGCCACAAAGAAACACAGACCAAATTAGACATTTTCTATCTAAAAGTTAAAGTCACTGTACAAATTAGTCTGACGCTGCAGTTTTTGTAGAAACCTTACAATATATTACTTTATAATGAACATTAAGCATTTTGAACAGTGGGCCTTAAAAGCTTATGACCATACTTTTGAACTCCTCCATCCATCACTCCTGAAATACAATGATTACAAACTTTGTACCATTATCTCAGCAGCAGGAAAATATGTAGCCTCCTAAATCTTTACCATCCGTGACTGTTGCAGACAAACCTTAGTTATTTATGATGAGACAAACCCAACTGGACTCACCTGGTAAAACTTGCTCAGGCACAAACAGACACAAGTTTGAAGCAATATGTTGGCTTCTACTCCAAACGTGTCAGACCAATAGACAAGGACATGAGTTGCTGCCAAGCAGGCCTGGCCCTCTAGGAAAAACATACCACTGGTGCTCTGGACCTTGGTCTACTTCCCAGTTGCTCTGGTCATTTTCAGGAAAGCAGCAGAACATAAATCACCCAAAGTGGATAGGTCTTACTGCTAGAATCAGCTCTGAAATTCTGGTATTGCTAATGCAGCTACACTATTATTCATTTTCCACCATGATTTGTAGTTCGGCACAACTGAGATGCAGCCTGGGCTTTCCAGTTGTACTTTCAGTCAGAAGTTGGAGCAGGTTTCTGTAGCCTTCATGGTTTCCAAAGGTGGGAGTCCATCATAGTAATTTAGGATGGGGGTTAGCTGCCAGATGGTTTTGGATATTTTTACAGCAGGATGGATGTTGGGTCCACCGGTTTTCTTCTGTGTCAGTACCCCTTGAAACAAATTGCTCGGTGAGCAGGCGGAGTCTGTGTGTATGTGACGGGGCTTGCTACCCTTCATTCTGATGAATAGCTACTAACATGCTGGCAGATGCTGGACAACTTGTCATGCTAAAGGAGACAGGATCAGACCTCAATAAGTCCTTGTAGCTTTGTAATTATTGTATATTACCAGGGATGTTTACGCAGAGATACACAATGTCCCATATTTTAGATTGTATGATACAGCAAGTTAACAAAATACAGTACTTGTTAAATATATTTGTCTTGTTGGTTTATGTAAGATCATATATCTTAATCAGGGTGTTTTTAATAAATTATATTTTGAGTAGACTGTAGATCGTAATTCTAGGGTAACTGATCTCACACAGTAATCATTCAAGATGAAAACATGCCTTAATGCTAGTCTGGTTAATGGCTCCAACAAATTAGATTCCAATTCACTTGGTGGCCAGTTTATCATGCCGGGTGACAACACATTCTGCATGGCTTAACAGCTGTGCTACATCACTAAACCTTTCTGTCAGGCATGATCGTAACAGAGCTATACATGCCATGGATTCACTAATATGCAGTGGGAAAAGGGGCCACTGCTGATAATTTACACGGCAACATAAAGTGGTGTCCTGTTAAAGGACAGGCTCCAAGTGGCAATCGCACCCTGAAAGGGCTACGTTCCCTGGTTAGCCGTGTCATACAGTATAGAAACAAACATGCACACACACATCCGCATATGCGTGCAATGTGGAACCAGTGCCTACATATGCATCGCAAAAACAAGTTTACACCACTGTATATTATAGAAACTAATATAGTACACAGGATTCATGTGCTGAAGCTAGGATGATTACATGCTATAGGTCTACTGGCTTTACATAGACATATCACCATACACCTTTTTTGTATTTTGCATCAGAAGATGTCACTATACATTTTATATATATTTCCCTATTAAAGAAAACATCTGTCTTGGGAAAATAGGCAACTCCATATATTTTCACATACATTTAAGAATTGCACACCTAGCTTTGCCTAGAGGATGATCTCAGTTCTTCTTTTGTAGTTTCTGATTGTTTTGATAACATTGTGCCAAAGGACTGTAACTGCTGGGAACACGGCAACACAACTAAGCAAAAATCCTGAGCGATTACACAATCAGACAGCTTTTAAACAAGCTAACAGTATTGTCAGATTATCCAAACCACAAAACGTGAGCCTGCCTGAAATGTTTGTAATCATCAGTCTCTGCAGGGACAGACAAGTATAGTGGATGAGTTTAGACCCAGGAGGTCAGCATGGAAACTGAGATGGATGTTTACAACAAAGAGTTCATAATTTTACTGACATCATGTTCTCCTCAAAAAAGCTTTGTCTAATCTGTTTTTTTTTAACCAGTATGATCAATTGATTGCTCATGTTTCTTGTCCCGTGTGACTTCTTTGTAGCAAGGTTGCCTCATTCTCAGATCTCACCAAACTTAACTTAATGAGTATAATGTTACTATTACCTATTATATGGGAATGATGGCCAACATTACAAAAATAAGACCCATTGGTGCACTCTCTTATAAGTATTATAGTACTGTTCAAATGAGGATACCTGTACATTTCCTGAGGGACTTGATTAGGTCTATAAAACATTTTCAGTGAGTTTAACAAAACATAGTATTAAGCCATAAGTTGTTTTTGTTCAAGGTAACAATGCAGATGTGCCGATGTTACAAAATTACTAGAAGGTGGTGATATTCACCAATGCATAAACATGTCAAGTGTAGTGTCTAGTGTCTAGTAGAGTCATTCAAAGTGGGCTTGACTGTAACCACTGTTTTCTCTAGAGTATTGTGGTTCCTGTAACATCATAGACACACACACAGACACACACACACACACACACTGACACACTCATTCCCAGGTAGCGTCAATGCTCCAAAGCTATTGTGGTGGAAAGAGCTGAACTCATCTGTCAATTACGGTAAGCTCCATTGGGCCATTGTCTAAACTGTTTTCTCACTCACTGGTGAATCCAGTGATTTATTGTCAACTGCCTTGGCATCAATATACAACTGGGAGACACTAAGCTGTGATGTCTGAACACAAACTATTGTCAGAGTATCAGCATAGCTCAAATTAAGTGCCATTTAGATTATTCATTGCATCGGGCTCAGAAGGCCATTATCACATGCACTGGAATTCCAGTCCTATGGATCTGAGCTTCTGTTTACTTCACATTCACTAGTCAACTGAATAAACAGAGCTGAACCAAAAGCACAGTGTCACAAATTTGCGGGTCAGCTTGTCCAGCTCTGCCTTAGAGTCCATAAGGTCAACTGGATATGAGTGTCAGAGCTATTTTGTTGAACCGACATGCATTTTATCGTTCTTGAAATATAAAGGGGATCCTCGGTTACAGGAAGTAGTGGGTCTTTTATGGTTTGTACTGGCATCAACATTAAAGCTCAACCAGAATGAAAAGAGCAGGGTCACTGAAATGCTAGGAAGTCCAAAACAACCTTTTAATCTGTCACTTTGATTTGCTGATTAAGTCACTTTAAACAGACGGAGCAGGTTTCTCTGTCATGATAATGTGAGCGGACAAGTTATTTCACCATCATAATTTGATTCATAGATAGTTTCTGGCATGTTATGTCACTGCAGCGCAAGATGATTGGATTGACTGAGTCATTTTGGTCAAACACAAATTTATCCCAGATTGTTGTGATTTAAAAGTCTGTTTGCTTCATTCTCCTCCCTCAGGACAAACATGGATTCAAAACCAAACCTTCAGAATTGGTAGCCATCAAACTATATCATATCTTATCAGGAAGATGTAATTCTTTGATTATGAATTTGTATGCAGTATATGTTGAGCGTATGAGCTGAGTGTCGTGTACTGCTCTAATACTTGTGCTTTATTAAAAAATGCAGGGGAAGATTAGGACATAGTAGAATAAAATTTCATTAAGAAACTGAAAGATTGAAAACTCTGAAAACAAGTGTGCAAATGAATAGAAAAATTCCATTCTTGGGAGTGCTGAGTGCCCGGAGACCCTTGAAAGAAAGCTAAAATATGTCTCTCCGTTTGACACCATTAGCAAGTGTTAACACATAACCTTTGGCAGCACTGGCCAACTGCTCTGCACCATTTTAGGCATCTTCTGCAGCTGTAGTTCTGAGCTAAGGATTTGGACAGTTGGATAACAAAGATAAGGGGAAGAGGGCATGATATCAGATAAAGTGAAATGAACATGTTCACATGTCTGGCGGTGGGATTCTTTGTTTGCATACTGTGACCCTGAGATGCAATGTCTCTGGGCTAGCCAACTGTTTGTTTTCTGCCCTCTGATCTCTTGTGTTTCTGGCTAAAATAACAAGCTATGTTATATTTTTTTCTCTGCATTATACCCCCTTGGTAAAGAAAAATATATTTTGAAGTGAATATGCATATGTTGTACAATCGCCTGTGTTATTGTCTTGTTTTATGCAGCAGGCAGTAAATTTTAATAGCTGGGCTGAAAGGATGATATTAAGATAACCTTGGGAGAGAAGCGTTAACACAGCCATGGGCATCTGTCCTTCCTGCCATCACTAACCCACTGTGACATTTTGTTTGAGCAACGGCTGAAGCTACGGCAGTAACAGCTTATTTTGACTTTTTATCCAATACTTGAATGGAAGGGAAGCTTTTTTGTTATTTTACAGTTTTAGATATTGCCTCCTTGGTCAGCTTGTATTGTGATATGCTCCTAGTCATTAGACTATAGCGAGGTAATCCTGACAAATACAATGAACAAATCAAGGATATTAGTGCTGTGATGTGCAGTCGATAATATTTGGCTTCATTAATTCCCATGCCCTGAGATGACATCCAGCCCCTATTAGGTTTGAAATCTCATCCCCTTCTCCTCTATACCTCAGCTGTGGCTCAACCAAGCAGCCAAGCAGATAATACGCTCTGAGCTCTGAAACATGTACCATTATAATTAGCTTTGTCAGGTCCTAGCCCCTACAACCCTCATGCAGATAATATGATAATATGTCTTCATAACCGGCTGACCTTACATGCTCAATATTTCTCCCCTTATGAAGATTACATGTCAATAAAGTAATTGAGTCCCGGGGTGTGTGGCAAGTGAAGATTTAGGTTATTGGACTTTTCAGGGCAGTGATGTACGAGCGTTATTATTCTACCTGTCAGGAGATGTGCAGGGGGCTGGGGACAGTCCGAGAGTGTCAGTGGGGAAAGGAGAGAAGGGAAGAGGGGCAGGGGAGAGAAAGAGAGAGGGAGACAGAGTTAAGGCAAAAGAGTAGGAGAGGGGATGGCGCAGAAAGAAATGAAGTGAGCGAAAGAGAGACACTGAGAAGGGAGAGCGAGGGAGGCGGAAATGAGGAGAGAAGGAGGGAGGACTGGGGAGAGCAGAAGAGGCAAGATCATTTCTCACAAGGGGGGACAGTTTCACAGTTAATCATTCCCTCATACCTTCATCTCTCTGTCCCCTCCCTCACTCTCTGCATATGAAGAGGGGATATGTCATATTAATTAAGAGAAGTAGAGTTACAGTGGAGCCATCCGTCTGAATGGTGCACAAGGAGGCCAGAGGGGCATGAAATCGTCCACACAACACAAACGCATCATCACCTCTGCCTCACACCTGATTGGCTGCTCTGGGTTCATCTGTTTAATTTCTGGCAGGAAATGACGGCATGTAATTTGACACAACCATAATTTCTAGCAGCGTATGATGTCACCAAGAATACAATTTTCATCTCTTAGGTGTGAAATATGCAGTATAGGCTGTATGTATGAATAAATTAATAAATACATAAAATATGTTTTTTGTTTTTTAAGTAAGAAGAAATTGCAGGAATTAATGAGTACACACACATTGTATATGCACATGTATATTTGTATATACATTGACCAATAAACATACTATATACTGTATGTGTGTCACCACATTGTGATGACTTCCAAATGCTCCATCATGAATAGAACAAACAAAAAAAAAAACAAAAAAATTGGGGTTGATTCTTTAATACTTGGCATTAAGGTTTAATTTTTACCTCTGTCTAAAGATTTACAAAAACATAAAAACGTTCTGTCAATGCAAACTGTTTATTTTCAAACCATTTTATTTTACCACATCACTAATACAGTACAAGACACATGTTTTGGTAAAAATTATGGTATAAATAAAATTGAATTGGCTTGGCTCAACTCACTTTTGATTTCACCACACAGTATCTACACCAATCTTTATTATCGTCAACACCCTGTTTCACAACATAAAGATAGAATCCCTCATCTCGATGGTGCACGTATGAAGTGATCTGTACTTTTTTTTTTTACTCTTCTTATTTCTTGCCACATATAGTGACAAATTGTGCTAAATGGCATATGTCAGGGCACTGTTTCGTCCATCATAATTTGACTGTCAGTTCTAGAGACAGAGGAAATGGGATGTGAAAATGAGTGTGGTCAATTGAGGTCCAACAATGAAGGTTACACACGTTTTCAACTGTGAGAGAAACAGAAGCAGGGGACACATAAAGGCAGGGTGGGAGAGCAATGTTAAAGGATATTTTACCATGTCCTTTTGGATTAAGCCTGGAGATTGATATCTTCCAGTCAGATGAAGCTCTGATGTGAGTGATCCAGCCCCTCCATCATTGTGACATGCAGCTCTTGGCAAACGCTCATCCGTGTTGATGGGCACACCCTACGCCACAAGGGCCCTGGCCAACATACCCACCTTCCTCTCTCCCCATCTCTGTCTGCCTCACTCTGCCATCTCTGTTCTTTTATTTCTATTGCCCTTCTCCCCTGTTTTCTGTCACCATGTCATGTCCAATCACTGTTTGGCTGGCCAGGCACTCAGTCGGGCAGGCAGGGAGCAGGAGCCCCAGGTAGAGAACTGCCTAACAGGCGTCAGGATGGGCACTGAAATGACTCTAATAATGGGGTCCCTGTGTGGCCCAGACAGGCCAGTCAGTTAGCAAGGCCAGGATGGGGAGTAATAAGTGTTTGATGTCTGCAGGGGAAAGAAGTGTGAAGGAGTACAGCCAACCCTGGGCACTCCGGTCAGGCAGGTGCAGCCAGCCAGGGTCTGAGGGGAACGACTGTGGAACAAGACGTCAGATTAGTATTGATATGTGTCACGCTGGAGGTTGCCAGGCTGTTTGTTTAAGAGAGTGTCTCAGAGTGGTAGCAGCCATGCGGTAATTGATGTTTAGCTCAAAAAGCGAAGTTAGAGGACAACCGTATGTGCCTGGTGTAAGGCAAGACCTTTGTGAAACACCCATTGTCAATGTTGTGGTGTGACGAAGGAAGGAAATACTGCACAATGCACACCTGTATTATCTCTGCATGCGTGTGTAAAACTGGCAGCAGTTCCTCTCATGGCTAAATTTGCTGGCCATCTTTGATTTGATGGAAATTGCCACTGACAGGTAGCGAGGTGCCATTTTGTCCACTGATGCGTGAAGTCCATCATTGTCTGTGTAGTTGAGTTTAGTTAACATGGCACTTAGCGACTGACATTGCTTTAGAGCCAGCAAAACACTGTCATTGGGGTGCCATTTATATTTTGCTAACCAATTTCTGATGTTTTCCTCACTGAACGCCTCGCTGAACGCTTCAAGCTTTTTTACAGTAGGTTTGTTCAGCTAGACAGAGTTTCTGTGCCCTCTAAGTATAAACTGTATTTCAACCCCTCAACACATTTTAAGCCCTGATATCAGAGAGAATAGGTCACCCAGCACCTTCTACTGATAAAGCCACTGCTGTCCTTTCTAGTATGGCTATCTAGTAACAAGCTACTTCCCTTTGAAGAGTTTTATGTGGTTGTAATTGACCTGACAATGGGGTTCATTATGCAGTCCCTTTCATGCTGTTTTGCCTGATAATTATTATTTAATGTGTTCGGATGGAGAGCATCATTAATTCATCCCTTCCTCCAATGTCAAAGAGATGAACAGTGAAGTTATCACTCTCTGGTGATTAATATTATGTTCTTTTGTTATTGAATCCTGTCCCAGTGATTAAACCTTCATTGAGTGACTCACCAGCCGCTCTTATTAACGGCACCATTACTGAACACAGCCAAACCTCTAATTGCGATTTTCACTTTTTCTTTCTATTTCGGTCAGAGGTTTGAACCACTTATCTGTGCTTTTCTTTTAATTAGAAATCCTGGGTGTAATGAAGAACACAATCGATCAGTGTCAGGCTGTGTGGTGTGCATGTGTGGTGATTTGTGATCCACATGTTGACGGAGAAAATGAGCGCTTATGATTACTGGCGTCATTAGTGGTTTCATGTGCCCTTAAGGGTAGACGAACCCTTTCAATAACTCTAGCTGTAAATTACCAGCTTGTCATTATTGTGCTTACAGTAGAGTTTTTTTTTTTTCATACTCAAGTTCTTTGTTGTCAGTGAGTTGGCTAGAAGAAGCCTTAAGAAAGGCGCTCCAAGGGGACTTAGGACTTTGTAAACTGTTCCCCTCCTTACACCATCCTCCTCTTATCTCCAGACTCCAGAGCTACTGTAACCAGCATTCTCTCCCAGCTCTATGTGGAATAAATGCCACTGAAATTAATTTCACCATTTTTTTTTTTCATTAGACCCCCCACAACGGTAATCTCTTTCTTCAGTCAAAATTTATGTGCCCCAGAATTCAATTTCCTTCTCATCTTCATAAGTTGGAAGTACAAAGACTGATAGGCATTCATCTGGTTATAACTGTAATTCACCCATCAATGAATAATGCCATCCTCAATTTAAAGTGTTTGATTATAGCCATTTAGTGAACTGACAGTGATGGAGTGTCATTTGTCATACGTGAGCCAATGTTGCCAATAAGCTCAACACATAACAGATACATACAGTATGCACTCCATTGCATGTCTAACTATTGATGTATGTTTTCTTCTCTATATTACTGTAATTAAATGTCTCTGTTTATAATGTCAATATTGACCGTAATAGCAGCCCAGCTAGCCTATTCTATAATAGTAGCTTTCAGTTCCTGAAGCATTGAAAAACATATAGAATGTGTTATTGTTGCACTTTAAGGAGAATCATGTGGCAAAATCAACCTGGTATTGATCACAACTGGCTGAGCCACGACCCAGCACCCTCCCCCTGACAGCCTATCAGCCTGTGGCAATAGCAAATCTTTCAACTCTCCATCTCCCACACACACTCCCACTTTTTTATTTTGTTGGCCCACTGTGTGTGTGTGTGTGTGTGTGTGTGTGTGTGTGTGTGTGTGTGTGTTGTTGTTGTTGTTTTATCTTAATCATTCACACAGTTCTTCAATCTCAGTGCTGGATTCTTCCATACCAATAATTTAACACTCCACATCAAACTATAAAGTCATAACAAACACCTAATAAACGTTTGTGCTTCAACAATTGAAGCAAAAGTACAACACATCAAAATGAATTACAGCACTGGAATTTGTCTGAATACATTGTGTGTTAGTATATATACTGTGGTGGAGAAACATGATGTTTGAATGGGTGACAGACTAACCACTGACTGACAGAAAGTATACAACATGCCAGGCTGCCTGGTGAGAAGTATTTGGAAAGTCTGACGTCCGAGCCTCATCAAATGTCAACAGAGAAAGCAACAGGAATGTTGTCTTTCTCCAGTGTGATGGACAGGCATATCATTGTGAGGGCTATTTGTTAAGCCAAGACTGTTGCTGCAAATTATAATCATGCCAGCAACTGATAGCTAATAGTGGGTACCTTTCATATGTTTCTATGAAATGGCACCATATATAAGCATGTTTTTTGTTTGTTTTTTTTAGTATTCATTGAAAGCTACTGGATGTTTTTCTGTCCTTTATGCCTTGCTATGCAGTCTTGGCTCGTTAGAGTACTTCTTCTGTTGTAGGCAGTATAATCCCCTCCTTCCTGTCTTTCCTGTCCTCTTTCCATCCCTCTTTCCTTCTGCCTTCTCCCCAGCCTCTGCCTGGGTGAAAAATGGGGCGCATTTCCCTGATAGTCTGTGTGGATGTGGAGAGTATAAATGGCTAATGAATTACAGATGAACATTGACGCAAATTAATCTTCCTGATGTCCCAGGGTTATATGGCAGCTATTTAAAAGTTTAATCAATACGCTGAAGTTGAGAACATGCAGGCGTTGCAGTTGTTTGGCCGCAGTAAACAGCCAGGAGGGGAACAGGGAAGGCCTGAGCCCAGGGCATGCATCATAATGACAGCTATTTATGTTTAATGGACTAAATATTTTTTATTGGGAGAGGAGAAATGTCACTTTCATTTTCAAAGTTACATGCATGGGTTTTGTTTGAGACCCAAGAGAGATGGGGGACACCTCAGCTGTTAAAATGGTTAACTAATTGACAGAGGAGTCTATTAGTAGACTAAAGATGGAGTAAGTTTCAACATGTCATATTAAGCCTTCACTTCTTTTGTGAGAAATGTGCATCATAAAAATGATAATAAGAGGGTCCGGATGTTGGTGCCATCAATATGTTTTACTTAAGTGACATTTTCTCTTGCTCTGTTTTTTTGCTACTATTCTCTGTGTCCTTCACTGCCACACACTGACACACACACTCACACGTGTGTAAGCATATATTTTGACTATATAGTTTGTGTTTACAGTTTTAGGTTATTGTTTGGTTAATTTCATACTATATAATAGTAGTAGTATATAATACAATATACTACCAAATCATTGAAAATCAGTCTACCAAAATACCAGGACTATAGTCCCCCACTATGACTATGATACTTGTATGACATAATGATGTAAAAAAAAACAAAACAAAAAACAATACAAGTAGCATCACAGTAGAAGAAGTATAATAAATAATAATAAAATATAAATTGTGTTTTCTTTGTTATGGTCAAGTATAAGAAATAAGTAAATTGTGCTTTTTTTGAAAACAAAGTTCCATTACAAGCATTGCAGTATACTCTGTTATTATAGAAGATTTTCACACAAAATGGAGCAAACATTTGTTAAACCAAGTGATAGATAGTAGTATTACTGAAGATAGGTAGTACGTTTTCTGGCTGGCTTGAGACAAACCATTGTGGTTATTTTTCATATTAAGGCAGATTTTCTCAGCTTGTTAACTGCAAATTACTCAACAAAAATACACAGTGGATATCTTTGATTTAGCAGAAATGCATATTCAATAACAGACCAGTGTTTTGGCCATTATTATGCTATAATACAGTGAGAAAATTAGACAATTTAGCTGATCCAGGAAGAAGAAAAGTACCATAAACTGTCACCATGTTTTTACAAAGACAACATCGGGGAAGCACTGGATGTTGTTGCTTTACCTTAGAACAAAGTTTTTACGGTTCATTTCTATGTTTCTGTAGTGCATTTTACTGTAAGGACTTTACTGCTAGATTGCATGTGGAATGAACATAGCCTTACATTCCATTCCTGCTTGCATCTTTTGGTCAAATTGAGCCCAGTTTTGGTCACATAATTGATTTCAGTGGGCATTTGATTGAAAATCAAGCACAGAGCAAATCCATATTCCTATATACGATAAGACACCCAAATACACTTCAGTTACTTGCTACTATCACTTTACAAAAATGAAAATATACAAATTAACAAACGCACACATACTGACACACATATCCAGCATACCAACACTAAGTAAAACAATTCCATTCTTCTCCATGGCAATGTGCTGTGAGTGCCAGCCCGCCTCTCAGTAGGCTGAATCACAGTCCACTGGCTGTTGGTTTATGGGACGCAGGGGGGTTATCTATCTGCAGGCCTCCCTATAGAGAAGAGGTGGCGACTCCATCTCATGACGTTGGGCTGAACTGATAAAAGGACAGCTGGAGATGGATCGTGTCCACAATAATAGCCCTGGCGCACAGCAGCCTACACCCCAAGCTCATAAGTCACTCTCGCACCAACTCTTATGGATGCCTGCCCCCAGCTCTAGCTGACCCCATCCCCCACCTGCCCAGCAGTGTTATTTCAGCCCTTGGAGATAATACAGGAAGTGTAATTGCCTTGTTAATTGGCTTTTCTCATAGCATTTTTTCCCTGATGGATGGCAGGACTGATGGAATTGTTGGCTAAGTGGCCAAACTAGAGGGTGGGAGAGAAAAAGAGTGGAGGCAAAAAAATGCAGCAAACAAGAGCAATCACAAAGCAAGAGAGAGGAATCAAATGCAGCAAATAAGAGAGTAAAGAGTGTGGAGAAGGAGAAAGACAGAGTGGAAGCAGTTGAGACGAGAGGGGAGGATAGATGTGAAAAGGAGGCAGGACAAGAAACTAGGAGTAGACGGAGTGGATTCATGCCGAGAATAGATAACCTTGATGTTAAAAGCTACATCCATCGGATGTGTCTTTCTGTGACATATTGATGGCCCTTGAAAAGAGTCAAGCTGATTGTATGCAGGGAACAATCATTAAAACCACTCCATCTTCCTTCTCTCTCTTACTCTTTCTCTCTTTTGTAAGTGTGTACATGCATGCATAATTGTGTGTGTGCTGATTAAATTCAGAGTTGTAATATGGCTAGAAATCTCTACATGTTCACTCAGATGAACAGATGCCCTAGTTATAGTGTTGTTATAAACATCATTCCTTGATTTTTGTGCTTCTATCATGGGTAGGAAGGCTACATGGTTCAAATGGTTCCTTTTTTGTGTGATTTATGATTGGGAATCTGTACAGGGTGTTTTATATTGAAAATTGTCCGGATTCTCTATGCTGTTCCTGTATCTGGTTTCCTGCCCGGTTCAATCTGCTATGTTCAGCTTGATGCGGCTTCCAACAAAAGTAGAATTGGTGCGTCTTTTAAGTGGAGCAGAGTGGAGAGCAACTTCTGGGAGCTTCTGAAATACGTTGCAGCCTGTTTGGTGGAATCACATGGATTGTCTAGTGTGGCCACCATCGCCTCCAGCGGAATGCAGTGCAGTCATCCCCGGTGGAATCAAGCCTTAAGTATCACGATTTGGACAAAATATTCACCTGATAAACAAAATGTTTTTAGTTATTTTTAGAGGTGCAGTCCATGTATGTAAAATTGACTCAATTTTATCCATTAGCAACAATTAGGAATCATAGTGCTGACAAGCTTACAACATCTCAATGTCACTACCTGACTGATATTCACCCACACACTACACTACCCACACTACTACTTTAGATTTGCTTTTGCTCTTGGCACATTCAGGAAATTGTAGTGTGACATTTTCTCTTGTCAGGTGATACATGTTCTTCAACTGGCAAGGAGAAACGTATTTTAAGGTAGAAAAATACCTGTATCTACACAACCCACAGTCTTGGAATTATCAAGATATAAAAAAAATACATTCAGGTGAAATAGTACTACTGAATCTAGACCTGCACTCCACATTAATATATTAGCTATATACAGTATTTTATACTTCATGTGCTGTGTGGTACTGTTGACGTGCCACATCACAGCTCTCTGTAGCCCAACTAGCATGGACCTAAACCTGGCCTGTACCTATGTAGTTAAGATCAGACCATCAGAACCCGACTGATACTGGACAATTTGAGACTCAAACTGACCCGAGAACCAAAGTTCTTATTTAATCTTTTACTAACCTTTAACGTGCTGGGGTAGTGTAATGCCTTGGCCACACTCTGGTTTGTTTCATGTTTTGCATGTAGATTTGCAATATCCATGAGACACTTGACTGCTGCTATTTGTTCAATAGGAATAACATTACTACTAAATTGTAATTCATTTTGATATCAAGTGCCCTTGGAAACTGAGACAGTACCCAGTGGAAACACATTTTTAAGAGATACAAATCTTCTTTGCCAGTAGGCAATTCAGTTGTTTATCTGTCTAACGTGAGAAATATGCCCACTAGAACCAAGAGTGTGAGCTGGACAGCTGCAGTTAGACACCTTAAAATCTCAGGAACTACTGAGTGACTGACACTGTATTGATCAACAACTTGCTAACCTCTGTTTATATATATATTATGGTCATTTTTTACAACAAGGCAATAAAGTATCATTGATTGCACCTTTGCCAGAACTCTCTTGTCTCTTGTCTGCAAGGATTAGTTTAGCGGCTTTAGTAATTTATAGAGCGGATTTCTTCCCTACCCTTATTGATTATACTTTATAAATAAAAATGATATATTCAAAAGAAGAAAAAAAAACTTTTGTTACGATATGTGTTGATTTCAAAGTGGAGCACTGTACATAGGAGGCTTTGTACAGCTGGTTTACTCACACTGTGGCAGAATGGCCCATCAAGCCCCCGTAGAGAGGACACATGCTTTGGGTAATCAGCTCTGAAAAGACCCGACTGTCTGACAATGAACCTACACTGCAGCATTCACTAAGAGGAAGATACAAGATACAGACTGCACAGTCCTTTAATAAAGACAAGAGGCATAGCTACTCCCCTTAAAAACAACAAGGTGCTGTGTGACATATGCAGAACAAAGGCCTGATTGTTCCTCCACCAGGGCATGATGGAAACATTAGCCTCCACATCACTTTGTTAATCTGTCACTTTAATGGCTGCTCCTACTGTTCTCACTGTGTGCTGTGTTTGTGTGCATGAGATCAAAGTGTGTATGGGTTTGTGATAATGTGTATATGGTTGAGAGTGTGGGTGTTGATTCAAGTGTGTTCATCCATGGCTTAGGATACACAGAGGATATCGTGGACTACTAGGTTTGGCACTGTACCACTTGTTATTAAATATCAGTTCATCAGGCGGAACCCCACAGGCGCGAGCATGGCCTCAGAAGGCGTTATGTAAGAGTGAGTGTGGCTTAGTTATTCCCATCTCTATCTCCAACCACCCCATCTTTCTCATGGTTTCTCCCGTAATAAGAGCAAGCTCTCGCTGTGAAGGGAGCGCAGTGAACTAGAATGTGTTTATGCACAAAGCACACTGCTTAATGTAATGCTGAAATGTATCTAGAGCTTGAGCCAGGTTGCACAGAAAATTAAGAAACACATTTACGCACTTTGGTTTAACATTTTTCACTTTTTCACCGTCCTCACCTGTTCTGCTTGTTTCCTTAATTGACTCTTCCCTTCTCCTTTGATCACAGATATAGCTTGTTTTTTTTAAAGTGCTGTTGGAGAGGTACAGGTCACACTTCGCCAGAGCTTTCTGATTGGTGCTGGAGAATCTCAGAATGTGTTCCCTGCACTCCTTCTCAGTCCCCACGGGCTAGTGACGAGCTCAGCAGAGTGTGAAGGCTTGAGGGGCCTTTAGCTTTAGTTCCTTCATCTGTGAAGGTTATCCCTGAAAGGCTTTGGTCGCAACCTACAAATATATCCCCTCTAGGTAATGTCTTATAGGAGCCTTGGTTCTGGTTCCTCAGTGGGTAATCTCTTTAAGGGCCCTGCTCCTGGAGAGAGTGAGTTTCTCGCCGGGTAAGCTGTGAATATGTGAAAGGCCCCGGCGCCCATGTGATCAGAGCACTGTGAGACACCCCAAGTCCTGTGGTGTCAAGCCCAGTCTCCAGCCGTGGCACCTATATCCCCAGGCAAATCACGGCAGCTGGAATACTTCCTCCACCCCTCCGCCACAACCTCCTCACTGTCAGAGAAGCACACACACATGCACACACAAACACACACGTATATGTATCCCTCACACACCGGGGGAACAGGCAGGCATGGAGCTGGTCCCGGATTTTATCGAAGGTGACAGCTCCTCACACTTCAGTGTTTGGATCACCTCAAGTAGCTGGGCTATGAGGGGAAATGAGCACTGCTCCACTACAAAGTCCAGATTTAGATTGACTGAGCTTGTCCTCGGGCCTGTGGGCTGCTGCTGCTGCTGCTGCTGCTGTACTGCTCCTCCGCCTGACAGAACACCCACTACTGCTGCAAGGGACTGGTGTGTGTGTGTGTTTTTGTGTGTACGTCTGCGTACTTTATATGTGCGAGTGTGTGTGTGTGTGTGTGTGTGTGTGTGTGTGTGTGTGTGTGACTTGGTAGAGCCTACTTTGAAGACTCAGAGAGAGTGGGGGAAAGAGAGCGATGTGTCAGGTTTGGTTAGAATTGAGGGTGGCATCAGAATATGCTTGGCACTAATATGGCACCAGTATCTCTGTCCCCGTCTCTGCTTTCTGTCACTTAGTTGCCATTCTCTTCCCGCCCTTGACAATGTCTCTTTGGATTATGTGATTGGACTTAGCGCTTGGAGCACCCCTCATCCCTCTGCGACACCGCCTCTCCCATAAGTCTCTCCTTTCCTGCCCTGTCTCAGGCCTGGCCCCCCCCCCCTCCTCCTATAATGCACTTGATGTCTATTTAAAAAGCCTGGCGAAAGCTGTATCTGTTCTGCTGTCAGAGGATCATTGACAGCACTAATGCCACTTGTCCTTGCCTCATTTGGCGAGAGGTGACACCTAGCTGCAGCCCGCCACATTCATCAAGTGGCAGTGGGAGCACTGTGATATCAGAGCCAGAGCAGACTAGCCACAGTGCTCTGGGCAGCCCTCTCCCTGGCCGGCAACACCACATACAACAAGAAAGCACTGCAGGCCATCTTGGATTCATCCTCTGAGGTGCATAGAGGGCATGTGGCTTCTTTTTCAGGATTTTGGTTAAATGATTTCTGTAAATGCAATTCCACAAGCTTACCTTTCCTAAACTTACACTCTTTATACTGTAAAATAGATATAGGGCATATTATGTATAAACCTCTTTTATGGGATAATTAAAGACATTTTCCTTTGTTCGGATGAATTGGAATAGCATATGGACTCTTACCGACTTCCATTTGAGTCTTTTTGCTAGTATGATTAGCTGCAGCACTTTAATCTCAGTGGAAATCAGGAGAAGTATTTTGACCCCCACCTGTCAACTGGACAGGGGATAATAAGAGAGAAAAGTTTTTTTTCTCATGAAGCAAATCAAAATAAAGAATGTCTTACTTTAGTGTGCCATGGCAAGATATTGTATAAGTGGTAAACAGTAACAAGTTCTTTTCTCCAGAATTGATCTATATTATCTAGAGTCGCTTTATTAGCCTTTTATTTGCACATACACAAATACACGCCACACCCATGCCTACTGACAGTTAAGCTGATAATTGCTTTTTTGTGGTGGTTCAGCGTGTGTGTAACTGCGGGTGTACTGTTCGTGGGTGGCCGTGAGCTTGTTGCTGTCAGGACTTTGCCCCGAGGCCATACTGGTCTTTCTCTGGAAAAAGACGCTCATCCTTTCCAGCAACACCTCTCATCCCCTACAAGGAGCAGACCCAGACCCCGCCATCTAAAGCTACCCTGGGGAATTTTTTTTTACAGTAGTAAACAAACATGCTTTTGTTTACATTCAACATTTCTCACTAAAACTTACTGTATGTGTCCTTAAGGGTCTAACAAACACATTGAATGCATTTGCTGTCTCATAAAACTTTAAGGCTTGTTTTCACATTTTTGAAACCTGCATTGGCATCATTCTGTGGTCTTCTCCTGCAGTCTTACTTAAGGTCCAGTCATTATTAGAGTGCCAGTTTTGTAGTGTATATTGTGACTACTACCACTAATATACTACAGGATTTGAATAGATCCAAATAATCTTTTATTACTGTGGTACGAGCAAAACTGTGTTGATACAAACTCTTCTCTTTGTTCATGAGGAAAAGTCATATCATTATTTACACATAAACCTCGTATGTATCTTGTGATCCCTAGTGAGGGTCATGCCTCACAGGTTGGGAACACTGCTGCTCATCTATTCTTCAAACACTTAGACACAATTATAAATGTGAATGTAGTTAAACATTTCTATAGGAATAACTGATCTGTGATCCGAGTTCATGTTTGTCACTGAAATATTCCAAGAGACAAATCTAGTCCCAAATGGTCGCTGCATATTGATGTTACAGTTACATAAATATAGAAATCTAGATACATATGTTTAAATGCTTTTTTTCAGTTTTTAATTATAAATGTTTTCTTATTTCTTTTTTTAAAACTACAAGCGTGACCCACACCTCATCTGATCTTTCTCTCATTCTGTTTTCAGGGGTATTCGCCAAGTGCCGCTATGTCTACTACGGCAAGCACTCAGAAGGCAACAGATTCATCCGAAACGATCAACTCTGATGGACAGCTGGTCGGGTGTAAAGAGGAACATGAATGACAATGGATGTTAACAGAAGAAAAGAGGATCAAATCAATCTCTTATTTATTAAAACCACTAGTGATATTTGAGTCACGTCTTCTCCCTCTGGAAAAAATATTTAATCTTCATCAAAAGATATTGTTATGGTTATGTAAGGGGAAAGTGTCTTCTTTTTTTTAAAGTTTGTATTCCAGCCCCATAGTTACGGCCTCCGCTGCTGAGCTGTGTCTGCCTCTGACTCCCTGCTTCCAGCTTAGAGTCAGAGTCAGACATGACACTCCCACTGACATGATTGCCTGTAAGGATCAGCAACCGCACAACTCCAGACACACACAACACACACACAAGGACAGTCTCTCTATCTCTTTTTCTCTTTCTCTCTCTCTCTCTCACGCACAGTCAGTGACAAACAGACCCAACCAATTGCATCCTTTCTTTGACAGCCATGATGGATCACCCATCCACTACCGCCACTAATCAAGGGTGAAAGGGGTGACGGTCACACACCTGGGGCCTGACATGGTCTCATCTCTCTCATTCTCTCTCTCTTTTACACACACACTCTCACACACCTAACTGCTGTTTAAAACATTAAGACATCAAGACAAAGAATTTGACAGAATACGGTTTATACAGCCTGGTTAAGCTGATAAGATAAGATTTTCAGTCCAGACTTGAAGCAAGATCAGTCTGCCTTGTTTAGTGTGCGGAAGTGTTTGTTTGAATGACTTTCATTGAATTAATTTTATTTTTGTGTCTCTCTGTCTGATAGCTGAGCAATGATTCAGGCAGTTGCTGTTTCTAGTGTGTATATGTTAGCATATATATTTCATGGAAGAGACATCTGAAATGCAAGTCAAAAACATTCCAGTCCCAACTTTAATGAAAAATAGAGTTGTAACCAAATATGCATTCCAAGTATGGTTGTTATGTTGTTGTTTTTTTTGCCTTTCCCACTGTGACTCTTTAGCCAGTTAACTATTCCGTACTGAAATATTTGGTAACTCTTTATTTGGATAGTGTGCTTAAAGATTTATAGTATTATAAACTATCTGTATAGTATTTGAAACATTTGCTTTGTCTGTAGATGTTTAACAAATTAAATAGTACATATGATAATTCATGAACATATCCTTAACCAAGATGTCTTTTACAACTAAACCTAACCAAACCTTTATTTGTGAAACAGTTAAATTGTTGAATCTCAGCTAATAAGCTGTTGAAATGTGACAGATACTCTCGTATGGGCTATCTGTATGCGGAGTATCCAAATAAAGTAGAACCAAATATTCCCTTCATTATTTGTACTGCAGTGACGCATATGCACAAACTGTAAGACATCATCTACACATAAACATTTCACCTAATGGAATATTGACTCTATTGCCTAAAATGTACTTAAATGCATTGTTTGTTTTTTTTAATGTTTACATTTTATAATACTTTAAAATCATCATGGTTTTTGTTTATTGTGATTTTTAATTCCTAATCACAACCACTTATGGTAACGTGCCAACATTTTAAAACATCTTATTTAAAGTGCTCCATGCAACCTTCCAATCTGATATTTTTTCATGAATGAATAATGTGATATAGCTGATCTAGTGTATGAAATTGTATTAGCAGGATGTCTTCAAGTGATTAAAAGGGTTGAACTAACATGTCTCTCATGTCAAATTGATACAGAGCTTAAGGTACTCTGCTGCTTTCACACTAATTCTTTCTGCTACCACGACACACTGTTTCCTAATGATCAAATGTCCATCTCATTAATAACGTTTAATATTTTTTCCTGTGAGCCTATCGATAGAGCCAATCATGATAATAGCCCTGTGTTACTTGTCATTACGCTTGCAAACGTTGTTAAAAAAGATGTCCCTGACTGACTCTTATGTCAAGTCTCGATTACATTTCCTACCTCCTCAGAGGTGAAGTAGCTGAACGAACCATGGTGATGAGATAGTGGGGAGAGGCTTGCTTTATTTGGGATTTGAAAGAAACCATGTTGAGCTTCAGTCCAGCATGTCAATCATCCACAGACAGATGAAGGAAAGGTCAGAGATAGCCTCATGCAATGTTAGTCCACTGTGCCTGTATTTGTTTATTTCTTATGTCTATTAGCTTAAACATGTGTGCCAGTTTACAAGATTGTGTGCGTGTGAGTATGCATGCTTGCTTGCATGTGGTCACACACCACTTCCTACAGGACTGTGACCATATTCCAGCTGACATGCCGTTCAGGAGCCTGGTCACTAGTGCCGGCGTTTCAAAATGACAAGGTTTATTTGTCTGTGTTTTGATATGCTCAGAGGAAACTGGGGCTGACAGCCGGAGGAGGCAGGAAGAGGGGAGCCACAACAAGTTCCCCCCGCACGACACAAAATGTCATCCTTCCCCTGGCTGCGGCGCGCGCCCAGCCATCCTGCTGAAAAGAGCAGACATTTAAAACTTTGTGACATGTGTCAGTGGCACTGCCATTGAGCCAGTGCCACTGATGGAGCTGGAATTGACAGGCCTCGAGCCACCGGAGCTGGCTGGGGGACACACCGAGTTTGGTGTGTGTCACTTCCTATCCTCGTCAGGGACACATCCCGAGCTGCCACACCAACACAAACTGCATTATGGGATGGGCGGGGAGTGCTGGAGCGGGTTGACATATGCTTGACGTGTGCCTTTGTGCATGCGGGGGATGAATGGGATGCTTGGCATCACGGACAGTAGATTAATTAAGGTGTGAGCCACAGATCTACCTGTAGGCGATGCCCTCCTTGACCCTGAGCTCCGTCACTGCTGCTGCTCCTTGGGAACTTCCTGGCTGAACAAATGGCACGCCACTTCATCAGAGCAGATCAGTGACATTCTGCTATAGTAGCCCTGCGGGCTCCTCTGCTAGCCAGCGTGTGTGTGTCTGTGTGTGTACTCAAAAAAAAAAAGATAAAGCTGTACCTACATATTTTCTGTGTGCATCTAGGCTTGTGTGAGCCCCGGCTGGACGTCTGCACACAGTAGTGAATTTTTGTTATTCCTTTTCATTTGTTTGTAGTATTAATTTTTTTTTATTATAAAAAACAAATACGAAACATTTTTAGTTCAATTTATCGGTTGATTTCATGCTACATACTAATTATAACCAGGTAGGGCATCACACTGGAAATCTAATAAAAGCAAGATTTTTGAGTGTGTTGTTGATAGACACACTTATACCACCAGGAAATGGTGAACCTCCTTGAACCTACCTTTTTACGAATGCAAACAATGGTAAGACAGCTCTTGGAATATTGGTTATTTTTGGAAATATTTAAAAGTAAAAGTCTTGATTAATTTCTTACTTATACACAGTTGTGAATTACACAGACTTCTTGTATAGTATGTACATTTACATATAATACATAGTGTATTTTGTACTGTAAAGTGGCACAATACTGTAATTTTCAGATTTTGGGTACCTTAAAATGTATTTACATACCACAAAATCTTTGAGCTCTGTATTACATTGGTAGCACAGCGCAATTCACCTCCCCAAAAGGCACACTTGTGTGTGACTCACTGTCAAAAGAACTAAGGACCAATCACCCCGTCACTACATATCAGCCCACAGTCTGATGACTGATTGGCATGAGCTAATGCAAATTTACAAGGAGGCAGAAGGAGAAAAAAAGGACTTGTCTTTATGAGTGACAACTGGCCACTGATAGCAGAGCAGCAAACAGGATGGGGTGAGATTTAGATTTAACTGTCCCCCTGGCTCTAGAAATTTCTCTCCCCCTCCCTCCCTCTCTTTCTCTCTCTCTCTCTCTCTCTCTCTCTCTCTCTCTCTCTCTCTCTCTCTCTCTCTCTCTGACATAAAAACTCTATCCCTCCTGCACCTGAAGACATTTGGCAGCACACTGCTGTCTCACTTGATCCAGAGAAGCCAAAGGGGGGGAAAGTGGCCCTTATTTCCGGGCCCAGTCTTAGATGAGTAACATTTGTCATTCAGGGTTGTGCTGTAGTAATTAGCTTGTCAGTGGGTACCAGGCTGAGCTGGCTCTTTCTGCTAAGAAAGATGGACAGACTGACACAGGAGCTGACAGCCAGTCGATAATGTGGCAATTAATGTCATAAATAATTCCACTGCCAATTATATCAAAATGGACTCTGTTCTTTCACAGAGCCTGGTACTCCCTTATCATTTCCTCTGATAAGGGGAACAACCGTCTTCATCCCCCCCTATAATTATGGGGCTTTTTATATGGAAATACAACATGGCCTCACTCTCTCACATGTTTATACCACAGGGGTGAAGAGTGGAAAGAGGGAGACATGGACAATAAATGTAACATGCTAATGAATCTGTGCTTTGTGCCCTTTACTGCGTATTTGAATGGGTCATATAGCAAGACCATGAGGCATTCCAAATGTCATTGGCATGTACAAAAGGGAAAAAAAACTTGATTTGAAAATGAAGACAATTATGTGAGAGAGATCGATCAAAGCTGATGTTCTAAAGGTTGCAAAAGCTTAACCAACAGTGAGAATATTGATCCTGACGCCCCATCACTTGGTGGGAAAAATTATATCCATTCTCTGTCTTCAAGATGCAGGTCAATCAATTGCAGCAGGTGAGAATACATGATGAGCTGGAATCAGCACAGCTTCACTGAATAGTAAATGTGCTGTATATTGAAGGGAAATAAAAAAGGAAAAGTGGGAATTTGCTTTGAAATGCTTATTATCCACCGCCTCGCCCTGTTTCTGCGGGCTCATTTGTCTCGACAAGTGACTCAGTCACTGTGAATGGTCCCCATCAGCCTGACACTAAACTCTTCCTGTGAAATGTATGAGCAAATAAAGTGAGCTCAGCACATGTAAAGCCCTCCTAATGCATTGTAAAACAGCCTTAAACACATCAGATGTATCTTCAGGACAGGAAGGTCGCTCTGATGGTAATATATGGTCTGTGCTGAGAAGTCTCAAGGTCGTGTCAGATTCGCCTACATAATGCATGATTTCCCGTTACTCTTACAGACTCCAATCATGCCTCGCAAGCCTTGATATGAAAATTTTACTAAGTAAATCAGCCACCTTGCTGGCATTTCTATTACCCCTCTGTGTGCACTGACAGAGAAGATGAATAACGCTAAATAATAACACGTAGTAATAAATCATATTTACTACTCATAGAGAGAAAAGCTGCAGTAGAAAACCGTTGTTTTTGTTATTCTTTCATCTTGCCTGTATGGATTTTACTTCAGTTTTTTTGTTTGTTGTGTATTTGCATGTGTGTAAATGTGTTCTTTGTACTTTATGGAGATGAGTGTGTCACTCCTCCACTTGTCACTGTCATCTTGTTAGATTGTGTGCGTAATTATTGTGTCATTTATTGCATGAGAATTGCTTGCTTTGAATAAAGCAGTTAAATGACCCTGTTAGCATAATTAATTTAACCATCCTGAGGGGCTGCAAAGTCGCAGTCTCATGAATATTAATTATTGTCAGTGTCAGTGCTAAATATTGTACAACAACAATGCAACATGTTTTTGTTTTGTTTTTGTTTTGAAGTGAAACATTGTTTGATGCAATTTTTGAGTGAATTTTTGACTCTTTGTTCCTGATTTACAATCACTTTTTCAAAATTTTCTTTTAACAATAACACATTTACATAGAAGAAACATTTAAAATACAGTACTTCCCAATGCCTGCATGTTATCAGATGAATAATAAAAGAAACATTTTCTCTTTTATTTCTTCAGCTACATCATTAAAACCACAACTATATTCATTTGGCAGAGAGCATACAGTAATTATACAGAATGGTATGGCAGAAGACATGTAATGTTTGCATTTTAATGTTCACACCCTGAAGCCATACAGCCAATACTTAACATGACACAAATCATCAGCCATTTGAAGACTTTGAAGAACCATCATTTCAATTTCTTCTCAATTCCTGGAAATATTGGCATTTCCTTTTGCTCAACCAGTTCCTGAGGGTGGAAATGCTGATTGTGTATAAGTGTGTTTGTGTGTGTATGTTTAACTGACAAGTGGACATGAACAAGGACCAGAAAAAACCTTCAGGAGACACTCACATGATTTCTCACATGGGCAATTCTGTATGACGCCACTGAGGCACATGAGAATACTTGAGCTAACAGCGTATTGTACATAGAGCCAAGTGATGTGCACCTACTAGTGATATCACACTCTGGCTGCCGCAGTATAATGTGACTCTTATTGTGGATGATCATGTGAAGTCCATGCGGAAATTACACTCCCCTCTTCAAAACAGAAGAGAATATTTCCCATGAACGTCTTTGAACTGTAAACAATGTTCATATATTTCATATGAATACACACGTTATGGGCCCCGCAGTGGTGTGACCTGAGGGAGGAGTGTGTTGTGTTGCGTGTCAGACTTGGTGGTATTTCCTGCGGTGCTCCGATCCTATCTCTGGGGTCCTCTGGAGGGCAGCCTCTCAAACGGCTCGACTTGGCCTTGGCCGATGACAGTGACATACAGAGGCAGTCGATTTTTGACACACGGCTGTGACTAATTGTGAGGAAAAGGTGAGGCACATTTGTTCTGGGCCCATTCTTAAAGACATGGAGATCCAACCCACCTCCCCTGGGTATGGCTTAGCACAAATGAAATCCTTGAATCATGAATACTCTGAAGGTGAGCTGCTATTTACTGCAGCCAATCTTGTTTTTATGGAAGTAATATTGGTGGTCAGCGGTATAGGGAGCTCATGTATTAAGTATATGCTGTTGGTGGATAGCATTTAAAGGGAACTTATTGACTTTCAGTTGCCTTCTTTATTGTAGCGACTTGGTTACATGTAATATGTGAAATTGAGTATTAAAGTATAATTTGGGTTTAGTTTAGTTTGTTTTTAAAAAAAGCAATGAATTTGAGGTACTAACGTCATCAGTACTCGTTGGTGATGCAACTCTAATCAAACACCCATCACAATTAAATCAGCCAGATAACAAATTCTAAGCTGTGTCTGATTCTTCTAATAAAAAGTGAAAGGCTCAAACAATACTGCTAGTACATTTATAGATTTGTTTAATACTAGAATTAAAAAATATATTTTACAGTCATGCTAGTGCCTCTGTAAAGCTGTACTTGCTAAATGTTAATATCACATATATGTGAACATAACACGCTTACACTGTCAATGTTAACATGCTGAAGGTTAACGGGTATAATATTTACCATGTTCACCTTCTTGGTTTAGTGAGTGAGCATGCTAACATTTGCTAATTAGCTCCAAATTCAAAATACAGCTGTGTCTGATGAGAATTTATTGGTTTTATTTTTTGTTTTGTTTTTACTAGTAGCATAAAAGTAAGTGCAATCTAAAAGATACAACCCTGCATTCTAAAATTATAATTAAAGGTCCATTGTGTAGGATTTATTGGCATCTAGCACATCCGTCGCTTAACTCTCCCTTTCTAAGTGTGGAGGAGAAACTACGGTGGCCACGAAACACGTGAAAAACGCGAACGCCTGTCTAGAGCCACTTCCCCTTCTGGGCTACTGTAGGACTCCATGGAAGGCGACCCACAGTGCCTGTAGAGTAATCAGGAACCTTAAATCAAATGTTAACCTTATGGAAGAGTAAGGGGATTTCCAAAGTCAATATGATTCAGTTTCTGAGGACCATGAATGTCTCTATAAAATCAAATGGTTAATGGTATTAAGATGTTTTAATCTGGACCAACATGGCAGACAGACAGACAGGCAGACAGACTGTGCTATCCCAGAGAACCTCTTCAGAGACTGGGGGAAAAAAGGTATTTAAATTGTATGTGGACAATAATTTTCTGTGTTGGAAGTTAAGTATTACTAAAGTCAAAGCAGAGTTGTTCTCACACCAAACTACACAAATCATTCACCATTTCAAATATGCATATGGTGATTTAATGCCAATAGCACAAAATATTGAGCTACTCACTAAAGTTAGTTTGAATGTCCCTGAGCTAAAGGTTTATTGGTTGTTATGCTTCTCCTCCATGTGTGGGTAAACTTTATCCATGAACCTTCGCATTTGGGTATTAGCGATGTTCTTTTTTTTCTCTCAGACAGGCTGATAGGCCTAACCTTGTCTGCCTTTCCAAACATATTGATTAGCCTGTGAGAAGAGAGCAGGCTATGAGACCAAGTGCAGAGGCTAAACTTGAAGTAATTCACTTCCTACTAATAGCATCCCATTATTTCACAATGAAGGAAAGTTTTTTACTGTACTTTTGAAGAAATGATTGTACATGAGTGTAAAGATGTCATTTTTAAAAAAATGTTTTACCAAATAATGAAAGTCCCTGTATTATTTGTAATATCAGAATAATGATTTGCAACAACGCAGTCTGTCTAATTCGTCTTCTAACATCTTGATTATATGATAAACCAGTTGTAATGACATTCCACATATCCAGGAGTCTGCTATTGTTTGTGTGTCAGATAGAAAAGCCAACCATCAGCGACAGGCTTAGGGAGGAAGATTCACCAACTTTTCCAGACATTCAACACAAATTTCAAATGGCAGTGGCAGGCAGAAAAAATTGAAAAGCCAACCCCTGTGCCTTTGTTGTTCTCCTTTAATTCTGTTAATCGCCCCCAGGTAAAGATTAGCTGCTCTTGCCAATTTAATTCAGTCTCAAATGATGCTGCTACAAGGTCACTTTTTCTTTTCTTCCTCTGTCTCTTTATTCACCCCCTCCTTGCATCCCCCCCTCTCATCCCTGCTCCCCTTCTCCTCCATTTCTCTTTCCGTGAGCAGGATTGAGTTGTCATGTAGTTCTAATAGGCAGCACAGGGAATCATTAGTCCACCTCGGCTCCCTGACTGATGGGTATTTCACTCCAATCATCTGAGTGCTGTGTGTGTGTTTGCGTAGGTGTGTGTATGTGCGCGTGAGTATACCCCCTACCCCACACCCCCACACCCTCCAACGCATACACGCACACACACATGAATCCTCCACCACAGACAGCACCACCGCCCCCCACCCACCACTGCATTGTGTGCCTGCTGCTATTGACAGAGTGTCAGAGCTGAGGGGAGATGTCTTAATCAACTTGGACACACTGGGCATTGATTTGACAAGCTGCTGTAATGACCTTCTTGTTTTCGTAAAGGATCACTGTTTATCTGGGCCACGACTGATACGCTGAGCGTGCCTCATTGTCATGGAAACTATTATCATGGCTGAATTGGGATGGGGCTGTCTTTGGATCTCTCTTTTTCTCTCTCTGTCATTCTCTGTCACACACACAAACACACTCCCTTATACGCATATGCAGCTACACATACTGATATTGATATGTTTGAGGTGATGCAGTGTAATCACGTGTGTGTGTGTGTGTGTGTGTGTGTGTGTGTGTGTGTGTGTGTACTGTATAGGTGTGCATGTTTGTGCTTAAATATGATGTTTAACACCTCCAGTCAAAAACGTCGGGGGTCAAAGGAAAATGCTATAATTGGTGTCAACGTGTTTTCGCATCAATGTTATGGAAATCATTACAGACTGGATGGATTGACTGACAAGGCTCAATAATCCCCAAGACAGCTGTTTCATATACCTGCCCCTCAGCTCTTTTGGAGAATTATTTTAAACATAGCAAACAATGTAGTTCATTGATTTATTAAATGACCCATAATGACATCTCAAACAGACAATTAATTTTCAATGGGGAAATGAACCAGCAAAAATATATCTATATAGTAGCCTACTACTTTAAAATCCACTATTTTAATATGATTCTCCTGCTTGGTCTGATGTTAGGCCTAATCTTAGACGCTATGTGATGTTGATTTTGTTATATATATAATCTTCTATCAGCCAGTGCGTGTTTAAAGATGAGAAAGATTAACTGTGTTTTTGTTCACTAGCACATGAACGGTGTTGTGCTCCATCACCTGGTTCATGGCCACGGGCGCACCCTGCTGCCTTGAGAAGAAGACACTCTGCTGAGTCGATTTGCAGGGATCTCAGGTTCAGGGTGCTGTCAGCTTCTGTCAGGGCAATCAGCAACACTCAACCTCCCCTGAATAGCCCGCACAGCAGACGGTAAATATTATTGGCATTCTGACACCCTCTCGCTGCGACCAAGTGTGTAAAATTGTTAATAAGGAACATGATGGTGCCACTGCATGCTGTCGAGAGAATGGAAAAGCTTGCTCTTGTTGGCAATTATCCAAATAACAGGATGAGGCGTCTGAGGACAGGTGATTTAAGTCCTTAGCAGAGTGGTGGAGAGGTTTGTTTTGGCAGGGAGGAAGTGAGGAGAAGTCACAGAGGTCACATGGTAAACATTGTCCTTGTGCTATATCCATCAGTATAACTCCTTATAAAATGTACATGGAGACCCTTGTATGCACTGTTTGGAAAAATTGCTAAAGACACTGTCCATAGACGAGGCACTTTAACACTTGAGGGCTATTCTACATTATGTATGATAGTCATCTTAACAATACTAATACAAGTAAAGGTTGTTATTGTGTCAGCTATAAGTATGACTGAGAACGAGCTGCTTGTTTACTGAAATCCACTGTTATTAGTTATTTCTACGACTCCCCCTGAAAGTCTCAATGTGACACTGCGATAAGGCAAACAGTATTCCTCCCCTTGCATAGAGCACGCAAGTCATTATTTTTAAAGGCGTAGTATCTCCAAGTCGCAGAAGGACACATTGATAGCAGAATAAAGTACACAATCGTAAACGTTTATGCCAGTGTTTCTCACTGTATGATTACGTTTTTATGGTTCATATTCTGATATGGCTTGTTTTTGCTGCCACCGCCAAAGCAATGTGACAGGCCCAGAGGTGGCATTTCTCCTTTGCTTTATAGGGGGAGAGATGCCTGGAGGAGAGTCCTGCTCGGTTTCGTTCGGTAAACACACTGCCAAGCTAAATGGCTGATCAATCAATTTCAGTGGGATCGATCTGCATCAGTTCTGCCTGCATGCACACACCCAGAGCCACTTTATTGTAAATCAATCATTTTGAAAACAACTCACAGAGGGGCCCGTCCTTACTAACAAGCCATCAATTCCAGCTGCCTGTGTAGCACCCTTATCAGGCCACAAATCAACAGCCACACAAACATCTGCTCCATTTCCATCGCTTTCCCCCTCTGCCTCGCTCCGTCTTTTACCCCCGCTCCATCCCTGCAGCTTGTCGCGTTTTGATGGTGTGTCTGGCGAGGAGAAGAGAGGAGAGGCTGCGAATCTTCACCACACCACTTAAGATAACCCAAGGGTAATAGTGTTTGCACATTTGAGAGAGAAATGAGGACAAATGCCAGGGTGGGTCATACATTTTCCTTCTGACCGGCTGTTTGACGTTGGAGTGTGAAATTGCACACTTCAGCTGAGGAGCATGGAAGAGGAGGAGGAGGAGGAGGAGCGGGCAGGGCCCAGAGACTTATGAGATGTCCACTGATTTCTATGAGAGAGGAGCAGGTCGATGTCTGAGAAGTCATCCTGCCTCATCATAACACCTCAGAAATTGGTGCTGCTCATGATGTTTGAAGGATTCTCAGGAGATATCTCAGTACCCTTGACACAGGCGACACAGTGTTTAGTGCGGTGTATCTAGAAGCAGATAATTTCAGTTGGAAAATTGCTGCGTTACATAAAGGTTAAAAATCCTTTAACTTTGGCACTGTTTAATGACAGTTTAACACTTATCACTGTCCAGGCTTTACTTTACTTAGATATGTTAAAGTTCCAACAAGGGGAAAGAGGATTACTTTCTCAATGTATAATTTGCCCCTGGAAAAACTGTATCTGTAAACCCAATCCACATTAAGATGCTACACATCACGATGTGATGCACAAACATTCACAGTGCTGACATGACAGCACAGCGAGATACCTGGTATGATGTCCTTTGCTCATCCACTGTCAGCGTCTCCATGGAGATATATGAGCCAATGTGGACAGAATGTGATTCAAATGCTATTCCCACCGTGGATCCCCATTGATTGACAGTGTGACAGGTGAAAGTGATGGAGCAGCTAATAACATGTCAGTAAACGTAAATCAAGACTAATGCCAGGCTCAGTGGATAAGCGGATTGGTGGGGTGACTTGGACCCCAGGGTCGCGACCCCTCTGCGGGGTGAGGATTGGTAAAATACAATATGCATTTAGCTCAAGCTTCACCCTGGTGATGGTCAAGGTCAGGCCCTGGGTCTACAGCAATTTGACAGTACCTGTCTATTGTATACACTGTGAAGAGGTGTAGTGACGATGTTAATCCACTGATATTTATTATGATTTTTGATGTAGTTGTGTTTTAAAAGTCAGTCACATCTGATCAAACCAGACCCACACAGTCCTGATGAAGCAGACTTTTTTTGAGTGTTAAACTCATAATAAATAATGCTTATGGATGATTTTTTCTGAATTATACTATTATATGATGAATTCATCATATATGACAATTGTATTTGTAGCAGGTCAGGGTGGTAGTAATTTTAATTATCTGACATTTATTTATAAAAATGCAACATACTCTAAAACTTCAATTAAAAGCAGGGTCACAATTAGACACAGGTCCCTTACTAGCCTGGTGTGGCTACATGGTTTGACAAATGAACAGTAACTCAGACGCCTGGTCTAGATTTTATAGAAACGCTTTGGATGTATAAAACCTCTTTAAAGCCCATCGGTCTCCCCTTTGAGTTCTAAGCTGCTTACATTGCCTACACGAATATAAATGTTTGAACTTTTGTCAATATGAACATCCTACACATCTTTAGATTGGTTAGATTCTCCACAATTCAATTGTGAATTCATTTTACAGAAACCATGAGCACCAAAGTATCAAATGAATTTGTAATTGAAATGTTAATCAGTAGCCTTTTTATACAAGTAATATTCATGGTTTAAATAAACAGTCTTAATCTGCAAAGTAACTAGAAGCTATAGCTGTAAAAGTACTTGTACTACATTTAGGAAGATCTATTGGCATGTGGAGTATATATGGCTGTGGCTCAGGAGACAGAGTGGGTTGTCCACTAATCAGAAGGTTAGAGGTTTGGTTCCAGTTCCTCCTGCAGCATGTTGAAGGCTCCTTTAGCAAGATACTGAACCCCAAATGTTTGGCTTTTCCATCACTTTATGAATGGGTGAATATGGCATGTAGTGTACAGTGCTTCACTAGAAAGTCGCTTTATAAGTACAGTCCATTTACCAATACTCATAGGTATGTCTTCATTAGTGTATAATTACCTGAATGTAGGAATTGTTATGTTTTTGTAAGCTTAGAATGAGCAGTTTTTATCTACAGATAAAATCGCCTTCAATGGAGTCTGCCATGTTTGCAAGTTTCACAGCCACCGTAGTTTCTTCTTCATGCTTGAAAGGGGAGGGAAGAGTGAAGCGAGGCAATTGCGATCTGCAATTGCACCACTGGATGCAACTAAATCCTACACACTGGACATTTAAGAACAGTACTTGAGTACTACCTACCACCACTGATTATTCCTGAGACTGAGGTAGTATATATAATATATAGTATACTGTATATAATGAGAAAAAATAATAACAAGGAAACTGTTTGGTTTAGAACACAAATACATCCATTTTAATTTGAGAAAATACAAAAAGAAACCATGTACAATCTATGTACAAACTTTTTGTACAAGACAGTATATTTATCAGCAGATTATATTTGACAGAGTCAGGTAGATCAACTCAGCACCATCAAATAATCAATTTATCCATCATATCTAGAACACATCCAAACTAATTAGACTGCTATGTCAAACTCCTGTTTGCTGAAATGACGATGTGCCAACAAATCTTATCTGTGATACGCAAGAGCAATGTCCTGAATTCTTCCTGAACTGATAGGCAGCCAAAAGAAATAACAAAAATTGCAACGTTTCTTAAAAAAAAAACATAAAAATTGCTGAATGCAATTTTAATGTATTATTAAGACTTGAGACCCGCCTCCCATCCCCATAAGTATTATATGTTCTATTATATCTAGTACAATTCCCAAATAAGTTATTATATCCATCCTTTACAGCAAAAAATAGAATAACAAAAATAATGCAACATACCGTAACAGTAACGTATGACGCATCATAGTCTTTGATTTGTTCAGTAGACAACAACACATCTGATGTTACAGGCTTTTGCCTCTATGTGCATCTTTCAGTCATCCATATCTAACTACACTACATGACACAACCTGATAACCTGGAACCAAGCACACAGCAGAGACTGTATGTGCAGTCTGAAGCTCCTTCACCCTCCTGAATGCCACTTGTCGCTATAGTGGGACTTAATATGGGCCCTCCTCTTGACCTACTGCACTACCTGGCACTATACTGGCATGGAGGCATTGATGGCTTGGATGTTCTCCATGTCAGTACAAGACACCGTTCTCACAGTGGAAAAACACTTGGACTCAGCTCCCACAAAAGGAGCTTGTGTCCCTGAATGACTGAAGGATGCTTGCTCAAATAAACTCTTCATGGCACTTCAAAAACACTCTAAAAACTTTAGAGGTATACAATGCAAAGACCTAAAACATCTAATAGAGACATATGACAAGGTGTAGAAAGGAGAGACATTTCAGTCCAGTGTTGTAAATAATTCCAGCCTTAATGAGTTGTACAATGAGGGTTCAGGTAGAAAAAGCACAGTAATCAAGTGTCATGAAAACAAATGGTGCATTACTTTGTGAGTTTATGTTAATGCCAGTTTGCAGCATGTACCGTTTTAGTTCTGAACAATGCTATGTTTAAGTACCTCAAAAAATACTCTGTAAACAAATAAGAAGCAGTTGTGGCAGATTGTGACAGATGACAAGCTGACAAAATGGAATGTAAACCCCGTAATAACACAAAGTAATAAAAACAGGAAAATTAAGGATGTTCTCTCTTTTGATAACCTTTGCTGAATTGGTGCTACCTTCCATCTTTGGGATGGCTAATAAACCAGATCAAATTCTTCCTGACTTTTAATTAATGGTCTCCACATTCCTCCAAAAATCCAGGATTTTTTCATTTTCAAGATACGCAATTGTCTTTTTTTCAACATAACAATCAGTTTGTCGATTCCATGAATAATGAGTCATTGCCATTATCAAATATTAATATTTCCTTATTGTTCAGGCTAGCAAGTTTGCTGTTAACAACCCAATTATACATACATTTTACATATTTTCTGAAAAGAAATCTATTTGCTACAAAGTGTGACAACGATGTAATCACAGTTCAAAAGTTCACTTCAGGACAATGTGTATGAGGCTTCAGTATAGTTGCACCACACCCAATAGACGGACATTGAAGCTCAGATCATTTTGTTTGAAAAAAAAAAAGGTGGTCTATATAATGGGTTGAATTTACACTAACATATTTAGCACAATATTGTGTTCTTTTCCATATTTCAATTTTCTTTTCTTTTTTTCTTTAGGATTACTTTTCCTTTACAACCTATAAGAGGTCTCCCTGTCATATTTGAAATCATATTTTGTGGAAAACACCAGCACACTGTGCTGTAGTGTACACCCTCTTCCTCCATACTAGGGACCTAATTTAGGTCAAACACATCTAATGAAGGTCATTCAGTACTGGCCTGCACACAGAGGGAGCGAATCTGTGATCTTCTCATTATTATCGTCACTCTGATCTGCTCTCCATTTAAATACAACATTTACCCCCCAAATATATAATTCCTTTACACCTATCTCTCCGTCTGCATGTTCGCAGCTAGGCATGCTTAGTGGTACACACATTATTCAGTAGACATGGCTCATCTGTGCAACTAAAAGAGGCTTCAGATGACCCTTAATTTATTTCTACAAGCACTCAACAGAGCTGAGCTGCCAGGCTGAAGATGGTGGTTTCACAATGCAAGCTAGTCTAAGCTTTATTGGCTCCAGAGTGATGCAGTTTGTTAAAGAGGGGGATAAAAAAATAATCTTTTGTTTTTAGTACGATGTGAAATAAAGGGTGATATAGTCCAACACAAATTCCTTTGATATGTAGTTGTAATTAAAGATATTATTTGAGTCTTTTCATCTCTGCTAGTACTTTACACTTGGTTCTGGAAAAATAAGTACAAATTGTTTATGTTTATGGATACAAAATAATTATGTTGAAATGTATAAAGCCAACTACATATTTGTATGAAGTTTATGTATTAGTAGTACAAGGCTACCACCTCAATCCTCGATCAGTATCACAGCTGGATTTGGATCTAGTCAGTGCCTAAACATGTGCACGCTCATCTCGCACACAGGCTAGCATAAAGAGCACAGGTTCCTCTCCTGTGTCCTTATTAGCAGTCTGTGGCAGTGTTGCATTTCCACCCAACTATGTTTGAGCATTTCCCCGTGTTAGAGGACCGAAACAGCAGCTTAACTCCTGAGAGTTTTGGGGCGTGTGACATCTGGATTGGCAACAGAGAACATCCAAGCTCTTTACTGCCTCTGTGCCAACCCTGTGCCAGGCAGTTGCTCTGATCAAAGGAGGACCCATTTATGCCCACTTTTATGCGATATGTGGCATTTCTTTCTTCAGACATTAACTTTTTTGTAACAGACAAAACATTCAGAAAATGCACCACTCTTCTTTGTGATCCCAATTCTGCCGCAGATATTACGGCAAAGTGTCAACGGCGGGCACGCATCTGCTGTTTGTGATAGCTCAATCATAGTTGGGTGGGTTTGTTTTTTGATGCAACATAATATTTTTTAGTTAGTAGATCCAAACCCTCTAGACTCTTCTACTGTTCTTTTCTAGCATGACTTTTATTTTTAGAGCAAAGATCCCACATGCTGTTTCTTTAAAGGTGCACCATCACATACAAGCCGATGGAGGAGCTGACAACACTGATCAGCGCAACACCAGAAGGACAAGTGGCTGCGATGCACGCACACACACGCACACACACACACACACACACAGCTTGTACATAACGTAAATGCTCCTGAACGCATGGAGGACAGGGTCGGTTGTTTTTTTACATCCTTCTCATGTATTCAGGTTGATCAACCACTCTGTATCTGTTATCGAGGGGCTCAGGCACATAACATGCGATAGGAGCTTAAAACAGAGTCACAGGCTTTATGATCTGACGTATCAGCAGAAGACATGTAGGTATAGGGTTCTCTTTCAGCCAGCAAACACCAACACTGCAACCATTCTCTGAGTTTTTAGACTACTGCTTTGCAAGATGATTTTGTTCTGCAGGACTGGACTGCTCTCACTCATCATGACGAGTCAACGGTGAAGTGGCAAACCTTAAGCAATGACATGATGTATAACAACCTAAGAACAAGATTAGTATGCCTCCGAAAGCCAAGAAGCCCTCTCTCCCTTCCCTCCTTCCTTCATCTCCTCAGTGAAGTTTTATTGAGGGGGAATCTGATGGTTCCAGTTGTTCTGTCAAAAGAAACTTGTTCAGTTTTAGTGCAAATAGAACAGAAGCAGACAGGAGATATGAAGTCGACGAGCCCAGCTGGTTTGATGTGACGCATCTGGGTGGATCTTTGGGAGATGATATGATCAGTTTATCGCTGCAACCCTCATCCTCAGATAACCAGCCACCTTAGCCATGGAGTCTGGTCACACAAAGAGGTGAACTATTGCAAAGAATTACAGGAAGTACTCTTTTTTTTTTTGTCAACTCTTAAAATAATTCCAAAAAGTGCTAGGGGAAGGGGCTGTACAATCCTTATTTGATTGTCATTATGTACATCACTATGGATACATTAATAAATAAAACAATGTCCAAGAGCATGGAAGTAACATTAAAGGTATACACATAGGAGGTCCCTTCCAGTTTGGGTTCCTGTCCAACCCTTGATTAGAAGAATGAGTGAAGAGAAATGTGTGAAGTCTTCAACATCCCTGTCATCATCATTATCATCATCATCATCATCATTATTCCTTCTTGGATGATCTCTTCCCATCTCCTTTGAAAAGAGCGTACAGATGTCTGGTGAGTCAGCAAGAAAACCCTGTGTTCAGCATTCATCTTCAACTTCTCTGATTGGTGGAATCAGACTACTAGTGGATTTGTATTGGTTGACTTGGTTGGCCATGTGGGTGCTCATGGGCTTGATCTGAATGTTCCGTGGGTAGGCATTTTCTGGTTCATCTGTAAACCATTTCTTTTCTGAAGAGGACAAGGTGAGAGAGGAAGAAGAGAAGGCAGAGTTAGTTTGACAAAATATGCAACGTGGGATTACTTACAACCATTCTGCCTCAGTTTAAGTGCTAGATTTGCATGGCATTCTTTGTGATTAGCATCAAACCGTGAGGTCCAGTTTAAGTTTGTTTTTTGTGCACTGAGCCGATTTAAATGTCATTGCCTAATCAAGTACAGCTATGTTAATAGATACCTATTTACTGTGTAACAACATATCATTTTAAAATACCAAACATCTATTTTAGATTACACAAAAAAAAAAACATCCTATGGGTATTGCTCAGTTCTTGTGCCCGTTACAGGGTCAGGTCAAGTCCAAAAAACTCCTACAACAAAGGAGAATGGAATTAAATTTGTGCTACTCCCAACAACAGTGTCCCCAGTTTTCAATGGAACTGCTTTCTACAAAGGAAATATTACCTAAAAAAGCTCTTAAACTAGTTCTGTGGATTATCGAAACTAGATTCCATTGAAGGTATCAAGCAGAAGAAATTTCAGAAGAGGCGCAGTTGCATATATAGTCAATGTAAAGACGCAAATGGAGGGCATGAATAGTTGCCTAGGGCTGCACAAATTGAGGCAAAGACGCGCACACAAGTTTAAAAAAAAAAAATCAAGCTTATCCTGAGGCCTCCATTTCATGCATGTACGGAGACAAAGAACAAGGACCAGAGGAAATTAATCCAAAGAGTTCCTGGTGAGTTGTGATGACACACATGCTGGTTGGTGCACATATTGCTAGCCAACAACAGCTAACGTCTGTACAATTGGTGCATAAGCTTTGTTGGGGGTAATACACATGGACCACACAAATACTCCAATTCATGCAATCTTTGAATTCTCTCCGACTATATTATAACAGAGAAACACTGTTTCTAGAAAGAGATGTTGCTGTTTTTAAATGTCATTTTTCAATGCTGTGAGCACCACAAACAAAATCCACTCTATTTCACTAGGCACCACTAATGTTAAGGAAGAAAATGTGTTTCTTTGTGATCTGGTTGAGCTGATCCTTTAAACTTACACATTTTATCATATCTTAAACACCCCCATTTTATAGTATGCTTTACTCTCAAGCTGACAGTCCTTATGCAAGAAAACACATTTGAATCTCTTCATGTTAAAGCAGACTATGAGAGCTCTGTTTCTCAACGCTATATAAGGGAAGGTAAGGGTGTATGTCAGCTGTCAGAAGTTTGTAAACTCTCCCAGCACATAACAGGCATCTGCAATGCCATTCAAGGTGTCACTTCCTTTTGGGTGAAGTTGTAATATCAAATTTTAACTTTGCTATGTGGAGCAAACCCTGTGTGTGTGTGTGTGTGTGTGTGTGTGTGTGTGTGTGTGTGTGTGTGTGTGTGTGTGTGTGTGTGTGTGTGTGTGTGTGTGTGTGTGTGTGTATGTGTGTTTGTGCACGCGCATGTTTGAATTGCGTTCATGCAAGCTTGCATGTGTGGGATTGTGTGTGTGTGTGTGTGTGTGTGTGTGTGTGTGTGTGTGTATGTGTGTGTGTCTCAGGAAGCTTAAGGCTGCAGGGCCATGTGTTACAGCACAGGCATTTGATGTGAAGAATTGTGCCTGAGGTGAAGCAAGATGTCTGCCATCTCTCTCCAGAGTCTGCTGCTGATACGGTGAACTGTGTCGCCTCAAACCACCATATCAGGTGCACAGGGTTACAACGAGGAAACTTACAAACTCATATCCCCCTTCAATTTAGACTTTAAATTGGTCACACCTCCCACTTTCTTGGTGTGACCGATGGCACAGGGCTGGACACACTTTCTTAAAGTTCTGCGAGGAAGTAAAGCAATTGGCTGCATCAGAGGGATTTGAATCAGCCTGACCTACATGTGAGCTATCATCTGGGTTTGTACAGTTGGGTAACAGTTTGTTACTCCGTGCTTTATGCTGATGCCAATACAATAATTAACTACTGTACTCAATGAGAGTATAAATATGACATCTAAAAGTCTGCTACAGTCATCTAATAGCATTCAATAGGAGGGAAGATGCGCAAACACACAGATCTCTCACACAATGCAAATCATCTCAAGTTGAAATAAATCATAAGGGATGATAAATGATTGAAATAAAAAATGTGAAAAAGGATTTGTCTGGAGGAAGAGAAAAAAACTGAGTTAAAGGCACAAAGAAAAGGGAGGAGGGGGGCGTTTCAACCTCATGCAATGTGGAGATGGTCCTGATCATGGCAGGGAGGAGGCAGGAGCAGCAGCAGACATTTTGCTTTCCAGATGAAAGCAAAACTTAAACTGAGGCATGGTTTACTTAACATCTGAAGAACATAATAAATAAAACAAACTCCCCTCGTCATAACAATATCCACAGAGGACATAGTTATGATCAGAACCCCAGGTAAAGGTTGCTAAGTCATGCAGAATCGTTAACTTGCATACCTTGGCCCATTCTATTCATCCTTGTTGCACTTCAGAAAGAGAGGTAAGTAATCTACTGTAAGTTAGTAGTATTTACAGTCAATACACAACTGACAAATGACTACTTACATATTGTTATTACAGTATTTAGGCTATGTCATACATCTTAATTTTAAGATGTATTGAGGGTTTAATATTTCTTGAGTACAATCATAACAAATCTGCATGCTTTTATAATATGTCACGATTCTTTTTTTTCATGAAGTTCAGTTAATTTATTCTCCCAGATGGAAATTAAATTCAAAGTGTATAATTTGGGGGGGGGAAGAATAAGAAGTACTTAACAGGTAGGTCAAAATATTTCAACAAATTTGAAATAATCTTATAATTGTATAATAAACAGAACAGGAAATAAGAGCCTGCTAAAGAGGGCTACCAACATGGACATGCAATAAAGCAGTACAGATGCACCATGAATAACAAAATATCAACACTGCTAATGAGGGATGAGCTTATGAGTAACATCAGTAATGTTAGCCAAATGTGCTCTGTAATCATTATCATCTATACAGTAGGTAAATCACAACACAATACATCCATGATCGAGGCTGATCATGTGCGCTAAATGTGCACAAATATCCAACAAACAATAGTTACTTACTACACAAATATTAAGAGTTCGACATGAAACAACTAAATATTAAGACAGATACAACAAGTAGACCGAACAACATACCGAATGTGTGTCGTGTGGAATTATGTCATTTTATGTGGCTGTGGGTGAGATCTTTACTGTAAGCTTGTTTCCAACCACAATGGCTGTGCCATCCAAACAAGTGGTTTTACTGTTTATACTGCCATAGACTTCATTTGTAAGAAAATAGTCTCAACAATCTTTGACTATAATAAATGAGCTCAGCTTTCCACAAAGTGCGTTTACCAATTTAATGTCATGTTATGATTGCTGTGATGTGAGAGTGACAACCACATGCAGATGATTATGAAGGAAATGCACAAACACCGGGCATGGACGCAGAGCACAAATCACACAAACAAACCACAAACACACAATACACAGTGTTTATCAGTGCATGTGTTCAGCACAGTCTGCACACAAACACACACACCTATAAAATACAGGTCAGGTATAAAAACACTAAACATGCCAACTAAAACTCCACAGGACATGTGAGTGCACGTACTTCTGTTTGTCGCGGGCCTCCCGGGTCTTACTGCTGCGGTTCTGCCGGTTGGAGGGCGGGATGGAGTGGACGGAGGAGCTCTTTTTGCTGGAGGAATGGGAGGAGTGGGAAGAGTGGGACAAGCTTGTCCGGGACTGGCCTGCGTTGTGGTCAAACTGCATGAGGCAGAAGATCAGGTCTGTGGGCACGAGCTCAAACTCATATGGTGGGTTCGTGATCACATACCTGGCCAGAAAATAAATGTTCGAAAAGATTGAACTTTCACGATTGTTGTGGGCAAGCAGCAAAAAGTGAAGGATGCATCAAAGAAAGAAAAGCATATATTAAGAGAACATTTAACGTTATAGTCCTAGCTGTAACACTGCAACTTCCAAATTGGTATTAATAAAGTACTATGTCTGTAATTGCTTATTTTATTACATCAAAATATAAATTTTGACACAAAGTGAAGGCAGAAATTGTACCGTTTTGTACACGGGCTTGGTGCATTGAGATGAGCATCTCTTAATCTGTAGATTCCAAAACACAGCATGTTGTACGTCTTCAGTGCTTTGCAGAATAAATCCCCGTAGCAGCCACCATCCTGATGAACAACAGAACAAAGACACCATCACTCAGTGGTCAATCAGACCGATGATCTGGATCAGTGGCAGTAAATGCAATTCTCTGTAAAGTTGTAGTGAAAATTCAATGTTCTGCATTACTGAGAGTATTTTCGTTGCGAGTGAATACCAACTGTTGGCAATGTAGACTGTAACAATTGTCATAATTCATCCAAGAAAAAACAAAATTACTTCAGTATTGGAAGTTCTGAATAACAATAACAAAAACCTGTAAAAACAAGGTTGGAACCAATTAAACTTGGAATTTCTTTAGTGGTGTTCATTGTTCTGCCTAAAGCCATCTTCCCTCTCCACCCACTAAGGCCTGCTTTGCGTGATCACTGTTCTTCACATTGGATTAAAGACCGCGAGGAGCGGAGGCGGCCAGATGTGTGCTGCTGGGTAGTGCCAAAACGTGTCATCTCTGCTTAAACATCCACTTACCCCCAAGTCGGCAAATGGCCCGTCGTAGAGCGCTAGTTGGGCAACGCGACACCTGTCTCTGTTGGCCAGTGTCTGCGGTGTGCTGTAGCCTCCTCTGAGAGCATTCTCCTCAGCCAGCAGGCCCTCCAGCTCTGGTGTGGCTCCTCCTGTGACCAGGGTCCGAATCAGCGTGAGGATGTTATCATTAAAGTATGTCTGGGGAGAAAACAGAGGGGATATTTGTAAGCAGATGCCATTAGAGTCACAAGTAGGGAGGTGGCAGATGTGGGAGGAAAGCACTGTCTCTTCACATGGAGTTGACTATGAGGTGAGGAGAAAGGCCGTGGAAGATTACAGAGGACTTTTTGTCTTTTGTACTATTTCTATGATGGCATATTTTCAGCAGTTTTAAAGGCTTGGTTCACCAAAATTACAACAACAACAAAAAAAAATTGTTTGTTTGATAAATTACATTGGAAACATTCAACAGAAACATGTCTTTGCATGGATATATTTGGATAGACCTCTCTATGTAAGTATTTACTGGACCTACTATCTACAGGCAATAATGGTAACACAGTTTTCTGTGGTCTATCCAAATCAAATTATTATTTTGTCACATGCATCAAGCACAATGTGAAGTGAAACAGAATTTGATCATGAGGTTATGATTCCATAGATGTTACAAAAATGATTTATGTGCAAACAAGAGCAATTATTAGAATATATATGTATAGTTAAATAGGTAAACCAGTAGAGTAGATGAGCATGAGTGAGGGGTGGACATGAAACAGCAACTCCTTAGCCTCTGTGTTATTCTTCAGCAGCACCTCCCTGATGGCAGCAATGAGAAGAGACCATTGTTTGGGTGGCTGGTATCCCTAACAATTGGGTTTTGTCATGCTGTGTTTCTGGTATATCTCCTCATGTTTGGCTCAAGCTCCTCCGGCTTCTGCTGACCGCACCACCCTCAGCGAGCGCATTGGTCCTGCTGGGTCCTGTTCCCAAACCAGTTTCTAATGTAACAAGGATACTTATTCTGAAAATAACTGTTGCTGTTCAATTTTTAAATGTCCATTCCCCTCCAATGGTTTGGGCTGGAGACTCAAATAAAACCAAATAAAACTACTAACTGCATGACTATATACCACTATAGATAAATAAGATATTTATTTTATTGTTAATTGGGAGGACAACCGTTTAGTTATTCACTGTTAAATTGTAAAAAGGTTTGATAATCATAGTATATGTGGGATTGCCATGTTAAATAAAACAGGTACTTGAAGACTATTCTTTCCTATAGGAACACTGCTCTACGTGTCCGCTTCCCTTCTGAAACAACGATTTGACTGCGCTCTGCGGGTGTCAGGTTCTCTTGTCCTTCAAGCCGATCAGGACCTGCTTTTGCCTTGTGTGAAGACAGCCGATGTCACTCGGCAGCCGGGCCAGAGTGGCAGCTCCTCTCCCCGGGCCCCTGACAGGCCTGCAGAGCCTCATGATGGATGAGCACTGTCCATTAGCTGGCTTCACCTCTGACCAGTGCCAGACTACAGCTGACGCCTGCGCTACTCCCTGCTCAGCTCGGCTCTGCACGCCCCTCTAACCCCTCACTCACCGAGAGGGCTGCTGGAATTAAGCCATCACAGCGCCAAGGGGAAAACCACAGTTGGTCATGAGAGGGAGGGGGCAGAGGAAAATGAGGTGTAGAGGAAGATTCTTTTCTCCAGCATCCTCCTTTATCTTGAGTGCAGCGATGTCATTGTCAAAAGATGAAAGAGTGTTTCTTTGGACTGTTGCAGCCAAGCTTGTGTCATCACCATTACGCTAACCTTCAACACTTACTTCCTTAAAACATCTAATAAAGCTCTTGAAAGTTAAATTCATAATACTTAAGATGAGGAGTTATGCCAACAATTTCCCTTTTGATGTCAGAGGAGCTGGCAGGCATGTGTGATGAATGTACTGTTCCATTTCATTTACCAACTTCTGCCTACTTAAAATGCCAAAACAGTGCATCTGCTGGATGCTAAACATAGCCTATTTTCTCTACTAGGGCAGCATTTGCTTTTTTTATTTAAACCAGCCGAAAGTCAATAGCGATTAGTAGATAATCTCATACTCCCTAACAGTAACTACTGATAGATATGTCTAAAAAATTTGAGTATTTGCAAATAGGTTTCTAGTTGAATGTGAAATAACAGAATTCTTTATAAAACAGTAGAGTACGACCACCAAAAGTGCAAAAGAAAACAGAATAAGACACAACATTCTAGGGTTTATAACATCTAAAGTTTTCTCAGGTCCATTTTTTTTACTCTGACTCACTTCGAAGTTGCTCACCTCTTTCCCTCATCCTGAAGTTTCTACCAGTGCAACAACATGCAATTGTTACCCAGTGGGCACAGCATCTCCAGTGTGAAACTTCTCTACATTTTCCCTTTGTGAAATTATAAATACTATATCGTTACAGCAACCAAACACAAAATAATTCAGAAAATCAAAATGATAAAATATGTTGCAAAATGTACGATTTTAAAAAGGTGATTTTGAGGTTTGGAAAAACACTCCAAGACAGCGAGTGTATGGCGTGTTTGAGAACTCACCGCACTCATCAGGGAGTCGAGTACACTGACAGCGAAGGCGGTGCCGCAGGCGAAGGGCTGAGTGAGGTACAGCTCTGTGTCTGGGTCGTCATCGTCATCTTGGTCCAGGAACTGAACGTTTGAGTCGTTCACTGAGAGAGGGGAGAGCGGGCGTTAGAGACGGGCACTGTGAAGAAGCGTGAGCCAAACACACACACACACACACACACACACACACACACACACACACACAGAAACACTGACACCAACACACCTGAGAGTTTAGAAATAATTAATTATTTTTAAATTAAGATTTGGATATATCATGGTAATGTAACAGAAATGTCTTAGGTATACAGGCATTACAGTCATCCAGGGTTTGAGCTTGTAATATAATGCAACAATAGATGCACATTATATTTTGCTCCTACACATTTTTTAATTGTAAACAGTTGCAAATATTTTAAAATGCAGAATTAAACTTTATTTCTTCTCCAAACAATTGACATAAAATACTGCTGACAGAATAACTTTTCACTCAGGTTCAAAATAAACTAAATTTGTCATTTGTTATATTTCTGTCCATGGACTGTTTGGAAGGTGAAAAAAGTGTTTTTAATTTTTTGAGAAATTATTTAGCATTTTGAATGTTAAATCTACTGTACATCACATGCAGGGTGCACTTCATACATTTAGACAAACCACAACTTAAGGAGAAAATATTAAAATATATTATGCATTCACAGTGATAACCATTGTAGAAGTCCCCAATTATTAATCAGTCATACATCTATTCTGCATTAGTACCTCAGAAGCAACTGTATCTTGATCTTTTTTTTTTAATTACTGCAACACAAAACCACATATATATTGTATATATATTATAAAACAAATTCTCCGTCAAGGGACAGTGATCAATCTGTGGTTTGTGTAGCCTGCATAAAAAACATGATATGATTGTTTTATAAGAAAAATAGCATATGGCTATTTCTTGATGTATCCAGTAAATATGGTAAAAAAGTGAGACTTCAACAATGGCTACTTTGTCACATGAGAAAATCATGCACTGTAAATTCATGCTACGTTTTTCAGTTTTCCTCGATGAATGTGTTCGTCACATCATCTCCTTAAGAGAAATGCATCTCAAATATTTACCTGTGCCCTGAAAGTCAAATTAAAGCCAGGTAACAACACACTTTTTTATCTCATGATTAATAATAATTTAGGTCTGCTAAATGAACTAAATGGCATAGTGGAGATGAAAATAACCCAGAACTAAAATAAAGAGAGCTCTTTTTCCCTGTTCCCATCAGCAGTGGGCAGTGAAGGGTCTATGAGCCAGCGTTACTTGAAAAAACGAGCAGCACATAAGTTTTTGTTTGACTCCTTCGATATCTGAGCTTCAGAGATATGGTCTGGAGGAGAAAAAAAGAAACTGGAAAATGAATTTAAAAAATAAATAAACAGCTTAAAAGATGGTTTGATCTTGAGTTTTTTGTTTTTGATATCTGATTTCTTCCCAGGCTTCCTGTGCGCTGTGGAACAGAAATGTCAGTCAAAGAGACAAGGGGCTGATGCAAACGGGCCTGGGCCAAAGAAGTGAATGGGGGGGTGTGTGTGTGTGTGTGTGTGTGTGTGTGTTTGGAGGAGGAAGGGGGGTGAGGGCGTGTTATGAAAACAGCCACAAGGACAGACTGAGCATGATCAAAAGCCTAGTGATGCTCTGCAAACGCAACTGGAGGAAAAAAAAATACCCCAAACAGAAGAAAAAAAAATCATTAAAAGGGGCCAAAACAAGACAGTCAATTTCAACCAGAAGGAAGAATAAAAATGTGTTCAAAGTGAAGCCATGGGAGCAGCGAGGGCCTTGACTGCAGCCAGATAAATCAAGACAAGCTGATGAGGAGCAGAGCGGCGAAGCGAGGGAACGAACGGCAGCAGAGGACAAAGGCACGGCTTACCCAGCTCTGTTATCATTTGTATGTTGGTTCCACTTTTTTTTTCCTGACTGAGTGAAACCAATGGCAGCAGTTTGCCAGGTTTAGCTAATGGTGATGAGACAGTGCAGGGGAAGGGGAGAAATGGTGTCGTTATTGAAACAGTTTCAAAGACTGCAATAAAGGCAATTCTGCTGTCTCCGACTACTAGTGTCAACTCCGGAATTACTCTGAGACATTCATGGTTGTCCCGGTATCTAAAAGTAAAGGACCCTGGATTAGAGTGCACAGCGGATACAAAGTCAAAGCTGCCACGGCGCTATACCACTACAACAATAAATTATTTTATGGTAAGACAGTGAAAGGGATAAACATGGTCTTATCCTTAAACACACCTACTTTACACGCCACGCAAGCAAAATTGATCATGCTACTCAGATGAGACGTGTTTTTATGTTTCAAGTTGACTTTAATCTGCTCCTGGCACTGTAAACTGAATATATGACAATGTAATTACTGTATGTGGTTCCAGTGAGACACGCAGCCACTCTCTCCTCTGCATGCTCTTACTTCTTCCTCTCCTGAAGGACAATGTTATCACATCTAGTGTTGCTGTGGCCGTGAAACTCATTAGCTACGAGCAAGCAGCTGGAGCTTGCAGCATCTGAGTCCCGTACAGCAACCGATGACTCCCAACACGGATAGCATGTAGTTTTGATGATTACGTATGCGGTCAACAGTAGAATGGGAGAGCCTCTCTGCAGGTAATGGCTGGCCCGGTTACAAGTAACATTAGGTAGCTCCTTTCTCTTTCTGGCCTTTTCTTAGCTGGCCTCATGCTCCATTGCTCCCTAATTGGGTCAGGGGAGACAGAGTAGCCAGTCTCTGCTGCTTTAGAAGGCCCCTCAGAGATCTGAAAGTTTCATGAGTCCCCACCACCAGTGGGAATACAGCCACTGCCATTGTTATTAATAAATGGGCCCATTTTGCAACCAAGGCAGTTTTTTTTCCCCTACCTTTTCACTCTCTTACCTTTTCTCCCACTCTCACCCTCTCCATCAGGCTGAGTTTGTCTTGTGCATTAGTGGACAAATTGCAGGAGATAGTAGCTATAGTCCTAAAAATGCCTGTCTGACATCCTTACAGTAGTCCGCACTGTCCACAGAGCAAAGATGTTTAGCAGTCCTCGCAGCTAACATTATCACCACTTGACAAAAGCCAGCCAGATCCGATAATTCACATACGAATATGAACTTGAGTTGGGCAAAGCTACAGACACCATGAAAGTGAACAAAAATTCCACAACAAGCATTCCTAAGTCCATTTGACCTTGAATGAGTTGGAACTTTTGGTAGCAGCATGACGCTTCAGTCTTGGATTATCAGCTTTATGTGTCTATGCCTGCAAATGAATAATGAGTTGATCTGAGGTTACTGGGAATGGCATGCAACATTTGCGCTTGAGGTGGGTGGAAACAGTTTTACCTAGTTCTGTGATGATGGGGATGTTGGATCCGGTGGTGACGGAAGCCTGACGCACAAAGCCATGTACTGGACTGCTGTCTGGAGATGACCTGTCCATTCCAGGGGGCGTGAAACCTGAAAAGCACATACAGATTTATAGAAGTCAGAAAATAAGTTTTAAGTTTCAGCCTGGAAAGCAAAATGTAAAACATATAAAAATTGATTTTTGTATTAGACTCATTATGATTATTTTACCCCCATAATCACTGCCATAGAACCCACATAATACCTAAAAACACAGACACTATGGCTTTGGCTAATCTTCAGGGAATGTGAGGAGGAAGCACAGAATCTACCTACAAAATGTGTTCTTTCAGCTTCCCTGTCCATTTAAGTTTAAGAAAAAATTAAATAAAAATAAAATAAACGTATTATTAAAGTTGAAAGGATTTAAATGCATGCATCTCTGTTTTGCTTCTTTTCTTCTACTTTTAATATTTATGTTGAATATGCAATATATAATATACAAAATACATTTAAACTGTAATTACCAATGTAGTAGTAGTAGTAGTAGGTAGTTGCTGAGATCTGCTGAGCTTGTTAGCAAGTTTTTTTAATTTATTTATCTATATATTCACTGTGTTTGTGCTTTTCAGGGAAGTACTGTATGTTGTGTTTTTTTTCTAGGTAAACAAAAATACAGTCCAAGCAAAAACCTTCACCTCTCATAACTGTTTTACTACAGATGTATCATAAGCATGAGGACGTGACCTGGAACTCTGTATCAATACCATTATACATAGTGCATGTCAGCTCACTCAGCATGAAGTTGTTGAGGTGTGCTTTCTGTGTCATGAATGTGTGGATTGACAGAAAAAAATGGAAGAAGACTGAGTGAACAAGGCAACTGCCTAAAAATTGCAATACAGATACTGTGCTTTTAGGGGTCAGCTAAGACATATTTAGCATTCGCATCCCTCCATCAACGGATAGACATAAATTTTATATGTTGTTCATTTTGTTACAATAAAATTGGCGAAGTGGATCCTGAAAACCTTTTATCGGAAATGGCGTGGCTGAGAACCATGAAATACAAGTGCAAGTGACAGGAGTATGAATTCACATGACTTCACATTTTTGCATTTCCTCAAAGTGACAAGTAAACACCTTAAATCTGTAATGCTATATGCATAATGCATCAACTGTGTTTTGACATCCATCATTTAGTGCTGACTACAGCAAAATGCCAGCTTATAGTGCCACCACCAAGGAAACATAATGCAGGGAATATATTCAGGTCACAAAGTTTTAAAAGGATTGCAAAATCTCCATCTATGTGTATGTGTGTGTGCCTTTCCTGTCAAGAAACTCAATGAGCTGCTTACATTACAAAAGAGATCACCCAGCCCTTTGCAACAGAAAAGACACCAAATAGTTTAGTACACAGCAGGAAGCACACACTAAACTGAAGCATGGATAATCATAACTCTTGTTATACCAATTATTGAACTTGGAAAAAGCAGAGGTTTGACACTCTGAGTCAACGAGGGAGCACAAGCTCAGACAGTGCAAACATCATTTTGTCGATGTCCATAAAGGATGATGTTTACTGCACTGGAGAGTGACAGCGAGTCTTTTTGGATACTGCCTCTAAAACACTGCTCTTATTGTATGATAGTGAACATGAAGACAGTACGGAGCAGTAGAAGAACAGCTTCCGCTTTGCGCAGTGTGTACAGCAGAGCAGGGATACATGAGGCCTGCTGCTGAGTTGCTTTCAAAACCTGTTAGGTTACAAACAGCTCAAAAGTTACAATGTGAGCTGGTGAGCTCCAAAACAGAGAGCTGTATGTCTTCCTAAGACAGAACCAGCACACTGCAAAACCTGAAGAGTTAAAATTTGTTTATCTCCATGATCAAACTATAATAATCTTCTAACAGTGAATCCTTGCAAGAATTTAATTCCACCATGAAACATTCACATGTATGACACATAAAATACTCCTGTATCTATTCATCAAATTAAAACTTAAGATCTATTGCAAAAACAAAATACTTTTTTTGTTGGATTTCCTAATCAGTACCTGTAATGTTACATGTCCTCAAGAAATACCTAAAAAACTGAAGCCAGAGTTTAAAAACCAGCCACACAATGCCTCATCTTATGGCTGGCTGTTGCTACTGTGAGACTGTAACCTTGTCTGTTCAGCTACAATGTACAATAGACAAGTGAGATCTGGGTTACATACCCCCTTATCCCTGTAGCCCCCTGGGCACAGCTACGTTCTGCGGTTGACTACATGCTACAGCAGCCGTGAGAAGCTCTCCCCCAGGAAAGAACATGTTTACTTATTCATTTGCACCTTCTTGTTTTAAATTCCACAGACAGTGTCTGAATGGGAGCATTGCTAGGAGGAAGGAATCCCCAAAGCAATACCTATGATACAATAGCAGCGTCTGGGTATGTGCGTGTGTTTCCTTGTGTATGCATGATTGCATGTCACTGTGGTGCGAATGTGTGTTTTCTAAAGTGAAGTATTTATCACTGAAATGGTTGGTTGATGTAAGACCCAATTATTGATGACAATAGGCTCCATCCATCGACCCTGGGAGAGGATATAGGCTTGTGGGCTTCCATATTGAGGTGACTTTCTGTGAATACTGCTCCCCAGAGCAGCACGCTCTAAGATTTACCCCTGCTTATTGTTCCTCGGTGGCACTGCTATCGACAGCACATCACTCACTCAAGGCTGGAGAAATAACAGCATTGGCATTCTCCTAAAACATGTGGAAGTGCTCTGTACTAAAAAATAACGGCCTCTTGGACCTTCAACTTTGATTTGTATTTACAACAGTCACTGTGGTGGCACTAAATAGTACTGAGCTCAAGGCATGTCATGGCTTTTGGGATAATCATAAACTGAGAATTACCTGTTTGTGGATGTGCGTGGATGGACTGCGTTGGCATAAATGTCTGTGTGTGTGTTATGAATGCACGTGCACAGGCATTCAAATACGAAGGTGTGCGTGTGTGCATGTGTCACTGTTTTGTTGTGACTAATGAGGAGCAGCTGAATTGGCCTGCCTGGTGATTTGTACTAGCTGCTTAATGATGATGAGGCCTGATGGGATGCCAGGTTCGTGTGTTTGTCTGCAAACATCAACAATCTGTTCCAGACGATCTGCCAGACACCAGATCAGGGGGAACAACATCAAATGACACAGTCATGTTGATTACATCATTAAAAAATATTATCAAGGAGGTTTAGCAGCATGTAATTACCAGGGACAAGACTGAAATCATCAGAAAATTATGTGGAGTAAACACTCTTCAAAGGCTTGATGAAGCAATCAACGCAGTGTTCTTCAGGAGTTACAGTAAAGTCAGTTTATACTGTAGATGCCACTTACAACACAGTATTTCAATTAAGAGCACTTAGCAGACTCTGTGCTTGACAAACCACATCCATCCCTTCTGTGTGGACTTCTCTACCCCCCACTCCCCCACCCCAGATCTTTTCCTCTCTTCATTTTCCATCTTTGACTGCTGTCTTTCCTCCCTGCCACAACCTGTCCCCTTTGGGCAGCAGTGCACATGGAGTCTAATAGGATGCTCCTTACCTTGGGAATTAGCCTGTAAGACCCCAATGCTGTCATCAAACTGCATAGATTTGATGTTGAGTGATGCCAAGATGCATTCCTTATCCTGCAGTGAGGCATCTTCGATATTGTTCTGATTGGCTGACAGTATTACGCACATGTCGCAGAGGTTGATGTTGACAGCCCTTAAATCTGCCCGACTTAATGGTGTACCCTTCAGGGTGAGGAGAACAGAGAGAGAGAGAGGGAGAGAAAGCAAAACGCACAGAACAGACAGACATAGAGGAGAGAAAAACAAATTTAAGAAGTGAGCGGAGTGGAGCTTTGGGAAATTAGTTAACAAGTTTTCTTGTTTTGAGGCGATGACATTCCACTGATCTAACTGGGCATTGGAGAATCAGAGACATGGACTAATCTAAAGGCTAGCCTGCGCTGAGGGCTGTGTTTGGGATTCTCTTCTGATCATCAGTCAAGCCAGGCCTAACAAGCTCTAAGGCAGCGAGCCATGCCATCTGTGATGGGCATTGCAGCTGCAACACACATAAACTCCACTTTGGATATGCAGGATGTGTCACTGCTCTGGATGGGAGGGGTTGACTACTCACTCATATGGAGTGATCATTCAATTGAGTAATGTGTGATCAAATCAAACTGACAATCGCTCTCAGGATCTCAATGTGCATGCAATTCAAAATGTCAATGCTTTGTTAGCTGAACAGAGATTGTGGTTTAAATGTGTCTCCTATGGCAGCAAACTGGTGGACTCACAGGTAAGATGGAGACCTTGGGGAAGTTGTGTAGAGTTTCCCACTCTCTCCGCAGGTAATCCAGCGAGCCCACAAAAACTATAGGCTTTAGCTCGTGGTAATGGAAGTTGCTGGCTCTTAAAGGCATCACCAAGTTTCGCAGCCCCACTAAAGCGGACGTGACATCCCCAAATATACAGACCACCACATGGCCGCTCAGCACTGTCATGGAGGCTTCACTCCGAGTCTGCAGGGAACAGAGGGATACAGGGAAGGGGGAGAAGAGCAAAGAGAAAGGGGTGAGGAGGAGTTGCAGAGAGAGAAGAGAGGAAGAGACACACAGACACAAACACACATGTGCAGAATAGAAATTAGTGCTGTTAACAAAAAACTGCAAGTGTGCATAAGGTAACAAATTCTAGTTTAAACAGTGTTTAAGTCTGCTATAAACTGTTATAAACCCATCTTAAATAGTTTGTTAACCAAGTATCATTAAAGCATTCTACTAACAGGCCTTACTATTTACACATAAACAAACATTTGGTTAACCACTATTCTGTTTATAAGCAGTTTATTATATAATAATATAATCAGAAATAGGAATTTTACAATACAAAAACAAGAACAACACATGTGGTCTTTTGTCAAAGGGCAGCTGATTCAATCAGGCTGAAAATGCAGTTTGTAAGATTTTAGGCACATACAGTATGCATGACTAGGACCCTGTCATAAATCAGAAAGGTATAAATAAACAAAGCTCCTCTATTGTATAAAATTCATGTTGAGAAAGAACGATGCAATGCCCTGCTTTCAAGATCTGTCGCCTGTCACGCCAGCTTGATGTGCATTCAATTGCAAGTTTGAGTGTACGTTAAGTAAACTAAATGCTACTATGATACCAGTCGAGATAAAAACTGAATGTTTGTTTATTAGAGACATACGGTAAAACTAGGAGCGACAAGGGACGACTGCTGCAAATTGGCTCATATTTTCAGTTCAAACATTCATTTCAGCCCCACTTTAAACCAAGAGAATTAAGTTAAATCTTTCAAGAGCAACAGGGTCACTGGTGTATTGCTCAGACAAAAGCAACAAATATGCTTAAATGCCAACTACATACAGTCGTTAACTGTGCAGTGTATTTTATATTGTATCTGGACAGGGTTAACTGCCCAAACAAATTATGCACAAACCCAAATGCTTACAAACTGCCTTGTTAAAACACCTGAGCAAACCCATGCGTGGCGTGTTGAAATGCTGCTCACAGATCCTTGGTGGATATATACATATAAAAAAAAAACAATAAACTCACCTTGAAACAACAGAGAGGCAGTGAGAGAAATTTCAATATATATTAGTATGCGATTGTGTTACTACAATATTGAGGGGAAACCTTTGTTCCTTGATTAACTTCTTCTCTTTTTTTGCATACTTAATTACATTTTAAAGGACTGCAGTTACACAGTTCTTTGCCCCACTCACCAGGATTACTTTTTCGATCTCCTTTGATGGGCACCAGTGAAACATCCCTGTCGAGTCATACCTCTTCACGTTCATGTCCATGTTCTCGATTTGCTCATTTCCAGGAATTAGAAGGGGATCGTGTCGACTGAGGAAACAGAACAATATACTTATTATTAGACCATTATGTGGAAAAGACTGCAGACTTGTGGATGAGGTGGTAACATGAAAGAGGCGAAAAACCACCTGGGTTTCTTGACATCTACACCGTCTATTCATACCACAAATTAAAAGTCTATTCCATTCTCAGAGTGTTAAACTTTATCCTACACCGCATAGTGCAGGTCTCATAACTACCGTATCATTCCTCCATTCCTTCTTGTCCTTGATGTCAAGTCATCAGAAAACTCAAAGACCATGGTGCTCACAGTGGTGCAGAGAACAGCAAGACTTGAGTGCTACTGACTGAATGGCATGACAACACAAGGCCAATTACCAGCTTTTACCTTCTCTTCCACTTCCTGACGCCATGTGGCGCAAATAGTAAAAGCTCCAACAGGCTCACACTTTAAATATTTCAGGAATTTGCCCAATCACATTTTGCTTTCCCAACTGATGGCCATTAATGTTTCAACAGCATGTCACAACCAAACAGGCTAATCCACAGCAGTGGGCTGCTGAGTTTTATCCGGTGTAACACTGACCATGAAAGGGCTCCTGTCAGTCCTGTTATACCGCCTCTCTTATTCTTGCACTTATCCTACAAGACGTGTTCTCACAGTTCCTCTAAAGGCAATCCAGAAAATCTCACCCAAAACACTGAGTCGGGACAAAAATGCCAGAATTTTGTGCTGTACCTCAATAAACATTGCTTGTTTAACAGCAATGCAAATGTAATTTATTTACAATTCAACCCAAATAATGAGATCCTAAGTTAAAACACCACTACAGACTCCAAAAACAGGGAACTGCAGAGAGACAGACATTTGAGTAATATGGGAGAAAACATCTCAAGAATTTGACATACATCTCTCTCAGTATCACGTTCTCTATCCTCTATCAACACTGTCATTCACTGACAAGGCTTTGATGTTGCCTCTTCCTTCAGCCTGCATTTGGGTTGCATACCATCGCAGGAAAAGCAAAAGTTTAAAAAAAGCTGTCAATTAGCCACCCTCTCTCTCCACCTCTCTTCCCTCTATCAGTTAGTGCAGGTGATAATAACACTGACAGCATTTAGTGTTTTTACACTCAGCCTGAATCTTTCATCCAGAGGCGCGTGTTGCGCCAATCAACTCCACAGAGCCCCCGTCACTTCAATCTGCTCAGCTCGGCTCGCCTCCACACAGGGGCTGACTGGCGCATGCAGGCGGGCTGCCGCTCCAGCTCTCTCTGCCAAGACAGCTATCTTTCACAGAGCTGTCAGTGGTGTGACTGGCAGCCTGTCACAGGCTCCATACACCTCCTTCTCCCTCTGCCTTCTCTCTGCCTCGGGTTGAACCTACCACAAGACTCGGGGAGAGCAGACATCAAGTCTGAGCCACAGTGCCACGCCCAAGGGATATCAGCTGCGGAAGATACTGTGACATCTTCTGCGATTGGATGTATGTCGTCAGTCATGACCCATCAAAAAGGTTGTGTGAATGGTGTTAATGCCATGGTGCTAATGCCAACAACACAGCTATGGTAAGGATAGGTCAGCCAACTGTCATTAAATGTCACCTTTAGTGTTTACAAAAATGCATAGATTTTAATTTCTACATAAGTTCCTGAAATATTTATTTTTCTAAATTAAATTTGTATTCATTATCTGGAAAGTATATCTTTTATTCGAAGTTTTCTCCACCACAAAAACATTCACTAAACTGAATAAATATACAGTGTATCAGATTGCAAAGCAAATATTTTACCTGGGTGAGATACAATATTTTATCAGATGCACTTTTATATAGGACAAATATTTCCCTTACAGCATGTCTCACTCGAGTGTTTCACCCCCTCTGTTTCTTCCTCCCTCTCTCCCTCCCTCCCTCAGTATATATTTCAAACACAGTTGAGTTATTCCAGTGTATCACTCTGCAGTCACAAACTGGGGATGGGCGTGCTCCCCCAATCCCTCTCTGCCAGACTACGAAGGCAGCCTCTTGCTTTGAAAATTTTCCCCATCATGCAAACTGACAAAGGCATGCTTTTCAAAAGCCCACAGCCAATCTGTTGATCATTATTTATTTACAAAGGCCTTCAGGCTGCAAGTCCTGTAAAAACCATACTTGATACGTATGCTCGCTCCCTTGCTAGCTCTCTACTGTGTTTTCCCCCTCCTTGCTTGTAGAATAAAGTATCCCTAAGGCTACCTCAAACAATCACTTTTCATTGTGCATAAAATCCACCTTGTAAAGAACAACTGTTTAATATATATGGTGTTATATGTTGACGGAGGCAGCTGTGAAGGGGGGCTGTGGACTGTGATGGGTAATTTGATGTTTTGCTGAGGGCTAAGACTTGGAAAAAAAATCTACACCTATAACAGAGGACCTGTCATCCCAGTACCCAAGAGCCAGCAGAATACAGAAGCACCCCTAAAGCAGAGAAAACTTTGACATCGCTTTGAAGCATTTTCAAAACTGAGTAAATAACTCGCAAGAATTATTATCACTGCGAGATCAAAGCAAAGATGCATATATTACATGGCAAACAGGGACCATCTCCTAAGCAAAAAAGGAAGAGAAGAAAAGGTTTTGTGCTTTAAGTTAGGCAAACCAAACAGCCTTTTAAACAAGCAGTTAGCTGGAAATGTGCCAGTGTCTAGTTGTTTTTGTAGCAGTTTTCTCCCTCTGAGCGAGGGCATCTAAAATGATGCTCTGTTGCAAACTAGACTGAAGGGTATGACTCTGTGTTGGGCTAATGGTTCGGCAAGTGTGAAGGCTTATTAAGCGCTTGTTTTGTGGAGAACTGAGGGGGAGGCCGACAAGTATTCTGGACAAAATCACATAGGCATGCCAGGGTAGTAGGAGGAACGCTGCCTAAGGGAAGCTAACAGGACCAACACACAAAGAACTCTACTAGAATGTAAGGACAGTGCAATAATAACCAAAAACAATGTATACCAAGTGAAAACAGAGATCAAAATGTTAAATGACAGAAATTAAAATGGTATTATATTTTTATATTTGTCTTACTTGCAGAAATTATACATCCTGTAGATATAATGGATTTTATTTTTTTTTGCTTTTAGGGATTGAAATTCCATACAGAAAATATGATTTGGAGTTATTTATTCAGATACAGGAGTTTCTACTGCAGTGCAGCTTCACTGCGACAAGTGACAAGTGTGTGTGACAAAAACCACACAGCTCTCTCTTTAGATTTTCCTATTGTAAAGTCATAAAGATGACGGCCATAATACTTACACTTACTCTCATTAAGAGTAGGGCAGCGTACAGCTATGAGTGTTTCTGTCCTGTTAGATCTTCCCAACCATGCCTTTATACTGCCGTCCCAATCCGCACAGCTCGGCCTCCCTGAATTTTCTAGGCTGTCGTGTTGCTAACCCCGCCTCGCAGCCAGAGGAGCATAAAAACCAACCCTTTTATCTTTCAAAATCAATTAACAACAATTTAATTCCACAGGACAGGATAAAAGGAAGGTAATATTTGAATTCATATTTGATTGTGATGATACATCTCACATATGGCCTTAAGTACCAGAAACAGTACTCACAGGGGTTCCCACAATAGAGGAGTAGCCTAAGGGCAAAGTAACCATGCAGGTCCCGCTGATTGGTTGCTGGTGTCATTAGTGCCAGCATTGTTTAAGGAGCACATGTGGACCAGACCGAAGGAGGTGACAGCTGGGACTTTAAAGCCAGAGGAGTTTTCAAACGGCTCCTCACAGCCGCTTTTCATGACAGAAATATTATTTCAGCTCTGTCATTAACAGCTGACAGCATGCCATCCTAAACAGCCAGAGCCTAACAGGGCACTTCTCCTCTCTCCTTCTCTCAGAGTTTCTTACCTCCTTCTTCTGCCACCCCTAATTTGCCCCCTCCCATCCATCCAAACTCCCACCATCTCACCATCAGCAGCATCCGCCTCTGAAGTATCTCTCACACACATCCCTCCATCCCTTCCTCCTTCCTCCCTCCCTTCTCTTCTTCCCTGTATCTGACTTCCTCTCACTCCCCGTTTGAAGGCTGGAAGGAGAATAAAATCAACGTATCTTACCTCATCATTTTGGGCGAGCAGTTGGGTGAGTTTCGCATCCCTCCGTTGCGTTGCTTTTTTTTGGGCGAGAGAGTTGATGGATGCTCGTCTTCGACTGCAAACACATGCACAGAATGTCAGAATAGAGACAGATGGTTGGGAATGTGTGCTGGACCTGACATGGAATAAAAAAATAGCCAACAATCAATCAATCATTGCAAACAAAACAAAACAAAAAAATGAAAAAAAAAGAAAAGGAAAGGAAAATTAATAATTCAGTGTCAAATTGAGAAAATATAGAGAAAGCATTAGTAACGAACAATGGTAAATCTGAGAAAGGCAGGAGAAAACCACGGAGAAAAAAACAATTCACGACCTGAAAATGTTAGGGAAAGCTCACATCCCAAAACCCCCATATTTTGGCTCTTCTTAAGTGCACTTTTAAAGGGTCTTCAGTAATACACTACTGCCTCTGTTCAGTACAAATTGTGCAGGTGGTTGGACCTCTAGCAGTCTGCATCAGAGTCACCATGCTTACCTACACCAATAATTGCCATGTGATGGTACAGACTGTCATTGTCAGTGGGCACGGGCAAAAGCAATGACAATGAGATAAATAAAGGTTATGGAGATGGATCTTGAGTTGGTAGTTTATTTATATTTTTAAGAAACAGAATCTGAATCTGAACGCAACCCCATCATTGCAGTTCTATCTAAAGCGCACACTGGCTCTTCTCCATGCCAAGAGAACACTTCAACACACATCATAAAGGACAGGGCAAGCTAACAGGGTATGAATTAGTGGACTATGAATAGCAAAAGCAGCTAGTAAATACACATCATCTTCCAGTAGAAAAAGGTCAGGGCTAGTCTTAAATGTTTAAATGAAAAATATATTATCTATGTAAGATTAAACAGTCCATTTTTGTGTTTGACGCTTTGGTGTTTAGCATTTGCAGGACACGGAACCATGGCCATGTTTTTTTGAAGATTATTTTGATCATACTTAAGTGCAGCTTCCTGTCAACTATGCTCTTCTGTGTTGAGAAATGGATAAAAAACACTATTTTTCAAACTTTGCTTGAGTCTCAGGCAGACAGAGAGGACGACAACGAGCAGCCAGAGTGAGGCCAGGCCCAGTCGTCTGAAGATTTCAGTCAAGCTAACAGTAGTCTGATCTACACTACTGTCTGGGAGTTTCAAGAGCTTTCAGACAGGCACCCAGATACTCTTATCCACTCTGCACTCTCCAAGCGCAAATGCCAAGTGCACCGTCACTTCAAACCCGTATTAGTCCTTTGGTTAGAAATCAATAACACAGCATGATATTAGTGCAAATCAATGTGCACGCTGCAAGCCACGACTATTCCAAGCATGTGGAAATTCATTATTGTCTGAGCACCCATCCTAGGCTGTCACCTAATTCTGCTAATAAAAGATAAGAAATATGACTTTGCCTTCTAATAAAATGTCATTCTCTGACATTTCCTTTATGCAATTGGGCATTCGGAATAGCTAATATCACAAGCACTTTCCACTTTACAAATAATTCTTTCTCTAATGTACTTTGAAAATACCATATCAGAAAATATGCATTCCTTGCCATATTGTTTGACAGACTCCTCCTGGTTTAAACTTAATTTGTTAACAGTAAAAGCATAACACTTCTCCCTTACACCCACAGCAATAAAATTAAATGCTTTCCAGCCACTGGGTAATAAAAGCTTTCACAGTAAATTATTAAAAACTTAAATTTGTATTTCAGCTCCCAAAGTCAGTATCCTCACAAGAATTCACAACTCCTGCAACATTTCTGACAATAAATACTGATAAGCAACTATTTTTTGTCTTTCTAAATTCACATGTTTTAGCATTCCTCAGTTTGGATGTCCCCCAACGTCGACAGTAGCAGCCACTGCACTAGCAGGCAAATCTGTGCAAAGCAGCAGGAGCATCAACAGTAGCAGCTCCAGCAGAGTGAACCATCATGCAGCAAACAAGACAAAATGAAGGGACAGGACAGGCGGGGTTACTGGCTGATGCATCCCGCTAAGGGGGCAACCTACAGTGCCTACTGTGACTGAGCAGCATGGCATTACTGGAGTGGTAGCGGTATTTCACCGGCAGACTGCGGGCCCGGTTCAGCCGACTCTCAGCCAGGGATCTGGCCACCACGTCTCCTGGACCTGAGATACTGAGGCGCAGTTTCGAAGGGTCAGCCCCAGGCCCCAGCCCCATGGGGAGCAGACTTCCTTTACGGTTATTAACAAGGGGGATGTTGATTGTGCCTGGCTTGACCAGGGGGTCCTGGTTGGGGTGCAGGGTGCTGGGAAGGAACGCATTTGAGGTGATGGAGGTGGAGGTCAGGCCGGTGGTTTTAACTGATCGGTTTTGAAAAGACGGTCTAACTTCATCCATTACTGTCAAACAATGGAGAATAAAAAGTGTGAGAAAGCCTGTATTGATGCTCATTAATTAGTTAGTAATTAATTAACTAGTATTATTTTTTTTACATATTATTTTCAAATAGAATTGTTTTATCAGAGATTTCAGGGAAAATCTTTTAAAACAAAAGTCATCATTGTATTGTAGGATGTTCACAGCCAATAAGAAACTTGAAATAAATATTTGATAATTAATAAACTGTATAAGGATCAAACAGTTGTTTCTATGAAAAAGACTACAATTTTTCTCATTTGAGTTCTGATTAAGAAATAGCTGAAAGCCCCAAATTCATGCCATAACAGCAGGAATCATTTATCATTTTTCTGAAACTGGTGTTGAAACATTTTTACTCATCAACTCTTATCTGCTTGGCACACGCTTCAACTGAAACGTTCACAGTGACATTTACTTTGCATTTGTGACAAACATGAATTAATAAAAAGTCTCTTAGTTTTATTTCTCAGTTGTGCTACACTTTCTGGTAAAACAAAGCAGAGACACAGCTTGGCTAAAGCCAGTCAAAACCAATCAGATATTGTGTCAGTTCAAGCATTATGTGTAGCACACTACTTTCATTTCAACAAATATAAAACTATAACTAATAATTTATAATATTACTAATTCAAAAACTTTTTTCATTAAACATTTAAAGGATTCATTTTGGATTGTATATAGAAATGTGGTTAAATTCCAGACCAAAAATGTAGTCACTGTGTTCTCAAACATTTACATGCTGCTTTTTACTGTAACTTTGACAGTATTTCCAGTAACAACCTGCTGTGTCTAATATGGGAATAAATACCCTGTGCATGTAGAAACGCACATACACCTAATGTTCACGCACCAAACAAACACACACACACACACACACACACACACACACACACACACAATCCGACTGAGGACCGAGGTTGCAGAGTCAACTCGCATGTTTGTATGTACTGAAGTGGTTGTAACGTTGAATGGGAGAGGAGGAGCCCTCTTTCTCTTTGGTAGAAGGGTGGTTGGTTGGTTGTTTGGAGGAGAGAGCATGCTTGGGTGGCCCCGGGCGATAAACAGACGTTTATCCCGGCCGTCAGCTGCCTCCTTGATTTACGGGGCGCCACCGATAGCTCCTGGATTCATCTGGCCCTTGTCAAACACGTGCAGCGTTAGAGAGCGCTCACCCACCCTGGCAGGTCCACTGTGCATCCTGAACAACCCAGACGGCAACTGTCCCTTCCTGAAATGCTAATCACATGATAGTACTGTCCTGCATGCAAGCCTTATCAGATCGCCATGACCCAATGTAAACTGGATGATGAGGCAAAGGAATAACAACTAAAAATGTTTACTTTTGAATGTGAGCTAAGCTGGCTTTGCCTTTACAGTGTTTGCTGCATGAGCAAGCTTTGTGCTTCATCTGCATTGCAACTGCATGAAAAAGCTTTTTATGCCATGCATTGTTGTTTTGCTACTGTTAAATATAAGAATATAGCTGATATTATGGCTGCTGCATTTCCTTGTAGTTCTGCTAAGAGGCAGCCACTATTTTAAAGAGGAAAAAAAAAATGTCTTCAATATCAGTATGCTTAATAAGAACAAATACATTAAATAAAAATAATAAAAATGTTAGAGGTGACATATAGCATTTCAAAACTAAAATTTATTCTTAACCAGTAGAGTAAATGGTAATAATACATTTAACAATTATTTACCAAAGATTTACCTAAATTGCAATCAGCTTTGAACCGTACGCCAGCCTCTTTTTGACTTCCACTGTTCCCTGGTGTTGTAGCGCCATCTGCTGCTACATGCAGCACAATACAAAAAGAATATTTCATGGAACTACATGATATCAAACACAAAATAATTTATTTTCAGTTGCTATTAAAGTAAGAAACTAATTACTTTAATAACCTATAACCTATCAACATATGTTGAAATGATTTAATGATAGGTGAGTTAGAATAAACAGTCTGTCTGAGTTAAACATTGAAATTAAAACTGGTTAAACTATGAGTTTACTTTGTCTCTGTATAAGACACAAGACAACATCAGTTTATGCTAAAGGAATAAGGGACAACATAGCAAATAGCAAAGCATCAGTACTAATTATGTTACATGACATAGTGAGGGGTCTACAGTCTAAACACAGAGCTGGAGCAGAATGGAGAAGGACAGAGAAACACACTTACGTGATCTGACATATCCATTATACTTATATTTGGCTGAGGAGAATGCAAAGACAAGTGGTAGGTCACACAGAGGGAGAAAGGATGTAATGAAACAGGCACATTAGGAAATAGAGACATCAACATAAGAGCGGTGGATGGAAATTAAATCAAATGTAACTATGATGAAGTACTATTAGTGAAGGGCATGAGGGCATAAACCAAAAATAAAAGGGTATAAATAATTAAAATCATGGAAAAACCTAATGGCGGTGATGATTAAAGTATGGCATGATGGCACAAAAAAGGCAGACAGGTGGATGAAATGAACTGTCCTTTCTTAGAGTGAGCCATGCTTTCAGAAAACTATCCTAAACTTGTAATGAGATGTAATGACAGTCTAATGGCTGATTCTATTAAATCTTTTATAAGGGCTAAATTTGAAGTTACACAGTTTCAGTGGCAGATTAAACAACGAAATGTTTCTCATTTAAAAACATATTAATTGCTTAGATTTTTTCACTTGAGTTTAAATGTGATGAACATTGTAAGGTCTGCAGACAGAACAAAGAAAGCCACCATGGGAAACAAATCGACTACATACTTGAGCGCATGTAGGCGTCCAAAACACAGACAGCAGACACTCACTACCCAAAACAGCCGCACTAACACAGCACAAATTTAAAGAGACTTGTTTTACACGTGCAGTCCAGATCTCTCCCACGAATGGAAAGATGGGTTCAATGCTACATTTTTAAATCTCTTGGGATGCTCTTTAAAAATGGTTGACCATGGTCTCCACCTATGCCAGTAATATTAATTATCTGGGAATTACAGTTTATGACCTTGACTAAGGAGGTACTGAAGACTGGTACCAATAGAAGTACTGGTACAGTGGGCACTTGAACTGAGCTCTGAGCTGCTGACACTCTGCACTCTTTCCTAGAGTCTCTTCCAACAGTAAAGGTCACAGAGAGGGCCCAGGGCTGGCCTATGACACAGATCCTCAAACAGGGACCCACAGTGGCCCTGGCATCTGTCTCTAGCAATCTGCCTGCACCGCAGAAGCAGCAGACTAACTGGCTAGCATCTGGGGCGTAGCGAGGCAGCATAGGACAGAGGGTGGGGGGGGGGGACCGAGCCTGCCTGGTGGACAGGAGCTGTCAGGGCAAGTTTGGTGACGGACCAGCAGGGCTGGGAAAATGAAAATGCAAACATAATTTCCGTGTCAGGATAGATAAGGTCCCCAGCAATGAGATGCAGATGCACACACATGCACAGACACAGGGATAAGTGCATGTTGTTACACACAGATGCATGTACACACACAGCCCACAAGGCCATGGGCTAGCCGAAAGCATCTGCTGAGCCCAGGGTCCCCACCCCTTGTCCATAACCCAGCTTTATAGAAGCTTCAGCCTCTGCATTATATAAAAGCTGTCACATCTCCAGCCTTTCTCACTGAAGGAAGCTGGCCAAATGTGATGGTCAGGTTGCAAAGGAAGACCATATGAAACTAATATACAGACAAAAATAAACTTCTAATTCAGCTGAACTACTCAGAAAAACTTTTGAGCTAATATTTCAAAACTTAAATTGTTGAAGACAAGCATCAGTATGCACAACCACACAGGGGGAACTATATTTTTGTACCCTCCTCTATCTACATATATAATGTATGCTTTGAACTATACTTTTAACTACTCATAAGTAGTAGAAACTGCTCGCCTTAGCTCTCTTCTGTCCAATTTTTCCATCTCTTTATCTGCAAAAGTTTGCCCCTCTAACTCAAGCTCACGTCTTATCTTATTCTTACTCCAATAATTCATTGCTTGACCAAACTGCAAAATTTATATGATCTCTATTAACAGAAGACTGCATAAATTTAGTAAGGTCATTTTTCCAGACAACTCTCTCTTTGCAAAATGGTTTATCTATTTCACCAAAAATCACATTACTCACTAAACTCCTTTAATGGGTGTATGTTAAAACTGGCTATTAATTAATATTGTATCAATAAAGTTCATAAAGCAACACAAAGGCTTATGTTTATGTCGACATTTAAGAGATGTCTGTGCCGTTGTTGCGTATTTATGTGATATGAATGTGACTTGCATAGGAGCAAAGGGTGTATTAAATGAGTGCTATCCAAGGAATCAATTATCCAAGTACTCAGCCTAGAAAAATCTGGTTCAGATCTACAAGAGCATGAAGTCATCATGGATAAAGATGTCTTATCCTCTCAGACTGGTGGAAAAAAGACGGGAAATGGGGAGAGGAAATCCAACAATCCCTGACTGACAAAGCCCAATGCACTCCTTCACTAAACTCACTTTGTACAGACAAAGTCTGAGTTAAAAAGGGAAAGAAATCTAAGACAGAGGAGGCTTTCCTGAAATCCTACAGGGGGTTGAGGGAGAAGTGAGATCAGTAACCATGTAATGGCCAGTAATTGGTACCGAGGGATATCAGCGCAGGCCGAAACTACAAGAGGCCAAGCCAAACTCATCATGGCATGTTTGACACTAATCTAGGCTGAGTCGGCAGACGGTGGGAGAATGTTGAGAAGGAAATCAGATCTGTATGTCTGAACCCAGTGCTTTGATAGCTAGTCCTACTGCTGCCATGTTTAATTGACAGACAATTTAGCATTTCCCATCCACTCAAAAGGAAAAGTGAAAGGAAGGGGATCTTCCTGAAGCTTTTGTCCTCCTACCTTTTTTTTTGATCAAGCCAACATCGCTATTTTGTAGTTCTCATTTTGGGCCTTTTTCCTCCCCTCCACAAATGTTTTGTGATCTATTTTCTTGTCCTCTGTCCTGTTGAACAAAACCTCTCTCTCCAACCATGTTATTTTTCTCCTCATTCCTCCTCCCTCTCTTAGTGTATGTGTTGTAGACCGTTAAAGACTGCAGTATAGATACACTGCTTAAGACAATTGTGATCCAAGGCTGATTATATACAATAAATCGTACAATTTGAGACTTTATGTCCATTGTTAATTGTGGGCAAAATTTTATGTGTTTTTGTATTGTATGTGTCTTTATTAATTGCCTAAAAGGAGGAAACGGCACTTGAGGTATTAATAGTTACTTTCCTGAACTAGTGTCAACAACAAAAACCTGTTTTAATATCTGTGCACTGCTCCTCATTTATTAGGCTTGGCAAGACTGTTAGAAATCTTCAAAACATCATTTCAGATGTGATTTTCTCTTATCTTCGGCATCAAAGTGAAACTAAATCTCTGCAGAGTTGTTCAGTAAGGTTAAGTCAAAGGTAAAAAAAAATAAAACAAAGGCAAAGCTACTTCAACTGAAAAATTATAAACTGAAAACACTGTTAACTCAGAAGTTTGTAAGGGCCTTTAAAGTAATGATATAAAACATAATTTAACAAAAATTATTATTTAATTGCAGCATAAAACCTTGAGAATAAAATGATACGTTCCATTTTCTGTATATACAGACATCTTACCTTCAACAGTTCAAAGCACATCAAATCCAATAGTGATATTGATATTATCACACAACTGCATGACTGATGCAGCATGCGGTAGCCACATGTCTAACACCTACATTACTGTACAATACAGCAGCACCACAGAGCAACACCACCACTTACCCATCACACATATTACACTCATGAAATAGAAATAATAGCGTCAAATTAAAATGATAAACAACTAAAAAATGATGAAAATTAACTATAAATAAAAGGAAATGAGAAGATTAAATGTTAAATTAAACCTAATAACTGAAATGATGAAATAGATAGATAGATAGATAGATAGATAGATAGATAGATAGATAGATAGATAGATAGATAGATAGATAGATAGATAGATAGATAGATAGATAGAAACAACAATTCATCTCAGAGTAACAATTGTCCATCAACAATCATAAAATAAATAAATATCCACATAAGCCACAACTACACAAACTATGGAGTCACAGTACACAGATCACACCACATGGACGACATTACAGACAGTACATGTACACGTACAGTACCTCTGCATGGTACAATACACGGAGCACACACCACAGACACGTAACAGCATGTGTTGGGCGGTGTAACTTACAGGCACGTAAAGTGGTTGCGCAATCATGAACAGAGACAGAGGAAAGTGGGTAGGCCCTCTGAAGGGTGTCCATGTTACTATGTACACTGCCTGACATGCAAGAGCAGTCTTGCTCTGAACGGCCGCAATCAAAACAACATGCCAGTTTCATTCGTTTGTAGACGGACATCTTGGCTACAGTCATGTTTTGGGATGAGAGGAGAGGAAAAGCAGCAGGTTAATGGCAAAAGGAGAAATATTCATCCAGGGGGAAGTCGGAAGGTAACTTCATCAGAAAAGTGCAAGCCTTAGACACCTGCTCCCACAGACTTGAGCCCCAAGATTAAATAAACACACTCGAAACGCCGCAATGTATTTAGAAATCATATTACTTTTACCTCAACAATTTGTCCAATGATTTCTGGTTTACTTTTAAAATTTTCTTTTCTGAGAAAACACAAGATAAATTTGGACACATTACAATAAAACAATATTAATAATAGTATTTCATAATATAATAATCACATGTCAGCGCAGTATTACTCGTCTCGAGAGGTCAAGCTGTGTGCTAAGGCTGTAACAGGTCAAAAGGCAAAACTATAACAATGGGAAAAAGGGGTAAGGAGAAAGGGGAGAGGGTGGGAGGCATTCAGGAAAGAGAGGCATGAGCAATGTCTTCAGCAGCAAACCTCATACAATGTTTCATACATTTGTACATCCTCTATCCATTTGGCTAAAGGAGTGGATCACGTACCTGTATCCCATCATGCAGCTGTAGCGGCTCTGTCCATGGCATCACACTATTCTACTAGTCTAGACTGGCCAATTCATGCTACTGAATATCTAGACCTGCAGTTTCACTGCCCCACTCCCCAAGGGAAGCTTCACTCTGATGTACTCTCTAATGTGCATAAATGGTGTGTCTGGACAAAGGATGTACATGTTTAAATTTTTTCTGTGTCAATTTATCACAGAAAAAATTTAATTATAACAGACATTATACACTAACTTGACTTTACTTTTCTCTATTTATGCTTCACAGTTGTTTTATGCATCTAAATAGGATGTTTAAGGTTTGAGAAGCAGAAACTACATTGATGTTTAATCTTCAGCTCATATTCTCCATATGACTTAAATTTATGAGGTAAAAATACTGACTGGGTCATTACATATAGTTATATCTTTTTAATTATCTCTACACAATAAAATCAGGGGATCAAACAAATCTCACATGTAATGTCTAAAACACTAGGAACCCAGGGTGGGACATTTATCACTAATTACTTATAAGTAGACCTGCATCATCACTGTTATTGCTATTGTTCACTGTTAATAACTGTTGTATTAAGTACTTCATTGATGGTTCTTTTCAATTATCGTGGTGACTATGTGCTCTTGCTCAGATAAGACTGGATGTGAAAGTTGTATTACACAACAATAAACCCTTAACTACTAGTCAGCCTGCAGCCAAAATACTGTAAGTAGCCACTTTATGTCTATGTGGTGTGTATGTGAAGCTCTGAACCCCAAGGGAAGCAGGAGTGAAAGTCCCCAGAGTAGCACATCTAGATTGCTGTGACTCTGGGCAGAAACAGTCCCTGGTCCCCATTCCCTCATTGCCAAGGTGCAAACAGGCAGCAGATTGTCTGGCACCTTTACAGAGACACTTTCAGCATCTTTGACTCTGTGTCACATCGGAAAAAAGTAATGAAGTAATATGTTTCAGCTTCTGGCCAAGGAAAGAATTGGAAACGCAGATCATAACCCATGGGGGGAAGGCATCAGGGACTGTTGTATCCTGCGACATGCACATGTGCCTTATGAGCATGTGATAAGCATGCAGAAAATGTAGTTTTGGTCTCAGCAACAAGGGGAGGTACAGAGATAACTGTTCACAGTATTGAAACAGTTTTCAGGGCATGGCAGACAAGTGCGGTGAGGCCATCACTTCATGCTGATATTGCTTGACTTCCGAGTTTTTGCTTGGGCATTCGGACCACAGTTTATGTGTGTTACAATGTAAATTATTGACACATGGAAGGGGAGTAATGGAAAACACAAGCACACACACACACACACACACACACACACACACACACACACACACACACACACACACTGACAATGTCTTTGACTTCTGACTTCACAAATACCCAGATTCTGCCCTGGAATTATAAAGTGTCCATTTCAGGCCATTCTTAATTGAAGATTCAACATGACCACTGCCCTGATAAACTGTCTGGGGTTTGATCAGGCATCATCTCCTGTAATCCACCAAGGCACAACCTAATCCAACAGAAGCTATCAGGGCACTATGTTGAATACGAAGGATGTCCCAAAGAAAGAACCATTCTGATATATCCCCCTGAAGCTTCCTTTTTCAACAAGAGTGCAAGGACAAATTATACTGTTGCAGAAGCTCAATAGTTGAATATTATCTCCACTACTATATTATAATATCTCCACCGTAATAACAATCAGAGTGGAGAGTAGTTTATTGCAGTGGGGGCATAAAAGAGTGCAAAAGACAAATGCTTTTTTCCTTGGAAAGGCAGACTTTGTGCACACAGCCCTCAACAAACCCCAATTATACCATATCTTGTAAACATAAATCATTAAGGACTTCAAAATGATGAAACATCTTGGGATGATGCATTTGTCAAACTATAGATTCAGTTTATGATTAAATGTATTATCCTAATGCACAGAAACACAGAGATTTGGTCCTTGCATTTTTGCTGAACAGGTTTCAGGGTATTCGAGTTTCCTCTACAGACATCACCATTTAAAATATTGTATTATTGGACATGACTCTGGCACGGCACCGCCATCTAGTGGCAATCTAATGCTATGACAATTAATGCTGTGTATTGCTAGTGGACTTCTCATCCAGTGCAGCAAGTTATAAAAAAGAAAAAAGAAAAAAAGAAAGGCCCAACAACTGTCCAGATTTGAAATGCACAAGACTGGTGTAGTGACATTTCAATTCTGAGAGGAACTGATGCTCCCTGAGACCTCAGCCCGAGCAGGGCGAGGACCTAGAGTGGCTGGGATCACAGAGAAGTGGGGCAAAGGGGAGACCAGATTGTTTTGATTGTGTTTTGGCAACCTTGCTTGTTAGGATTTACAGAACTTCCCACAAGGACATTTTCTGCTCTCTGAAAGTACAGCCACACACAAAACTTCCTTTGACAGAAAGCAGATCAACTTAAATCTCAGTGGTTCTTGTTAATTTTCTTCCCCTTGTGATAGCTCTTCTAAATCTATGATTACTGTATGACATCTCAGATTGTTATTACGTTTCCTCTGGACTTTCTTGGAGCATGACACTATAAGGAGGTTAATCATGGGTAATGACAGAAGACTTGCAGCAGATTGGCTTCCAAATGCCAAGTATGAGTTTTGTTTGGAGATCCAATAGTGAGGGAAAACTGCAGAGCTCATCGGCCACGTCCGATTAAGTCACACTCTATTTAATTGTCATTTCCAACTAGTAAGAGCATCAGCTGACTGGGCCGATGATGAGGAGGCCTGATGCTGGTGTGAGTTTGATTTCTGCTGTTTTGGTTTGGGTCTGGTCTGAGCACAGTGTAGAAATGAGAGGCGAGGAGAGGGATGCAGAAGCTACACTGGTACATGCAACATAGATACAGTATACTATTTTCTGAAGAGGGAAAAAAAAAAAACACTTGCACTGCACTCTGGGTAATAGTACACCCATTTTCTTTTTACTCACAATAAATCACTACCAGTGAGTAGTTAAAATAAAGTGGCGTTTTCCAATGGCAGCAGGGAAGGAAATACATCAAAAGTGTGTCACTGGTCATAAAGAAACATGGGAAAAACAACAGAAGAGAACAAAACATGATAGAACAGAACATACTATATAGACTTCCATTGCAGTAATGGAACTGTCAAGTTTCTAAATGCAACTCTCTTGTTGGCAACAACTGTAATAAGATAAAACATAACGCCATGTCCATCACTGAAGTCTGAGACATGAAGATATTAAGAAAGCAAAGAGAAGTGAACAGTTTATCTAAATGAAACTAGAGTGTGAAAGGCCTGTTGATGCTATTGAGCTCAAAGAGGGAAAACATGTCTGAATAATTGAAATGACACAGACAAAAGAAGGAAATGGTGGGTGTCTATTTTAAAACCAGGCTTTGTCCGTATCAGGCTGCTTACTGTAATTGTCTGTGACCTTTCGTGGAAATATGGGATATTTAACTGAATTATTTATCCAGTAGCTAACATGTCCTGACAAGTGACTACTATACATAGGTCAGGTTATATTCATGTGCTGTTCCCTGACTTAATGGTAATGTTATGTCTGCATAAAAAAGGGAAGAAACTATCCATCTGACAGGGGCATTTGTGTATTGTGAAAAGTCTTAAATTTAACACTATATCTATGACTATTCATAACATGTATGGGACCTTAAAGCTCCTGAGAAGAGCTCAATGTTCTCAAATACTCTCATCAAGAGCATTTACATGTAAAAAGAAAATAATACAATGGCTCATATCCACTTATATTTTAAATATGACAGAGAAAAGCTGATTGACTCATAGCGTTCCAAATATAGAAGGATTTATAGTATTTTGTCTGTACAGTTGTCAGCTAATACAATTTTCAGTCTGTACCTTAAGTTTTAGTCCTGTAAATTTAATTTGCTACTAAACATTTTCAGTTTGCGCAAATTAAGTAGTGATTCAATGGTTAAACCAAAAGGAAAATACACTCAAATGACAACACCTACATTACGACAAGGAAAAAAAACAAACCATATATTGACAGATGATTGTACCATAATGGATGTATGGAAGTTCAAATGGGACCCATAATAAACACTTTTTCTAGAGGTATAATGGTGTGACAATATACAGTATATTACCTTTAAAACACAGTGCCACAGCACAGAAGAACGATGACACAATGAGAGGTTTAATATTAGTGTACAAACAGGTAAAACCTTAAGTATAATGAGACAGACAGAGCCACAGGTAAGATTTGGAGTGAGAGGAAGGGAAGGACGGGGGTCGCTGGGGCAAAATAAAGGTACTCACGTCGTTTGCAGCCACACTTCTTGATCCGCTTAGGGTCTGTGATGTCGTCATGACAAGCTTTGCAGTAGAAAAATGCTCTAAAAGTGACACAGTAAAAATGTTTAGCCCTTTTAACTGTTTATTTTACAGCATTACTGACCAGTTGTTAATCAGGATGGCCGGATTACCTCTTTACTTCTTTGGCATCACTGGCGATAAAGAATCCCAGTGTTCCCTCCTGCATCTTGACATGGTTGCCCGGGTTGATGAGAATGCTGGGTAGTCAGAGAAATAGACACATCATGCTCATCAACTTATGGATGATACTCAGTTCATGCACACAACATGCTAATCAAGAGGAATGGTACACACACTTGTTGAAGCTGTTAATCAGACATACACTGCGCTAATCTTGACTGTTTTGGAGGGTTTTTTGCATCAACACATAATCCCTGCTAAAGTTTTCAGAGCCTGGTTTTCTCTTTTGTGTTGTATCCTACATGTTATCATAACAACACACCTGCTCCTCTGATTTGGGACAATTTGCTGATGTGATACTCACAAGAATGGACAGAATGTACAACAGTATGATCGCACATTGAATTTTAATTCTTTTCTTTACAGAATGGTTTCGGTTTGCCCCAGGGTGACAAAGGGGACAGAGAAGTACGAGTAGAGGGACAAGGGCAGAAAGAATTAAAATTATGGCCATGGAGTGGTTTTAGTCTCAGCATTCAAATACAGTCATCTAGTCAAAACAAATGTTATGATGGCCACTGAGACATGGCTATAGTACAGAGAATGTACAGTAAGTGTTGTTATCTCGGTTAGTATTTGACAGTGGGATGCAAGGGAATGAACAGCTCTTTTTCCTGTCGATTACTGGGCTGATTCTACTCAGTGACTCTACAATGGTCTATAGGATCACTCAAGGAAAAATGTAATTGTTGGACTTAAGTCCAGAGGTGGATTAAATCCCCTAAAATCAGTAGTTACTCTGCTCCATTGAATTATAGAGTGAAAATAATTACAATGCATGTCCAGCAAGGTCAATATTGACCTAAAATGTTATATTATATTCAATATAATTATATTTAAGGACACAACTATAATATAAATGTATCACAGCATGCTGAACAACAGTGGACATATTAGTCAAACTATTTTTGATATGATCTTATGAGTTTAATACCCTATAAACACTTTAAGCGACTGGCTGTATCATTCCCCATTAATTAGACTGAGACAAAGAGTAGACACTACACACACATACTGTACGCTCACACACACGCACACACACCCTGGTCATTAATGGTCACCTGTGGGCAACAATCATCAATGATGTGAGTGTGAACTAAGAAATCAAAACACTGAACCCACAAACCTTTAAGGGTCACACTCCTTTAAAATATGAGCCCAGATGAGAGATGAAGAACTTTTCATTCTCCTTTTCTCATTTACTCTATTTTAAACTTTTGTCAATTTGTGACAAGAATACCTATCGTATGGCTCATAAAACTACTGTCAGTGTCGGGGGACCGCCATTCTTACCAACTTAATTCAAATCTTTGTTTTAAATAACTATTTTCTGACATTTCAGTATCCAATTTTAATGTTATCTGTGTGCACTCAGGACAGAAGTGACGCACTACATCTAAGAAAACATCTATCTTACTACATCTTTCCTCTGGGCTCTGGAAAAGGCTACATTGGAGAAAATAAACAAAAATATTAAGGGAGCAATTGAATCCATATACATATCGGGCTGTGATCAAATTGCACCAGTCATGCAGATCAGATTTTTCTTTACACATTTTTCTTTGCGAGAAGTAAAATAGCATCTAACATTCACTCAGATTGAATGGCCCCCAGAGAAGTAAACAGGCATTGCGCCCGGCATGCTCTTTAGTGAAAATAAATGAAAGAAAACAGATCAAATCAAGACAGTTCCACAAACATTGCTGCCCAAATCTGAGATTTTACAGGTGTATCTATCCAAGACATTTTTCTTCGGTCGGGTGCAAACTGGTGAATAGAAGCATCAAATGAGCATCAAAACCTCATATTGTGAGCAACAAGGTAAGCATCAAACAACTTATGTGATAGTGTCATAGCATGCAGTTACCAAACAGCATGAAGAGGACAATAACCAACAGAAAGGCATAGCAACTGCAGTACAGGTATAGGGACAGGTACGTAGATGCAGACGGTTGCAGTAACTTCTGTGCAGTTGGATTGTTTCTCAAACACCAAACTGACAGGAAGTGACCTCACTTAAGAACATCTACTCGAGAGACGCACGAGCATGACTGAACATAATGGCTGAGACGCACAAAAATGCACACGCACGCACACATTCACACACAAACTCTCCCTCTCAAGGTAATTGCACACGTACGCAGACGCACATACATGCACAGATGGATATACAAATAGCACCGATGAGAACATGAGAGGGTGATGGAATGCAAAACTGAAATGTGCGGCACTTGAGAACATTGTAGCCTATGGTTATTAAATTTCAGTTTGGATAAACTTAATGCTATCCAAATTCAACAGCTCCATGCCTTTCCTAGTGTGTGAAATGATGAAGAAAAAACAAAGATTGGAGAGGTGCTGGTGTAATAAAACCATGAAGAAAAATACATGCTGGTATATCAGCCACCGCCTACAGCAATGGCAGATAATCAGTCAATTTATTTCAAAATGTAAAACAACAGATTATCAGTGCTTATCAACACCACATCTGAGGTCTAAGAATGTGTATACAAACTCCTCACTGATTCTGAGTCAAAGAACCATGAAGTACTGTACTGGCAATGATTTAAAAACACCATGAGTGGAATAATCAGCTTGGCAAAGCTCACACACAGTAGGGTAACAACTGAGCAACACGGAAAAAGAACTGAAAGTGAGAGAAATAAACTAAGCAAAGGACTGGTAAAGGACAAAACTGAAAAGATCAAATAAGAGGTAGATATGGAGAGGGTGAGCGTTTGGCCTTGGTACATCGACAACAGCAAAGACAAAGAAACAGCACTTCTACAAACATGTCCAATTTATCTATCCTCTCTCTGCCTGCAAAGAAGTTAGTGCATTAAGCACAAGGGACACCATAAAAAAGAGTTAGAAAAGGAGGCCTGTGAGATAGGGTTTGGAAAAATATCCTTGGGGGAAACTCCCAAAGTCAGAAGCTTTAAAGTGGTGGAGATTGGGTGGAACTTTGGAAGTATGATAAGGTAGAGGGCATACCGCTTTCGGCTTCTGCAAACAACAAGAAAAAATCTCAAATCAAACAGTTATCATGAACATAAAAGAAGAGGAGAATAAGACTGTTACTATGGTTTCTCTGCCTATTTAGGTACGCCTTATATGGCTGCACATGGGGCAACTCTGCACAGACACACAATTCAGTTATTTCATGCTTGTCCGATGGTGAGCTCCTTACATCTAAAAATGATAGTTTGCTAAAGAAAAATCTGTTTGATTTTAACGGTGCTTATCTTTTGAGAAGGGCATGATTAAATCAAATGGCAAAATCAAATGTGGCTAGAAAAGAGCTGTAGATACAAAAAGGATTGTGCCTGTATGTGGCATCTTCAGAGTCAATATAGAAAAGTAATAAAGTATGCTCCAAAAAGCATACTAGCAACTTAGCTAAATTTAAAGAATTAAGACTACAGACAAAACATGTGCGAACTGGGATAAATTCTAGCGTAAGATCAAAAATGTAAACAACTAGAAATTGTACATTTGCTTGGTTTTAGCTTATAATGCTGAAATAGCTCAAAATGTCCATCATTTGCCATGCAACCCTGCCAGTACACAAAAACATTTGACACAGGTGAATGGGGAAGGGTGGGTGGGATTTGGCAAATTGAGATTACTGAAAAATAGTACTTCATGTTGTTATTGGTGAAGACTGACACCGATGTAGAGTTAGTGGTTATCATACAGACTCAACAGGGACACAGTAGAATCAAGTTAAGGAAACACATGACATGAAATTCAAATGTGCAGCAAATTGGTTATTTAGGGACTGAATAGACAGCACAATATACTAGAAATAAGACCAAAAGAAGGTTAATGTGATGTTGTTCCAGCGCAGTTACTTAATACTTGTCTGAATCCAAACTGTTTACATTTATTCCTGCATACCTGCTAGGTTTGGTCCAAGTATCAGACCCATGGCTATGGTTACCTCCACCAAGGACATACAGCCAGTATTATGCCAAATAACAGAATAGCTCAAAAAAGTTATCAGAATTATGTGGAACGTTAGGCTATGAGGACAAGGAATAAGTGATATATGTACGTTTTTAGTGCAGATCTTTTTTTTTTTTTAAGTGTCAGTGAGAAGTTCTGACCAATGAGAGATAAACACTGTAAAAAAAAATTCTGACTGTGTGCTCTTGGCAGATGTATGTGCTCTCTGAGTTCTTTCTAGATGTCTTTCTAGGTGTGTACTGATACTTGTGTTCTAAAAAAAACTTCAACCTAGTAAGTATAAACTTGAAAAGGTAACTCATACTGTCATTCAACTATCATTCACCAACGTAATGTAATCAAATAACAACTGTGGTTAATGCTGCAAAGAGGATTTGGGGGAAAATATAAGACATTTTATTAGAAGATCAATTTGAAGCAAATCACACAGTAGTTCACTTTGGAACACAATTGTACCTCATGATACAAGATCGAATATACAAACCTGCTCTCTCTCTGCTCAGACTTGTATTCGATGGCAATAAGCAACAGCTTCAGCTTCACGTAACACAGCCTGTAAAACATGTGCACTCATTAGGGGATAGCAGTATATAAACAAATGACTGATGTGTTCAAACACCTTTGAAATTCACATCCTTTACATCCCAACAGTCCATTTCTCTTTCTTTCTTTCTTTCTTCACTTCAGAATTGTTAGCTACCTACCGCTGACAGTGGGCTTGCTGAGGGGGGAAGAGTGATACTTACTCACAGACAGTGGGGAAGGAGAGGCCCACAAAGGCACTGGACAAATACTCTGTGTACATCTCATTAGCCACTCCTTCTAGGTAATACTTCTGCCACGTGTCCTCCTCAATCTGACAAGAAAACAAGCACGGAAATGTCACATGTGAGGATAAAAAAATAAAAAATAAAAAAGGGAAGAAAAAAGCAACACTGTTTTCCTTCCAATCGTGGCACAATGTGGTCTGCAGATGTTCCACTGCACAACATCAGCCTAGTCATTATAAGCTGATCCATCATCTTTATGACATGAGAACAGTTCTTTGATAGAGACAAGCACCTCTTCAATTCTGAGCCACAGAAACACTGAACAGATTCCATATGAAATGTCACAGTAAAATATGATGTGCCTGGATGTCTGAAATCACTCTAATGGAAGTGTTTCTCTGGACAAAGATGTCAAAATTTTCCGGGGAATGTACTGTGTTTGATAGATCTAGTCCATCTGTCAGCAGAGAACCTACTGTATCCACTTATAGTAACCTCACCTTCAATCCCTGAATAAATCATCTAATATACAAAAATTCAATGTGAGAATTCATTCATCCATATTACTTCAGTCTGTTCAGGGAGAGTGACTGAGACAAGGCAAGTTAATCCTGTCCTCTGTGTTACCTCAATGAAGGATCGCATGGAGAAGAGGTTGGCTAGCATGGTGGACAGGCCCTGGGCCAGACAGCTCTGGGCAATGAAGCCTGCTTTCAGCTCCGCCAGGCAGATAGCATCGTCACCCTCCTTCCAGTTCCAGCTTGGAATGTTCAGCAGATGGGCCTTCATCACATTACAGACAGAAGAAATATGCTTACTCGCTTTCTCGTAAAAAGTTAGCATTAGATGAGAAGAATGATACCACTCTCATGTCTGGATGGTTAATATAGAGCTACAGCCAACTGCCAGTTAGCTTAGCTTAGCACAAAGACTGGAAACACAAGGTAACAGCTAGCCTGACAAAAACATAATTCCTTGTAAAAGGGCAAAATTTTGTTTTTAGAATAAGCATATTTCCCAAAATGTCCACACAAAAAAACTTTTCCTTTACATTACAAAGCAATTTTGAATCTGCTTAGAAAGCAGTAGTTGGATAATAATTTAGCATTAACTACTGCTATTTCATTTAATTGTTACAATTGGCCAACTCTCAGACATGTTAGGTATTTAACCCGTCATAAACATTCTGCCTTTTTTGTGAGGGAGGATAGAGAGCAGTTAAGATGAGGTGAGGCAATCAAAATCTCTTACCTTATTGTGATATTGTAGCATTTGTGTAATTATTCTGATCTTAGGATGGTAATTCTTGATCGAAATAACCCTAGAAGATGAAAAACAGGCAGACACATTAAACAATGAAAATGTAACGCCTTATCTAGTCAGTTTCTACTGGTTTCAAAGTTAATAGGATAAAATACCTCATGATGTTGGAGGCGTCTTCAGCATCAGGATCTGCACAATATTTGTTGGCTAGGATAAGGCAGGCATCTGCTGACTCGATCTATGTGTAAAGCACCAAAGAAACAGTTAACATCTCAGTACATGTCCACAGTTATTAACACGCACTGAGTGCTTCTGTCTGTCTTTCTTAGATTAAATTAAACAAATTAGTGGGTTAAACTCTGGCGAGTACCAAAACCATTAGTCATAGTACTGATCAAAGAACCACAGACTTTTTTCCCTTTTACTTTTCACTTTTCTGTCTCTATCCATTTTGTTTAAGAATTTAAAAATAAAAATACATTTAAAAAATACTGTCATCTTGCAATATTTTCTTCTGCTCTCTATACCCACCAAATGATTTACTGAATGGAATTTTGCTCTTAATCTGTCAAATTTCTCTCGCTAAGAGCCCTGTCATCGACTGTACCTTCACTCTGGCCAGATCGTGAGGGTTGAGAACAGATCCCTGGTAGAACTCTACTTGGGTAAAGTGACGTTTGAACAAGGCTTCCAGCTCAAGATTAGGGGAAATACTAGCACACATAGAAAAGAGGAGAAGGGTCAGTGCATGTGTGGGTAACTCATTAATATACAGGCTGACTGTGCATTGTTTCAAACATTGTGTTCTGCTAACCTACACATGGTGAGAAACAAAAAAATTTACTTACTTATGGAGAAAAACAATTTCTACATTGACATCATCCCTGTCCTTGTGTAGGAAGTCTTTGAGGAAGTTGGAGACACTTTCGAGGGTAATATGACCACAGACCACAATATGCCTGGAAGGGGGGAAGAAATCATCTTGAGTGGGCAACATAAATCACTGCAGACACTGGCATGTCTCCCAAAGATAATCAGTCAAACCAAAGCACTCTAACATCTAACTCAAATATAGACTGAAAAAATCTATATACATGTCAAGAAATGTCTTTTCAAAGCAAACAAGTAACTGAATTATATCTTTTTTGCCATAAAAGTGAATATTTTCCCCGTTGTAATGAAAGTGGTTAAATTCTGCACGACAAGTGCAATCAAACACTCAACTCTGAACCACTTTAGAAAATCTAAGATATAATCACACAGCCCACAGTGGTTGGATTGTCATCCGTTCTCAATATAAAAACTGTCCCTTCAGCCAAACCACCCCCTTTGTGATCTGAATGGATGTTGACAAAGACATGTACATCAATATGCTTGTGCTTTTATACAGAACATTACTTAAACTTTCAAAGTGATTTGGAGGCCTGTGGTTGACACAAATTCTAAACAGGACCTCAGAGTATTTGACGGGTCCCCTGGCAAAAACATGAGGGGCATTACAGCAGAGGGATCTGTCAGACGGTGCACAGGGCTGATTACAGCAGCAAGGAAGTACAAGGTCAGAGTGGAACAACTTTTAACTTGAGGTTGTGTCCCTGTTTGTCCTCTGTCTGCACTGTAGGCCAAAGTGATCAAAGGTCAGCTTCACAGTTATACCAACAGTGAGATGAGTCATTTGGATGGAAGTTTTATTCAATTCTGAACTGTCTCAACAACTAAACTTGTGGTGCTTCTGTAAATATTAAGTTCTAGTGTCCCAGAATTGAGAGAAATCGTGAAAATTCCCGCATCATGTATTGGTCACTGTTGTAATATTCATATCACGGTTTTAGGTGATCTTACTCCCTTAATATTATTTTTGCAATATTATAAGTCCTCTAACAAAGTAGGAGAAGTTGCTATTAAAAACAGGTGGAAAGTAATGCTAATAACAGTGAAAATATCTGTATTCAACCATTATATGGTTATGATAGGCAATTTAATCACACTAATCTTGGGGATTTAAGACACTTTATATGCTTCATTTGCACTGTGGTAAGTCGAGCTACCCTTCTGGAGTCAAAGTTAAATGTCACCAAGTCTTATTGCCAAACCCCTAAATGAGAAATCCAAACATGCTCAGTACAATCCAGCCCTTATATTGACATGGATTAGTGTGGACACTCGGCAGACACCCTAATTACCCTATAGAGACCTGTAAGGCAATCTGTGTAATGACAATGGCCTTATCCACTACTTAGCAGGATGTGCCAGGAGACAAATGAACCACTTTAGTTTAGAGTGCCTGGGTATTGGACAGCTTTGCATTTAACGCTATGAGTATTAGGTTACTCTTTCCTAAAATTAAAAAAAAACCACTGTGGTCTTATTTGTTCCCTGTTCCAATTCTTATCATCAAAATAGATTTGTTTCCTTCAATCCGTCATTATAATGCTCTTATACACAAGAAGAATGCTCTGGGTAACACATTAACATTGACATCTAAAATTGTATAGAACATTACTGAAATCTGACTCAGTTTGGCAGGTTTAAAGGAAACAGAGATATTTATTGATGCTAGATGAGAACCATAATCCAGATCACTGAGTGTTCTCCTATCCTGTACCAGATGGACCGGGTAGGGCTAAACTGAAGTGGACTTGGCAAAGTAATGTGAATGACATATTGAGAGAATGGCAGTTTGTGGATGTTGCGGGGCATAATGGTCTTCACAGATGTCGCCTCTGTCCTTTAAGAGAATCTAATGAGCAGCCGTGATTGCGTGGTTGGCCAGAGTTGAGCAGAAGGCCGTGTGGTCTTACAAGCTGATGAGCTGAGATGTCTGTGGGCAGCCAGCAGTATTTGGCACAAGATGTCTCTCATTTCAAGAGACGAAAAGACATCGGTCATGTTTTCCTATTCCCAGTATCCAGATGCCCTTCTCCAAGGGTAAAGGGGAATATACAGATTTTATGGTTTATTATTCGGTTTGTGTGGATTCAACATTAGGTTATGAATCTCAGACACACATACTCACAAGCTGAAGCACAAAACTGAAGGTGTAAACGAATGTGCACGGGAAAAGACACGTGCACACACACTCACACGCTTACAGAAGCGCATGTGGTGCCTGTCTTTCACTCTGAGGAGGGGATTTATTAGCAAGCAAAACTTTCCGCCTCATTTTTAAAACTTCAAATTCTCCCCCTGATCAAGCCACTAATTTGAATCTCTGTGTTTAAGACGAAAATACTGTTGAGACATTATGCTTCACTTGATAGACATCATTAAAGCTGGCATGCCCATCTGAGTTTTCTTTCTTTCTGTGTGCCAATGGTGGCATCAAACTTAACACTGACTAACTTGGATGGTTAAATAGGACATCATAGACAATTCAACCATTTATAATTGCTTCACAAACAACATATCTTCCCTGTGGTTACCCTGATTGTACAGTACAGTGTAAATTATAGACATAGCTAAAAAAGTAACAAAAACAAAATAGAAGCGCACTTCTTTTTTTTTTTTTTTTTTTACAAGAAAAACAATAAACATCAATCCAGAAACTAAAACAAAAAGTGTGGCACACAATGACATTAAATGCAAAAGGGTATTACAGAGCGTGCACACAAAACATGCAGTCAGGGAACATCCCAGGATGTCATTGGGGATGCACTGAATACAAAATGAACAAACAGAGCTCAAACATCAGCAACAGAGGTCACTCACTTGGTACTGCTCTAATCCTTAGGTCAGTGATGCAACTTACTGCAACAACCATCATCAAAATGTTGCAATTTATACAACTTTGTTCCCATTATATACTTTGTCAAAAATCAACACATGTGATGCACTTAGTGATAGTGATAGTATAGTGATAGTGACTGATAGTGTCGAAGTATCTGGGCCTGCACGCCTTAAGTCGCTAGCCCTTACAGAGGACTATCAAAGGTGTATGTCAGAGTTCAGCCAGGGTTAAACCCAGTTTCCATGCCAACCCCACTGCTGAAGCTGGGGCTAATGGAAACCATAGAGTCATAATGGAAACCACAGAGCCCCGAGTGCAGTGGGCGCCAACAGAATGCAACACTTGTCATTATTATATCAGCATACACAAGCTGAGTGCTGTCACTGCGCTCATGGGTGTATGCTACACTGCACAGAGTACTAAAGGCAACACTAGTATGAAACAGAAATTCAGTATGGCTCCAATGTGAGTCTCTCTCACTTCCAAATAACCTTCAAGGCCTGTTTCAAATGACACCGTCCAGGCAAGATCAAATAAGGGTTACATTTAAAATAGTTCTGAATGTATCATGACCTCATTGTTTGTGAGCTCTGTAATCAGTCGGATACTTGTAATCTCCTAATCTCATTTCCATGATAGACTTTTTTTGTGCTGACAGCTGCTAAATGACTGAACCGCCGATGGCAACCCGGTTTTGTCTATGTGTCAGGTCCTATACATGTAAACACCGAACACATACATATCTAAATGATTATGCAAAGAGCCTGGTGCCACTCTAAGCCTGTGTGTTTGGTGGGTATTTTCTGATCGTTACCATATGTTTGAACTGTATGTCTAACCAGAGAGAGAAATGGAAGGGGGTGTGGAAAGAGAAAATAAAGTGTGTGGGAGAAACTATCCTCAGTTTTGACAAGGGCTTCTCTCAACACCCGTCTGTGAGTCTGGGCTGAGGTCACTGGCCAAACATAACATTTCATCAATCTTATCTCAATGACAGGCAAACATTATTGAACAAAGGCTTTTTTTCTAATGGCTCGTTCTACTGCTGACTCTCTAGAATCCACCCCGCTGAACAGAGTGACTGAAACCGATGGGAGTGAGATTGGAAAAGAGAAACAGAGTGAGAAAGACAAGACAGCATAGAAGTAGATGCGCCACAGAAGAAAAGGAGAAGAAAAGAGAAGAAGAAAAAAGATGTCTACCCTCCCTGTTCTGGACACACCACATTTGGATTAAAATAAATCTGTATGCTGAATATCAGTAAGGTTTGAGCCACGAGGGGAGGAGAACAGTACTGCACAATAAGAACTGTGGTAATCTTGTACAGACAGTAAAGTGACCACAGTGTCACACATACTTCATAGTGCACTGGAACCTCTGCTGTGAGAGGTCAATTGCACATATACATAAATAACAAGAGTGTCTGGAGACAAACTCCACAACTACACAAACACGAGAACCAGGCGAGCACCAAGAACCAAGCAGGCAAAGCAAGCCAAAAGCAATTGAGAGCCTCCAATGGGAGCCGAGGCATCCAGCATTCAGGGTGTGGGAGCTGACTGAAGATCAGGGCCAAAGTTATGTCAAGCATTGATGATGCGATGGGCTAGCGGTGACAGACAACAGGAAGATGGCTTTTTTCATGGAGTTCACAATCAATGAAAAAGCCACACGACTGCAGGTCATAGAGAACATGCCAGAAATGATGCAGTTAAAGAAAAGTAATTCCATAAAACATGCAAAACAAACTCAAGCAGAATGAAACAAGAAAAGAAATTATATCCTGCAATGGTCATTGAGATTGATGATACTTAAAAAGACCACCAATAATAATGCACTTGCAGATGTTTAAATCTTTCTATTTTCTTGTGGGAAAAAAATCCTTTAGAAGCGGATAGTAGGGGTTTCATGACTATTTTCTTTCATTTTGATGGATTATGTACTAATTCATCCCTATAGGCAAGACTGTATTATTGAGGGACTGAATCTGAATAGAATAAGAAATGGGACACATAGTGCACAGATATATTGCACAGAAGCACCACAGGTTATTTTACTGCAAGTCTAAAGTGTAGTAGTCATGAAAGCTCTATTTTCCAAATTAAAGCGCAACACAAGATGTTTCAGGAGGACAAAGAAAGAAAATGAACGGCACACAAATGATTTCAGGAAAGCTCTGAGAGAAGGACAGATAGAGGCAGATATAGAAAAAGGTAGACAAAGAAAGAAGAAGAAGACAAGGACAGACAGAGAGAGTAAAAGAGAGAGTAAAGGGGCATGGACATGTGTGTCCTAATGGCCAAGGTCTCCAGTCACGCAGTGTGACTTGACGTTATAAAGTAACTTTACTGTTCTAAAAAAGTCAAGTTAACTAACCCCCAGTAACTATAAACTTCAGGGGCGTGCACTTGAGTCACACAACCACACCTTGTCTGGATTTCAACTTACTTTCTGCCTCGTGTTGAGTTATAACTCCCTCCGTATTTCTTCCGATTAAGGATGAGAGCAGCAATTTCTGGCACGTAGCGAGCAAACATGGCCTACATGCATGGAACAGAAAAAAGAAAAAGGCATGCAGAGAGGGTTCTACCGCACACAGAAAAACAGCAGAACCATCTGGAATACTTACTTTCTCCCATTAACCGCACTATAGGAACCACCATATTTCTTGCGGTTTCCTATTAACTCTATGATTTCAGGGACGTAGCTGGCAAACATGGCCTAAGGAGAAGATAGAAGACAGAAGAAGAGACTAAAAAAGAGACTACTACGCTGCAGAGTGGGTGGTGGGGAAACTGGTGCGTGAATCCAGATTTCTGAGGGGAGAAAAATATTATTTTGCTATGGAAATCCAGTAAAAACTCTCTCATTGTCTGTAGAGAGAGAGAGAGCTTTATAAACCAAAAAACGTTCTATTGCTGTTGAGAAAAAATAGCCCCAGTTTTTAAAAGGTAACAGTTTAGGAACAGGTTTGGTTAGTGGGCAAGAATTTTGTCACAGCTGATGAATATTCAGTCTGTGATAACACCCAAAACCTCTCTGGATAGCAGAATTTTAAAAGCTGAAGGAGAGTAAAAACCTATGTGCCATGTTTTGTCCAACAAACACAGATGATCTGGCAGGTTGATTTGAATAGGCCCACCTGATGGTCCACAGCTGCAAAACACATTAAGACTCATTTGTTGGGCTGGAAAATGAGCTGGATGTATTTTGCAAAGCTTCACAGCCGGTCATCCTAGCACAGGGTTGTGTTTACATCTACTAACTACCAATGGGGTACTGACTGACACTGCTCATCTAGGCTTACATCTACATTAAGAAACAAAATGGTGCCCTTGCCCTTGTAAATCCATACTTAAATCATGCTTGGAAAGTGTATCTATACATTACCAGGAATAATGTGAAATGACGTGAATTTAATATGATCCCTGGCTTTAAAATATCTCCAGCCTGAAGTCATTATTTAGCCACTGCTGCTGATAGGAAGCAGGCTGGGGTACTAGCCTAAAGACTTCCAGAGCTCTCAGCACTGAGAAAAACACAACCTATCACCATGGCCACAACACGGTACACATCCACACAGCTGCAGGTCATCAGTACACAGTGATAGCTGTCCAAATACAGAACACAGTAACTGTGATTTGGCTAGATCCTCCATTTTTTGTAAGAGAAGATGGAGGAGGCAGGGTCTTCAGTATGTGTGTGAGTGCTCACAGGTGTGTGCACCCATGCATGCTTGTGCGTAAGTTACGGTACTAGTGGCAGCCCAACAGGACGCTAGATGAGAGGAAGGTGAGAGAGAGGGGGTGGGAGGCTGCTGTTGCTATGGTAACAGTCAGGCTGGCCTAAGCCTCATCTCCCTGCCCCTGTGTTTGTTGGAATTGTGGGAAGAGACACGGGAGGAGGGGTGTCCTGAAACCGCAACTGCTTTTAAGAGAACAGTAACAACATTATCAGACAATAGCTTATTCTCTAATCAAACAAAAACAGGAATGACACATAAGGGAAAGGAGACATAGGAGCACATAGTACTGTAACTACAGTAGACAAGATACAGTAGGCTAAACAGAAGGATACAACTACACTATGACAAAAAAATAACATTTACTGGTACAGGCAACATTTTAAAAAGAGCACTATTATAAAATATCTTTAAATATACATAATCAAAGCATTTAAATTCATTTTCCAATAATTTACAGAACAGTCTATTGATGGGGGCAGGCAGGATTTAGGAGTGGATAAGGGGAGTAAGGGAGAAAGAAAAGCCTGTTTTACCAAACCACCGAGGATGAAGAAGACCATAAACAGGCGCCCCAAGGTGGTTTTTGCATAGACATCCCCGTAGCCCACTGTAGACATTGTAACCATCAGCAAATAGACACATTCCCAATAGGAAAGTGACTGGGAATTCTGGAAGTTTTCCCAAGGATCCCCTGAGTTTTCCACCTAAAATGGAGATGGGAGAGGGAGGGAAGGACAATTAGACATGACTCTAACCACAAATTTGTAAACAGAGTTTTGCTTAAAGAAACTGTTTAATCAAGTTTGATTAAATCCAGCTACAAGCGCTCATGCATTCGTCTTTGTTGAGGAATATGGTATATTCTTTCTATGCTGAGCTTAGGCTACCATCTAGTGGTAAAACAATTTGATGCTGTACTGAGCTGTTGAGCAGAGCTACAAATAGATAATAAATACTAGACACCAAACCATTGTTTTTAAATAATTATGTATTTTTCTTGTATAATAAATATATCTATATATATATCTATATATATATATAAACACACACACACACACACACACACACACACAATTTCAAAGTTCCAAGTTATACTGTATGAAGCCTTTACAATCTTTAAAAAGTATGAATTGATTGATTGATCTTTCTGAAAGTATAGTCAATTTATTTTGAATTTTGAATTGGTGATTGTTGTCTTGTTATCATTGATCATAATTTACCCTCCTTTAAATTCCTACTGCACACTTCCTACTGTACAGATCAGTGTTAGTGCCAGTACCAACTCTATTAGTCAGATCAGACTGTGCCATAACATGACTGATCCAAATTTTTTTCATCGATCTGATTATAAAATTCAGTGTCTCCACTATGAGTCATTCAGTCTATAATGAGTTTTAGTGCTACAGTTCCACACAGGGGAGTGATTTCAGACCCAGCCAATGGTTCCAGTGAGTTCCATGTGAGGGACACAGATTTTAAATTTGTGAAAAATAAAGTACAGGTATCACATCAGTACTAGATATTGGCTGATATCCTGAATTAAGTCACTGGAATTTGTTTTGGGAGAGGAAAAAGTTGGATCAGCGCAACCCTACTTGGAAATTATTTTTTTATTACAATATCCTTTCTTGGAATTCTTTAGTCAGCAAATTTTTAGACAATAACACATTAGACTATTTGATTTTGAAAAGTGCTGTGTGTTACAGTTGTATCTAACCAATGAGTTAGTTGGTTACCTTCCTTACTGGCTCATTGATCACTAGAATCCACTGGCTTTCATATCTGTTCACTTACCAAATGTATGAACCCAGCAGCTGTGAGCCATGTACTTATGAAGATGGAACACAGGTTCACCAGCTTGATGGAATTGCTGTGTAGAAGAAGAAGAACCATAAAACTCAAAGACTTTAGACCACAATGACCGAAAAACAGAGATTCGTGAGCTCATGAAAGTAACAGCAGAACCTAGCCTTATGTGACTCACAGCCAGGATAGTTGAGATGGGACTTAAATAGATTGTGGGCATATACATAAACAGACAATAGGGAAAATGTACTAGAAAAACAATAAAAATGAACATATAGGGCCAATGACCTGCGGAATGGGACAAAAAGCTTAAACCACAAACATAAAACACATCATTATTAACTCAAGCATACAATTATGATACTTCATAAAATATGCTTAAGACATGTAGTTTAATATAAAACTAAGGGACTGATGAATAAATGAGGAAAGCCTTATTCTTACCTTGTTTTCAAGATATTCAAAAACTGTAAGATTTCTGAAAACTGTATCAATCTTAGTGCTCTTAGGAATCTTAAACCTGTGATAAAAAGAGAAAGACAGACAGAAAAAGAGAGATGATCATCAATTTCACATTAGATTCCTATTCATACATGTATCAATAAGTTTGGTGTTTTCTAAAATATCTTTACAGTGGCAGCAGAGAAATGTAAGAGCGGCAGCTGTGAAGAAAGACAACTCAGTGTAGACAACATTCAGACAGATATGGTCCAAATGTTTTTTCTGCAGCACTTAAGCACAGAACCATACAATGCAAAATTTAGTCAGTGAGACACAAGAAGAAAAACATTTCATATTAGATGATGTATTGGAATTATTTATGCATTCAAACAAGTTAGGAGGAACATTATGTGGCCTAGTTTATATGAGCCTCAGTCTGTATCCAAGAGCAGCTCTCTCAGGGATTAGAGAACAATGCGACACCTGCCTCATTGTCTTTTTACATAACACGACTGATCCCATGGAACGTGTGTGTTCTCATGTCTGTGTGCTCACGTCTGTGGCAGTTTATGTGACAAAAAGTGATATGAATTCTCTCCAGTTTACTTCCTGCAAATCATCATTGGTCACCAATCATGTTCCAAAGACCAACCAACTGTAATAGAAAATCAATTTCAAGATCTGGATTAATGAAGTTATTGCTATTAATAAAGACATTCTGTGCACACCTCCAGAAAATGAATGTATACACAAACTACTGCCCTTACCCCAGTTGGAAAGGATGTGTAAACAGGACCACACTGAATGATACAGTCCTGTCTGCCTTTCCTTTTCCTCCTGTCCATGATGGCCCTGCCTCACCCTGTACCCATTCTGAAAAAGATCGCCACAGGACTTCTTTCGCCTCCATGTCTCTCGGAGGGTCTCCAAATGTGCGTTACTGTGTGTACGCCGGTACACAAGCAGCTTAGGAGGAATCATTCTTTTAGACTAAATCCAAGGAATTCCTTTTACTCCTTTCCAAGATGGGAACTAATAGTCAGCAAGCCAAAAATATTTAGAATTTCAAAAGCGCCTCCGGAAAAGAGATAATTCTTAAGTGAAAAAGAAAGCAAGACTTTTATTTTTCGGTAAAAGGCTTCCTTGATACTGCACCACTAATGTTAAAATCTCCACACTAAATACTGTTAAATCGATGGTCACTGCTGCACACAGACGAGTTAAAACAGACAGCTAGAACTGTATTGTTTGTCAAATCATGTCAGTCTTGCCAGGGACTGTGTCTCTGTGAGCAAAAAGTCAGCTTTAATATAGGTGTTATTTATTTTTTTATTTTTTTATAGTGCCTTTAATCCTCATAACCCAAACAGATTTACCTTTCTCATGCCGCTTTTAGTGTTCTACTATTAACCCGTTGTAGCCATCAAACACAGCCTGTGTTGAACCTATTTTCTAAAAAAAAAAAAGTCTGAATCCTGCCAGGGATTAGCATAGATGAAGATAAAAACGAAAATAATGCAGAACAAAAACAATAATCCTGACTTGAACATGACTGTCCCGTTTCCACAGGGAGATTTTAAAATATCTACGACAATGAGCTGCTGGTAAGATTTATTTTACAATTCAGGGCAGCTTCATTTCAACTTCAGTAAAATCGGATTTTGTCTGAAAAAAAATCTGTCTGTGAAAACCTAAGAATTAAAAGGCTAATGTGACCTCAATATATTTAGTTATATAGTTATCTGTATTACTACTGTATACATAAATAACTGGTTACTAGTACAGAATTATTGAGCAGCAGCTGAGTGGAGTAAAAAGTAAAGGCATCAGTATGCTTCACACAAAGTACTTTCCGGATCGTCAAACAGCATCTGAACCACCGCTCTCGCTGACAACTGGCCAGATGTGAAAAACTAGGCAGGGTTTCAACTTCTCTCTGGCTCTTTTTTTACATTCTTCACACAACTACCTATGTCACTTTTTATGTGTAAAACAATGCCATGAATTCCCTTGAGGACAGACGGTCCAAAGTGTGCAGCATTGTTCCCATTTGTACAATTTCTCGTGTCTCACCCCTCTCTATGACTACAGGCTTTTTACCCCACCTTTGAGTGTGGCCATTTGGAACAAGTACACTTTCGTCCTTAGACGTGTTCAGACAACACATCACATAAAGTAGTTTAAAACATGTGCTGTCCTAAAAGTCAAACCTGTCAGTAAAATGACTTCACTGCTACATGTAGTTGTTTAGTTAAAATCAATGGTGGAACTTTTTGACTCATAAAAAAAAAAAGAATTATATTATGATATTTCTACTTTTACTTAAGTGAGAGGTACAAGTAATTATTTCACTACTGGCTACAACAAAGTGTAACAAATTGATTATGGTACTATATTGAAGCAGATGTGTATGCCAGATAGTAAAGTCAAATTATGGATTGATAAACCTGAGAAATGTCATTCAGGTATTTAATTCAAGAGTGTATAGGGAATAAATAATACAAAATTCAATTTATGCTTGGCAGGACTGTGTATTTGTGTTTTGTTTTCTCATATTCTGTAGCTAAATGTTCTCAAATGTAATTTATGTAATTTTGAGAAGGGGGCCGGTAATTAAATAAGGTTTTCTGCTTTTTCTGCCTTTTCAGTCATTGGATATGATTTTTTCCAGACTGAATATTTTGTGTGAAAGTTTGTGTTAGAAGCATATAAAGAAATGAATAAAAATTGAACTAACATCAACAACCGCTCTGCAAATTTGGCATTGAGAGCACAAACATTAGACATTTTACCAAAACACCCAGTGATGTCGTGATGGAGGCTGCTATGGACTGCATTTTTCTCAATTAGTGTGAAGCATCTGTGTTTGTGTTATACTGTACATCTATGTGTGCGTGTGTGTGTAGGCATGTGTGCGTGGGACAAATGTCCGTTCACATCATCACATCTGAGAACTCACCTCCCAACTGGGGACAAAAATCACTGTCAAAAGAGAATGAATGTAAGTCAGCACAATGTCCTCACAAGTTTGTGTATTTGTGCATGCATGTGTTGAAAAACTCTCAATGAAACTTGGCTCCCTTGAACACGTGTTCATGTATGAGAAAATCTCTTTCCCACACATGCAAAATCCTCTTGCACACACGAGTGTCAGCTGGCCAGATGCTCATTCAAAAAGGGTTTTTCTGGTCTGTGCCCACTCTTACTTCATTGAGGCTTTGCAAGCCAGAGCATAGCCTCTCTCACATGTTCTGGCAGAGCAGCCTACTGGGACATTTTATCAATCAGTGTTCTGGGAGGGTTCATCTGGGATAATACTGACAGTCAACAGCCAGGATTAGATCATACGATGCTATGCTGCACTAAACCCATACACGTGCTACTAGTGTACAAAGCACTGGTTTTTATATTATATATTCATAGGATAGACAGCATGTGCATATTAATGTATAAATTTAACATCAACAAGACATTTTTGCTTGATCGTAACTATTGCCTGTATAATAATGTAAACATGCAATACAGCAAAGAGGCCTAAAATTCCCCCAAATTAGTTTCCCTCCCCTAAATGTACATGGAGGCTTCCTGCCAGTGACTGAAGCACCATATAAGGCAGATGCACTTAAGCCAATGTCAGTTACTCTTCCAGCATAACATAAGGGATCAACAAACAGTATACTAAATCACCACTAGAAGGCAGTAGCAGGTTAGAATCCAAATCCATGGTTAGAAACCATGCCTGAAGGCTACTACAGTACTGTACATTCTCAAAGCCAGTGCAGCTAAACTTCAACAACATTTAGGTTGCTATTATAAAATCAGACAACAACACAGCTCAATAAAATACAACACTTCAGGGTGTAAAATTATCTTTAAATAAGCTCATGGGGCCACTTATTGTCAAAAATCTTTTTTTTTTTTCAAAAAATAATGCAAACCAACATTGCAAATGAGATTAAGGGAGAAATGTGAAGTTGAGTAAGGGCTCTGTAGCCACAAGAGCTAGGCTACTAGCATCTTTCAAACAGTAATATGCTAATCCTATACTGCTAGTACTCTCGTGGGAGCAATGCTCAGTTCAAGTAGTTAAAGGAGATTAATTCCCTTTTCCAAGGAAGAACTCTGCAAGCCCTCTTACATTAGCCACACATCGTTATCCTCCTCTTAATCAATGTCCAATTTGCAGAGGCAGAGAGAACATAACTTGAAATGCATACAGCATATATTTCCTCAGGTGCAAAGTGGGCGAGCACACTACCACACAGCACAGGGCAAAACCCCTATTAGTGGTCTTTTTATAATCTGAGTACACCTCCACTGGATCTCCAACAGTCTTCTCATGCAGGACCGTAGCTGAAAGAGTGAAACAAGAAGTACTGTAATTATGATGTATTACACTGGCTGTAGTGTGTGTTCCCCAACAGTGAACATAAAGAAAAGATGAACAAATCCATGGGGAATAAGGAGCACAGTACACCTCCTTAACAACCACCCTGGGTTCCTCTTACAAAGCCTGTTAAGGGACAGAACACTTAACTAAATGAAAGTAGCACCAATTGTGGATTAGTCTATCGATTATTAAGAAAACCATTATGCCCCTGTCACACTTCCTATTGGAAGTGCATGAAGACCTATAGGGGGGCTTTATGGAAGTGGCAATGTCATTTAATCAACAGTTGCCATCTGAAAGCAGATCAGTAATAAGGCCCTATATCTTGTCATTTTATGAGACTCTTATACTGATTAATTGCACTTATTTTCCTGTCACAACATGGTATATGGTATGTTCTAATTTCCATATTAATACAGGATATAAGCAGCTAATCATGATTCCAGTCCTACCTCCTCAGAGCCTGAATATAAACAGACACTTTCAGCGCCCCATAAGTATTCTGGAAGCTATCACCAGACTGTTAGGGTACACCATATCCTACTGCAGATCTACACACTGTTAATTTTATAACTAAGGATTTGCAACACTTCATGTGGCCTTTAACACATGGACAAACACACCAGCAGTAAATATACACTTTAGTTATGCAAGTTGGAGCTCTGTTACTACTGTATAATACTCTGTGGCTATATATGTCCAACACTGTCAAAATAAACATGCTCTAATGTTTGAAGGAGATGCCACCTCATGTGTCATCCCTGCAAAAATAGTCCTCAAAATTATTCGCTTTTGAAAATAATAGTAATAAAATAAATAAATGCATATAAATAGCTCTGGAATCTAGGGCATCTCTCAAAAACAATAAATTCACACTCTCAGTGGCTGTTTATACACAACAACTCTCACTGCAGCTGTATTGTATATAAAAGGCATCTTTGCTTTCTACATCAACCTCAGATGCAGGATATTTAATGATCACAGGTAATTATTCCCTGCAGAATGACAGGCAGCAGCCAGACCACCATTTCACAGTCTTTCATCATCCTCATCAAGGCACTAACACCAACGGTTTTCTGGGGATGAGATGAGGACATCTTACATCATGAATACCAGTAACTAGATAACTTGACTTGGCCATATCCAATTCATTACACAGCTTAAGAAATCGTCATCACTTCAGAGATTGGACTTTCACAGTTTTATGTTACTTCACAGACTGATTCCAGCAAGGCATGTAAAAACAAGGACACTGTGGGATAGAAGGCACACCCTTCCATATCAGATATAGACAGTTTATATCACGTTAACCAATGATTCAGTTTTATTACAACTTGGGTGTTACTTTCACTATTTTGGCCATCATTTCTATCAGTTACGATAACATTCTTATGTACCGGTAACCAAAGTAATTGGTTCACTACAATAGCATGCAGTTCTAACAGAAATTAACAATGAGCAATAAATGAGTGGTCCAACAATCAGACAGGTAAACAAGTCAACAGTTTAGGAAGAGTATCAACACTAGGGACACAACTAATGATTATACTCTTATGATACATATTACTATTGTTATGTTTCCTACTGCCCAATGTGATGTCTTCAAATGTCTTATTTTTGTCCAACCAATCCCCAGACTGAAAGATATTTAACTAACAATGATATAAAACACAGAAAGTAGCAAATCTTTAAATTTGAGAAGCTAAAACCAGGGAATATTTGTTGAAAAATACTTGTCAATTGTCAATTAATTAACAAATCCTTGCAGCTTTTATCTATATTTGACCTTTAATCCAATCTCTAATTTAAAAAAAAAACTAAAATAAGTTGGGCCTCCTGGTAGCTCACCGGGTTGGATTCCAGCCCAGGTCCTTTGCCGCATGTCATCCCCTCAAACAAACTAAAATAAGCAAACTTCTTTTTAACAATGTTGCCTTGTTCCAAGATCATGCGAGTTGTTAGCAGGAAAAGTGCAGGTCATACGGATAACATTAGCAATGGCTTTGTTCTCTCACAGTGTCCCAGTAAACCATGACAGTGTGACAGTCAACCAGCATGCACAACAGCAGGACTGAAACTGAAGTAGCTAAATGGAATTCAGACATTATACATTTTATTATTTAAACCCATACTTTTCCTTGTATGACATGTCAAAATGTCTTGATTGAAAAGGGCCTATTTCTGATACGTCGGATTAGCCAAAACTACAAAAGACACAGGTTGAAAAAAAGAAAACAAAACAGGATTAGCATTCAACTGAGTTTCTGAAATGAAGTATGGCAGCAATGTATACTATTGTATAAGGTTTTAAAAGTTGAGTGGCAATGCACCCGATAAGAATACAGCCAAAAAGAAACTCTTTTTGGTGCAGTGTAATTTGGGCCACAATACTCTGAACGCACTGAGAAAAGTAGGTCGTTACATAATGCAGGTTAGGGTGTTTTCCAGTCTGCTCATGCAAGAGTGTGTGTACGTGTATATATCTGTGTATGGGGATAACACACTTTTTCTTGTGCATTCTTTTGTGTGAGAGCAAAGGACACCATTAGATGGCAGTTATGGACCGCTGTGAGGTATCCAGGTGCAACGCCTCAACAGGGCAATTACCAATAAGTCTGAAGCACAAACACACACGCAAACAGAACTGCAGCCTGATTCTGAGTCACTCTCACTCCCATTAGCCCATCCACTCTGCTGTGTCTGTGTTCCCTGAAACATCAGAGGAACCAAGGCCTGTCACTTTCAATGATGAGGGAAAGTTGACTGCAGCCCAGAGCAAGAGGGCCTTGGAGACACACTCCCAGTAATGGGGAGACAGAAGGGGGTTTGGGAGGCAAAGGGAGAGATTGGGAGTGATAAAAGGAGGGGTGACATGTGAAGATAGAGGGTAGAACAGAGGAGTTGAGGAAGAAAATTTAAAAAAATGGTGGAAAAAAGCATCAAAATACAAGGCTATATTGATTTATGAAATGGAGAGTGACAAATCGAGATAGAAAGAAACATCCAAAAGAGATACGTAGACTTACCAAGCCAGCTTCTGTTTAAGTAGACAGAGACAAACACAGGAGGAACAGTGAAGAAGTCGACCACTGAGTTGACCTCCAGCCAGAACCACAGCTTATCATTGGCTGCTATAAACTGTCGAAAGAAACAGGGAAGGCATCGAAAATGACAACAAAATTTTAATTTTATACTAAACACTACCACAGCCCACCATCCAAACTGCATGCTGTGTCTTCCTTTGGCATCGCTGACATACTGTATAGAATGACAAAAGCTTCACCCCACTTGCTGAGTCATGCGAATGGTTGGTGGGGTAAGCAGCTTATGAGTTTATTTATTCATTCATTCAGGATGTACGGCTTGCGTTTGCACCACTGGAATGCTGCTCTGGCATGACAGCCATGCTAGCAACATTATAACAACAGTGTCAGTTTTATCTAAAGGCATGCTGTGTGAGTATTCGTAGGTGACTGCTTGTTGTTGGCGTTGGTGGTCATCCTATAAAAATGTTGTGTCTCAAATTATTACTTTGTTTCAAAATTTGAATTCTTCATCTTATAAAAAGATTGTATGGATATTATTGGGATGTGTTTTGGTTGAAAATGATAAGCATGAAATAACTTTTTGTAGGAGGGTAAAGATTTCAATGTATGTAAAACAATGCCTGCCTGCATGGCTGTGTGCATATTATTTGTGCCAGTGCGTTTAACAGCATGTCTGTAAATGTATTCTAGTATATGCATGAATGAGTGAGTGTATGCTTGTGTGCATGTGTGAGCATGCATGCACATGTGCCAACGTACCCGCAGGCCAAAATAAAGAAGAAAGAAGACGTTGAAGGCCATATCGATCTGTAACGTGAAGTCTTTGTAGAAGTTCTGGCAGGATTCTATAGGACTAGAGAACAGAGAGGGAGAGATGGAGAGAAAGAGACAAAAAACAAACAGGGTTATTACAGGGTTAAATCCTCGTGAACTGATATAGTAGAGAATGGTGTTCAATCTCTTTCCTATCGTGAAAACAGAGATGGCAAATACTGGATACCTCAGCACATTTTCATGGTAGCAATGTTATTTTCTGGGCTTTTTAAGTTTGTTTGTTTTTTACAGGTGGTATATGAGCTTTGAATACCAGTGTGATTAGGTAATATGAATGATATCAATCTCCCAATAATAAAAGGAATATTTTTCCGATATGCCACAACATAGCTCTTAATATATCGCTTTTAATCACAGTTTATTTGGAGTTATTAATTTAGCCAACAGAATTTGATAAAGCAATAACAATATGAGCCCATCAGAAAAATATATTACCAAAAGACAATGACTTATCACTCACTCCTAAATACCAGGTTAATCATAATTTTATGCTGTAAATTGTCCTTTTTTTACTGCAGTCATTCATATATAGCCTGATCTTGATCACCTTCTTCATTTCAGCTCACAGGACGGATAAGAAACCATGCTGTGGTACCAACAGGCAGCTTGAAGCTGTCAAGGTCAAATGGTGCTAACCAGAACCCCAGTCTGTGAAAATATCGGATTGAAGGCACTTTTACTAAATTGGTATTAATAATATGAATTTGATTCCAATTTAGTTGAGTTTCAACGACACCCTGCAGTTCCTCCTCTGAGCCCTATAGGCGACCACAGACCAAGATAAAAGACCGAGCTGCAGAGAAAACCACATATAGATGAAACAGCTGAAAATAAACTGAAATTGGTAGTTAAGAACAGTTGCTTTGATGTGACAGTACATTCAGCATGCATAAATTATTCAGCGTCTGTCAAACAAAAATTATTCCAACAGATCTTCCCTCATATGACAGAAACTCCACACAGAGAAAGAGACTGCATCACTCTCTTCATTTAACAGAGTGCAATAGCTAGGCTGGTGTTGCTTAAAAAAAGGCGGATGATGATAAATGAGTCGTGATCTGTCTGGTCTGACATATAATCCATCTTTATGTTTACCCTGTGATGATTAACCATTAGCTATAGTGGGTGATCTCAACAAAAGCGAAAATAAGCAGTGAGCCCACCCCATTCTTCACTTGGTCATGGGCCTATACTATTTTCCTCATGAGTAATGAGGAAATTCCAGTGTGGGAAAATCATGAATATGCATAATGGTTATGCTGGCTATAGGGGACCTTTGGGAATGTATAGACTGGCAAGGGAACACACACAAGGCCATTACAAAAGTATACAGTATTAAGTCCCATACGTTCAAATTAAAGGTTTAAGTATACATTTGTATGCATGAAGTCTAAAGGGGCACAGCGTGAGATCCAGAATGGAGTTTACTGCATAATGAGAACCTCCAAAGGCAGAGAGGAGTGAAGCTTAATCATCATCCATCAAGCCTTTTATCACATGATGGTCCATTTTAAGGGAGTGTAGACATGCCAGAGAAGAAGTATTGCTCCAAGAGGATGATCCAACTTGTAATTTATGAGTGTGTGGTCTTTCTCGAGCAAATCCTAAGGACTGATGTGATCTTTAAGATGATGTCAAAGCCTGGATCATGTCCAAGACGATTAGAATGAGTCAGGTTTATACAGCAATTGTTTAAAAAATGAGACTTTATTGTTTAGAGAGGCATTTTAAATTTAATTCACTTCGGACCCCTTGAAGGAACTGACACTGATCTGGCCTAAACACTCAATTATTTACTCTCCACCGGCATCTCCAAGTGATTCTAGGTATCAAACTAAACAAGGGTGTTAAAACAAACCTGCCATGAATCATACATACATCCTAAGCATACACCAATTTGGCTGTGCTGATTAAATGTAATTTTCTATCAGAAGGGATGCACTGATACCGATACCAGTATTGGGTATTGGGTCCGGTACTGTGCTCATGTACTCGTAATCAGAAAACTACTCCAACAGCACTGCACCCAATACCATTTTATGTCAATGTGATATTAACCTGTTGTTAGTTGAGCAGGCAAGCAGAGGAGAATTGAACGTCAGCAGTTTGGATATATTAGATAAACAACGATAACAAAACATTGCAAACTACACTCTGCTAAATTGTCAAGAGGACGGGTGAAAAGTAGCTCCTTAACAGCTGATGAAAATATAACACGGTTTCAAAGTCATTGTTGAACGCTATTATTAACTACTCATATCAGATAAGAGTGGTATCATGCATCCTTATCTATCAGTATAGTCTGCAGTTTGAGCAAGGCCCCACTCCCAAAACTGATCTGAAACCACAACGTCAGCTCACCCTTACAAGCCTTTGTGCAAGAGAATGCACACACATACACGCAAATATAAAGACACTCACAAGCACATATGAGCACATACACACACAGATGGTGCACACTGAAGACACCATTTGGAGTGGTCACTGTGGCATTTCCCCTTGGGCCCAGCTCTGGCCTAATTCTAAATAACCGTGCATCCACAGTCACGTGATCCAAAGCATTCTCAATAACACAGAGAGAGAATGGCGGCTCACAGCAGGTGCTGAGTGGTACATTGAATTCGCCTTGATTTTGTATTATAGGATACCACAATGGCTCCATTCTGAGAGCGTTAATTTAGTCATTTTTCTAATCGTTCTTTAATAGTAAAGCTTATCATTAACTGAAGTAGTGGGAAGATACATGAGGCAGACCTACGGTTTCTCTCTTAAGCTTAGAAGCACAATAGGAAATTAGGAGTTCATCAGTGGGGTGGGAGAGGTTCACAAAGTCTATTATTGTGGAGCTGCCAAATCTGTTTGAAACACATACAAATGGCAGCATGAACTGAAAAGTAATAAATAAGAATTAAGTGTAGTTATTGTACATGCGGCAAGTCATAATATTTAACTGTAAAAAAAAAAAAAAAAAAATCTTAAACACAGCTCTGCATACAGAGGGGCAAACAGATGGAGCAAAGTATAAGCAAATAGACGGAATTAGATCTACTGTATGAGTAGATCTATGACTCATCATCTATTCACAGACAGCTTAATACAGAGCCATTCTTTCTATGCAAACATCAAAGCAATATTTCTAAAATAATTTCTTTAATTTATTCTGAAAGCTGCACTAATCATTAATGTTATATTGACAAAAATGATCTTAAAGATGTCACTTGTGGTGACAAACCCACAATGAATTATTTCTATTAGATTCTTTCAGGTCACCGTTTTCATTTTACAGCCCACAACTTCACAATCTTACTGCTCTTATCAACCTCGTTTCCAGCTACAACAGGCAGTGGTTTTCAGCTCTGTAAAACCCACTGTAACTTACCTCCCCAGCATGACACACAGACAAAGTTCAAAGCTACTATCTGGTGAACATTTTGGAGCATTTAGCTGCTAAAGAGCCAGATATTTCCTTCAGGAGTGGCTGGAGACCAAAACAGAGATAAAAGAAGTTCATATTGGACTTATACTGGTCAGGTGGCCAGAAACATGACTCCAAATAAATACTTGTGTTGCTTTGTGTCTGCTCAATGCTTAAATAAGTACATGCAACTTTATAAAGGTGATAATACTGTATGTCAACGTTGTGTTTATAACTTGATGTGTATTATATGTAATGCAATTCATCAACAACAACTATGGCCTCAACAATTCTGTCCAGTGTCCAGTTTGCAGCACATGTCTAGTATTAACTGTCAGTGCAGAAAGTGTGTGTATGTCAGTGTGTCCAACATTCACACCAGCAACTAGCGTTTCTGTCATCACCTCACTGGTATAGTCTGAACAAAAACTGAGCATTTTAAGCAAACGTTATACATTTCAGGCTTATTATAATTAGAGTTCCTTATACAAGTGCTTCTGTTATTGTGACCCTGTATCTGTGTCTTTTTCCAACACAAAGAGCATGTAAGACAAGAAACCACATTGGTCCCTGCTTTCAATGTCACTTCACACTCCACAACCACAAGGGATTCCTGGCCACATGCTGCCAGTGTCCTGCAGAAAATAGATCTGCCCACAACAGTTCTTATTACTCCTTAAGCCCTGGCACAGCCTGGGGTTGCACCATCCTGGCTGACAGGAAGAGGAGAGAGAGAGAGAGAGAGAGAGAAAGAAAGACAGCAGCAAGACACAGGGAGATAAAAGAGACAGGGAGAGAAGAGAGGTAGTGACAGTCAAAGGGAGAGGGAGAGGGGGAGATGGGAAAGTGACAGAGTAAAAAGGGATGGGGACCAAGCTCCCAGAGGTCCTGAAGACAATTTGTCTGATACTGTATATACACACAATGCTAGTTTTAGGCCACATGGAAATTGCATGGAGATTCTGGAGCATCTGTGATAACCTCTAGGCTTCTTATATTTGACTTGGTGAAGGCCTGCACTACAGTTCTACCTTTGCTTTTAAGTGAACATACATACATACATGTACACGCACACATTAGCATGTAAGTCTATATCAGGACATAAAATGTTTCCCCACATTAACCTCCTCTGACCAGGAACTCTACCTCTGGAAAACGCAACCAGAGAGTTAAAACTCATTTGTTCACAAGGGCAAAGGAGTATGTTGGATGATGATGTTCTAAAAATAGTCCTAAACACCTTTAGTCAGTCAGCAGGAGCCAGCCATTTGTTAGCCTGCACATGACCTTGGCTAGCTACAGGAGCAACAGCAAGGTTGCCCCCTGAGAAAACAATAACAACAACAGACTGCTGCCGGCTTGACTAATGCTCACAACGACACCAAATCTGAATCATAGTTCATGATGTCTTACTGCTCTAGTAAGCTCATAAGCATCTTGAATGCAGTTACATATTCATAGTTTCATTTATTAGCATTAAAGTCACCCCTGTACAATCAATATATAACCCAAACAGAAAGACATGAATGCATTTAGAATGTGATTTGAGCACAATAACTGAATTTCTGGCATACTTCTGGCGTATTTCTCCTGAGGGTAGTGCATGTACGTGTACGGCATACAGCAGGGAGGGGTCTGTGAAGCTGAAAGAAGGCCAGGTTAGTATTTTAATGACTGATTTAGGTCAAGGCACCATTACTAAAATAAGAAATTATTTAGCACCTACAAGGGCAATGAACAAATAAAACCTCCCCAGGGAGGTTAAAAATAGATTACTCAAAATTTTCATCCGAATGCAAATGACTTGTATCCCTCTTCAAGTGTTTCCTCTACAAAGGCATTATTTATTTTACACTCTAAAGGAGTAGTCTGTGACTGAAAATAGCGTAGCACTAACAGAAACCACAACTTCATACAGTACGCTCAATAATGCAATACAATTGAAATGAGAGAGTAAAATAAGTAAATGTAAAATAGGGACAGCAATAAGGAGATAAAAAAGAGCTACATCTTTGCAAGAGAGAAACACTTACACTAGTTTATGGATTTAGTCAGAAGCCATTGTTAGAGTACAATAGAAACTACACACATATCCTACTTTCAACACAAACCAATTAAGAGATAAAAGCTGTAGTTATGTGCCATATGCAAAAAGACCTTAGCAGCACACTGATTAATGTTGCCAATCGAATTAAGCTGGTGGTGTTTTATTTGTTCTAATTTAAGGTCATGTAATCAGTGCATTTAGCCCTGCTCGTGTAAAATAACCTTCAATCAGTAGAAAAACTCATTTAAAATGACATTAATGACGTAATTAGAACAACCCTTCATGAAGAAAATAAATATACTTTGGACTAGGAAATTTAGATCAATTTCAAATCATTATTTCAGCAGCAAAATTCTTACTTTAATTGGAATTTATATCCAAATATAATAATTGCATTTTCAATTTGGCCTTTAAGTTCATGCGAGCACTGAGACAGTAAAAGTTCTAAGTAAATGATGTGAAATTAAACATAGATAATATTAATCAGTTTAGTCCTTAAAGGGTGTTTTCACACTAACAGTGTGGTTAAAACTAAGTCTAGTACATTAGATTTTTTTTATCAGTTTGTTTTGACTCATGTGAATGCTGCAATTTGAACTCTAGTGCAGTGATTTCCAACCATGGGTACTTTTACCCCAGGGGGTACTTACTGCTGTTGCCAAGGGGTATGTGAAGGGGGTAGCTCAACCAATTTGAAAAAATGTAATACATTTTTTGATTAATGACTGAAGTAATGGATAAACTGTTGAAATAAATTACTAAAAGTAATGGATAAATGGCTGGAAAGTCCAGCTTTTCCCACTGAATGTGGTATTACTACGAATGCAAACTTGACCACACCAAACAAAACACTGTCAATTGTAATTTTTGTATTATATTATATACTGTAATATTGTGACATTGACTATTATGACTATGAATTCAAATGAATACATTTGGAACATAAATGGTGGTGTTAATGAAGAGGAACTTGAATTCATCGGACGGGGCTGTGGTGGCTGGGAACCACTGCTCTAGTGGGTGTTGGTCTATGCTAAACCAGTCCAATGGGGTTTGTTTGTGGTCCAAATGCAAGCTCAACCTCCATGGGTGATTGGGTGATAGTACAGTGGATATACGTCTAAAGCTTAACTACGATTAAAGATGCATAATCATTCTGCTGACTGTGGTAACTGTTAATGAAGCAATCTATATAATTATGCAAATTCAATTTGCTAGCCATAGTGGAGGGTACAAAATGGTATGTTTTCATGTTTTTGTTTTTTTGTTGTCAGGTCCAGTTCATTTGAAAGTGGTATAAATTCACTCAGGAGCATTTGGTAACAGTCAGTGATAAAATGATGTCCCATTTTGGGGGCTAAAATATTGAACAATTCTAAGTGGAAGCTTTAACATGAATTGACACTGTGGTTAGATGTTCCAAAAAAAGCCACAAACGATTAAATTATTTCAATTTCATCTGGGGTTTATTAAGTTAACTGAATGTTTTGAGTGTGGCTCATGCTGTGGTCTAAAAATATCCCTTCCGCACGGCATTGAGGCATATCAGGAAACTGCAACAGCAAATGGCCTTTTTATTGCAATGGTGACTTTGATAAACAAAGAGTTTGGACATGAAAAAATATCATCATATTACAGAGCAGCCTTGCTGATCTCTCCAGTAAATTTCTTTCATTAGACTTCAATCAGTGTTTCATGCACTGAATCTGCATTTACCAGATAGGGTGGCAACCAGGGTAATTTCCCTCTCTTTGCAATTATACTTTACCCTTAACCTGTTATACCATCACATTGATGTTCAGCTTTACATGCAGGACTCCAAAGGCTGTTGTGTGAACTATTCTAAGCTCATGCTCAGATAGAAAAAGCAATTAAAAAGCTTAATTTTTGCAGTCTACAGAGAAAGCCTCCATAGTCATAAAGCAGTGCTCTGGTGTTCCATAACACTCACAAAAGCTCATTATCTATGAGTGTGATGTTGACATTTCATATTCTCTCTTCAGAGCAAATGTTGATAATAACTCACTCATTTAGAAGAAGAAAATCTCCCTAAACGTGTGAGGGAAAGTAATAAAACTTTGGGGTTTTAGAAAATTGCTGGATATTTGATTTTTGAAATGAGTTATTTCTTACTGCCACGGTTTGTGGATTTAAATCGAAGCCACTTGGGAATGGTGTCAACTACAAATTAAGTCTTCTCATGGTTACATGGCCCTCTTTGATTCACACCGAGACTCAGGTACTCCATGCTGACCTAACACTCCAAGAAGGAGAGGTCCTTATATAGGTTGCCGGTCATCGCCACAATGTCTGCCAAGCTTGTCTCACCGCTCAGCCATATTTCTCACCTTACCCCATTAATTAGTCATCAGGCACTGTTTCTTTTTTCAGTGCTGACATTGATCGCACACTAATGATAGAGTTACAGGCACAGGCCGCTGCTTATGAGGCCTCTTAGATGGAGACCAAATTGTATTTTTGTGTGTCTATACATGTGTCTGCAAGTTAACGTGACTATGCAAGTGTGTGCATGTAATAGTCTCTACGTGTGACAGGGAGGGATCGAGAGAGGGGAGAAATAGAAACAGAAGTGGAGCAGGAACAAGGGCATCCCTTTAAGAGCAGCCTGCAGAGACTTTGTCCTACATTCGAGTAGAAAGGAGGAAAAAGAAGGGATGAAGGAGGAGGAATGAGCCAAGGTATTAAAGCAGATTCAGATGTGGGCGTAAGAGGACGCAGTATCCTCCCATTGAAAATATCACCAAAATAGCATCAGTTTGGCAAGTGAAGTCTGCTGCAGAGGAACAGAAAAGGCAGTGTCTTATCATACATTATTATGTGTTGCACAGAACTGTGGTAAACAACCACTTTGTCAAAACAAACAGATGGACGGTCATTCTCAGTGAAGCTACATATTCATTCCCATTCAATAAAAAAAAAAAAAAAAACAGCCCTCTTAACAACAGCACGGTTGCCAAGTCAATGACTAGTAATCTCTGCACTCAATTGGGAGGGCAGCCAATTAACAATTCCCTCTTTTCAAACTCTGTCTACCTGCTTCCACAGAAAGCTTTGCTGTGTTTTTTTGTGCATCTTTTCTGCAGGATATTGGCCAACAGAGCTCCTGCTAGGAAAGCCCCACCTGTCGAAAGCTAGTAACAAAACAGCTCCGGGGAGACTCGTGCCTGGCCACCAGAAAGGTATGTTTTCTTCAGCATTTTATCCACAGTGTGCTGTGTGTGTGTGTGTGTGTGTGTGTGTGTGTGTGTGTGTGTGTGTGTGTGTGTGTGTGTGTCTTTCCCCCAAGGGGCTACCCTGCTTCACTGAAGTAGACATAAAAGCCCATCGTGCAGCTCCAGTCTCCCAAGTTCCAACCCACATGCACTTATTCCACCACGTCTTTTTTTTTTTTTTTTTACCACAGGGATTCAACCATAATCCTTCCCATTACTGTTGCCTTTTTCACAGACAATTTCAGAGTAATGTTCACTTCATCCGATGGCTAAAATGGTAGTTTGGAAGAGAGGGGGGGACACAAACCACTTAGGCTGAATAGTTCAGGAGTCTGTACTGCGAGACCCTCAACATTTGGTAGAGTAATTACTACCATTAAAAGGGTGACCTATAAGTCTGCGCTCATCGATTGCCTCAGTCATTAACATTTAGTGGCAAGGAAGCTAGATTCAGAGAAGGTCATATTTAGAGCATTTTTAGCATTTGAGTATGGGGGTATGGGAATGTGAGTCAGGTCATTTATGCATGTGGTGAACGCACATGCAATCCCACACACAAGGTGATAATCAGAGGAAGAATATACATCAATATTTGTGTCCTTCAGCATTATGTTGTGGACATCACAAAGTTTAAAGTAAAACGTTTTAGTGTAAGATTTATTTGAGATGCAACCCTGTGCTCTATTTTAACTTTGCTGTTACAGCTTAGCGCTGTTTGCTTATGATAGCTAGTGAGCATGTGACATATCATTCTTACAATGATAACTGGGAACCATCTGTCTTTTATGGCCCATATGACGCATCTTGGTTTGTTTTCGAGGTTGGCAAATTCAGAAATTTTTTGCCATTATATATTACCTCAAATAGATTGTGGCAGAGACAAGAAAAGGTATTTTTCAATGGACTATAACAATAGGTACAGAACACATAAGAGGCTCCAGCTAACACAAGCCTGGCCCTGTTTAGGATGTCAAATCCCCCAGAGTTGGGTTGATCCGTAGCCCCCCTGGGAGGATGTGCACACTCAAGTGACAAGCTTGAGCTAATCACAATGATGAGGGTAGAGAGGGCCTTAGCTTAATGGGAGCACAGAGAGATGAGGGCAATGCCTCAGGGAAGCCGGCTCCCAGAGTAATACACTCAAAGTGCGCTGTAACATACAAGATACGATGGGGGAAATACTACAGTGAGAGAAACTATAGTTCTGCAGCGAAACAAATGCAGTGCTTTAAATATTCTCCCTATTTTTTCCCTGCAGGTTTACTGTTATGACAGAGTACATCTCTGCAAACTTTATGCTTTCAAACTTCTGCCTTTGTTCTAAATTGGATAGCTTGTCCATGTTTGTATTTCTGTCAAGGAAGCATGATTTCTGCATCCCCAACAGGAACATTACAAATGTAACAGCATTTACGAGCTGTCATTTACATTGATGAAATAGAGGAGGTTTAATTTCCCTCTCCAATAAGTTAGTGCCTGTTGCTTCCACCCCATCAGTTTTCTGTGGCTTTTTTTTTTTTTTGATTAACTGATTATTGATCTTTCATGTGCACAATGATTGACTGAGGAAATTACTTTTCATCCCCAGTAATCATCTGAATAGTAAAAGGATTATACACTTTTACAAGATGCTAATTTATCTTTCAATCGTTTTTCTGGCTAAAGATATGTCAAAGAGGGATATACTGTATAAAGAGGGAGATAGGAATATAGAGGAGGAAGTAAAGGTTTGTATCCTTAAGTACAAATAAGTGACTGGATTCATGGAATAATTTCCAACTGCTGTTAAAATAATACTGTACAAGTTCGATTGCATTTAAAATTGAATTATTCTGAGAATTTTACATTTCTCTGTTCCCCCAGGAAAATAATTTCAAAGTTCACAGATATTGTGTCAAAGCAAAAAATAACTACAGGAAGCTAGCCATTATTGAAAGATAACATGCTGCACAATATGATGAAAAAGTACCATATACTATCATGGTCAATTTGTTATGGTCCCTTGCAATCAACATTCCATAACTGCAGGCACTGCAGCAGATATCTGAGGCTTTTTTTGATAAATCAATGGTGCATGAAATAAAAGTGCAGTCACACACAGAGTTAGTTTGTAGGGTATTGTGACACGTCTTTGGTTATTTCGTTGCCAGAGGCACATCTAACAACTTCTACATAATTGGAAACAATACAGTAAATCGCCTTTTTTGCTTTAATTAAAATAAGTGCTCTCTGAGCCACAGCACTGAAAAAAGGGGGGAACCATGTACTGCAAAGGCTTCTGTTTACTGAAGTCAGGAGGTGCAAAATTGCTGTCGGCAAACATACAGTATAAAGTAGCACCTTATATTAATTTAACCTGGGAAAGATAACGCATTTGACTGCTGTATTCTGCTGTTTCTTGCAAAACATTGTTGGCCAGTGTGGAGAACAGCAACAGCAAAGGCTGCAAACAAAAAAACTTATTATGTAAATAACATTACATATGAGAAAAATAATATAATAACTTTTGCTGTTTGTTTGAAACTAGCCAGACTTAAAAAAAATCCCCACCATCCCTTTAAAGGTACAGTTTGGGTTTGGATGGTGTGAAAGTAGCTGCAGTGGTTATCGGAGAAATGCCAGGCCTGCAATCTGTCTCTGGGTGACTGCCAGCCTGGGATACGCATAAACTGACAATAAGCACACTCACTTACTCACACACAGAACAAGCTTCCCAACACATACTGTACGGTATCTGCCTGTCTCTGTTACCATGGTAACATGTCCTCCCATTGAAAAATCCTCAGATGCAGATATGTGTGTGTGTACTGTATGTGTGTGCATCACTGCTTGTGAGTACTTGCGGGGGTGTGAATATGTGCATTTGCATTTCAGAGATTGCAGTGTGTGGAGATGAGTAAGGACGCATGTGCACCTGTCATTCAGATACAGTATGTAGGCCAATGTAATTGCGTGCAACAAATGCATGAAAAGTTCATTTTATCTATATTTTATCATCAGTATAGCTGCTGGAGTGTGAAATATACATTTATTTCAGAAGAATCGTCAAGAAATTGATACTTACTCTGAGGAGTCTATAAAGTATATTCCGAGGGCCCCGATGCTGAGTGCAAAGACCAACACCACCTGAGGAGAGAAAGACACAGACAATAGAGAAATTATTTTAATTTATAGAGCAGTAATGTATTCTATAGTAAACTAAGTATTGTATTCAGTTAGGGTAGACACAACAGGCAACACTAGTTACAGTATCTGTAATTAAACAGTGACTTGCCTCCTGTAGATTACAGAATTGTTTGGATTTTCAAAAAGCATGCGCTGAATAATGAATGTTCACCCTAATGTCAGCAAATACAGCCTATTGAATACAGGCAAAGTGAAGTCTAGCCAGCACAATTATGGGAAGCAAAGAAAGGACACACATTTGTAAGTTCAACTGTACAGAAGAGCAGCAACAGTGTGTATAGGGAGTGTTGAGAGGAAGTGCTTAGAGAGGACCACAGTTATCAGGTGTTGACATGCACTCCTCAACTACTATGCTAAGTCAGCTTGCATTGTGTAAGCTTGTGACCCTGCTGGACTGTGGTGTGTATAATGTTTCAATTACTAAATGTGAATGGTAAGGGAAAGTAAGGTGAGGCAAACTAGAAGCAAAAACTGAACCTCACATAAAACAAGTTATTTAATCCTTTAGAGAGTCTTAAAATATGTTTTTTGTATGAAGGATTAAGAAAACAACCAAGGGAGTTCAATTATTATTCTTGTTTGTGGACTGATTTGAATTAAATTTAAATTCGACCAGGCCACTTGAGTTCAGAAAATACAAAAGAAATGCACAACCTTCTACTCATTTAAGAAGATATCTTAGAAATCAATACTTGGTTAAATTGTTTCTCACTTTATCCAAAATCAGTACAAGTTTGCACAGGCTGTACTGCAACAACTCAACTGCAACAGCAGTAGCACAAAATGTAAATGCAATACTTATATATAATGTAATATCTTACAACATAAGTAAATTTACAGGGCTAAATACAGATTATGCAAATAAATTAGCAAATACATAACAACAGAGCCATTTATAATAATATAGAGGATAGTATAGTATAACATAAAAAACACAGAAACGTCTACTCAAATTTTACTCCTGCTGTTGAAAATGAGGACCTGTTTGGATATTACTCATTAAAAGTAAACGCCAGCTTTGTCTTGTTCCACGCCCACAGAAAAAATGGCAAACTGCACTGACAAACATTAGAGATCACACCACCATCATCATCACCACTGTTATCATAATCATCATTTTCGCAACAGCTGACCAATGTAGCGATGCACAATAGTTCCTCCCCTGCGATCTTTTCTCCCATTCAGCCATCCCACAATAGGAGCCCACTGTCCCTGCTGATTGTGCCATTCATTATTGATGATGGGAGCTTGATTACTTTCATGTGATGGTCCTTTGGATTGATCCAATGCATTGTGACTGAGGTATTAAGTAAACACCCCCATGCCCCTGCATTTTTAATGGTTTTGCTGCTTGAATGGAGGACGACGGCGATCCTGTCCACATAGCAATCAAGGGCCGGAATAACCTTACAAGCCAAAGACATCCATGATGCGCCACACAAAGGGAGTAGGCTCAAGCAGAAACTCTACGATAACATTAGGCTTTTTGAATGAAAAGCACTCCAATGGTCTGAAGGGAAGCAGTTGACTAGAGGGAATTGTCTGATCCTGAAATACTGCCCTGTTGTCTATACAGGAATTAAAGTGTGTCTGGCTTTGGTATGCTTATAGGGAGTTAGTATTTTGCCATTTGCAGGAGCAAGGTGAACTGAGTAAATGCACTAAAGAGCAGTTGAATATTAAAAGTGAAGGAGTACTGCTGCATATGTGAAAAAAAGTTGCATAAAGTAATATAAATTGTAGAAACTGCCTGAAGGCTGATCAATTGTCAGTGTTGGTTGGGTACAGACTACAAGATTGAAAATGAAAGAAATCTGATGTGGAGTTAGAAAGGTTACCAGACCCCAATCTTCATCTGTCTATGATGAGCCAGACAATGTTGAAGGAGTGTAAAGCTAAATCACATGAATCCTGTTTTAATGCTACAGAGAGAGGACAATAGTTTTCAGCTTGAGTCCACAAGCTAATTGAACATCAGCATATTTGACTACAGACAAAAGAAGTCATTCACAGCTTGACACTGTCAGCAATCCTAACATGGAGAAGCACCATTTTAAGCAAAGCACTAAAATACATGTGTTCATTAATTTAAATGCAGTCCACATACAGTGCTTATAGATCCATATAAACTGACATTTCCTTGGAGCTAGTTTGTGCTTCTATATACCAGGGGTTGTAGGGGTTGAGAAAGGGGCAAAGACAAGTATGACAATGGTTGGTTGGTTGCTGAAAAGCTGAGTAGCGAACAGTGAACACCCAGCGATGAGCTGAGGAGATAAGAAGCACCATCATCTTAAACTGACCCAGTTATTCAACTGTGAAAACCAGTCCACCCCTCAATCCCAACCCCCCACCCTTTCTCCCACTCTCCACACAATGTCTATGAGAGCTAGCTGTCAACCTTAAACACATAATCTACCAAAGACAACCAACCGAGCAACCACCACTGCAAATCAGGCCTAATGCAATGACACTCAGGGGAAACCTACAAGAATGGTACTGACAGAGGGGCATTCCCTCCACCTTCAAAAGAAAGTGAGAAATAAAAAGAAACCTAAAGCAGTAATAGAAGTATAGCTGTTGCTGCATTTGTAATAGTTGTAATTTACTTAATGGGGCTGTTTATATTCACATTAATGATTCAGATGTGATGGCATGAGATGGCATGAGTGAGTCATGTCTGTTAGCAACAAACTGGGATATGTCAGACTCATGTCAGAGGAGCAGCATTCGGACGTGATGTCTATGTTTTCTCTTTAATAGCCGTGTAGGGTTCATTGGTGTATCCCTTTCTATATTTAAAGTGCAAAGCTAAATCTGTCAGATGTTTTCCGAGGTACACTTTAGCAGGCATAGTGGAAGACGGAAGTGGAAGAGGGTTGCGAGAAATCGTGTTTGTGTGTGTGTGTGTGTGTGTGTGTGTGTGTGTGTGTGTGTGTGCACTTCAAAATGTGCAGGTTTCAGGTTTCAGCACCGCAAGTGGACAAGAGGTGGCAAATCTCACATGACACCATCAGAATTTTGACACATAATAACACTAACTTACATGTATAAACACACGCGCAAGAAATATGATGGGCCCTAAAACTAAGCCAAAAGACCTCCTCTTCAGGGATCCTATGACTTCCTTTGTCCCTTAAGTGCACCCTGTGTGACAGGGAGAGAGGAGAGTCTCACAGACAGGTGATGTAGGCTGACAACGCACGGAATAATCGCCTCACATTAAGGCCAACTACCAAGGTCAAGAGTGCAGTGACTCAAAGCCCCCTGTCTCGTCCACATTTCAGTTCAAAGTAATCGAGACGGACAGAGTTTTCTGTTTCTCTCTGTCAAGCTGAGAGAGGGCTGAAGAGGCACCAATGTTGTATACACACCTGAATACAGAGGATAGCAGTGGTTAAGGGTTATAGGGGATATAGATCAAATATTCCATCATGGTGTCATTGATTTAATATCTCAATATTGAAATATAAATATATAGATACATTCCGGTGAATGAAATACCTGAAAAATCAAGATATTATTATGGACTATAAACAACAATCAGGTATTACATTAAATACCAAAAAACAATGTTATTTATGTTCAAGACCTCCAGCATCTCTAGTGGTTATGACTCAAATGAGGAAGTCATGGAAGTACTAGCAATGAATTAGCATTTTTTTCCTTTCAGTTTATCTCTGGATAATACTACCCACATACAGTTATACTAGATTGTCTACCAAAGTACAACCAAAATAAAAAGCTTTTTTCAAAAGTAAAGGAATATACTTACTTCCTGTGTAAACAGGACATCATCTTCTGCCATAAAAAGTGCATTACTTTGTGTCCATTAAATTTTCTCAAAGGTTTAAAATCTAATTATTTTAGTCTCAGGGACCCCCACTGTTCTTATATTATCTCCATTAAAGCCGTGACCCATAGTATATGGAAGAAAGTTGGAACTTTTAATTTTAAGCTATTTTAGTTCATTTATAAAATAAAAAACCTACATGTGCAAAATATTAATAAAATCCAAAGCCGGGGGCTAATGAGGCAGCTCAATTGTGAGCTGATTTGCATGCTATTATTACAGAGCTTCTAGAGGTCGACATCAAAGGCAGGAAAACAAATATCCTTGTGGGTATTGTAGTTATGTGAGAAAGGAGGGAAAATCTGAACTGAAATATTTCTGTTTTTCTTTCTGTCAAACTGAAATGAATACTTTCTAAGAATCCTAATGGGTTCCCCAAGATTACATGAGTGGGAATCCTCGGTGGAGAGTCAAGAATGCCCGTCAGTACTGTGTGGCATCAGGATAAGCTTGTTCATTAATCTGGCCAGGCTCGCTGGGTTAGCCAGAAAGAGGAGCTCCAAAATGTCCGATTGATGCCTTAGCCAGAAGGGATTTCAGAGGTCCGCAGCCAACAAAAGCTCTGGCCAAACCCGTGTACTGTTTCTGCTTTCCTTTGGCTTTAATCCATAATCATATACATTCGCTTTTTATAGCAGGTTTCAAACAAACAAAAATAGCTGCAGTCTGTATATTCATTGATAGTCTATACAGATTTTCTCAGAATAATTCACATGTCACTAAACAGAAAACAGATGCAACTCCATAGCATCCCCTCGCTCATCAAATTGTCACAATGTTTACACTGCAGAGCAAACATTTGCATACATTACAACTGTTTGCTTTCAGAACTAATTCTCCTACATTATCAGACATGTGTCTAGCATCAATGCAGATTTAGACACAAAAGGAAACAGAATCGCATGTCAGTGCACGAGGTGAGAGTGTGAGCCTCTCACTGGGGGGAGTGTCAACAAATGAAACCGCCATTAAACTTTGATGGCATACATCCATACATCAGCACACATCGTGAGCTCCCATTTCCCTCTGCCTCAAATGGCAGGGGGCTCTGCATGGCCACGCAGGTGTAGGTATGATCTGACATTCTGTCAGAAAAACAATCTATGTATTCCAGTCACACACTACATAACTCATCCCGGACTACTGATGTCCACTGTGTGACTGAACAGATGTACCACAGGCATACCGATTCATACCGAAGCATTCTTACCAGTTGGACAAGAATTACCAAACATGGACAGTCTGTAAGGTTGATGGTGATCAATAATAAAAGAAGCTACACTCATTTTGTTTTTAGAATATGAACAAAGGACTAACAAGTATAGCAAATATTGGATATATGTTGTTTTTTTTCCTCTCTAAATATATTAAATAATCCTAACCCAAATAAAAATAAGATCTATTTAAGCCAGAACACAATACAAAAATAAATAATTTTAGAGTTTTGGTTCTGAGGCAACCTTGACTGAAGACAATCCAGTCCTAGGCTATCAGAGTACTGGAAAGTCCACTTCAGACTGTCTGAGACTCAGTCTGCTGATAGCTAGCCTCTGAACAGACTTTTCAATGACATGAATGCTAATTGCCACCTCCATTACAATTGCACTCTCCTAATAAAATGTAGCATAGTCGCTATTTTTTATAGAAAATAGACAAGCAGAATACGATAATGTAGCATGTTTAACTGTCAGTGGAACAGGGCCAATTATACCCAGACTTCAAATATGCAATTCATTCAATTCAATTATGAAAGGAGCGAAGGACAAAACCAGGCAGGATACAAGCTGAATAAGTTGTGCACTGGTGAGTTGTTTTCATCATCCAAATCCACTGTAGACTCCCAGTCATAGTCAATTTTAGTTAAGTCTAATGGGAAGAGTGTAAGACGGAAAAAATGAAATAGAAAACAAGATGTAGGTGTAAGTTCTACATGAACTAGTCTTCTGTAATGAAACGTCTACAATAAACAGTAGTATATCAGAATTGCTGGGCACTTACACACAAGCCCAGGTGGCCTGACATATCTAATATGTTCATTCCTTTCCAGTTACTGCTTCACATGCCAGCCTATTTTTAAGAAAAGAAGGTAATAGACTTTTGATGTGGCATTTGTCTGATCAGAGCAGAGGAGGGAAAATAAGCTCTAACTGCTCCACAATGCAACACAGTCCTATCTCTCTTTTCTCTGTTCCTATCTTCTCCTGCCCGACCCTCCCACAGCCAGCTCCTTTTGTGTTAGCGCCCAAGGTCACGCAGTGACTGTCTCTGGGGTATGGACCGGGAGGAGAAAGGATTGGTAGAAGGACCTTAACCTGTCCTTCAAAAATCATCTTTATCATTCATCCACATTTCGCACTACTCAACATGCAGTTAAGGGCTATGCTTTGCAAAGGTATAGTACTGGAAAAATATCTAAACAGCAAAGCTTTTTTAAGGTTATGTTTTTAGATAATGTCATGTATCACAGATGACCATCACAAACATTTTTAGAAAGCAGCCTTGGCTCTGGAAAAGTGCAAGTGTGCCTTAATTCTGGTACAACAGTAGAAAATCTGGCAGACAATGGACTCATTAGTGAAATTACACATTTTCACTGTCAATACTGTTGCTGATAGCATGACTAATGATTGTTCTGAGCACTGCAGGAGTCACATCCCACTCTCCTCATGTCCCTGCACTCCAGCAACTTCAGTAACGTCCTGTTAGAGGGGTTGATTTAGTTACAAGGAAGCAGACTCCAAATTGTTTGGGATGTTGTGCAGATACAAACTTCTAAAAATTCTGAAACAGTTCTGCAGACAGAGACTGCATAGAGCCAATCACAATATCTGCAGATCTTAAATGCGGAAAAAGACAACTTTCTGCATTTTGTTTGTCTATAGCAAAGATGGTGTGAAAGCATATCATTTATTTGAATCACACACTGCAAAACTTGAAAGGCGATACTACTGGGACTATGCCTGAATTTGATGTGTGAAAATACAAACATGGTGTGAAATGTAACACTTTCAGAGTGCTGACTGAGTTTAAAATGAACTTTGGCATCATTAACAGGACAAGTAAGCGATAAGCCACAAGAAGCATACCTAGATTTTATGAACAGCCGTGGTTAATGCGCTGGTGCATGATTTGAGATAACACCCTAACAGATGTACTGCAATAGAGCTGCAATGATTGGACAATTAACTGATGAGTTGTAAAATGAAAATCAATTATTTGGTTGCGCTTACTTTTCTCATATTTTTTTCTGCTTTCCTTAGTCTTATTTGTGCACTAAATACATTGGGATTGTTGGTTTTCACTATTATTTTTACATTATATAGATAAAAGGCATAATAAATTAGTTGAGAATATACTTGTCAGATTTAACGATAATGAAAGTAATCTTTTTAGGATGTAGAGCTAAGTCCATTTAACCATGACCTTGGGAATTAACAACTTAATTTAAAAAGAAAACCTTTTGTACAATCATACTCAGTCTTATGTTCAGAGAGTATACAATTCATTATTTCATCTTGCATAACTACAAGACATGACTGTAAATAAACTAACCAGCCAACCACCATGTTTCTTATCTCTCTGAAAAGAAATAAATCAAAATACAACCACTGACGTTGCACCCTTGGAATTGCCTCCATTTAACCCTAGTGGCCTTTATGAGACAGATGCACACATAGTGTCGTACGTAAGCAACAGAAACAGTGATTGACGGGGGAAAGGCTGGGGAGGGGGTCGGTATGAAGGAAAGCCTCTCAGGTCTGACAGGATGACAGCTCCTAAAATGAGCATCTGTCAGTAGGAGATGAAGAGGAGGCCTGTGGGGATCTGTTACAGACGGACACGATGACCTGTCTGAAAAATCTCCTCTAAAAGTTTCTCTATGGCATCATTAATTCATGAAAAAGAAGATGTTTTTAGATACTTGTGCTCTATGAGAGATGTGTCACTGCTGAATTAAACCATCAGAACAGAGGTGGACCGTGTGCGATGTACAGTATGCTCTAGATACCAGAAGGGCAGATCACCCTTCATCTACAGCATCCTGTGTCTAATGGCAGCCTTCCCAAGAGACAACAGTGTGACCGTGACCTTGAATGTTCGCTGAGAACTCCAAAAGGAGGAGGAGAGAAGGAGGCACAGAGAAAGGAGATAAAAAGATGGAGGTGATGATGACGGGAGATGGAGGGATGAGAGAATATTAGAGATAGCCCCCTCGTGGGACATGAGGAGCATTAAGAGGTGGCAGAAAATGGCTTGTGGCGGCGACAGAATGAGAGCAAGAGAGGGAGAGAGCAGCTGAAGAGAAAGAGGAGTGGAGGGATGGAGAATATTAGAGCATGTCCTCAAGGCACAGCAAGAGCTTAAATGCCACAGCGTGTACGTGTGTGTGCACGTGTCTTCACCTCTTTGTGTACAAGTGTGCACATATCGTGTGTATGTCTTCAACCTGTACATGTGTTCAACCTTGGTGTGTGTGCGTCTGTCCATGAGACAGAAGGGAGGACCCCTGCTAGGATTATGCCAGCACAGAGAGGATAAGAGGATGCATGTGACCAGCGTGCAAAGAGCCGCTGACGGCGTTGGAGGGGAAAATTCTTCAACTCAACCATCATATCTATCCTCCCCCCCAACATCCACCACATGAGCTTATAAATGGTTCCTTTTGAAAACTGCAGTACATCTGCAGAATACTGAATGGGACTTTATAGGAAGCTGCTGCCACTGCATTGAGTTACCATAATGTCCATTATGCATATGTATGGTAGTTAGAGGGCAACATTATTTTCTGTGACTGTTCAGCTGTTAAAGAGATGCTAACTCAGTGGTAAGTTAGCCATGTATTAAAGATTTAATGTGGGAGTTCAGTGGAGGCTCTCTGTGACATAACACCACAGACTGATGAACTCTGGGTAAAGTGTGGCTTTTCGCTGCAGGATATCACAGGTCCGAAAACTTGTTCCCATGCCACAGGGTATCTAGAGTGTCAGTATGTTTGCCACTGCCCACAACTGAGCCACTGCTTCATGAAGGGAGGAGGAACACGACAAGGGCAACATTAAGTACCGAGACACAATTTTTGGTCTTGCTGCTGAAGGAAAATACATTAAATTCTAAGAAAAAAAAGAAGCAAGATTCAACATTTTTGCTACTTAAATTTGCAGCCAGTCGGTGGGAGCTCTATTTGTCCTCTCTCTATGCTGACTTTCCCTGCAGGAAAATATTGAAATAAGCAGTGTTTTATTAAGGCAAGTGAAAAGATACGCAGCAGCAGTCATATAACAAAATATTACGACTGTTCATGATGCAATTCTGATAAAATTCTAAGTACAGGTTTGCCCTTGTTGCACTTATTATATTTGAACCCTCATGTGCACATAATGCAAACATAAAATCCAAGGCTGATGAGTCTCCCCGTTAATCCAAATTTCCAAAATACTAATCAATCTGATGAGAGGTTGTTAGGCACCATTTTTTCGAGTGTGTTTCCAGCTCTTCTTAGCAGTAAATGTGCTGTTGGTGTTACTACTCTTTAAAAATAAGCCAAAGTGATCTGCTTTACTCAGAAATCAGAGAACACCATTCCCTGATCCTTATCCAGCTGAGCAAACTGTTACTCCCTAGGTGGGCTTTTCCATTGCATTTAACAATTTTAAGTTCCCACCATTAATGGTCTACTCTAATTTACTAGTAGTTTGTCTATTTTTGGAGGAAAGCTACTTGCCAGATTAGGAATACATTAATGTGCATATTATTTTTGCAGTACTTCCCATATGAACCTTTTTGGGTAAATCGGGCATACCAATCAGGTGTGAGTAAAAAAAACTGTAAAATTCACTTTTGAGAATAATTGAATCGAGAGATCAATTGTGTAGCTCAAACCTTTCGGAGTTGAGAAGCTCCAGAAGAACCAGCTGAACACGGCCTATGTCTGAGGTGGAGTCCAATATGACTCATTACATCACAATCAGACAGTTGAGTGGACTAAAAGCACCAAACAGATGTATGACTAGGTGAGAAAAATAAATGTCCCACTGGTCCTGGACTATCAACAGGCCTTACTGTTGAACCTTGAGCTGTTCTTAATTCAGAAAGATGTCCTAAAGAACTTCAGTGAATCAGTTTTCAAGACAAGAACAGGTTATACAAAGACAATTCTTACTAAATACTGTTAAACTATAAACATCAAGGAAAGAAGTCATGTCAACATTATATAAAATATATTGATTTTCTGAGTTTGTGGTAATATATTTAAGGTATTGCAAGTGATTTATGCATATGGTTCAGTAATTTATAGCCTTGCATCACCAATGAATAAGGCCCCTACTTCTGGTAATTCATGCACCCCTGCTGGCATCAGACTGAATCCTGTCAAAATCCCCTCTATTCTTTCCCTCAGGTTCAATAAAAAGAAAATACTTGATCTCAGGAAAGACCTCTCAACAGACTTCTGCCATGCAGGGAATCCTTTCAGCCTGACAACATGACACTGAGTGAGGCTGTTTCTCTCAGGTGTTTGTTGACAAACTAACCTGTGAATGAAACACAAATCTGCAGGGAATTCTTATTTTGAGGAGCAGTCAAGGAGCACTGTGACTTGTCACCACCGCCCATGCTCTATTGATTCATGCCTTCAGTGCTGTTTTATTAAAACTTAGACAGAGTAGCTGCATAAATGTAGTTTAATAGTAGATGCAGTGTTTGATAGACAGCACAAGAAAGAGAAGTTTAAAAAAAGAAAGAGTAGGTGGTCTCAACGATTAAAAGTTCAACATTGTAATTTTTACTTTCATACTCTATATTAGTCATAATCATAACCATAATCATAGTAAATATGAGTATTATTCCACATATATCTCAGCTCAATCTCTCAATTTATTGGAATTTGTAAACAACTTTGTCATATTTATATTTATATTTATTTATATTTAATGCCTTGATTTTTAATCTGAATATTGTTAGCAATGTAAGTGTGCCATGTATCACCAATGGCCAGCATGACATTTACAGAACTGGCACTATCATCCCATCAGAACAATGAAAAATGACCACTCTTTCTACTGTAAGAAAATAAGGAAAAAGGAAAGGCTGCTGTATGAATACTAAAAGGTTGTCTTTAAGGGGCTCATTCTCCATCTGGTCTGCAGGTCATAATGTATTCAGGTCACTACACTGTTGTCCAGGCACCGGTTACTGCCACACAATTCCATTATGTGCCTTTAATCATAGCATAAATCATCCCTGCCATAGTTAATAATATCAAAACTTTACCACACCAAGGCCAGTTCTATTACAATGCATGCAGAGCAATTACTTTGTCTGATGCATATTGCAGAATTAAGCAGAACCTTTCATCCTTCTCCAAAAAAATGTCATACTGCATTTGGCTGCCTGAGGAACAGCCCAGCCCTGCCAAATATGGAATTACAAACTTCAGCCTCCCCCAAATAAAGCAAATGGCTTGACTAGCATCTGAATGATAAAACAATATACCTGCACCATATCCTGTTTTCTCTTTCCAACCACCCTTATATATCACCAAGAGATCCCCCCACAGGCGCATAGGTTTCATCTCGGAGGAGACGCAGCGGTGACATGATCTTTATCTAATTAAATCACAGTTTCGTTTAATTTCCTGAAGGTTAATGAGAAGTTTATCATCAGCGTCAGAGCCCACTTTCGCTCACTAACAATGTAGTGGGTCCTGATAAGGCAGGAAGCTTGCTCGCAGCAAGGTGAAACATGAGACTAGGATCCGCAGAGAAGGAAAAGCTGTATTAGTATTCTGTGTTTGTTGGCAGGCTATGTGTAAAGTGGAGAACAGCAGCATCTCAGTGTATCTCTCCTCTGTTTGCTCTCTGCCACATTAGATCAAGCCCTACACACAGCTGTCCAGCTCAGTCAATAAGGTGGGTGGATGCATGGAACCTGCCATGAGTGACCTTAACGCATCTTTAATACCTTCACCCAACAGCAGGAGAGATGAAGGTGTCACAGTAAACACTGAAAGCAGTTGCTCTCACCAAATAATCCAATGGTTGTCTGTCAGGAGCTGAAGTCTCTCATATAATATTGAAAACAAAGCTAACATATTTTATATTCAATTTCATTACTACTTACCAGGCCCTCAGTATGCTTTTGTAGATTTGAGATATGACAGGGGAGAGGAACAGAAGGGTAATTTGCGATTGGTTTCTGTTCCTGGGTATATTATTAATTCTACTTTAGTCATACAGTTATTCATTCTTTAGATAATGAATAGTCTCCCAAGCAAAACGATAGCTAATCCTATTCCAACAGAGACAGAAAGTCAAGGATTTTACTCTCTGTTACCAAATATTTTATATTATATGTAATATTTTAAAAACAATTATAAATGTTAAACATCTATGTCCTGAAGATCTTTTTTCCATAATCATATAAACAAACAAATTAGCAAATATATTATCATTCAATAACTTTTTTAATCCAAAAACACTTCTGCAGAAGAGGTCAAGCCAATAAACCCTTTGTGTGTTTTCTCACAGAGCCCTGACCCTTATTAAGAAGACACTGAGCCACCTCTCACCTTTCCTCTGATGATAGTCTGCTGGTTTGATTGATTGTTGACTACCACTGACACCCGTATCAATATTCAATATCCAACACACTTGTCAGTGTAAAGTTCAGCTGCTTGCTGCCTGGAAGGCAGTCTGTTCCCATGAGACTGAGGATTTTATAGGTGTAATATTCGACGGAAGTCTGATACAATCCACTTCGTCGTTCTGATGCATGATTTAAAGTGCCACATAAAGCTGCTGTATACACTGAAATCTCACCACCTGCATATACGGATTCCTGACTTGAAATGGGGTTTGGGGTAGAGCCGTTGCAAGTGTCCATCAATTCAGACAGAAACTATAACTGCAACACCCAGTTTTCACTTTTTTTCCGTCTGACTTAAACAAGAAGCAGCCTGAGTAAGGACCAGGTTTTGGTATATGGTTGAATCCTCAGTCATCCTTGACAAACTCTACATAATTCAAAAGCATAAACCTCATGAATCTTTCTCTGCAAATAAGTCCAATAAGATCCCAATATCACTGCGGCAACAGTTTCTTATTACATAACAGAAGTGCATACAAAGCAGAAGAGCAAAAAATGATAATAGTAACAGGAGGAGAGATATCTTATATTTTTATGTAGTTTGTGCCCGGTTAATTGGTTCAATATAATTTAGACTAATTCTGATTTTTTAATTATAACCTACAAAGAGTCACCTTTCAGAAGAAACTGGGACCATCAAAAGGGTTCAAGAACAGTAAGTGTTGGTTCGCCCAAATTAAACTACAATATACTTTGTTGGTCCATGCCCTCCACAATAACTTTTCTGATCTGATGCCATATAAACACTGTTGTAAATAAAACTGTTTTATGACAGCGATGTAGTTAAGACTTGGTAAGGTTTAAAGAAAGACCAGTTTGGATAAAAACAACTACCTGGTTACGGTCAGGAGAACTTCTGTCATCACCACTTGGTTACAGTTTGAGAACGATTGTGGTCATACTTCAAAGAAACCAGGGGTAGGAAATGACTGATACTTAGTCTCAAATGAATAAAAACATATTTATCACTCAGATAGTTTGGATTTTGTTTAGAACTTGAGAAGATCTGTCTCCACCACCCCAGCACAAAACCCAAACTAATCTATAATTTGAGTGAACTGGCCCTTCAACCTCATTGAAAAAGTGGATATGAAGAATGGAAGCACACAGGGATTGTGGAGAGAGAGAAACAAAAACAGAGACAGACAGAGGGCACAAAGCTTATTCCTGTGAATAAGAGATGTGATGTTGCCACGGTGATGTGCCACTTGTGGGAATAACTGTGAATGCAATGTGCCAGAGAGACACATACAGCTGCAGCAAAGTAATAAAAGGGGATCACAAAACCAAGACATCATTCAGTCTTCAGAGACTATGATGGTCTGGCCCTTTAGCCCCTCTGTCAGAGTGAGTTTTATGCTTTCCTTCCTCCATCATCTAAGTAGCCCCATGATGGAGCTCTCCCCGGCTTCTGATTTACAGGCACTCTATCAATGGGATTATTTCAAAAGACGCTAAAGTAAAGGGTAGAAACGGACAAAAAATGAATATGTTGCAGTGCAGAAATTATTTATTTGATTTAAGAGCTTCATGAGCTAACGTGTGGTAGAGGTTGCAGCTGTTTACCAGTCAAGCCATTTTTTATTCATTGGTATTGATTTAACCTGAAGGATAATTTGTCCCTTACCTTAATGTTTATTGTGCCTGACCCCAACTTTTAAGAACAGCCAAGTTCATATCCAATAATAATCGAAACGAACACACATGCACTCATATAGCCTACATTCGGTAGCCTACACATTACTCCTGCAAGCACATACTTTTATGCATGTGGTCAAATGCAGCTGTGTCCTTGCATGCAGGATGATGTGCTGATGAGAAAATAGGACTTCACTGACTCCTCTGGTGACAGAGGAGAGGAGAGGGAGAAGGAAGGGAGCAAAGTCGTACTGCTTCTGGTCCTTCTTTGATGCATTGAGGCTTTGAAGTCAATACTGATGCAATTTAGGGCCGGAGGCAGAGACAGACCTACAAACCATTTAATTAGCACCTTGCCATGGCTTCTAATATGAGACAGCCTCAGTAACAAAGCCAAAAAATGTCTCCACTTCTCTGATTTACACACAAGCAAAACCTTATAAGAAAATTTGTCTGACAAAGAAATGTATAAAAAAATATTTGGCATCCAGAAACCAAATCACTTGAAAATAACAGCTGCAAATATGCATTTTAGCCACTAAAAACTGTAAAAATCTATAAACCGATCAATTCTAAAACATAAATTTTCCTCTTGCTCTTATTTTTTCCTGGTCCATTTCTCGCTACATCTCACTTTCACCTGTCCTCTCATACAATAACCTCTCTCCCTCGCTTCCTCCTTGTGCCTCTTACATCACCTGCGATTGTCCCCTAATGATCTCATGGAAACTGTGAGCAGTGAGCGGCGGGCTGGTGGAGGTGATGTGTTTTAGGGACACTGTGTGGTTGTCCCTTCCCAGGAAACAGAATCCCAGTGGGGGTAAACGGATCTGAAACCTGGCTTAGCAGATGGTCCCCATGGTGCTGACTCCTCTGATAAGCAATTAGAAGCGCAAACATGACACGAGTGACAACAGCATATTCAGAACGAACCCGAGACCATATCTACGACCGGGTCTGATCCTGTCACAGGAGTCACAGGACGGTCAAAAAAGATTGAAATACGCAGCATATAATACAGTAATGCCTATACACAGAAAGCTGGCACTCAATCATTCACCTTCTGAGGCTCTGCAAAAGCACAGAAGGGAGGTGTTTCCTGTCAATATAAAACATTATGTGACAGTTGCTTTTTGTTGGCTCTTAGGTCAGCTTTAGGAGGAGTAGAACCATATCTATCTCCCACCACTGATGTTGCTGCAATAATAACCTGTCCACCCTATAAAGCAGAGGTAGGGATGCAGTCAGCCCCATCTCCAATGATCCTTTCACTCCCACACTACCTCTCTCTGTGTGACTCAGACCTGCTGATGTATAGATGGTGAAACAGACTGAGAAGAGGAGGCAGTTCCTGCATCAGAGAGCAATTGACATGCAGCATATAAAGCCTGCACTAAAAAAATATTTAATGTTAATAATCTGATACTTCATCAATCCCCTCTGGGAAATTCTCTTAATGCGTAGCCCGCTCCAGGGAGTTCAGAGCAGAAAGTGAGTTAGAGAGCAACACCTACAGTATGGAGCTGTGAGATATTCAGTTTCTTCCTCCAGGAACCTCCAGGTCAGTTTACCATCATTTAGTATCTGATACTGATTTATCTTTTGCTTGTACTCAGAAAACTCTGACTGAAATCACAAATAGTCTTCCCTTTTTGCAGTCAAAATCATGTCATGGGGAAATAAAGGTCTTGGGGCATATGTCAGAAATGCTCTTTTCGCCTTGAAGAATGAAATATATATGAGCCAATGAACAAATTTGACTGACAGATGAGAAGGTAAGGTCACTGACACACAATGTAAACTTGCACTGGTAGGCAGTTTACAAGCCACAGACAGACAGCATTTTGTTAGCAGTTATTGAAGAATAAGGACCTCCTGAAATCAGGTGGTGATCCTTCTTTTCGCTCCACAATGATGCACTTCTGCGCTAGTGGGAAAATAAAAGAAAACACTTGTTTAATCAGCAGTATTGCAACCAAAGGAATTCTCATTCTTTGCTAATCTTGTCCCTAATCCTATTTTTGGAAAGCTTTGAAGAAATGTTCCTGGTGGTGACAGCGGTGTTAGATGCGGTTGGATCAATGTGATGCTGCAAGTTCTGATCCATTAGGTGTGCGTCATCCCAGAGGCACTGAGTCACTCAGCACTCCTTTCCACGACCATACCAGGCAGCCATGACAAAGATGAGACAGGGAGAGCGCTGTCTTGGAGGTGACAGGGGGCTCCAAATGACAAACATGAAAATGTCTGCATCCTCTGCGACTGCCTGCTCAGGTCTCTCTCTGTCTGCAAGCACTTTTCTGCCTGTCCGTTTGCCTATTTGCCTGTCGACTGTTTGCTCTGTGACTGTGTGCCTATCTGTCAATCTGTCTGTCTGTCTCTAGCCTGCAGTCTCCTGCACTTGTGACTCTAAATGTAATCTCATTTCTGACTATCCTGTCACTCCTCGGCCTGAGGATTCAGCAGAGCATAAATAATCATATACTAAAAAAGTTAACAGAATATCATTACGGCAGTCACTTGCTGTGGCTCAAGGAAGGCAATATTTTAATTATCTAATAGCATGCACTACTTGTTTGAAATTTATAATATATTTGTTGTAATTAGTTAAGTGATTTTGGATTTCCTTTGACACACTCAAAGGGCAACACCACCAAAGCAGTTCTTACAAACAATAGCTTTGTGAAGCAAATTATGAAATACAACACACGTGTTTTACTTCATACATTTCAATAACAGGGCATGATTTGATTTGTGAATATTTTTAGAATGAATGTGCTAAGTCTTCTCCGGGCCCAGACTAAGGGAAACAAATGAACACGTACTGTCGCCACAGTGTCTCACATTGCCTTGTAAGTCACAGGTGACTTTGATCTAATAAGGAGAAGGTTGGGTAGCCAGCTAAGTGAAACATCACTCCTGCGTCTGCTCTCTTGACCTATTCGGGAGGGAGTTTGAGGGAGGGTGGGACAGACAAAGGGCACAGGGGCTGCAGCAAAAGAAGATGGGCATAGGTCATTGCCTCTTTAGCAATAGAGGCCGAGGTGGCAAATTGATGGGTTAATGGAACAAGAAAGGATAAGTCATCCTGCAGAACAGAGTTATGAAGGGCCTTAAGAGGGGCTGCAGGGAAAATCATTTATGAGGACAAAGTGAGATCAAACATTTCAGAGTTGTAACTCTTCTAGTGTGCTGGAAATTTAATGCTGATCATTTAAATGAAACAAAGGAAGAAATTCAACAACTATAACTACACCATGGTGTTATCTGTTACTATTTTTGCCCTGGTACATATTTCAAATTCAATTATTTGAATCCACCTTTTCCAGTTTATCTTACTTCTCAGGAACTCTAGCTGTAACTCTAGTTGTTTCACACACTCAGCACCCTTCTTCTATTCTTGACAGAATTTGAAATGGAATGTTTTCTGGATAATATAATCCAGTACACTGTGCCTGTATTTATATATGCATGCTCAGATGTGCAGCACTATGTCTGCTTGCTAAGTGTGAACGCAGCGTATGAATTTCTACCAGCTGAAACGATGCGGCATGATGGCAGGGCTCCCTGTTGCTTTTCTTTCCTCCCATGACATCCTGCTTTCCCTCTCCTCCTCCCACTAAACTCCTCCAATGCTCAGTGCACGACTTATGTTTCTTATGTGGCGGCGGCCCAGAAAAACCAAGCCAGCAGGTCTGCCTTCACACAGCTGACCTGTGGCTGTGGTATGCTAATACATTCGGAACTGCAACTAAATCCAATGACATGTAGCACTAAATCAATGACTGAAACCAATAAAATCATATAAACAAACAGTTATCATTACATAAAATGGTCCATACTTGAACATACATACATATTTGGTATACTTGACATAGTTACGATATGACATCTACAAAATACTCGTAGTCTTAAACACATAAGTGTTTTTATACTTTGCTCTAACCATGAGAATTAAGCTCAAATTAACACAACCTCTTAACCTTTTATAGCTTGACACATACTGCAAAGAAGAAAAAGACAGTGTTGCTTTGATATTATTAGCAAATATTATGTTTGACATGTTCACCATTTTAGTTTAGCATGATAACATTTGCTAATTAGCACTAAACACAAGGCTGATGGGAAAGTTATTAGTTTTTCAGGTACTTTTCGGTCATGAGCTGAAGTATTGTAAATAAATTGACCTGCTGACACAGAGGATCACCAAAGTTATTAGAATCAATCTTCTGGGGACCATGAAAGTCCGTATTAACTATCAAAGCAATCCATCCAGTAGTGGAGATTTTTAAGTCTGGACCAGTGTGGTGGACCGACCGGCTACCGACTAAATCATTGCCAAGAAATATTTATATTGAGGGCCACACCCTCACTCACAGTAACTAACCTCTGTTGCCATTCTGACTGAATATCTTTATTTCATGATTTGAAAGAAATTATTTAGCCTAATTACAATAAATGTTTTGTTAATCCCTTATCCTCAAAGGGCCCTACTTGTTGTTGTTAATTATTGTATTCCTACATGTGAAGCCATGTGTATAAGAGACTTGAGCTGGCACCACACCCATCTCTCTCTCCTTCTGCTCCCTCCATCTCACTCTCTCTGCTGCAGTGCTTGTCCCCTGTGGTCCCTCCAGCATAAACAGCCATTCATCAAGGTTCAGAGGATTTAAGTCGATGCCAATTGGATTGCCATCGACTGAACTGATAAATTATGGCAAAAGACAACATGAATAACCTGCGTGGTTAGCTAAAATCAACAACTGGGAAAAATGGGAGGGAGGGAAGGAGACAGGAGGTTTCAGAGGGCACCAAGTTTGAGTTCAGGGAACAGGAGCAAACTGGCTCAGAAATTGAGTTTCATTATGGAGGAGCACACTGCTGGAGCAAAGTGTCATGTCACCGAATGCTGAACAGAGAGGTGAAAAATTGATAGATTTATCTGTGTCCACTGCTATTAATTTAAAGAGAAATTGGGTTGCGAAGCGTGTGACGATTCCTGGAGAGATGGTCTCTGCAGCTATTGATTGTTTATTTCTCACATCAACATGACAGACGCTTTCTTAGACAGTTACTTTTGACAGATGCTATTGGAACTGAGCGTGTTTGTGTGCATGTATGTGTGTGTATCTGTGTCCAGGGTGGACAATAATTCAATAGAAGAATCATACAATCATATCATGACAATTTGATTTGAACTGAAAACAATTTGAAACTGTTTAAATTAACAAAATTAGATACTGACACAGTTCACTGTTTTGAACATCAGTTTGATTGGATTATTCATATTTTATTTTATTAGTATTGTGATAATGATTTCAGACATATAGTACCCAGTCCTAGTTCAAGTTGAACTTGCATATGTGCTGGTATGTGAGTGGGTGGATGTGTTTGTTGTACAGATTCCTCATTTAGCCTCTGGGTGGCTAAAATATTGTGTAGTAAAATCATCACTCTTCGCAATCATGCAATATACCTTATCCTACTGAATGTATATGAAGAGACATATGTTGCCTGTTACTTTTGTGCAAGGGAATAGGCTATTGTCAGGGTGGAGTGCGATGCAGGAGATGGTGCTGTGTTGACAGCTGTATCCCTGCTGAGGAGTTTACAGACAGCAATAAATTAGTTCCACACACTCAACAGGAAAGCGTAATTAGCCAGCCCAAACAGACACACAGAGACATGCATTTACACATTCATGCACATGAGAACAACCCACTTGTGCAAGCACATACACACACAGCACGGAGAAATATACTGTATCTACTGAGGCAAACACACATCAGACGCACGCACATACGTTGATGGTTAGTCTCAGGGATGCAAACAGACTCTGGCAGTACCCAATGGCTGCTGTAAAAAAAAACACAAATCTGCTTATGCAAGCCCAAAGGACTGCCAGTACAAAAATGTATGTATATATAGGGGTGAACACATGCTGCACTAACATGAAAAGTACTGAAAAGTAGAACACCGTGAATGACAGCTGTTCTCCGGGGCAGGCAGGAAGGCAATCACAGTGGGTGCGAGAGAGCACATTCACACTTATTTTCTCCACAACAGGATGTTTCAGGACACATGGAAACAGTGGAATGTGCCCACAGTGTCCTTACATACTTTGCACAATCTCACCTTGTTTCTTAACAACACACACACACACACACACACACACACACACACACACACACACACACACACACACACACACACACACACACTGTAAGTAAATGTTCTCACATAAGCTAATTGGAGATAATGAAATAAGAGAGGGGCAATCACAGGTGTAAGTTTACAAATGGAGGAAGCCTGTGTGTGCTTCATGTCAAAGGCTCTACTGCTTTTTTTTTTTTTTTTTTTTTTTTAAATAAAGTGGGCTGGATTTGTTACAATTGCAGTTAGAATTCATGTGCCGTCACTGTACTGCAGAGAGAGACAGATGTGTTGTATTTGCAGCTGACAGGGGTCAATATGCAGAGTGCCACGCAGTGTGTGTGTGGGTGGATGGGTAGGCAGAGGGATGACCATAGGGTTTAGGGAGCGGGCCATGTGAACAGATGGTCCCTGGTTGCCACCCAAGATCCCATTAAGAAAGATGGCAGGGCTGACCTTCTGGACCCATCATGCCGTGCAAATCTACTGCACAGATAGATAGGACAAATATCTACATTCAAAGGTTATAATCCTCGCTGTTTTTGTTGGACATTATGGGATTACATACGTTGTTAATGTTGCAGTAATGCAGGAATCAATTGGATGGGACTCTGTGGTAATGCAGCAAAATAATTCAGCCAACTCATATTTCCGGCAGTCCAACTAGTCATTTCCTCGGACATTGTGCCCTTGAGCGCTTAATGAGGTCTTTCTACAAAGCAACTGGGGTGATACGGTTGTCAAGAGACTGATGAGCCATCCACTGTCGGACCAGAGGTTCTCTGCCTTTCACCTATATTCCACATGCAGTGCCTTTGTGTCGACAGCTGTCTCGTGGGGCTAAGAGAGATACTTCCTCCTTAAGCTGCAGCTGGCACTTAGTCGCTTAGTTGCTTCCTGCTCTGCATAAGTCCCCACAGCCGACTTTTTCATCTCCCAATCAATTTCCAAACAGTTCTTCCAAAATATTTTAAAATTGTTAGAAAATTGCTTTTTTTATCCTTCTCATTTTGTGTGAGTGCATTACCAGCAGTGGATTGTGTTCTATTATGTTTAAGTTAATTTCCCATCATGTTTTATCGTTTGACCCTGAGGTTACTGTCAACTGAAAACTACACTGGAGGCAAATTGTGTGTGAATGATTAATATTTGACAAGCTGATATTGTAAAGGTGATGGGTGTTACAAAAAGCACACAACCCACACAGATGAGTAACATTGGCTCATGCTAGCATCAATCATTTCCCCAGGTATTTTATAAGGCACATAAGGTGACATGGAGTCTAATCGAAACTAGAGATATGGCTGTGTGTGTGTGATGGGGGTTGGTAAGGGCTCATGCATGTAGATGACAGAGGCTGTGATCACACAAAGACAGGGGACTTTGACATATGACCATTCTGGGGAAACAACCTATTATCAGCCCCACATATGGCACAATATGTACACATAAATTCTCACTTACACACATGCACACAACCGCCTGTGTGCACCTGCTGCTCTTTATTTATTGTTATTACATGGTCTGAGCAATGCCATGAGCCATAATAGCTTTCTGCCTTTGCAGCCTATGTCTCAGTGCAATGGGACTTCTTTAAAACAGGACCAGAATGATTCTCATGCAGCACATGTCTGGTCGTAATGCTTGTGCAGCGTAGGTGGATATGAATGCATTTAATTCCTTTCTCATCAGAGCAAAGTAGTTTGGCAAAGTCACATTAGGCACCAATAACAAAACAGGCCTTGTTCTTCGCATGCCAGTAATTCAGCCCAGCATGGGGAAACAATATGGGGGACTCCTGGGCCAAGCTGCTGCCATGGGTGGATTTAGATTTGTCTGGTAATTCAATAAGCCTGGGGGTATATTTGATCTTTCACTAGCAGTGAAGTCATCAAGGCAAACAAATGAACGGGCATGGAGGGCTGCCTACCAGCGGCTATCTGTCTCAATCTGCTTTGGCTTTGGATATTCTACCTGGATAGAATGGAGGCTGCATCAAGCTTTAATCCCACCTGTGTGTGTGTGTGTGTATGTGTGTGTGTGTGTGTGTTATTTCTGCTCTGCTCTGCCCAGGCAGACACCCCCCTAATGTCAGATGACTGAGCGCCACTACACAGCAGTTGCTATGGTTACTAGCCAGGTTCTGTGTACACGGATACTCACCGCAATTTTGATCTGCAGTGAAGCACCGATGGGAGAGCAAGAGTCCCATAAAATCACTCACCCACACATACAAACACACACACACACACACATATACATACATGCAAGCTTACTTAAATACACAAGCTTTCATGCATGTACTATATATATGGAGAAATGCGAGCAAATATGCATTCACAAATGTACGCATTCCACCCACGTGAGGAGATACTCATTCACCTACATGGAGCACTCCTCATCAGTACATATTGTGCTGCATATCATTAGACTGAGCACGTAAGCAAACATAGCCTGCTGAGCAGAATTATCAGTCCCACCAGAAGTAGCACAAATCACAGTAGGTGATACACCGGGAAATCTCTATGCCTAGAAACCCCTTTAAAGCAACCAGTGGCTTATTTCTCACCAACTCTCACAAACACGCTGTTTTACTCTCCATCTGCCTGTCTGTCTCTCTGTTGGTGTGTCTGTCTCTAGGTTTCTTTGCGTGCTCTCTCTCTCTCTCTCTCTCTCTCTCTCTCTCTCCCTCTCTCTCTCTCGCTCTCACGCTCTCACGCACACACATGCATACATACATACAGGGCAGATTGGAAGCGCTCAGTCAGAGCAGAAGATGAAAGCAAGAGGGAGCTGTGCCCATGCCAGCGGAGCTGTGTGAGTGGGGAAGTGATGAAAGAGAGGCTCATTTAGTAAATTGACAGCTCCCTTCAGGATTCTTCATCTTCTTCACCATGAAAGGCCTGAATCCTTCTCAACTCCCGGCTACTCTCACCAGGCGTGAAGAAACTGTCACATTCCAGCAAACATTAACAATGACAGTGTTAGTATTTTAGTTTGGATGCATCTCACTCCTGACTCCCACTGCTGCTTCATTCAGTCTACAGATGCACAGTTGATGTGCAAGACAGACATAGCAATGTTGATGCTCTGTTGCAAGTTAAGGTGTGAAAGGAAAGCTACACTACTGTTAAGAATAGATAAAAAAAGATTTAAATTTTTTTTATCTACAAAGGTGACAGGTACACTTACGCAATGTACAAATATACACACACCGTAAGAACACTCTATGCATCTTCTTGCGCAAACCACCCCCTAATGTCTGTTATAAAAGTAAAAAGTTGCTGTTAAAGAGCAGCTGATACAGACACCCTCAATATGGTACTGCAATGAGAAAGTCACCAAAACTGACAGAAAAGATAATGTCAGGGTCATTTCACTCTAGTGCATTTTATCCAGCATGGAAATAATGAGGTTTACCTTGAATGGGCCCTAGCTCTAACGAGACATTGTGAAGTCTTTTCACAATCAAGCCAGGGTAGCAGTTATAGGCAGCACGATCCTCATAGCTAACTGTCTGCCGTTCAGTGGAGCTAAGTGGCAGACATCTTGCTAAATTCAGAGGAGAACATGAGAAATACTGCTGATAGAAAGGCAGTTTTTAATTTTAATAATGAAGCAGCACAGTACAGAGGAGATAACATTGCAGATATACCAGGATTTTGGCAAAGAGTTATCGAGTGCTGGGGGCAGAGTGAGGGATGAAGCTAAAGTAAGGAGGGTCAGCAAGGGAGAGGGACTGTAATTCATACCAAGAGAAAAGCCACAGTGACAGCCTCTTACCTACTGCACAAACACCACATATGCTACCTCTCGTACTTGACAAATAAATCTCCCCCTGACACACACACAAGCATGTGTGCGCACACCCACCTACACAAATACACACACACACTCTCATCGGTTCAGCTGGCTGAGGCACAGCAGAGAGTTACAGCGTGCCACACATAGGCTATTGCAGCAGAAAGGAGGCTGGACAGTGCCAGCCAAATAGCCAACTGAGATTCAGCGAGGACTGAGTATCCGCTAACATCTGTGGGGATCAAATTAATTGCACTACAGTATGTCTCCAGTGGGACCTGTATGAAACAGGTGAGTAAATGTGTACATGGCAGTGGATTATACAGTGGATTAATCTGGAAGCCAACTTGGGTGTGAAAACCAGTTGCAATCTGCTTGCCTGCTGAAAGACCAAACTAAAGCACTTATAAATTGTGGGTTGAGCAAATGATTAGTGTCAAAAAAGTGCTGATGGAATTGAGTTTGAATTTGGGAATTGAGACATTTGTATCCAAGGAAAACCTACCAGGACTCTGCCAGTGAGTGTCTGAGCGGAGATCATCACACCGGCCCAGTCTTTGACTGAAGTCATCCATCCCACCTCGCTGGCTGGGACCTCTTCCGTCTTCTCATCAGCACCCTTTGGTCTGTCTGCTGCCTGATTGTTGGCGGGGTTGTTCACCTTCTGAGCCTCCTGAAAGAAAAAATAATAATCTGAAATGGAGCATATTAAATATAAAAAAAAGGGAACATGGCCTGCTTTAGGGATGAGGAGAAACTAGGGGAGAATTAAAAGGCACAAACTTAAAATGACATTTAAAAGTGAGGAACAGCAAAAAAAAAAAAAAAACATGGGCAGGCATCAAGACCCCTAGGAAAACCAAAGTGTGTTGAATAAAAAATTCTCTATCAGCACATGGTGCAAAACAATATCCTTGTTATGTCACAGACAGCATCCATGTTAACAGGTTAGAGCACTTAAAAAGTCCATGTGAGGAGCCCGGCGTCATATAGAGATTCAGTGTGTCACTACAGTTTCAATGTCTACATCTATCATCTGTAGAATATGTCACAGACATTTTTTTTTAAATGCAGTTCAGCAAGGTCACCAGCAGGTAGAGGTAGAATGTGTCCCGGGCGCAAGATATCCACATTCATGACAAGCTACAACCTCTGAGGGCAAAAAAAAAAAAAAAAACAGAACTGCAAATACAGCCATCACGCCATTATGGCATCCATCTGCTATATGTTAAATATGTGTGTCTGAATACGTTTCAGTGCATGTGTGTTAGATAATGACAGAATGTATGTGTAGTCACCCTTGCCGATTGCACATATGGCTCTTTAAGTTAATTGTTCCTCCGGGTAGAGAGACTAAGACTCTTGCTCTCATGCAGGCCTTTGAATGTTCCTTCTTGTGTCCGACTGAGTGAGCACAGTTGCATGGCAGTTCATTGACATGCTTTCCTTGGCACAGTCACTGCATGCAGCTGTTCCTCTCCAGCCATTCACTCCTGATTTGACACAAGCAGGCACTCAGCTTTACTATCCTTCTGGTAGAAATGGGGAATGAGTAGATTTCACTGTGTTTTACAGCCTCTGAGGCATCAAATTCCAAAATGTTTATGCATTACACACACATGCCCAAAGACACAGAGTAAAGTTTTGTGTGTGTCACACTCTGCCTCATAAAACCATGGGGTTAGGCCCAGCAAATGGCGTCCACTGAGAATCCCTGGAATTGCAATAACTTTCAACCCTCTTGATGGCGGCCCATTGCTCCTTTCCAAAGAGTCAGGCTCGTATTACTGCAGGGTATACATGCAGCCCTTTACAATGTCCCTCCTCACAGTGACAGCCGACAAGTAGCCATCAAAACAGATTATGTGCTATGTCAACAAAGTGAAATTTGGTTTCCAGTACTGCAACATTTTGGTTTGGATGACCCCATAACATCCAAAGATGATGACGTAAATAAAAAAAGATTTGCATTCACAGCAAGTTTGTTTTTTGTTGTTACACCCAACACATTCCGTTCCAGGGACAGTTAGGGACAATAAAGAGATGCAACCAAAGACCGAGCAACCACTGGGGTGACCAATATTGTATGTGTGCCCACATGCAAAACACAAAAACAAACCAGACTGCAACTTGAGTTTTTCTGCAGTGCTAAAGAGCAGTGCTATTACAGATGAGCCCAAGAGAGTGCTCTGTCCATTTCAAGAGGATTGTGTGGTCAAATTGGATTACATTTCATAATGATATGGCATGGACACAGCTGCCATTTTCCTAATTTGATTCCAACCCCATAACAATGCCAATAAACTGGCCCTAAAAAAGCCTGACTTAGTCATAAGATCATTATCTGCTCCTGCCGTTGGGCCTCTCAGTACTGCAGTGGATAATTCAGTTACTTATACTTCATATACTCATTAAATAGCTTAGTGTTAGGAGACTCACAAACTTTTACAGTACCCATCATGAGTGCGATTTGAGGCATTTAGTTTTGTCTTGAAAGTCACACTAAATCAGTACCTGATTATAAATGACAGCTACCATTACTGGAAGCTGACTGACCTTCTGAAATTTTGGAATATTTCAAATCACGAAATACTTAACTATATATATCTAACCAAATAAGCAAGCTGATTGATTTTGTCTTCTCTTAAACTCCCAACCACCAACCACCCTGTCCATACTTCTTCAGTACTCCCTCGACTATGTAGTCAGCATGCGTCCCGCCTGTCACATGCTCCAAATACTTAGCAAAGTGTGTGTGCATGCGGGTCACCATGCACAGGGATGTCTAAGGTTTCACTCTGATTGGCTGTCTGCCTGCTCGATAGCATTTCAGGCATGTTGTGGTGGCATAGTATGTGCTAGTCTGTGCTCAGAAGTTACTTCTTAGCCAGAGGGCCCCACCAACCTCACACTCCACACACATATACCACAGTGGGAACACACCACATCCCACTAGAACTACTGTATGTCACGCAAGTCATGTCTCACAGTAGCACTGCCTGTTTCTAGCTGTTCTTGCTACTGTTCCTACTAAGTTTGTTTTCAGGTATGCCATAAATGCCTTCCGACATAAGTCCTGCCGCAGCAACTTTGTGGTAAATACTGCTAACTGACTGAGGTTTGCTAGTGCTGCGTCAACATCAAACGTCTTCATGAATTAGTTTTTGTTTTTTTATTAAAGACAAATAACATAGACTAACATAGTTAGACATGGGTTGTTCAAAATATAAATACGATTTTGATTTTATTATTTTTGCATTAGTTTTCAGATGATGTTTGTAGACCTACATGAATGATCTGGGAATAGCAGCTCTCACTGGTACACACCTGAACATGGAGGCTATGAGAACACATTCAGCAGCAGTGATGTTTTACTGTGTGCATGTGAGCATGTGTGTGGTGGAGGGAAACACATGAATAATGGATGCAGTCATAAACTGATGGTTGGGCAGATCAGAAGAGACAATGTAAACAAGGAATTGCTTCTAGTTCATTTGAGTGGCCGACGGTGGGCCTAAGCCGAGGGAGAGAGAGCCACTGAAGCAGCCTGTCATGGGAGAATCCATCTGCTGGCTATATATACACACCTGTGATGTCAAACTGAGAGGGAGACAAGCAAAGACAGAGAGGAGGAGAGGGAGTAGCAGGACTCTATAAATGTATTTATAACAAACATTTTTAGATATATACATGTCAAAGTATACATAGAAGAATGAAGTCATGCCATAGAATGCATTGGACTCCAACACACTGTCAGCATTAAGTTTTTATTTATTTTTATTTTTTTATGTTTTGTGTTTTTGTATTTAAAGTTACAATCCCTAATATTTTCATAAAATCAAACCCCTTTTTTGGGTCTTTTTGCCTTTATTTGATACGACAGCTCGAGATGGACAGGAAAGCTGGAGAGCCTGGGGGATGATACGCAGCAAAGGGCCACAGGTCAGATTTAATCCCATGTATTGGGTTGTGTGTATGTATTTGTCACTAAGATTAGCACCAACAACAATTGTTCATCAAAAATGTTTCTACAAAACCAAATAACGGCCATTTTCAGCATTGTTTGTCAGTTGATCAGTTTTAAATATTGCAGGGAGTAATCAAACAAAAATGATGAAGATGAAGAGTTACAGGCAACAGACTGAACACGTCAAACTCCTCAGCGAGGTAAACAACTTTACCGTGTCCTGCTGTTGCAAACTGCACAACATGAAATTAGATCATGGTTACAATCACTATTGATGGACTTCTTCGTTAAAATAACATGCATTCGTTTGGTTTTGTTGTAAACAGAAGCACTAGTTGCTCTTTTCTCGTGTTTCTCACAAAGTAGCTGCCCAAGGAGTGTTTGCTGTACTATTAAATACCTGCTGTTAAAAATAAAAATGTGATATAGGCAATGCCATACAGCATTGACAAGATTTTAGGTTTCATTCTATTCTTTAACAATATTATAGACACTATAGAGTCATTCATATGAAAACTGTTGATGTAATGTGTGCTAAAATTTCTATTTTAAAAATGTATGTAGTTCATCTTCCTTCTTTAAGAAATCTTTTTATAACAAGACAGATGAACACTGTTAATATTAGGATTGTACCAATTAACAGAGTACACAGGGGAGGCCTGGTAATAATGAGAAAAAGAAAAGACAGATCAAAACATGACACAGGGAAAAAAAAGGCAAAGAGAGGGACTGACAGAGTGAGAATACAGGACAGGGACAAAGAGACAGAGACTATGAGGGACAAAGAAGGACACCCACTCAACCAAAAAGTCAGAGGGAGGAAAGAAGATAGAATGACAGAACAATAAAGCAAGGGAGGCAGAGATAATGACAGAGAGACACAAATTACAAGACATCAAGAGAGACAGGAAACACAGGACAGACAGACAGAGAGGGGGAAGACAGTGACAGAGAGACAAAGATACTGCAAGACAGCGAGATAAACAACTAGGTAAAAGACAGACAGCAGGACAGATTAGCAACAAGAAAAATGGGAAGTGAGAGTGTGGGACCAGAGACGGAGAGCAAGACAGGAAGAAAAGACAGGAGAGAGAGACAGAAACATGCCCATGTGACTGCGCTGATCTAACAGGACTTGGCTTAAGCGCAGCTGTTCCTCTGGCTTTCGTCCGCATCGCTGGGGAAAACTCTATTCCAGTGTGAGAGGCTATTTATAGTATAACCCAGGGAGACGTGAAACTAGTGAATCTCATAACATGCTCTGTTCCTCCTGTTTGCTATTTTAATGCCGGTACAGTTACCCTGTGTCCCTGGGTTACAGACCTACACTGGGTCACAGCAAAAAAGGAAGAGGGAGGAAGAAAAAGGTGCCTCTTCACATACTAATGCACATGCGCACATACGCAGGTGCAAGGCTGAATCTGACCACCATGTGGGGGGAAAGCTGTTATTTCTGTGTATAGGTCATGCCTACTGAACCATATAGAACTAAGGGGGCTAAATGGTACAGGGTAATGTGACTTCAGTGATGTATATCTGCAACAGAGAAATCCCCACTATTACAGTTATTATGATCAGATATTTTATATCTGTGAAACTCATAACTTGTGTTTCCGAATACATTACCGCAAAACAAAGAGATTAAAGTGCAAAAGAGGAGCATCCGGATATAATATTATTGGACTCGGTGGGCCAAAATCTGTTGATACAGAGGTTAAGGGCTTACCTAGGCTGCAATGTGTTTGATTTAGGGATTACACAGGTACAGCGTAGAATGCAATCTGCTCAGGAAGGCACCCATACATATCACCAGAATCAACACACTTTTCATATCACCACTCTAATGTGATTCTGTTCATGCAGAGCAAATCTGCACATGTGGCGTAGCGGTTGCTGAACACATTGGCCAAAGAGTAAATCCATTTTAGAGAAATGACAATGAAATGTTGAGTTATTCAGAAGCTATGAAACGTTCTTATGTGCTGAGGTTTATGTTAATTTTTAGAAGAGCACTTCTTTCACCATTGTACACCAAGAAACTAGAAGAATGAGGCAAACTATCCAACAACTGAAAAATACAACATCACAGTTTGATCTTTGGTCTCACTGAGGATACCAAAGCTATCAGTGTCATTGAAAATGTTGTCCATCTCCAGAATCACATTAGCCTTGTGCTGCCCCTCTCTGCCGGGCCTATTGAGCTCTGCAGGCCAGAGTAGGATTAGACGATTTGTGGACACTGAACTAAATAGATGACATCCACAATGCCGGCAAACAGGAAGACAAGCCAAAGGGTTTACATCTCTCTGCAACTCCACTGGACAGCAGACACATCCTCACAACAGGACAGGAACTTATTCCTCAAAATGGCTGCAGTCCAAGTAAGCTTTTTATCTCAATTGTGACGTCTCCTCAGCTAGCGAACCGAACCAATAAGACAGTAATATGAAAAAGCGTAATGTAAGCCTGGCAGCCAATGCTGTCTAAGACGCACCTTCTTTCACGTCCCTCTGCTCAAACAAAAGAGGACAGAATAAAGACACATCCACAATAATGTTACTTCCCCACGTCTGGAGGGAGAATGATAAAGAAAAAACTTGAATGTAGTGTCTTGTTGATTCATAATGCTGTACTGCACCTCTTCCATTGATACAACATTTCAAGCCCCAGTGGTCCGGGATAAAAATAGACGATGCAGTGAATTGTGGGAGATTGAAAGGTCAGCACTTGTCATCTGTAACGTCTTTGAGTTTTATCATCTTAATGTCAGCAGATAATAGACGGCCAGTGGCTTAAATGAGGGCATGCTTAAAATGTAGGCTATATAATAAAAGAAATGAACATTTTTCATCGGAACATTTGTGTAAAAAGGTTAGCTAAAGAGCAGAGAAGATGAGCTAATGTATGACTGCATCTCTATTCCCTTTAGACAGTTGTTTGGCAGCTGAAAGCTTTAGGGGCTTTAACAGTCAGGAGAACAAACCAAATAACACTAACTGCAGGTTTCACTTAGTTCACTACGTGGCTGAGCAATAAATGGCACCACAGCAGTTTAAGACCTCAAAAATCAATATCATAATTTTCTTTGCGCTCTCCATTACTCTTAGAAACCCAGAGAAATGGCTGATACCACATGGAATTTGCACCCAACTAGCACATCTGCTCCTGTCTGTGAAGCCTAATAATTCACAGTGAACAAGGTAAGCAGGTGTCAATCAGGTTCTCCGCATCTGACAAAATGCTTGTTGCCCCTTCTGCTGATCTTTGCTTCAACTGTATTCGACTGCAAACACAGATAATTGCCCCTGTAATCACCACGGAAACCGGACATTAGAAAGATTTATGGCCTCAGACAAACAAATAAGAGACAACATAATTACTTTAATGTAGATGGAGGAGTGCAAATTGAACAAATGACTGTGTAGGGAGAAACCACACACACACACACACACACAGACATTTTATATATATATATACTTTTATCAATCTAGAAATGGCTTGTTACTATGGTGATACACACAGGCTCACATTCTTGTTTTCTATGCAAAAGAGATCTGACTTAAAGTAAAATGTTTCAAATTGGTCAATTTAATAAACCAGACAAATGCAATCCAATGTGATTTCTGGAATTTAAAAGCAGTGGTTATTGCACCAAGGACAGAAATCACAGTTTGCATACTACTATCTGCAGAATGAGAAGATACAGTAACGTAAATAACCAAGATGTATTCCAGACTTTAACCTACAATATTTTTCCAGAGGGGGTTACATACCATTTTATCCTATCAGAAAGTAGGTGGAATAAAAAACACAACATGCTCGAATGACATCTGCCTTTATCATACTATAGCAGTGGCACAATCACCTAAGGCTAATTTCCACCATATTGAACAAAAGCCCAACATGCATGTGTATGGGTGTTACCAGATGAATATACATGTGGAGTATTCGAGAGAAGCACCCTTAAAAATGCCCAAACAAGGTCCTAAAGCATTTAGACATCAGAAATCCGATACATTCAATGTTCCACATATTACAAAATAAGGCCTTCATTGGAGTAAGTAGTCTGTCACGCTTGCACTAAATGCTACTGTAACATTCCTCAATATGACGTTGTTCTTGTGACGTTCTTGCAGCTTAGAACGACCAACCGCCATCTGTTCAGCTATACCTTGAAGGTTGACTCTATTTTCGGTTATTGCTCCAACAGACGGGACTTTCATTCATTCAAAGGCGCTAGACAATTTTGTGTGTCTATGTGTGTATATATATATATATATATAGAATGTGTGTGTTAAACGCAATGATTGATTTCTATTTCATCTGGGCCTCGGTTTGTGTCGGCATCACTTACAACACCTATGAATCAGGGGGTAATAGTGTGCCTCCAAGCTCACAGCCTGTCTGGACCGCCTAACCATGCGGAGCCTGTGGCAGAACTCATATCTCCTCTAACAGAGCTCCATCAGCAGCAGGACACTCTCAGCTACACACTGCACTACAGAGCCAAAAACTAAGGTCATTTTTTTAATACAGTATGTTTTTTAACCACATTGCAGTGAAATATTTTTGAGATATACTACGCTATATTTAGGGCTGCCCCCTAATAGTCAAGTAAACCAGTAGCTGATGAGAAGAGTCTTAGTCGACCCATTTTTCATTAGTCGGATAGTCACAGAAAAAAACAACAGCATCAGACTCCTTTCAGGAGCTGCAGACTACTTCATTTTACATTCTTAAAGGTTGAAGCTAAAATTTGTTCCTGAGACTGATCGTGTTTCTTGTCTCAGTACATTTTAATCATGTTCATAAGACTGTAATATGAAAAAGGTTAAAGGTACCCTGTGAAGCTTACATACATCTTGTTTACATTCAAACTGCATGTGTGTACTAAAAGCCAATTTTATGTAGTATTTTGAAAACATCATTGTTTATATCCATGTTTGTTAGCTGCTCAGCTATCTAGTTTCTTCCCTGCCATTAGTGGGCACATTACTTCTGTTTCTTGGTAGATTACTGTGACTGACTGTCTTTGTCTTTGACCTTGACTAGTCTTTGATAGCACTTTTGCCATTTCAGAAGTCAATAAACTATGTCACTCTTTCAACTATTAAATAATTTGCTTATTAATTTACTATTAAGTCAATTTAAATGTTTAATTGCCTATAAAAGACAAACCTGGTCTTCTGCCAGTTAACAATTACAATTGACAGAGTGACCTGAAGTAATGCTCTTAAGAATTCTGTTATTCTTTGATTATGTGTCAAACTGACTGACTCCTCAATCCTGGAAATCAAGATAAAATAAGATTAATGCCCTTTGCACGAACAGAATCAGCCTCTATTGGTTATGCATGTGGGCTACAACATATTAATTAACGTTTAATCCACACCATGTAATGTTCTGAAAGCCTTATCTCTTATTGCATCCAATATTTCATATGCTTCAATATATCAAAGCATACAAGAAGATATGACAAAACACTTACATGTGATATTAATTAAGTTGACAAATACGCTATTTGGGATTTTATTCATGTTAAAAAAACCTGAATTAGTTAAAGAAGTCCGTCAACTTAAGTAATAATCATCTGTGGAGGTACTGCTAACATTATATATTTTAATCATTTATAATTAATCTAAGAAAATGATTCTATTATATGTAATGCCAGAACCAAGTTATTTCCATATTCAATCATATTAATATATATATATATATTTTTTAATGGCCCATTTTTGAGTTCTGCAAACAAAGTTTCCTGGACCCTGTTACCAAACGGAAAGCGTGAGGCTTTCTTCTCGAAGGTCTTGTTTCTTCTACGCCCTCAGTGAATTTAAAGAGCAGCAACAGAAGCACAGAGAATAACAACAGCAGCAACAGCCACAGCAACAATCTTATCAAGCAGTCACCTGTCTTAACCCTGATCTCCTACTGCCCTCAGAACACTTTAATGAGCTTTTCTCCTAAATACAGACAGACGAAAAGTTCTCTGTCAATGAGCAACTCAGCGAACGACAGACGGATGGAATCGGGACTTCTGCAGAACAGGCCGTTTAGGTGTTTTCCAAGAGTGGAAAACAACCAAGATGGTAGCTATTGCCCTAATTGGCTGCCTGCTGTCTAACCTGCACTGATCAATGAGCCCCACTCTATAAAGAGCAACATCCAGACATGACTGGCAGATATATTTTTAGATACATTTCTAAAAGTGTCTAAAGTGTCTTGAAATCAAACAACAAACAGCCTAGGACCACAAAAGGTAAAATTATTTTTATGTTTTATATATATCAACTACTCTCATTCAGGAAAGAGTTTATATTCTTTCTTGATGCAATATGAGTCTGCAAATGCAATACAACACAGGTTTAATGGAACAATAGATAATACAGCTCTGTGGTTTTTGTATCTGTCACTGCAAATGAATACTAGTAAATAAATTCAAGCACACAATAAATTTGAGTTGGTGTTATTTGTAAGTAAGAAAACAACTCTGTTGTTTAATGAATCAGTCACTTCAGAAAATGTGTAACCACAGAACAACAGATGAGTGGGAGACGTTGCATGATGGGACACAGAGTATTGCAGTCCATGCAAAGATATGAATGAATAAGTATGAGCACAGTCTTTCAACACACCAAGCTATCAGATGAGCAAATAATTTGTCCAAACAATGTTTCTGATAAACTTTCACAGATATACAAAATCAAAGGCAAGTTGTGGGTAATGATCTTCCTGTTTGATGCCTTCTGACAATTAATACATTATTTATTACACAATGGGCCTTCATCTTCCACTGGTATCTTCAGTGCTCTCACATTGGTTAACCACTTTTAATCTTATCAACCAATCAAATTACTATTATACACAGACACAGCTGGCTGACCATAATTCAACCACTGAGGTAAACTGCTATAACCACATAGCCCTCTATCTTCCCATTCTCCTTTTCTGCTCTTATACCTCCATTGCCATCTCCTTTACTTTCTCCTTAGTCCCTCTCCGTTTCTTTTTGCTCTCTCCTCTCCTGTCTTTTCCACTTCGCTCCACTCCACCGGCTTAAGAGAAGCCTGAAGAGACCAAGGAGATTATTCTCTCCCTGCTTGAGAGACAGGTCTCATTACCTTTATCTTCTCCTGGTGCAATAATGCTCTCAAAACTCTCGCTGATGCCAGGCAGGGCACAGGACTATGTGAATTTATTGAGACAAGCTTAAGCCACAAGTTTGATGTGGAACAATTGCAGAAGAGGTATAGGTGTGAATTTTAATCACACTATACTTTTAATGGTTTGCTAATTATACAAAAACTGTTTGAATGCAAAAAAAGACCAATTTGGCTAATGAGGAGCACTAAACAAAGCAGGATCTAAATTCTTCCAATTTCTGAGAATGTGTCGATTCTGTCCACCAATTGCATTACACAATATAAGGGTCAACAATGTTATTTGGGAAATGTTCTTGTTAAAGGCTGTAAAAAAGGCAGTCATCTGAGCCTAATGATTCGGTCTTGCCCTTGATTTGAGAACAGCTCAGAGGCTAACAAATGTGTGCAAAAAAAAGCGAATGATTTTCTAACTCTAGGCCCATTTAATCATTTTAAATTTAGATCTCACGCCTCCCACTGGGGAAAATAAATCAGCTTCCTTCATACAGAATTTGCATGTTTTAACCCTGGAGTTAGGAAGAGGCAATGGGAAGAGGGCATGCAGGGGATTGTTATGGCTTGTGTTCTCCTATCAGCCAACACCAAGGCCCCCAATGTGTTCCACAGGGAAGGTTGTGTTTCTTTACTGTCACCCTAGAGAGGGAGGACTTTGACCTCCGCTAACAAGATCCATTAAGAGGAACTGGAGTCTGGATGAAACATTGCAGCAAGTGCGTACACACGTTCTCAAGCCTAGAGAGAACCATTGTAATTATGCAAGATGGCAACGCAAACCAATCTGTGTGTTTATAGGAAAGGTCATTGCCTTCGGAGGAACACTGGACCGTATTGCACAGCATTAAGCCTCTATGTGATGTCAAGTGTAAAGTGGGCTGCCGGGGAGGATTGAGGCATCCTCTCTCTGTCTTTATCTGTCTGCATGGTGCTTTACCAAATCAAAGGATTTTTACTGTAGAACAAAACTTCCACAGACAAGGCACTCGGAGCTCAGAGGAAGAATTCTGTATCCATGTTGAACCATGTTTGTTTGTGTTCAGTGTAAGACGAGATTCAGCTCTGGTCTCGGCTGTGATCTGCCTGTTCCTGTTAGTGGCGTTGTTGTTGTGCTTGTAACAGGTTTGGGATTTAAGAAGCTGACAGGAAGTACTGCAGGATTGCCTTTCGCCTGAGGTTGAGGGAGGCAATCCCCATGACGGCGCTGTGATGTCGGGGTGGTTTGTGCGGGTATGGGTGGAGAAAACCACCTCCCCAGAGTCAGCAATTTGACCCTACGGGCTGCACTGTTGAGCTCAAATAAACAACATTGAAAATTCAGCACAAAAATAAAAAGTGTTGTCAGGGTGTGTTAGAGTGAGAGTTGGCAACAGCTTTCACATGGGATGATGTGAAGACTGAATCAGCTCTCCTCTACTGTCCACACAGTGTGCACTTGATCACTGCAGCTCTGTACGAACCCAAGGACAAGTCACTGGGGGTGACACAAAGAATGCGTTATGGCTACATTTGTATGAGAGGGTGCTTTACTTTATGAAATTACACTGAAGCAACAATGCCAGAACCAAGGGAGGAGTGTATCTGTGTGTGTGTGTGTGTGTGTGTGTGTGTGTGTGTGTGTGTGTGTGTGTGTGTGTGTGTGTGTGTGTGTGTGAGTGTGTGAGAGAGAGAGAGTGATTAATCATGAGGAGGCTAGAACTCTTCATTGCTCTTCATTTACAGACAATCACTTGCTGTCCTTGCAGATGACAACTACAATGATGTACTCCTCTGTGCTGTTTTGATGTGTGTGGACAAGGGAGAGCAGTCATTACGAGGCTTGACATCCCTAAACAGAGCTTAAGATATAATAGTGGTTGCAAATATATATAGTTATTCCTCTTTTTCTGTCAAGTAAACATCTGTGCAAAGGTTTTATGACACAATGTGTGTTATGTCATAATGATGACAGTTTACATTACCACTTCATCTGGGTTTTGAGAAAGCTAAGAGAGATAGCCTCAGTAATCTACTCATCTAGATGCATTATGCCTGTTGCAATGAAGTAACCTCCAGCTCATGAGCTTCTCTACGAATGCAGTGGTGAGAAAATCTGCAACACTAATCCCCAGCCTTAGAGCATTTATTTAACAGGCTCCGGACGGCCAGTGAAGGTTTACTGTAAGAACCTCTTCCTCTCGTCTTCACTAGCTAATAGCCACTGTTAATCAATATTGTTGCAAGTGCTTTTTAGCGCTCAGCACCAGGCTCATTTGTCAAAATAAAAGCCGTAAGAGCCCAAGGGACTAATCAAAAGGGATGAAGCAACAGGGAAATTCGCAGCTTGGTAACATGAGAAGGTGGCAGGGAGGCATGGGGAGGGGTGCTGCGGCAGTTCAAGCATGTTCAGCAGCAGCTTCAGATTACAACATACTGTGGAAATTTTAATATTATATTAGTTTCTGTGCATAATGATAAAAAAATCTAATAAAATAGCATTTTCTATTTTGCAACAAAAAATGGTTTAGAAATATTTGATTCAAATTGGTAATATTCTGAACAAATAAACACCAGAAGTTATTGCAATTTAAGAATATGTCTTGGGTGCCCAGTTAGCTCAGTCGGTAGAGCTGGCGACCCATGTGCAGAGTTGCTGCAGCGCCCCGGGTTCGAGTCTGACCTGCAGCCCTTTGCTGCATGTCCTCCCCTCTCTCTCTACCTACCTTTCCTGTCTATCTACAGCTGTCACTGTCAAATAAAGCCAATAAAATTACTTTAAAAAAAAAAGAATATGTCTTTATACTGAATTACTAGTATGGGGGGGGGATCTTTGTTGAGTAGTCATTTCAGGCTTCACACTGGCTCTGACTGCAATGTGATTTTATGTTTGATTCAATATTTATTCCAGTAAATTGCCACTACATCCATTTTAAAACATAGGCTTGCAAATGCATCCAATTAAATTTTGAAAGATGTTTCATTAATACAAACATCAAAAATACAAACATATGCAATTTAAATACACAAATGGAACTGATCTCTCTCCATAGAAAGCTGCTACAACTCCATCAAGAGAAAGCCATTGTACGTGCATGCGGCAGAGGCAAGTATAAGATCATGACGGACAAACGTCGCTCTCATAAGAGCAGTCCATCGCTCATCGCTTGTCGCCTAGCAACAGAGACCTGGCGGGCAGACAGTAGGTGTGTGAGACAGAGTGTGTGGGAAGGGAGGTTTGGAGGATGGGGGTAGAGAGAGGGACAGAAGCAGAGCAACAGGAAGAAAAAAAACAGAGGCAGGTGGAGAGAGAAAGACAGGAGGAGATATAATTCAAGACGCATGTGGGAGAGATGTAGCCAGAGTCAACACATGATTGTGTGGAGTAATCAGAAAAAGTGATAATTCACTTTTCTGATTACTTAACAGTTTGAAAAGTAGCAGATGTAAACACTTGCTTAGGTCTTAATTACATGAAACAAAAAAAGTGTAAACAATGTGCGAGACTCCTCTGCCAGTCAGTGCTATTTTGAGTTAATTTACTTTTCTTGGCCCTAACGTCAAATTAAACATGTACATTTCACTAAATCCACATCACTTTGTTTGTCAGCAGAGATTAACAGCACCATATGACTGTGAATTAAGATCCAATTAGGCTACAGTTTACATGGTTTGCATTGACCACATTTACATAATTTGTTCAATAATCACCATTAGAGGGACATGTGTGAAAGCAAAACATAGGAAACATCTTTTTAGCACTACAGCAGAAAATATGTTTTCTTATTAATTTATTTGCAGAACACCTTAACACAAGTTCTGTTACTTCCCCTGTTGAGTGTAACATGAAGCTATTTTGTGGTTGCCTCAAAACATAAAAGGTTTTTCTTTTTTCCTGGTGCATGCACAGAATCAAAGCAGGGACAGAAACTATCCTATGACAACACAGGACTGTAATTCAAAAGATAAGTAATGCACCGTAGGTCTGTTGATAAGATTATGTTTGCTCCAATTTCAACCTTAAAATAATCTGGGTAAGGAGTCTACATGACACCTGCAAAAGTCAGGGAATAGCTTGAATCTTGTTATTATCAAATTATAGTGGCATGTAAATGTACAGCGTGTGTCATATAGTCAGCCCATCCACCATGTTTCACCACCTCCCAGCCAATAAGCCAATCTGCATCTCCTTGACCCTGAATACCTATAAGTTGGTACGGAAAATGAATGAACATTTTAACTGTGTAAATGAAGTAAAATGAAATGACATTTAAAGACTTCCATCTCTGCATGAGCCCATGCATAGCAACCACCTGATCCTTTTTGTTGCCATTCTCCATATGTGTGAATCTGGATTTGTGTGTTAACAGACGAGTTGAACCACATTTATAAGGTTTAAACCATAGTTTGTACTGATTTGTAACATGGACCACAGCCAGTGTTTCTGAAACTAACACAAATATTCTTGTAAGCTGATCAACAATTAAAATAAAGAGACATTTTGCCATTCAAGAAATTATCGGGGAATCACGGCAGCACAAAGCAGCTTAGCAGTTGGCTTCACAGTACTACAAGTGTAAGATCTGTGCCAAGAGTGAGACAAATGGCTGGACACTGATTTAAGCACAGGAACATAGAAATAAAGAGAGGACGGATTGTGTGAAGAATAAACTAGGTTAATGACATAATTTCACATGCAGATACGAAACAAAAAACAACATGTCCAAGCCTATATACACATTTTTAACACAAATACATATAAAAAACTAAAAATGTGAAGGATACACGTTTCTAATCTTTTATTTCCATATTATAGGTGTAGCGGTAGTCAAAGGAAGGGCATTCTAATAATGCAGGTGGCAAAATACTAAAATACCATCACCTTATTTTTAGCTCAGTGGAGGGTGAAAAATAGTCCAAGTGCAACCTTGGTACACACTCAATCCTCGCGGCCCGGGCTTTACAAGACATATATTCTCCTGCATTGGTCTAATGTCACCAACAGCAGCCAAGTCTCAAGGAAACCTCAATGACAAGGATAAAGCTGTGCTAGGGTAACTTAAGAATGCCACAATACATATTGAGCTTTAATATGATCATACTTGAACATACCACAGCGAGTAGCCAATGTGTGCAACGCCTTTTGAGCCAATATAGACCCATCACATGCTTCACATGCTGTGTCATTCATGCTTAGGGTCTTTCAGTTGTTGATCTCTTAAACTTGCTGTCAGTCAAAATTTAGTCCTGAGCTTTTCACAAAACATGACCTGCTTGGAAATGCTCCTGTAGGGCACAATCAAGCACTATATTGTGCACACTATCCACTAGATGTATAATAATTGTGGTCTCCAATTGCATTTCATCAAACCCATTACTGGAGACTTGTTTCAAATAGCATGCTTTAGTAAATTGTGAGGTTGCATGTGCCAATCGATCAGCATAGCATAGCTAAACACTCCAAGAAAAATAGCGTAACAGGAGACACTCTCTCGACCAACTTGCTGATGGAAAATATCCAAGGGATCTCTATAATGGACCCAACTGACAGCACTCTAATTCAATCACGTGTGTTGCAGTTGCAACTAAGCTGCCTCCAAATACCCCTGTCTATTTTAAACCCAGTTCAACAATGACAGACTGAGAAGACTCCAGTATGCCTGAAAAAACATTACGCAAAAGGAAAGAAACCAAACCTGGCTCTCTCTGTCGAGCATGTGTAAATGTGTATTTGTGTGTGCAGGGTAATTGGCTCTGCATAGAATCAGGGTGATATAAAGACACTTTTTTTGTGCTTGTCCTATTACATATAGCAGTGTTCAGAGTAGTAATATAATTTATCAGAAACAGTAATGGGCTCACTAGAATGTGATGCTACTCCTTAATCAGAAGGTTGTTGGTTCGATCCCCGGCTCCTGGTGCCACATGTCGAAGTATCCTTGAGCAAGATACTGAACCCCAAATTGCTCCCGATGCCATGCATTGGTGTGTGAACGTGTATGAATGTTAGTTTCTGTCCGATGGACTGTGCCATCACTGTGTGTGTGAAAGGGTAAATGTGGCACGTAGTGTAAAAGCGCTTTGAGTGGTCGGAAGATATACAAGTACAGGTCCATTTACCATAAAATGTAGTTACAGTAGACATGATTCATTTTAACGTGCAGTATACATTGTAGATCAAAAAACAAAAATAAGTAGGGGACATATTTGAATGTGTGTACAGCACAATAGTAAAAAGTTATTTCCCTTTCTCATCAGAGCACGCCGGGGTGCCCTACAGCTGTTGTTTACTATTAAAGCAGGATTAGGGCCAAGTTTAGCTGAGTAGTTGCAGGAGACAGCACTGATTGCATGGTTGTTCGTAGAATGCCCCAGTGTTTGAGATCATTTCCTGCAGAGTGGCAAGCTAGTGGGGACAAAGGCCCTCTCCTCCTCTGCTCTCCAGCCACGAGACTAGACAAGTCACACGAGCCACATGACAAGGCAAGATACAGTTTAGTTTCCTGAAGCCAATCTAATTCCCTTGTTGCAACAAAAGTATTTTTTTGCGATACACAAATGACAAGGCTCGGAAAACAACCAAGAGTAAATATCGTGGCCCTAAGATCAAGAGTGCTGTAAATGTATAATGCGGTGTATATTGTGAAAAACTGCTTGTGGGATTTTTCGTTATTGATTTATGAATATCAAGGTAAAGAATGCCACCTCCCAGCTAAGTCTTGGCCCCATCAATAATGCAGCTACAGTATCTATGTCCACACAACAAATGAACAACACACTGGCATCTCCATTATTCATGCGGGATTCCACCTGTAGCACCTCAGCTGTATTATATATGTCCCACAGGAAGGAGCTCTGTGCAAGCCATTAAATGCAATATTTGTAGTGACACTACATTTTATTATGATGTTCTACCAATGCAGCACACTTTAGTGCTGTAGTAAAGATAAGACATTTCCTCAATATAATTGAAAGGACAAAATCATCACAATCCATAACTAATGGGAAATGTCTGTGTAAAGACTTAGAATGATTAGCATTCATGCGGCATAATGACGTACATAAATATATCATTATGTAATTAGCACAAAAAGAGACCATAACAGTAATACAATGAAACAGAGTTGATAAAGAATGGAATTTTCAGCCATTTTCTGGTTTAACGATATCTGGTACAAACAAGAGTAGAGTCACCTTTAAAACCAGAGGGAGCTCCCAGCTGTTCTGTGTTGTTTTGTTTTCCCAGAACAGAGGGGAGGACAGAAAGCATCTATCCCCGGCAGTAATTGGAATGGCAAAACAAAAAATGCAATTTGCCTCCGAACACTGTTGACATAGACAGGGACGACTTCACCAAACCCTTAGGTCGGAAAAAATTAATTGACTTGTTTTCTCCTTCACTTTCAAATTCCAGAAGGCTAACAGTGTTTAAGGAATATAGATGCACGTGTGGAGGTGCATTTACATATAGAATTATACTGCTTTCTGGCATGTAACAACAGTGCTTTGGAAATGTTTACATTTCACATCAAAAGCAGTTTATTTATTGGACCTACAAACCACTTTCTTCTGGGTAAGCCTTCTAACGTGGCAGGGTTACTATCTTCACTGTATCACAATAAATGACCCCTGCTCCACTTGGAACTGGCAACCTCGAGGCCACTGCCGCTTTACAACAGAAAGAAGGCCACATAGAGGAACAAAAGTACTACTATGATTCAGTTACTATATATATGTAGCACACTGTATGCAAGTGGAGGGAAACATACGGTCCACTAGTGGAACTGTGCCATGTAAGCTAAAGCTTTTACAGCCAGTAATATTAAATTTACGTTAAAAGTAATGTTTTGGGATGCACTGATTGAATTTCAGGTCCAGAAACCTCCTTGAGTCTCCGCTGGTTGCTGAGCAACTGGTCCAGACCAAGAAACAGTCTGGCACATAAGCCCCCATAAATGGCGACTTGTTATTTCTTTAATACTTTGGTTATTGTACGGATTAAACAACTGAGATACATGTTAATTATTGAGCTTTAGAGGTGCTGAAAGGTGGATTTTGTTACTTTTGGACAGAGCCAGTCTGTCTCCCCGTTTCCCGTCTCTAGCCAGTTGCTAGCGACAGCTTCATATTTACCATACAGACATGAGAGTGGTATCAATTATCTCATGTAACTCTTTAGAAGAATTTGCAAGAAAGTGGATAAGCATATTTTCCAAAATGTTGAAATTTTCCCTTACAACTGTCAATCTGCCTATCTTCTAGAGCCCCAGTTTACTTGTGTCCAGCAGCCATTCCTTTCAAACGGCGCTGCCTTGCCTCTATGTATGCGTACTGAGACACAGGTTGCACAGAGAAGCAAACCACCACCTGTGTGGCGTGCACAGCCTAAATGTCAGACTCCTAATGCTTTTAATGGGGTGTGTGTGTGTGTGTGTGTGTGTGTGTGTGTGTGTGTGTGTGTGTGTGTGTGTGTGTGTGTGTGTGTGTATGGCAGGGGGGTGTCTGTGTGTGTGCTGTATGTGTGAATAAAAACAGCAGGGCCAAGGCTGGCCCTGAGACAGCACTAAATCACATTATGCACTGCAGTCTCTATATATCACAGCCATTGCCATTCTGCCCACTGGTTTCCCACTGCTGTTTCAAGTCTCCTCTCCATATTTCACTCCTCTAACAAAGACACATGAAAAGTCAAGACATCTGAGGAGAACACTGATGAATTCAGAAAGTTTGCGTTAATGAAAGGCTTTTGCATGCATCATGCCGTTATCGAAAATAGCTGCAAAGAAGCGTTCTTTCTTTGTGTTATTGGACCAGAGTGTGGAAATGGACTCTGGAAGGCTGAACAAGGCTAAGTAAGGTCCTCTTTATCTATTTATAACAAGGAGATGTATTTCCCGACTTGTGTGTCTTTGTCTTTGTTCTTATCGCCTAGCATGCATTTTTAAATCGCATAAACCCTGTATTTCTCACACCCACACGCACGCCTCGCCAAGAATGGGTTGCTTTGATCGACAGGGAGCATGGCAGTGATGGTCAGAGGCTGCGTGTCAGAGTAATTAAAGAGCAGCCATGTTAGCAGTCCAGGGCTAGTCCCACAGGAAGAGGAAACAGCAGCAGTGCAGCTTGAATAGGTAGGGTTTCGCCTCAAAAGGCACCCCACCTTTGTTGCGTTCACTGGGCTGTTATGTGAGAACATGCAGACGGCTAATTTCTCCTGGGACCCTTGTCAACTTTGACCCCGACCCTTTTGAGACAGGTGAAAGGCTCCTTCTGTAGTTAGGCTCAGGTCGCAGTTTTCCATTTCTGATCCTTTAAGCAGGGGTCAGTTTCCTAAACGGGAAGTAGATGACCATCAAATGACGAGAGAAACTGCAATTAATGTCTTCATAAATTGTCAAAAACAGATAGCCCCTCGGCTGCCTCCATTTACTCCCTTCCTGCTGTCCATCCTTCTCCCCCTCAACCCTTTCTTGTCAAGCTCTCTAATTCTGAGTGACTGGTGAAGGCAAGCCTTTTCCAGTGTTTTAACAATGCTAGGTTTCCACATGTCATCTGTGATATCACTAATGATCTGTCCCTCTGTGTTTATATCCCTTAGGGTAGAGGGGCCAAATGAACAACAAGGGCTTCCCAGCAGAGACCAGTCTTGCTTGGTCACCAAATTCTCAGACCGTGGCTCCTTTGGGGAGACCTGAAGGACAATGACAGATGAAGATGCTTTGGTATAGGAGAAAGGGAGAGAGCAAGGGGGAAAGATAAGATGTAAACAGAGGGAAAATACTACCAACAAACAACTCTGCAAGGAAAAACAAAGGATACAAAATCAACAAAGGGGTGAAATAAAGAGGATTGACGGAAGTGAAAGCCTGTGGCTTTCTGAAAACTTGCCAGCATACTTCTGTTTCATCGTGTTCACTGGAGACAATGTGCAGCAGAGAAGCTGTTAAGCTTAGCGGTGTCCTGTTCCAGGCCCTTTACGAGATCAGAGAACAGGGCAGCCTCTGTCCATCAATACTGACCATCACAATAACTCACTCAATCAAGAATATCAATAAATCAAGTAAATTAGAGAAACAGGTTCTTAAGTACTTATGATTACCAGAGATGCACAAGATAAACTATAATGGGAGGCATCTCAAGGCTATAGAAGCTGATGAATAATGTACAGAAAAAAAGACAAAAATGTAAAAAGAAAAATACAATCTATATACTGTTTGTAGTTTTATCCCATTGATATCAGTCTCACTGTTTATTGTTCACTCTCCTGCATCCTTTTCAGAGCTGTATTAAGTTACTGGTAATGCAAACCAAGCATCTCAGCTGCCTGCTGCGTCACATTGAAACTGTTCATCTGGTGAAACATGGGGGGGCTTTTATTGTGAAGGAGTCACAGGAACCACTGAGGTTAGGGCCGACAACAGTCGTTTATGAATTATGCACATAAGACAACTTTTTTTGTCATGTTTAAGCAGCAGATCAGTTTTAAATATTGCAGGGAGCGATGGAACAAGTAGCTGTCACAGAATCTTAAGGATTATAACTCTGGGTCAGGGTAAGGCTGCCCCAAAGTGTCTAAAGTAATTGCCATCACTCACATTTACTTAGCAAACCTGAAATTTCAAAATCCTTACATACATTCAACTTAAATATTTGATACTGATGGAAAGCCGAACTTCATACATTCACAATTTCTAAAAAATCAATGGTTTTAGAGAAGGATTTTTTCATTTATTTATTTTAAGTGTTCACTCACTTTTGTAAAGACATAACAAATGCACTGACAAGTGTGTTTCTGATGCTTAATGCCCCTTTAATTAATGGTCTGCGTGGGATACTGTAGTTCTTTCAATCCCAAACCCACCCACTCCCTCAAGATTTCCGACAATTACTGCCTGTTCCTGCAGATGTGCCAACCCACTCCTTCTGACCACTCCTGTCGGCAAAAATGCTTTTATTCAAAATCTCTCAGCCCTATCCCACAGGGAAGACACATTACACCCTTATCCTTTAATGTTTTTATAGTAACTGTTTAACAAGCCACCTTTCCCGCTGAAAATAAGCCTTGCTGTCAGGCTTCAGTAATGACTCTGTTACCATTTGCAAGTCAGATTAATACACATTTGCCAATCCTACTAATTGTTTATAGGCAATCAATTATAATTATACAATTTTGATCCAAATATAAGATGGTCCTGATTGGAGGTCTACCAATGCAACAAGAGTTTTTGGAAAGGTACATAGTATAAATATAAAAACAAAGTTATCAACAATAATAATCCCCAACATGTTTTCTGTTTCCATCTCCAACAGTGGATCAGCTGTTCTGTGGTTGGCCTTTTTCCCGGCAAACAATTTGACTTGTCATGGCAAGAAAGGCACAGGTGGAACAAATAACATTAATTATCTGTCCCAGTAAGCCAACAGTGAGCCAGCATGCACAATACCAAAGATCTGGAACTGGTCAATTTAAATAGAATGCAGCCATTACTAATGTTATTAATTACACTTGTGCTTTTCCTGATATGACGTATCAAAATGTCCACCATGTTATTAGGCCAGTGATTAGGATAGCGTCTAGTCAGACTGACAATTTGGTATGCTTATATTACTATAACACATTTATCTATCTATCTATCTATCTATCTATCTATCTATCTATCTATCTATCTATGAAGCTATTCTCTTTTAAAACTTAAAACATACATAAATCTCACCTTTCTGGAGTTGGTCCAAGTATTTTTTCTGGTGGGGCAAAAAGCACAAACTCACACAGGATGGAAAGATTTTCTCTGATTGTTGTATTTGGGCTCATAATCTTAAATCTGTGACATCATATGTTTTGGCTGCTTGATTTCTGCAAGCAAAACTTTCTAGTGACACAAGACATTTTATATCCATGACATTTACTGAGTGCATTTATGCTCCCCAAAGAATGGACCCTGTCAATTCTGAACACTCGTGAGCTTCCTCCCAGCGGCACCCCTTAGGCCAAAATGTCAACTTTGCACATAATGTAATCTAATATGCATAATCTAATAAGCAGTTGGCCATGAAATTTGCTGAGCGAATACTCCCAAGGGGATAAGCCCTTTCCTTTAGCTCCACTCTTATGACAAACTTTAAATTTTTAGCCCCACTGCTGGCAAGCGTCTAAGAATAGCATTATTGTGTTTGTTATGTGCAACACTTGCACTTGCCGGACTATGGACTTTTTCGTGTGTCAGATTATTTAGTTTAGTTTAGAAATTTGAAAGATTTAAAAATAAAAAATACAATTTTAATTTTTTTTCTTTTTGCTCAGAATGATTTTACCCTTGTACACTGGATTTCAAGAAAAATACAAAGAATGCTGTGTTGTTTCAAGCCCTGACAATATACTGTGCATATGGCAGGAAGAAAAAGCTTACTTTGATCTTCGGCCAGTGCACACCTTATCATTGTGCGACACTCAATTTCTATGCAACCAATTAAACCCTGCTTTTGAGACATGGTGACTCTGACTCATTGTTCATTCCCTGAGCATTAGTTGAAGAGCTGGGAGCTGTACTGTGAAATGAGATTGATCTGAGTTGTGTCGAGTCAAATATGTCAAATATGTCAAATATGTCTCTAAGTGCATTGCTACAGAATGACTAATGTCCAAAAAGTAAATAAATAATCTTCCCTTCCCATTCATTTAGTTTAAATAAAGGAACCTGAATAGTGTGTAATTAAAAATTCATTTATATGGAAATTTTCTTGAATAGAATTTTAGAATACTAGATGTAATCATTTTAAAGGGCCACTCTAATTTTTGGAACCCAGCTTACATTTTGCCATTTGTATTTTTCTATTAGGCTCTATAAGGTGCCATATTTTTAGTCAAAGATTCTAAATGTCTATCTACCACAGTATTTAATAGCATCAACATAGCCACTTGTACTGTACATGTGAATGACAAGCCTTGCTGAGTCTCCCTTCCTGAGCTCTCCATGGTGCTGAAAATCTTCACTTGTGCAGAATAGCTGAGGCCAATGACCATTACGTTTAATACATCCTGCCAAAACACAGAGATGGAGCACAACTGCTGTGTGTCACTGTGGCCAATGGATTCCATGTCTCAGATGAACACCATAGACAGCATTACGTCTGAATATTAGAACTAATCCCTTCTGCTCCCCTGGTCAACATCATAATTGAACCACACATTTCAACACAGACCACAAACTATCCAGAAGCATCCAGAGTGTGAATCCCGATTGACAATGGTAAAGAAAACAACACAGTGAGTAGTAATGACTATTAGTGCTGAAGAAATATTACAAATTACTTTCTTATCATACATATATACATACAAAGATACATACATACATACATACATACATACATACATACATACATACATACATACATACATACATACATCTGCCTGCCATTCAGAATCAATTGTGTTCTCACATTTGAGACAGTGTCAACAATGCTGCAATCTATTTTAGATTCTAATGCTTAAAAAAATTACCACAGAGCCACAATTCTGTAACTTGACCTCCACTGAATTGATATTACCACACCGTCTCCACTGTAACAGCAGGAAAACAAAACAGGCTCTGCAACTGAATACAAAAACACTCTATATGAATACTGTATACGTTATGCAGCTTTGAAAATGGAAGGGAGGAATATTAACAGGTAGTATGTACACATCCAAGCCTTATGTAAGGCCATCTGACAAGACAGGACCAAAGAATGAGACATCACATCTGGCATTGAAGCCATAACTGCCAGAATAGACACAGACTCGAAGCACATCATTAGTGGAGGAGATCATGAGTTACATTTATATCTGTATTATTTTAGATTAATGTACTGTCGCAGCTAGTTTATCATTGATGTTCAAAATGGCTTCCATTCACTTATCAATTAGGGCTGCACAATTAATAAAAACTGGCGACCCATGTACTGAGGCTGAGTCCTTGCTGCGGCGGCCCAGGGTTCGAATCCGACCTGCGGCCCTTTGCTGCGTGTCATCCCCTCTCTCTACTCCCCTTTCCTGTCTATCTTCGGCTGTATCTATCAAATAAAGGCAATAAAAGGCCCAAAAAAATAACTTTAAAAAAAACCCCGAAAAAAAACCATCCAATTCATAGAAGCTGCTATTTTTTTAGAAAAAGGTGAAATGTGTGACAAAACAGCAGCACAATCAAGTCCTGCAATTCTGCAGAGATGCCCTAGCCTACAAATTGTGTTCTTCAGATGTAAAAAAAAAACATGTTTGTTTGGAACAGACCCCAATAAATGTCACACCATCATGATTTTAATAGTTGAAAATTGTCTTGCAAAAATTATCATTCCTACTAATCATGAACCATCTTGCAATCCCTGTCAAAATAATCTCACTAATATTTTCTTTTACCATATCGTGCAGCCCTATTATTACAGACTGAAAATAACTACCGTCTAAATGGTCCCCAGGAGAGCAGCAAGGCAAACTACGTCTTACAACTACTGACCAATTAAAGCATTGCTTAATCTCAATGGCACAGGCTGTCAGAGAGAAGCAAGACAGCTTTACATTATCATCCATCTTTAATGAGGCAAACAGCAATGAACCATTGCACTCTGTGCATCATCTGTACATGATGTCTACATGTGCTGTCATTCGGGACTCAACACTAGGCGCATCATCTTACAAAGCTCATATCCCTCTGAAATTGGCCTCACTTGCCTTGCTTGGTTCACGTCTAGATACATTTCACAGCTTTCAGAGCAATGCCGGGCAGCACACGGAACCCAAGTGAGACAGCACCTTCTGGGATTTCACTTTTGCAAGCATCAAACAAGGCCATAATTGACAGCTGGGCTATTCATTCTGCGTAGCCACTCTGGAAAATGTCAGAAGAAGTCAAGAGGTAAAATCATTGTGTAGCAGGCCCGCTCACTTTGGCTGAACAGGGTTCAGCTTGTAGGCTGCCCTTCACTGTCAACTCGACTTGTATTTCCCCATAAAAAACATTCTATTTTATTAGTATCCAGTGCTCACTTAACTAATAGGCACTAACTGGGATGCTGCCAAATGGAGTGCAATCTTAGTATTGTAGCATGGTGGCTATGAAGGCACAATGCTGGCACACAGAGTTAAATCTAAGCCTGTTGTCAGCCTGCTAGAAGAATGACAATTAGCATATTAGCCTAGCCCCCTTGAAGTTTAATTGAGATAGGTTGCTGAGCGCAGTGGCGGCGGTGACGTGTAATCCTTACACTTTTGTATCCTTCTTGGTATGTGCTTGTATGTTCACCCAAAGGGCCAGTTTTGCAGAGCCATGTATGCTGGTAAGAGAGAGAGCTGATCTCTAAATAGGAAGCAGACAGACCGCCTGCTGAGATCTTTGAAGGTCACTGCCGTGTCCTCTACACACATCCCTCTCTCTCTCTCTGTCTCCATCTCTCTCGCCAAGCATCAGTGCACACAGCTCAAAGCGCCAATTATAACGCTAACCATGTTTTGATGTCCACATATCAGTGCTCCACTGGCTTCCCTGATTTCTGAGGGTGGATAGTGGGCTGAGGGGAGTGGAGCGAAGATGAGGGGCAGAGAGTAGGAGATGGCTGGCTCTGCCTGATAATCAGCACCAGAAAAGACTAGTCCCAGGGCTGTGCAAGAGTTGGTCTGTCTGGTTGCTGTGATTCCATGACGTGGCACTGAAAGATGGGACAGTTCTGGTATTTTAAGACTTCTACATGGCAAACCTGAAATTTAAATCTGACTATACAGCTTGAAAACAGAGTCGAATGTCTAAAATGGTGACAGAATCTCAGCAGTATAAAACAATAGACAACATTGCATGTGCATATAGACTCTTGAGCAACACTGAACAATTCAATCAGATCTGAATGCCTCTAAAATCAGACTCTCTGCAATCTCACATACAAAAACACAAAGATTTCCAGATTTGAGAAATGTAAATGAGCATGAAAATTAAGCTGCAAAAGACAAAGTAAGGCTCATACGCACTACAAAGCACAGTAACAGTTCTTCTTAACTACCTGTTAAAACTAAACAGGTCTGTAAAATAAAATAAAAACATTTTTTTAACTCCTCGCTCTAGTCATTGAAACTTCTGCAATAGCATTACATTTGATTTCTATAGCCAGGCTATAGGGAGAGCATCCAACCTACACACACACACACACACACACACACACACACACACACATACGCCCTTCCTCTGATGTTAAGCAGTTTAAAGACAACAACAGCTGAGGAAGAAAGCTGGTAGACTAGAAACCATAAGCCATGATCCCGCTGGCTAGCCAGGCACAAGCTAGCTATCTCCCTCCTGCAGGCCTCCCTTGCCAGCTTAGCCTAGCCGGTCTCAACCAGTGGATCTATATGCAAATGATTTTCCACTGCCAGTTTGACTAGGCAAGGATCAAGTGGCTTAGACCCTTTGAGTCACATTTCCAGCAATGGGAATGCCAGTCTAGCACTGTTCCCCCATGTGGAGCCAGGTATACCCTTCCCCTCTAACCTTTAACCTCTGAATAGTTCCTGGGGCGTGGAAGTCCTTTTAATAGTCCGGTGACTGGCCAAAGAAGACATAACAGCATGACGGCAGGGGAGCACAGTTTGGGCACAGGGGGGTTGACCTCTGTGTCTGCCTCATGATATACATAGTCTGGCCTGATATATGGCCTCTCCTTGTCTGTGGATTACCATACATCAGCACGGCACACTACAGTTGTCCCTAGATGGCCATCAAATCAGGCAGAGAGAATTAGGGATTAGGGCCTAGAAAAGGGAGGATCTCCACTGAAAAATAACTCATGAGTCACACATTCCACGTTAGAGGATGTAGGAGTATGAGAAATGAAAGTTAATCAGGGATGCTGGATAGAGCGAGTTTGTAAAAGCTTACATTTTATCAGCTGTGTTTTGCTGCAGAATAATATTTATTTTTCCATCTGTTTAAAAGCAGATCAAGATAGTGAGATTAAGAGCAAAGATTCCAACATATACACACATTTAAATTTAAGAATATCAATTGACTAAGGCCCACACAACTTGTGCTGTCTTGTTGGATTTTAAAATGGATCTTCAGTCCCATATCAAAGAGAAATCCTGCTTTCCTCTGTTTTATGTCATTGTAAATTGAATTTCTTTGGTACATTTTGGACTGTTGTTTGGACAAAACAACCAATTTGAAGATGTCACATTGTGCTCTCGGAAGTTTTCAACAATTTTCTAACATTTTATAGACTAATAAACTAACTAATAAAAATAATCATTAGTTGCAGCCCTGCTCCTTTTAAGAGGGGCTGGGGACCGGCATGCGTGCTGCGGTGGAAACTGGTCACGCTTTGCCCTGGGACAGCTGTGAGGCATGCTCACTCCGAGCAAGTGTCAATAACACATGACAAGACACATGCAAGTCAACCACTGGCCACAAGAACATAGTAGTCCGCCTACACACACATTCCTGAAATGACATCAAAAATGAAAGAAGTGTTCATAAATGCAGCCATGTGTGCACAGCAAGTCTTCATCAAGTGTTTGTGTTGTTCAGTGGTACTCGTACGCATTTCTTCAGGTCTTTTGCACATGTTATTTCTTCAATTACCTCTGAATTTCAATAAGCTAGTGTGCGAGCAGGGCCAAGTTGGGCTTAGGTTAGTGAGAACGACAGCTGATGTCAGGGTGTGTGCTCTATGCTGCTCTAGCAAAATGCAGCTGGTCTGTTGCCAAGCACAAAGGAATACACAGGCCTCACAACAGCTCCTCTCTGCAGGCACCTCCGCAATCCATTCCACTTAAAAAGTAAGCGCACTAAAGAGTGTCCCAGCATACCTTATTTGCTCTGCCATAGATTTGGATTTTCCCCTGTCACACAACAGGAAACAAATGTAGACTCAGACACATGAAAACACTGAGGTGGGTTTCAAACTCAGGTTTGATTAATTGCTCTGCAGTGAAACCCAGGGCTTACAGCATAAAAATCAATAACAATCTTCAATTAGGTAAAATGCATTGTGATGACTTAAAATTCACCATGGCTGCCATATCTCATTAGATGGCTGATCATGAGATGGATTTCTCCTTGCAGTTTAAAAAACAGATTTAAAGAACGCAAATTTACCTTTCCACCTTTAAAGTTAAAGCTATTAGGTGTTAAGTGATGATACATTTGCTTTATCATGAACCCACTAACTGCAGACTGACAAGGGTCAGAGAAAATGGAGCACAGCCACTAGATGTGTCCTCACCCCACCTATTTATCAGTCACATCACAAGGGCAGAATCTGGCCTTCAGTGAGGAGAACCAAGGCACAGCACATCAAACTCTCATTAGATAAAATAAAGTTTAATGATCCCATGATTGCCATGGGGACACCGGGCTGGTGCAGCAGCAAACAAAGACGAGAAACAACATAAGCTAAATACAAATGATCTACGATAAAAGGGAAATTGTGAGAAGATATGCAGAAGAGGAAGCATCGGATATCAAGATAAAAGACAGAAAATGTGAAAAATATGTAAACATTCAGGCTGTGCAGAATCGCATTGAATAAAATGATAAAGATATCTAACAGTTGTACTAAGGGCCATACAAATGCAGAGAAAGTGTCTCAGTGTGTGAAAGAACCACTCATCTGCTCACATTTTTAAAAGTGAAAATATTGAGATCAGACTTGCGTGTGTAATCTAATAGCTAAACAAAGTTGTTTAATTGTCTGACATTAAATATTTGTGAAAAGTGTATGCATAGAAAAGATGTTGAGGTATATGCACCGATTCACATGCAGAGAACATACAGGTGTAAGTACAGAACAACTGCACAATCCTGACGGCTGTTGGCTCTAAAATGCACATAAAACACTCCATGTTGCACCTTAGGGGGATGAGGGGGAGGCTGTTGTGCTGAGGTGAGGAGCGAGGTGTATTTTGTTTATATCTCACCAAAACACAGTGATACATTGTGTAGTTTGGTTCCTAATATATGACAGTCCACTCAGACTTGGCTTGTACAATGCCTCTGTGTTGTCAGTTCGGACCAGTTTGCAGTTGATGTGTAACCACTCCATCTCCCTTCTTACTGCTTTGTGACAGGTGTCAGTGGCTTATTACTGCACTACAGACTGTTGTCCTTTACACCTCAAGATGAAGCTGTCTTATAAACACCTGTGGAGGCTGTCTTGTGTAGGGTAAAACAAACGCTGCCATAGTGGAGGCCTCTCAGCTACTGGCAACATTTGAGGTGAGATGGAAGAAATGGGTGATTTCCATCATAAATTATTTTGTCATTCATAAATCATATAAACATGACAATTGGTCAGTCGCATAATTAAAACTTATAATAGTATGAAATATAAGTTATTGTTTATAGCTGACATTAACCTGCTGCCTAATCAACCAGTTCACAAAGCCATAGATTAGGGCGTCAACTGAGGATTACTTGCAATATTGATTCATTCGCCAATTAGTTTCCTGATAACAACACCCTACGATTAAAAAATTTATTCTGTTCACTGCCATATAAGATGAAAAAAGGTAAATCCTTACAATAGAGAGGCTTTAACCAACAAACCAAACAAAAACCTATAATTCCACCATGTCACACTTTTAATTTTCATATAACAAATAGCAACAAACTATGGGTGGGCAATTAAATGTCTTATCAAGATAAATTATCACATTTACCTGGTTATTCTCGTATACATCACTAAGTGTATTTCCTTTCTTACGTTGGCTCACTTTTTTTTTAAATATATATTTTTGTGGGCCTTTTTTTGCCTTTAATGGATAGTGACAGCTCAAGGGTGACCAGAAAGGGAGAGAGAGAGAGAGGGGATGACACGCAGAAAAGGGCCACAGGTCGGATTTGGTTGCAGCAAAGACTCAGCCTTGGTACATGGGGCGCCAGTTCTGCCAGGTGAGCTATCCAGGCACCCCATGTTGGCTCACTTCTGATGCCTTGTCCTGTTTAATTTCAGTAAGTTAAGTTAGAGTTACTGGGCTGTTGGCCAACTGGTTGGTTGAACTTCTGGTTTGATTTCACCAATTGTTGTTGCTATACAAACATTCAGTGTAAAATGCAGTAAAGGTTAGTTTAGTTTGAGGTATAGTTAGAAGTATTTCAGTTTTTAAGTAAAGCCATGCTTAACATTTTCTCCAGAGGATGATGGTGCCATTCATGTTTGAATAGAGATTGGAGCCACAAACGCAAAGCCTCTATACTCCTCTTCCCCACGCAACCCAAATAACAGAGGCGTCATATAAGAACTCCTGGAGGTGGCATGACGCAGAGTAGATAACTAGACTATTAGATAACCATACAGCAGTGAAGCAGCAAAGCACAGAAAACAGCAGAGAAACTAAAATTCAGCAAGACTACAAGACCATAGGGAGGAAAAAATAGAACAGGCTTATAGGCTTATATGGTAACAAGCCTGGCAACATGGCAGTGGTTTCCTCCACTTTAGTATCTTTGAGTGGTTTTGCTTATATTTCCAGAGTACTGCCAGTCATGCATATGCATTAGCATTCTCCTAAATTAGTCTTTGCCTTAGTGGGAAACCCCCTACTGAGAAAGTCTGTACTGTAAAAAGAGAATAATGAAGCTCATCCAGGCAGGATGAGGGTTGGTGTTTGCAGGGGGACTTGAAAGGGGGTAAATCATATTACAAATGTGGTTGACATGTGGTTCAAAAATGAAACACTCAGCAGATGAATGATGCCATGAATATTGCCATTATTAGCACAGTGTTAGAAGAATTAATATGGGTTTGCTTTTTTATTTTTGCTTTTTTTAGTCCACCCAGGAGACACTAGAACTATAAAACATTGTTTCTTTGTCTGCAGTACAATTGTTCTGTCTTGGTTTAGGAAGATAGAAGCACCAAGGTGATTATACCTGGTTCCTCTGAATTACTGGCTTTGCAGTCATCATCAGGCTAATTCTATCTTTTACAGACTCAAGACTTATCTCGTTCCTTCTTCCAGTATGATATCTATGACCCACGACCTCTGCCTTATAATCCTGACAGAGAGGAGGGCCATTTAAAAGAATTAGGACACAGCTGTGTGTCAATGGCAGAGCACAGGAGGACAATATGCAATGCAACACCCCCTCTCAAACCCTTCATCACCCTCACACCCTCTGTTCCCACTTCCTCCTGTGTCTCTCTCAGATTTTCCACCTCTATTTCCTTGCCTATGATTCCAGGTTCCCAGTACTGCCAGAGAAAGCCTACCAACCCCCCCCCCAACTATGCATCCTGTTTCTGACACATGCCAACTTAGCCGGCCGCTCTAGTCAGCTGAACACAGATCCAGTTTCCCCTTCTTAATACTCCTAACAAGCCTTTTCCCTCTGCAGCCAAGTGTCAAGCCTACCAAAGTCACCTAACGGGATGGCTCTGCCCTCCATACACACACAGCAACACAACAACGCAGAGAGGGAGCCACCAACAGAAACATGCTTTCATTTTTAGCGTTTCTCCTCGTTTGCAAGAGATGAGATGCAACCAGATACCCACTAGCAGTCACAAGATGGATACCTCATTATATTTGCATGGTTTATTTTCATCACTTGCCTTGCAAAACGATGAGAAGTATGAAGGATGACATATGGTTTGGTGCCATTTCTGATACTGGGATCCATGGGCAGAACAAAATGACAGGAGGCTGACAGCCAAGTAATAGCCTAAACAGCATACTGGCCAGAATTATCTCTCAGTGTAAATATGAGCTGTTAAGATGGGACAGTGTTTTTCAAGCAGACTTTAAAATAATCTGAATTCCAGAGGACTGATTGCATTTCAACTCCGATATCATGTAAATGCCTGCTTGTGCTTTTCAATATGGACAATTCAAAGGTAATGAAGTTCATCGTCATGTCCAAAATTTAGATCAAACACAGCTTATTTGAGAATTATCTGTTATTTTTGTGCATAAAGGGGGTGTGGCACGGGGAGATATGAATGAAATCAATATTAAAATATTATTTAGAATAAAATCAAAGAAAAAAATCAGATATCAATGCATATGGCATAAATCTATCCAAAATGGCATTTTAAATAATTACATGGATGTTCAGTAGAAATGTGTTTCACTATTGTGCTTCAAAAATGTAAAACAAAACATTCACCAAATAATTTTGTTAGATTTAATTGAAATTTTTTAACTTTGATATGATCATATCATAACAATATGATTCCACCTGAATATTGATAAATCACATTGAATTATTTCAGTGTTTCTCTAGGTAACATTCAGCAACAAGAAAACATAATTTAAAAACCAAACCCCCATGCATTGCATCTTACAGCATTCCGCATGGTAGAGCAATGAAGGCTATTTTCTGCAGTTATTGCCAGCTAAGGATGATGACTCTATGCCCAGTCTCCCACCTGTCATAACACCAAACAGAAATGGGCAGAAAAGGGCCAAGGCCACCAAAAGGACATGACAGCAGAGAGAGCAGCAGGAGGGACACGGCTCATCCATTTGAATTGGATATAACGCAAACTTATCAAGGACACAGACATTCACCCTTGCTCTCTCTTATTTCCGTCCATCATTGTCACTTTTCTTTTCAACCCCTCTGCACTTAATGCTAAATACAGATTGGCACCATCACAGCACTTTGCCATTGATTTTTTTGCGTATCAAATAACAAAATATTTTCTAACTCCAAACAGGCGTTATGAAATAAAACGCTGGGCAATGTTTTGCACACTGTGAGCAACATTACCTTTACTTACTCGCCCTCTCTTCAGCCAGGGGACCACTCACACTATACGCAAGTGTGTGAGTCATGTATGAAGCAGCCTTTTACACACATGTGAATAAGCCATGATTCACCCATAATGCAGGCCACCCCAAGCAAAGTAATGGGCAGTCCCCCTTTTTATCCTATGTCTATATTAGTCCTGCAGACAGATTAGCTTCATCAATCCACAAAGACATTTTATATGCAACATAAACACATTACAACCAATCACTGTGCAAACATTTAAGAATAGAAAGCTGTGAAAAGAAGGAATTATGTTTCCAGGGACTTAATATTGCGGAGTTGTTGCAACCTAGAAAAGGGGCTGCCTTGATGTCTGGGTCCCAGTGGACTTCATTAGGTCTCAGTGGTGGAATGGGCAGGATAATATGTTTGGTTACATGAAACTAGTTTCTGCCTCCCCCCCCGAAAACGTGTACTTTCACCCTACAAGATAGGAGCCAGTGTGGCATGAGGACACTCTGTTGTGTGTTGAAGCAAAATAAAATGAAGGAATTGCTCTCCTCTCATCCCACCCATATCTCTCATGCAACACAACCCCCTTCATTCAAGAGTGGGAGTTGGTAAACACAGCCAACAGGATGATAACAATCAAGGGATGCATTCATTATAAAGGCAGTGCAATTGGCACTTGATATCTGTTTAGTGGGTGCAGATGATGCAGATGATGAGGAGAAACCATCAGATTAATCTTAGTGGCATGTCACTAACACAATGAAGGCCATTACCGAACAGGAAGTCAGGCCAGTGTCAGATAGAATAAATACAATATGTGTATATGTGATTATGTATGAGGCGTTTTAAAGAGATTTTTTTTATTTTTTTTTTACAATCTACAAACTGATTGTGGACACAGAAGCAGCCATACCTTGCTTTTGATGTTGCAATGGCAGCAAACAGTCCACAGATATTTGAGGGTTCTCCATAGCAGGATGATGAAGAGACCCCCAAAAAACGTCACCATGGATGAGGCGAGGAATGCCCACCACATGCGCTGTCCATTATTGTCGCAGGGCACCTCAGACGAGAACGGGATGACAACGTCTTCCATCTTGGATATTAAGATTGAAGAGTCCGGATTTATATTATTATTGATATTGCTTGTCCTCATAGAGCTGTCGCTTCCATGGGGAACGGTGCCATCTGCCTCAGCTAGCATTTAGGAGCCTTGGAGAGCCTGTGCCAGCGTCCCCAGCCCCACTCACCAGCCATATTGCTTGAAAAAAAAAAAAACCCTCTTGACTGTAGATTGTGTTCACCCACCCGATGGAGTCTGTATTTTATTTATTTTTTTAGCAGTCTATGAATTGTTTATTAGTGACAGCGTGAGACACCGCACACGCGAACCGGACCAAAATAGCGGGTCGGTGGCCCTTGGAGAGAGGCATTTAAATCCGCAATAATGACGAATCCGAGGCGCTTCTCAATCTGAGGGGTTTCCTGTCTCTCTCACGCCAAATGCCATGGTAAAGACGGCGTCGTTTGCAGCCTTCGAGGCTGCCAATGATGTTTCGGATCGTGGTAAACACAGCGACAGTGAACAATGTTACAGCCTTGTCTTGGCGAGGCGACCTTCCCTCAGCCGTCTTCCATTCGGGGATCCCGTCGATTAGCGGGCGGAGAATCGATTTCACTTTTCTTTAAGGCGCTAATCGACTGTGAACGGTTTGACACAACGCGGAGAAGAAAGAGAGAAAAAAAAACAAACGCACCTCGAGATTTTAATTCTACTGTTGCTTTTAGCTGTCACTGCGGTGAAGACTACATGTTCTTGCGGATGTTTTCGTTGTCAATTCTGCGTAAAAGCGAAGAGCGCTCGGGTGGATGTCACTGTCTCCATTCGGTCCCCTGCAGCCCTGGCACGGAGCGGCCAGCTGAGAGCGCCTGTCAGCTCCGCTCCAGAGGAGAGCGGGGAGATTTACAGGTAGGAGGGCGGAGCGAAGCGCTAATAATAAAGATGGACAGAGGGCAGTAATACCGCCGCGACGATGTTTATTCCAAGTGCCGACCGGTCTCCGCTGCTCGGGTGTATATTTTGCGCCTTTGCGTCTTTGATGCGCGCCAGTGACGCACGTCGCAAAACGAAAAGGCTTTTTGAAAAAAAGAAACCCTATCGATCAGTGATAAATTTAAGGATTATAGCTTACTATATAAACATCACAGCGAGTGATGAGTCCCCATAGGAATCTTGTATTGATACCAGTGGATATAAAAAGACAATAAAGCGAGGTTACTTATCATTGACTACGACACTGTCTGTCCCTGCAGGGATATTATTGTACTGGGGTTTTTCATTAAGGATAGTGCTCCCCCTTTTCAATTACTGGGGCTTTTTCATGGCTGATGGGCGTCCCTGTTTTCATTTTTTGAGAAATAAACTTGATAAAAGGCCCCACGCACACACATGCAGAGGGGGTGTTATGAATAAAACCTCCCTGGTCAATTACTGTAATATGCTTACACTTTTAGCTCACATATTAGATCAAAAACAGGTGTGGATTGGTGATGACGGTGAGGCATGACTAACAGTGGTTTATGGCTGCACACTGGATGTCCCTCAAGTAGCCACCCAGACCAAAAGATATGGGGAAACAGCTGGCTCAGGGGCCCTGAATAACCACTGACCCCTGAGCACCAGAGCAGGCAGGTGCACTCAGCCACCTGTGTCACAAGGCTCCAGACTTCTTGGAGGTTTAAGAAACCCTCAATGATCCCAAGTCCCGTTAAATTCTTCCAGTAAGTGGCAGTGCAATTAAAGGTTCCTAATCCCTTCTGCACTGTGTGATTTATAGTATAGACATCATGATTAGCTAATATTTAAGCCCATGTCCCATGAAGCGTGCAGTTATGACACTTGATCTCAAACATATCATTTGAAAAGTAAACATGCCTGAGTATAATGTGTGAGGAAGATGTGTGATTTATGTTCTATGTTGGTAATTTATTGTCTGGGAAATGTTAGTGTTTCTAGAAATAGCTGCTGTAGAAGAATCTTTGAACCTGGGAGGGGGGTGAGCTGTAAAACACTGAAGACAAGGTAATCTATAAATTATAGCACTATAGCGATATGAATGTCTATGCAAGCATTTTGACTTCACATAAAATAGAGGCAGTGTATGCCAATACCTCTATCCACCAGTTGTTGGTCTATGAATATGAGTTACAGAACAAACTTGGAGGCACCAAGTTTGAAATGTTTATAACATTCTCACTGATTTTTGCTGCCTAATTTCCTCTACATATATACATCAAGTTGGCTTCAGAATGAATGATCCAAGATCAAAATCAGACAGGTATTACAAAGGGTTTAACACAGCTCTATTGCTATATGCGGTGTAAAGCTTGACCTATTCCCTGTGGTATATCTGAACAGCATCTGATCACT